>NW_027362771.1:538272897-538872897 GCF_046119375.1 Phyllobates terribilis
AAAGAAATGCCACCCCACACCTTTACTGACCCACTGCCAAACCGGTCATGCTGAAGGATGTTGCAGGCAGCAGATCACTCTCCACGGCGTCTCCAGACTCTGTCACGTCTGTCACATGTTCTCAGTGTGAACCTGCTTTCATCTGTGAAGAGCACAGGGCGCCCGTGGCGACTTGGCCAATCCTGGTGTTCTGTGGCAAATGCCAAGGGTCATGCACGGTGTTGGGCTGTGAGCACAACCCCCATCTGTGGACATCGGGCCCTCATACCACCCTCATGGAGTCGGTTTCTAACCGTGTGTGCAGACACATGCACATTTGAGGCCTGCTGGAAGTCATTTTGCAGGGCTCTGGCAGTGCTCCTCCTGTTCCTCCTTGCACAAAGGCGGAGGTAGTGGTCCTGCTGCTGGGTTGTTGCCCTCCTACGGCCCCCTCCACGTCTCCTGGTGTACTGGCCTGTCTCCTGGTAGCGCCTCCAGCCTCTGGACTCTACGCTGACAGACACAGCAAACCTTCTTGCCACAGCTCACATTGATGTGCCATCCTGGATGAGCTACTCTCCCTGAGCAACTTCTGTGGGTTGTAGAGTTCGTCTCATGCTACCACGAGTGTGAAAGCACAACCAGCATTCAAAAGTCACCAAAACATCAGCCAGAAAGCATTGGTACTGAGATGTGGTCGGTGGTCCTCACCTGCAGAACCACTCCTTTATTGAGGGTGTCTTGATAATTGCCAATAATTTCCATCTATTGTCTATTCCATTTGCACAACAGCATGTGAAATTGATTGTCAATCAGTGTTGCTTCCTAAGTGGGCAGTTTGATTTCACAGAAGTTTGATTCACTTGGAGTTATATTCTGTTGTTTAAGTGTTCCCTTTATTTTTTTGAGCAGTGTATATACAGAGCTCCTGTGTATAATGTCACTAGTGATCCCTGTATTACTTGTACACTGACACTATATACAGAGATCCTGTGTATAATGTCACTGGTGATAACTGTTTTACCTGTACACTATATACTAAATACAGAGCTCATGTGTATAATGTCACTGGTGATCACTGTGTTACGTGTACACTATATATGACGTATATACAGAGCTCCTATGTATAATGTAACCGGTAGTAATAACAGTGTTGTAGTATTGTGGTTTTTATTAATAATCAATATTGTAATATTCGGTCACTATGTTGTAATATGTGGTCCAGTCATGGTGTGGCGGTATTTATCCCTGTATGTGGTATTATTCGGTCACTATGTGGTGGTAATATGTGATCTGGCCAAGGTGTGACAGTATTTGTTCCTTGTATGTGGTATTATTCAGTCACTATGTGATGGTAATATGTATTCTGATCATAGTGTGGCGGTATTTTTTCCTTGTATGTGGAACTATTTGGTCGCTATATGCTGGTAATATGTGGTCTGGTTATGGTGTGGCGGTATTTCTTCTTTGTACAGTATGTGGTATTATTCTGTCACTATGTCGTGGTAATATATAGCTCACTTGTAGTATGTGGTATTATTGGTCTTGCTAGAGTGGATTGTGTTGTATATGGCGGTCATTTGTTCGCTCTGCTGTTATTTACGAGAAGATTCTTTATTTCCATTAGTGATTAAATACTTGGAACAAGATGCACTTATAGGGGTTCTCCGGTGAAAACAAGTAATCATCACCTCTCCACAGGATAAGTGATAAGTTATTGATTGGTGGGGGTCTGACTGCTGGGATCCGCACTGATCGGCAGAATGTAGAGCTTTTATCCCCATTAGACTGATTAGACTAGAGTGGCATGTGCAACTTGACCACTGATCCATTCATTCCCTCAGTGGCTACAAGCGCTGCGCTTGTTTTTTTTTGGAAGCACCAAAGAGAATGAATGGAACTGCGGTCAGATGTCCCAACTGCCACTGCATTTTAAAATGGGGATAAAAGTGTCCTGTCAGGGACAAAAGTTCCCCAATCTTCCGATCGGTGCATTTTCCTATGGTCATATCCAAACGATCAATAAGTTATCACCTATCCTGTGGAGCACATGGATCGGTGTGTTTTAACCAAAGAACCCATTTAATGCAAAATACCATAATTGTACATCCCAGTTATGGCGTGGACACAGTAGATGTGCAGAAACCATCTGTGTTTTACAGTCGATGCTCCACTATAATGGGGATAACGGCTAACAGGTATTTTCATTTACAGTGGGGAAAATAAGTATTTGATACACTGACAATTTTGCAAGTTTTCCCACTTACAAAGAATGGAGCGGTCTGTAATTTTTATCATAGGTACACTTCACCTGTGAGAGACAGAATGTAAAAAAAATGCAGAAAATCACATTGCATGATTTTTACATAATTAATTTACATTTTATTACATGAAATAAGTATTTGATACAATAGAAAAATAGAACTTAATATTTGGTACAGAAACCTTTGTTTGCAATTACAGAGGTCAGACATTTCTTGTAGTTCTTGACCAAGTTTGCACACACTGCAGCAGGGATTTTGACCCACTCCTCAATACAGATCTTCTCCAGATCTTTCAGGTTTCGAGGCTGTCCCTGGGCAACATTGAGTTTCTGGTCCCTCCAAAGATTTTCTATTGAGTTCAGGTCTGGAAATTGGCTAGGCGACTCCAAGACATTGAAATGCTTCTTACGGAGCCACTCTTTAGTTGCCCTGGCTGTGTGTTTCAGGTCATCCTCCATTCAATACACTGCAGTCGTCCTGTCTGCTTTGAAGAAAAGAACCCCCAAAGTATGATATTTCCCTCACCATGCTTCACGGTTGGGATGGTGTTCTTGGGGTTGTACTCATCCTTCTTTTTCCTCCAATCACAGCGAGTAAAGTTGATCCCAAAAGTTCAATTTTGGTCTCATCTAACCACATGATTTTCCCCATGCCTCCTCTGGATCATGCAGATGGTCATTGGCAACCTTCAAACCGGCCTGGACATGTGCTGGCGTGAGCAGGGAGACCTTGTCACTGTATTTTATTCCAAGACGGCGTAGTGTGTTACTAACGATAATGTTTGAGACTGTGGTCCCAGCTCTCTTCAGGTCATTGACCAGGTCCTCCCATGTAGTGCTGGGCTGATTCATGACCTTTCTCAGAATCATTCTTACCCCACAAGGTAAGATCTTGCATGGAGCCCCAGACCGAGGAAGACTGACATTCATCTTGTGTTTCTTCCATTTTCTAATAATTGTGCCAACAGTTGTTGCCTTCTCACCAAGCTGCTTGCCTATAGTTCTGTAGCCAATCCCAGCCTTGTGCAGGTCTACAATTTTGTCCCTGGTGTTCTTAGACAGCTCCTTGGTCTTGGCCATGGTGGAGAAGTTGCAGTGTGATTGATTGGGTGGACAGGTGTCTTTTATACAGGTAACAAGTTCAAAAAGGTCCAGTTAATACAGGTAATACAGGTACACTAAGTACCCTATATTTATTATGCAATTTTGCTTTACATTTATATATAATTATGGTAGGGTATGAGATATATTTTTGTCTTGCTTCTTTTTTGCTAGTGTGAACATGCCTCTGTTTCTTGTATGTCTGCCATCTTAGACCTCAGTTCACATTGTCTGGTTTTTTGACTTGTTTGCATTCTGTGCAATTTAAGGGTGTGGCATGCCCTTTGTTGAGCTGATTGGTATATATGTAGCTTACCACGGGCCTAGGTGGTCTGGAGTTGGGACCCGGTCCTATTTGTCTACCCTTTTATATGCATTACTTCAACTTTGATATACAGTAAGGTTTTTAATATAGGCAGTATAGGTACCGTCCCAATTTAGGGTCACCTTGCCGCTGGTGGGACGGCTTGTATACTTTTTTTGATCAAAAATAGTTCACTAAGTACCCTATATTTATTATGCAATTTTGCTTTACATTTATATATAATTATGGTAGGGTATGAGATATATTTTTGTCTTGCTTCTTTTTTGCTAGTGTGAACATGCCTCTGTTTCTTGTATGTCTGCCATCTTAGACCTCAGTTCACATTGTCTGGTTTTTTGACTTGTTTGCATTCTGTGCAATTTAAGGGTGTGGCATGCCCTTTGTTGAGCTGATTGGTATATATGTAGCTTACCACAGGCCTAGGTGGTCTGGAGTTGGGACCCGGTCCTATTTGTCTACCCTTTTATATGCATTACTTCAACTTTGATATACAGTAAGGTTTTTAATATAGGCAGTATAGGTACCGTCCCAATTTAGGGTCACCTTGCCGCTGGTGGGACGGCTTGTATACTTTTTTTGATCAAAAATAGTTCACTAAGTACCCTATATTTATTATGCAATTTTGCTTTACATTTATATATAATTATGGTAGGGTATGAGATATATTTTTGTCTTGCTTCTTTTTTGCTAGTGTGAACATGCCTCTGTTTCTTGTATGTCTGCCATCTTAGACCTCAGTTCACATTGTCTGGTTTTTTGACTTGTTTGCATTCTGTGCAATTTAAGGGTGTGGCATGCCCTTTGTTGAGCTGATTGGTATATATGTAGCTTACCACGGGCCTAGGTGGTCTGGAGTTGGGACCCGGTCCTATTTGTCTACCCTTTTATATGCATTACTTCAACTTTGATATACAGTAAGGTTTTTAATATAGGCAGTATAGGTACCGTCCCAATTTAGGGTCACCTTGCCGCTGGTGGGACGGCTTGTATACTTTTTTTGATCAAAAATAGTTCACTAAGTACCCTATATTTATTATGCAATTTTGCTTTACATTTATATATAATTATGGTAGGGTATGAGATATATTTTTGTCTTGCTTCTTTTTTGCTAGTGTGAACATGCCTCTGTTTCTTGTATGTCTGCCATCTTAGACCTCAGTTCACATTGTCTGGTTTTTTGACTTGTTTGCATTCTGTGCAATTTAAGGGTGTGGCATGCCCTTTGTTGAGCTGATTGGTATATATGTAGCTTACCACGGGCCTAGGTGGTCTGGAGTTGGGACCCGGTCCTATTTGTCTACCCTTTTATATGCATTACTTCAACTTTGATATACAGTAAGGTTTTTAATATAGGCAGTATAGGTACCGTCCCAATTTAGGGTCACCTTGCCGCTGGTGGGACGGCTTGTATACTTTTTTTGATCAAAAATAGTTCACTAAGTACCCTATATTTATTATGCAATTTTGCTTTACATTTATATATAATTATGGTAGGGTATGAGATATATTTTTGTCTTGCTTCTTTTTTGCTAGTGTGAACATGCCTCTGTTTCTTGTATGTCTGCCATCTTAGACCTCAGTTCACATTGTCTGGTTTTTTGACTTGTTTGCATTCTGTGCAATTTAAGGGTGTGGCATGCCCTTTGTTGAGCTGATTGGTATATATGTAGCTTACCACGGGCCTAGGTGGTCTGGAGTTGGGACCCGGTCCTATTTGTCTACCCTTTTATATGCATTACTTCAACTTTGATATACAGTAAGGTTTTTAATATAGGCAGTATAGGTACCGTCCCAATTTAGGGTCACCTTGCCGCTGGTGGGACGGCTTGTATACTTTTTTTGATCAAAAATAGTTCACTAAGTACCCTATATTTATTATGCAATTTTGCTTTACATTTATATATAATTATGGTAGGGTATGAGATATATTTTTGTCTTGCTTCTTTTTTGCTAGTGTGAACATGCCTCTGTTTCTTGTATGTCTGCCATCTTAGACCTCAGTTCACATTGTCTGGTTTTTTGACTTGTTTGCATTCTGTGCAATTTAAGGGTGTGGCATGCCCTTTGTTGAGCTGATTGGTATATATGTAGCTTACCACGGGCCTAGGTGGTCTGGAGTTGGGACCCGGTCCTATTTGTCTACCCTTTTATATGCATTACTTCAACTTTGATATACAGTAAGGTTTTTAATATAGGCAGTATAGGTACCGTCCCAATTTAGGGTCACCTTGCCGCTGGTGGGACGGCTTGTATACTTTTTTTGATCAAAAATAGTTCACTAAGTACCCTATATTTATTATGCAATTTTGCTTTACATTTATATATAATTATGGTAGGGTATGAGATATATTTTTGTCTTGCTTCTTTTTTGCTAGTGTGAACATGCCTCTGTTTCTTGTATGTCTGCCATCTTAGACCTCAGTTCACATTGTCTGGTTTTTTGACTTGTTTGCATTCTGTGCAATTTAAGGGTGTGGCATGCCCTTTGTTGAGCTGATTGGTATATATGTAGCTTACCACGGGCCTAGGTGGTCTGGAGTTGGGACCCGGTCCTATTTGTCTACCCTTTTATATGCATTACTTCAACTTTGATATACAGTAAGGTTTTTAATATAGGCAGTATAGGTACCGTCCCAATTTAGGGTCACCTTGCCGCTGGTGGGACGGCTTGTATACTTTTTTTGATCAAAAATAGTTCACTAAGTACCCTATATTTATTATGCAATTTTGCTTTACATTTATATATAATTATGGTAGGGTATGAGATATATTTTTGTCTTGCTTCTTTTTTGCTAGTGTGAACATGCCTCTGTTTCTTGTATGTCTGCCATCTTAGACCTCAGTTCACATTGTCTGGTTTTTTGACTTGTTTGCATTCTGTGCAATTTAAGGGTGTGGCATGCCCTTTGTTGAGCTGATTGGTATATATGTAGCTTACCACGGGCCTAGGTGGTCTGGAGTTGGGACCCGGTCCTATTTGTCTACCCTTTTATATGCATTACTTCAACTTTGATATACAGTAAGGTTTTTAATATAGGCAGTATAGGTACCGTCCCAATTTAGGGTCACCTTGCCGCTGGTGGGACGGCTTGTATACTTTTTTTGATCAAAAATAGTTCACTAAGTACCCTATATTTATTATGCAATTTTGCTTTACATTTATATATAATTATGGTAGGGTATGAGATATATTTTTGTCTTGCTTCTTTTTTGCTAGTGTGAACATGCCTCTGTTTCTTGTATGTCTGCCATCTTAGACCTCAGTTCACATTGTCTGGTTTTTTGACTTGTTTGCATTCTGTGCAATTTAAGGGTGTGGCATGCCCTTTGTTGAGCTGATTGGTATATATGTAGCTTACCACGGGCCTAGGTGGTCTGGAGTTGGGACCCGGTCCTATTTGTCTACCCTTTTATATGCATTACTTCAACTTTGATATACAGTAAGGTTTTTAATATAGGCAGTATAGGTACCGTCCCAATTTAGGGTCACCTTGCCGCTGGTGGGACGGCTTGTATACTTTTTTTGATCAAAAATAGTTCACTAAGTACCCTATATTTATTATGCAATTTTGCTTTACATTTATATATAATTATGGTAGGGTATGAGATATATTTTTGTCTTGCTTCTTTTTTGCTAGTGTGAACATGCCTCTGTTTCTTGTATGTCTGCCATCTTAGACCTCAGTTCACATTGTCTGGTTTTTTGACTTGTTTGCATTCTGTGCAATTTAAGGGTGTGGCATGCCCTTTGTTGAGCTGATTGGTATATATGTAGCTTACCACGGGCCTAGGTGGTCTGGAGTTGGGACCCGGTCCTATTTGTCTACCCTTTTATATGCATTACTTCAACTTTGATATACAGTAAGGTTTTTAATATAGGCAGTATAGGTACCGTCCCAATTTAGGGTCACCTTGCCGCTGGTGGGACGGCTTGTATACTTTTTTTGATCAAAAATAGTTCACTAAGTACCCTATATTTATTATGCAATTTTGCTTTACATTTATATATAATTATGGTAGGGTATGAGATATATTTTTGTCTTGCTTCTTTTTTGCTAGTGTGAACATGCCTCTGTTTCTTGTATGTCTGCCATCTTAGACCTCAGTTCACATTGTCTGGTTTTTTGACTTGTTTGCATTCTGTGCAATTTAAGGGTGTGGCATGCCCTTTGTTGAGCTGATTGGTATATATGTAGCTTACCACGGGCCTAGGTGGTCTGGAGTTGGGACCCGGTCCTATTTGTCTACCCTTTTATATGCATTACTTCAACTTTGATATACAGTAAGGTTTTTAATATAGGCAGTATAGGTACCGTCCCAATTTAGGGTCACCTTGCCGCTGGTGGGACGGCTTGTATACTTTTTTTGATCAAAAATAGTTCACTAAGTACCCTATATTTATTATGCAATTTTGCTTTACATTTATATATAATTATGGTAGGGTATGAGATATATTTTTGTCTTGCTTCTTTTTTGCTAGTGTGAACATGCCTCTGTTTCTTGTATGTCTGCCATCTTAGACCTCAGTTCACATTGTCTAATACAGGTAATAAGTAGTGTTGAGCCACCCCCGTAGTGTTCGAGTTCGGTTCGGTTCGTCGAACACCCGTGTGTTCGCCGAACTGTTCGTCGAACTGTTCGTCGAACACCTTCGAACACCGTTAAAACCAATGGCAGGCAAACAAAAACACATAGAAACACATAGAAAACACCTTCAAAGGTGTCCAAAAGCTGACAAACTGCTCAGAAGACACAACTAACACATGGAAAAGTGACAAGTACATATAGTCATGCGAAAAGAAAAGAGGTGGAGGAGTAAAAGGAGGGGGAGACACAGATATAGGCATGTCATGCCCTTCTAAAACCCAAAAAGTGAGAAGCCGAGACGGCCAGTCCGCTCCTGCCCGTGCCACCTCCGTGTCGCCGGGTTTGTGCCAGAGCCGCGGTGAACCCTGACGGCCAGCCCCCCTCTCCCAATACTGGTGCCTGTCCGCTGGTGGGTCGAGAGAGCCCCCCTGTGGTGGAGGCAGCTCTAAGCTTTTTAATTTAAATTGTCCCTCTAATTTGAATGAATACACTTTAAATCCATTTACAAGGATCTATTGGAGGGCAAGTCTCATGCCAGCAGCCGCGTAATTCCAGCTCCAGTAGCGTCCACTAAAGCTGCTGCAGTTAAAAAGCTTTTATAAGGATCGAGCTCGGCTGTCCACCGCAAGGCATCCTAGTGCCAGTCCCAGCCCCTATGCCTTGGGGTGCCTCCTGATGCTCTTCACTGAGTATCCCGTGGTCCCGAAGCATTTCCTTTGAAAAAATTAAGTGTCCAAACTACAGGTGGTGTAGCTTGCTTAACAGCCGGGATAATCCGCTGACTAGCAGACACTGCTACTAGGCACAAAGTATTTCCTGGGCTAGATGCAGTTAAAAATTTGTAAGTAGATACTCTCGTTGGATGCTGAGAAAGCATTCCATAGAGTCTCCTGGCACGCCATATATGATTCTCTTAAAAAGCTTGGGGTAGGGGTCTAGGGGACCCTTTTATAGCCAAAATCACGGCCCTGTATCACAATACGTCACCTAGGCTGAAGATAAATGGAACTGTAGCACCGAGGGCTCGGTTGCTACAGACGTATTGCACCTCACCCAGAGGTGTGATATCTCACTCTCAGATAAGGATGGAGTGTGGATCAGGACCCGACACCTGCATGCATTACACCACATTGCCGTGGGGCAGGGCGACCAATATGCCCCTGAGATGGGCACGACAGTCCCTGTCCCTGGCTGGAGTGGGGGGAGGGAACACTGAGGAAGGGGAACCCTGCAGTGCAGGAGCAGGGAGGAAGCAGTTCCTGGGTGCATTGAGAAGGGAGTATAAAAGGTGGGCACCATCTTAGTTCAGTGCAGAGAAGTCTGAGCAGAAGTGGCAGGGAGCAGGGGCTCTGCATGAGCTCTGCTCCGGAGGCGGGCCTAGTAACAGAGGCCCAGGCCTGCAAGAGGGAGAAGGAAGGAAGAGGAGCGGAGAAGGCTCCAGGAACGAGGAATGAAGGGATCCCAGGGGTGCGGACGGGCGAGTCGCCACCGCACGCCCGAATCCACCTGCGTGGAGGGGTCAGGCCAAAGGGGGAGACCGGTCCCCGAACTAGTGGAGGCAGGAAACGACCCTCAGCTAGAAACCGGAGGCTCTGACATTTTATGTGGCGCAGCCCCTTGCTCCACCCGCTAGGAAGGCACCACATAGGGTCAGGGAAACTGGCGCCAAGTTTACCAAGAGGAGGCCCGAGGCAGCCGGACAGAAGTGTTGGTAAGAAAGGCCAGACAAAGGACACACAAAGGGGGTCCTGTGAAGCGCTCCAAAGTTATCTTGGAGTTGTCTGAGCCCCTCACCTGGTGAGCACAGTACGACGTGGGCAGCCGTTACCTGCAGACGTGGTCTGGATAATAAGAACTGTGAGTAAAGGCCCTGAACTGCATCACTGACTCCGTGTCGTTACTGCTGCTGCCCTGCACCATCACCCCCATCCTCCGCATACACTGCCCTGAGGCTATACTCCTCCCGTGGGGAGTTATGCTACGCTCTGCTGCACCCACAACACCAGCCTTAGCGGTCTGCCCTGTAGCGGCGGTTCACTCTGACCGCAATCCACGGGTGGCGTAGTCGGACATTTAAACATCAAAACCACATAAATAGTTCCGCCACTGGTTTGACCGCCCTGAGCCACGGAACCGGATCGCCGCCACGAAGACTACAACCACCAGCATCCACCAAAAAGGGTCCGGCTCCGGGTGTCCCAAGGCCCAGGGGGTGCGTCAGAACATTTTCATCACCTTTCACAATCACCAATGGGACAAGGCAGGGATGTCCTCTGTCCCCTCTCTTATACATCCTAGTGACGGAGCACCTGCTCTCATCAATTCGCCATAACCCCAATATTAGGTGGATTGAGGTGGGAGGCACCGAGTACAAGTGCTCTCTATTTGCTGATGATGTCCTAGTATATATCACTCAATCACATATATCCATCCCTGCTGTTATGGCTGAAATAGATCACTTTGTTACATGGTAAAATTTTAAAATCAATGCAGCGAAGTCTGAGGCCCTCGATGTCTCCCTCCCTAAATCCATATAGGATTCCATCCAGTCCAACTTTCCCTTTGCCTGGCCCTCACAGGGTATCAAATACTTAGGAATTCCTATTCATAGAGACCTCTCCCATCTATGTTATCTTAATTTTGGGCCCTTTATTGAACAATTCCATACAGACCACGGTTGGCAAGTTAGAACTGTAAGATTCACTACGTGAACCACTGGTGTTTTGTGGAAAAGCACATGTACACCGCGTTCCAAATTATTATGCAAAAAGTGTTTAGGAGTGATAAGGGAAGAATTTGTTTGTTTGTCAGTTAAACTCATTGATGGTGATGTGTGTCAGGGCTCTTTATATCACTGTAAGCAATTGCAGACACCTGTGCTAATTAGTTTGGCAGGTGTGTCCAATGAAAGGCAAGACTACTTAAGAAGGCTCTCTCACATTATTAAGCAGCCTACATTTTCTGCCAAAATGGGAAAGAAAAAGGATGTGTCGGCTGCTGAGAAGCAACAAATTGTGGAGTGTTTAGGTCAAGGCA
This sequence comes from Phyllobates terribilis, assembly GCF_046119375.1. Classification (NCBI taxonomy): domain Eukaryota; kingdom Metazoa; phylum Chordata; class Amphibia; order Anura; family Dendrobatidae; genus Phyllobates; species Phyllobates terribilis. Next base: position 538,284,189 of record NW_027362771.1, read on the forward strand.
TGACTACAATCAACATTGTGCGATGATCAGGATGAAATGTCTTGGCAATCAAGAAGTATGTAGCTGATTCACAGTACACACGTGTGCGTGCTGATAAGGGCAAATTGAGGACTCTTTCCTACAGGCAATTACGTCAGGTTGAAAGAGCAGCGGCAAAAAAGCCTTGTCATAGCAGCAGACAAGTTTTTGAAGCTGCTTGTGCCTCCAACGTCCCCCGAACAACAAGATGCAGGGTCCTTCAGAGGTTTGCAGCTGTGCATACGCCATCCTGTCGACCTCCTCTATCCACTTCACACAAGCAGAAACGGCTCCAGTGGGCCAAACATTACATGAAGACTGATTTCAAAACTGTTTTGTTCACGGATGAGTGCCGTGCAGCGCTCGATGGTCCAGATGAATGGAGTGGAGGATGGCTGGTTGATGGACACCCCACGCAAACACGGCTACAGCGCCAACAAGGAGGAGGTGGAGTAATGTTTTGGGCTGGAATCATGGGGAGAGAGATTGTCGGCCCCTTTAGGATCCCTGAAGGCGCTAAAGATGAACTCCATAATGTATGTGGATTTTCTCAAACAGCACTTCCTGCCATGGTTCAAGAAGAAGAACCGTGTATTTCACAGCAAGATCATTTTTCTGCATGATAATGCACCATCTCATGCTGCACATAAAACATCTGCATCTCTGGCTGATATGGGCATAAAAGGGGACAAACTTATGGTGAGACCCCCATGCTCCCCTGACCTCTACCCCATTCAGAACCTTTGGAGCATCATTAAAAGGAGTGTCTATGATGGCGGGAGGCAGTTCACATCTAAGCAACAGCTCTGGGAGGGTATTCTGTCCTCATGCAAAACAATTGAAGCAGAAACCATCCAAAACCTGACAAATTCAATGGACGAGAGAGTTCAGAAGCTCCTTTCGAACAAGGGGTCCTATGTGAAAATGTAACATCACCTAGAATAAAGTTTTGAGTTGAAAACTGTTTGATTTCAGTTTCTAACAACCTGCTAATGCTTATAATTTCAAAAATGACCATTTTTTTGGTCTTTATTAAAATGAAAAGGTTGATCGAAAAGTTTGGGGGATCTAAGAGTGTGGCAACCCAGTAGTCATGATTACTTCGAATTCTGACAATATGAGGGTCATGCTGCAGGTAGTGCAGCAAGAAGGCACTTATGTGTCTTGCGCATCTCGGAGCCCCAAAATTATTTTCCGGGCTAGATGCAGCTAAAAATTATTTTTAATTTTAAATCTGGTGAAGCTTATTATAGATGGCCTAATAGGATCAGTGCTGCACACTGCTACAAAGCCCAAATTATTTTCCAGTCAAGATACAGATAAACATGATTAGTAATTTGAAAGCTTAAAACGGTTGGTAGGGTGATTTTAACCAATCATCAAGCTTTTACTCTCCCCAGGATGACACAGGGGTAGAAAAGTCGTTTTGGATCCATGATTTGTTCATCTTTATGAACGTGAGTCTGTCTACATTATCAGTGGAGAGCCGCGTGCGCTTATCTGTCAGCACACCACCAGCAGCGCTGAACACACGTTCAGACAGAACGCTGGCTGCGGGGCATGACAAGATCTCCAAGGCGTAAGTGGCTAGCTCCGGCCATTTATCCAGATTGGAAGCCCAAAAAGAGCAAGGGTCCAGTGACACAGTCGTGGCTTCAATGTTTACTTGGAGATACTCCTGTACCATCGTCTCTAGGCGTTGACTATGTGTCAGACTTCTTGTCTCCTGTGGCCTTGCAAAGGATGGGCTAAAAAAGTGGTGAAATGATTCCGCAAAATTGATGTTACCAGCAGATACTGTGGTTCTGTTACGGTTTGAGTGCTGAACACTTGACGGTCCCACGGTTGGCAAGTTGGAACTGTGAGATTCACTACGTGCACCACTGGTATTTTGTGGAAAAGCACATGTAAGATTCTGCAACAGTCTCTGCTGATACTCCTGCATGCGTGCATCCCTTTCTATGGCAGGAATAATTTCTGCAAATTTACTTTTGTACCGGGGATCTAACAGTGTGGCAACCGAGTAGTCAGGATTATTTCTAATTCTCACAATTCGAGGGTCATGTTGCAGGTAGTGCAGCAAGAAGGCACTCATGTGTGTTGCGCATCCAGGAGCACCAAGTCCCTGTTGTGTTGGTGGCGAGGTAACAATCATGCTTCCTTCCTCTGTCCTCTCCCCCCAACCTCGCACAACAGAAATGTGATCAAGGTCTCCCTCATCTGATGAGTCTTCCATCAGTTCGTCCTCCACTTCTTCCTGGGCTCCTGCACCTTCCTCACTAGTTTGGCTGCTACCATGCGCCCTGGTAAAATCATCTCCCCCACCCTCACATGCCTGCCGCCTTGGTGCTGCCGACCGTCTGGACCTTGCAGATGTTAGCCCTTCCGCATACAACTCCTCCTCCTCTACTTCCTCCACCTCCTCTTGTGCCACCACCTGACTCCGAATTCTGTTTAACATGTGCTCCAGCATGTAAATCACCGGAATAGTCATGCTGATAATGGCATCGTCAGCACTAAACATCTTCGTCGCCATTTCAAAACTGTGCAGAAGGGTGCATAGGTCCCTGATCTGAGACCACTCCTCCAGCGTGATTTGCCCCACCTCTGAATCTCGTTGGCCCAGGCTATACGTCAGAACGTATTGCACCAGGGCTTGTCGGTGCTGCCACAGTCGTTGCAACATGTGCAGAGTTGAATTCCACCGGGTAGGCACATCGCATTTTAGCCGGTGAAGTGGCAGGCCCAACGACTTCTGTAGAGATGTAAGTCGCTGAGCTGCGGGATGCGAACGGCGGAAGTGAGCACACAGCGACCGTGCCCTCTGCAGAAGGCCATCTAGTCTGGGATAGTGGGCTAAAAATTGCTGGACAACCAGATTCAACACGTGAGCCATACAAGGCACGTGTGTGACATTGCCCCGGCGAAGGGCCGCACCCAGGTTTGCAGCATTGTCGCACACGGCCTTCCCTGGTTTCAGGTCCAGTGGAGACAACCATTCATGAAATTGGTTCTCCAGAGCTGACCACAACTCCTCAGCTGTGTGACTCACATTTCCCAGACATTTCAATGTAAAAACCGCCTGATGACGTTGAGCCCTACTGCCAGCATAGTAAGGAGGTGTGCAGGATCCCTTCTGCGCAGTTAGAAAGCTTGTGGCATGACCAGACAGGCTTTGGGTGCAGGTGGAAGACCGAGAGAAGGTTGAGGAGGCAGAAGCAGTGGAGGAACTTTGACATAAAGAGGATTGACGCACAACTCGTGGGGACGGCAAGACTTGGACAGCAGCCCCTTGTCCTGCTGTCACCATAGTTACCCAGTGCCCAGTCAGCGACATGTAACGCCCCTGTCCATGCCTACTCGTCCAAGTGTCTGTGGTGAAATGCACCCTGTCACACACAGAGTTTCTCAAAGAAGCGGTGATGTTGTGTGCGACATGCTGGTGGAGCGCAGGCACACCTTTCTTTGAGAAGTAGTGCCGACTGGGCATCTGGTACTGGGGCACTGCGACGGACATAAGGTCTCGAAAATCCTCTGTGTCCACCAGGCGGAAAGGCAGCATTTCTGTAGCCAAGAGCTTGCAGATGGTGAAATTCAACCTCTTAGCTTTCTCATGGCTAGGAGGAAATGGTCTTTTACTTGTCCACATCTGAGGGACCGAGGGCTGGCTATTGTTCTTAGACGGGGTTGATAAGGGTGTCCCCGGCAAACTGCCGGTCTGTGAGGAAGATGCAGCCGGACATGTTAGGTTGCCTTGATCCAAAGGTGGTGCTATCGATGTCGGACAGCGCTCAAGACCAGCTGGTGTTACCACCTCCAAAGAAAATGATGACCTGCCAATCACGCTGGCTGTTGCGGGTAAAGAGGTGGCAGGTCTGCGCCCCAAAACAGGTGTGACTGCTGTCCCCCCAGTCACAGAGGATGAAGAGGCCGCGGATGCACAAGATATGGCAGACGGTGGTTGGCCCGGCCGGCTAGGCCGCATTGTAGCACACTGAGCTTCCTACTGCAACTTATGCTTCATGTCCATGTGCCGGTTCATGCATGAAGTACTCAAACTATGTATTTTTTGGCCTCTACTTAGCTTTTGCTGACAAATGTTACAGATAACACGAGTTGGGTCATCTTTATCGATCTGAAAAAATGCCCAGGCTATGCAAGGCTTAGCACCCATGCGACCTGAAGAGCCACCACGACTTGTGGTGAGAGGCAGAGTTGTGTTTGAGGATGCAGTTGTTGACGTGCTTCCAGTACTACGTCTCTGTCCAGGAAGGCGCAACCTGATCTCGTCGTCACTAGCATCTTCCTCCACCTCCTCTGCTGACCTCATCTCTTGGCTGACTGTGGGTTGACAGTAAGTGGGATCTCCGACCTCATCATCATCACCCTGTGCATTATCACACCCGTCGTCCTCAGAGCCAACCTGTTCCTGCCCTGACAAAAAACTAAAGTTGTCGCTCCAATCAGGTATTTGAGTCTTATCATCGTCTTCCTCATTGTCTCCACCAACAGGAGTTACAGTTTGGGAATGAGGGTCTACATTATGGTCAGAACCTTCTGCGTCTGGTCCTGGATCCGACTCATAAAGATTCTGGGCATCAGTGCAGATCATTTCCTCGTCTGGATTCACAGAAGCGCTGGAGTCGACCTCTGATTCCCAGGCTATAGTATGAGTAAACAGCTCTGCAGACTCAACCATCTGTTCTACCTCATACTCAGACGGGCAGCTGGAGATTTGGGAGCTGTGAGGAAGCAAGTGCGATTTGGGTGACACCTTTGAGGACTGGAGTATTTGTGATGTTGAAGTTGATGTGGAGGAGAGCCCACTTAAAGGAGCACTTGATATCCGTTGAAGCACCTGCTGTTTTTGTGCCTCATCTGGAATTTGTAGCGATTGGCGTGGCCGTAAGAAAGGGATCTTATCACATTGTCCGCTAAAAGAAGTAGACATTTTAGTTTGGCTGGAAGATGGTCTTTCTTCTGCACCTACCCCACGGACACAACCTTTTTTCCCCTTCCCAACACGAATATTCCCCTTTCCACCAGCAGCAGGCCTTTTTCCACTCATTTTGGTGGTTAACTAATTCACAACTCTGGAGTTGTTTGCACAAAAAAACAATGGATGGTAACCGAGCAGAGCTGAGTGGCCAAACTGTGGTATTAGGCCAAAACTATTGGCTGGGTTAGATGCAGAAAAAAATTATTTTTAATTTGCAACCTGATGGAGGTCAGTATAGATGGACTAATAGACCAAGTCCCACACACCGCTAGAAGCCCAAATATTTTTTCAGAGCTAGATGCAGAAATTTTTTTTATTCAATTTGCAACCTGATGGAGGTCAGTATAGATGGACTAATAGACCAAGTCCCACACACTGCTAGAAGCCCAAATATTTTTTCAGAGCTAGATGCAGAAAAAAATTATTTTTAATTTGCAACCTGATGGAGGTCAGTATAGATGGACTAATAGACCAAGTCCCACACACTGCTAGAAGCCCAAATATTTTTTCAGAGCTAGATGCAGAAAAAAATTATATTCAATTTGCAACCTGCTGGAGGTCAGTATAGAAGGACTAATAGAACAAGTCCCACACACTGCTAGAAGCCCAAATATTTTTTCAGAGCTAAATGAAGAAAAAAATTATTTTTAATTTGCAACCTGATGGAGGTCAGTATAGATGGACTAATAGACCAAGTCCCACACACTGCTAGAAGCCCAAATATTTTTTCAGAGCTAGATGCAGAAAAAAATTATTTTTAATTTGCAACCTGATGGAGGTCAGTATAGATGGACTAATAGACCAAGTCCCACACACCGCTAGAAGCCCAAATATTTTTTCAGAGCTAGATGCAGAAAATTTTTTTATTCAATTTGCAACCTGATGGAGGTCAGTATAGATGGACTAATAGACCAAGTCCCACACACTGCTAGAAGCCCAAATATTTTTTCAGAGCTAGATGCAGAAAAAAATTATTTTTAATTTGCAACCTGATGGAGGTCAGTATAGAAGGACTAATAGAACAAGTCCCACACACTGCTAGAAGCCCAAATATTTTTTCAGAGCTAAATGAAGAAAAAAATTATTTTTAATTTGCAACCTGATGGAGGTCAGTATAGATGGACTAATAGACCAAGTCCCACACACTGCTAGAAGCCCAAATATTTTTTCAGAGCTAGATGCAGAAAAAAATTATTTTTAATTTGCAACCTGATGGAGGTCAGTATAGATGGACTAATAGACCAAGTCCCACACACCGCTAGAAGCCCAAATATTTTTTCAGAGCTAGATGCAGAAAATTTTTTTATTCAATTTGCAACCTGATGGAGGTCAGTATAGATGGACTAATAGACCAAGTCCCACACACTGCTAGAAGCCCAAATATTTTTTCAGAGCTAGATGCAGAAAAAAATTATTTTTAATTTGCAACCTGATGGAGGTCAGTATAGATGGACTAATAGACCAAGTCCCACACACCGCTAGAAGCCCAAATATTTTTTCAGAGCTAGATGCAGAAAAAAAATATTTTTAATTTGCAACCTGATGGAGGTCAGTATAGATGGACTAATAGACCAAGTCCCACACACCGCTAGAAGCCCAAATATTTTTTCAGAGCTAGATGCAGAAAAAAATTATATTCAATTTGCAACCTGCTGGAGGTCAGTATAGAAGGACTAATAGAACAAGTCCCACACACTGCTAGAAGCCCAAATATTTTTTCAGAGCTAAATGAAGAAAAAAATTATTTTTAATTTGCAACCTGATGGAGGTCAGTATAGATGGACTAATAGACCAAGTCCCACACACTGCTAGAAGCCCAAATATTTTTTCAGAGCTAGATGCAGAAAAAAATTATTTTTAATTTGCAACCTGATGGAGGTCAGTATAGATGGACTAATAGACCAAGTCCCACACACCGCTAGAAGCCCAAATATTTTTTCAGAGCTAGATGCAGAAAATTTTTTTATTCAATTTGCAACCTGATGGAGGTCAGTATAGATGGACTAATAGACCAAGTCCCACACACTGCTAGAAGCCCAAATATTTTTTCAGAGCTAGATGCAGAAAAAAATTATTTTTAATTTGCAACCTGATGGAGGTCAGTATAGATGGACTAATAGACCAAGTCCCACACACCGCTAGAAGCCCAAATATTTTTTCAGAGCTAGATGCAGAAAAAAATTATATTCAATTTGCAACCTGCTGGAGGTCAGTATAGAAGGACTAATAGAACAAGTCCCACACACTGCTAGAAGCCCAAATATTTTTTCAGAGCTAAATGAAGAAAAAAATTATTTTTAATTTGCAACCTGATGGAGGTCAGTATAGATGGACTAATAGACCAAGTCCCACACACTGCTAGAAGCCCAAATATTTTTTCAGAGCTAGATGCAGAAAAAAAATATTTTTAATTTGCAACCTGATGGAGGTCAGTATAGATGGACTAATAGACCAAGTCCCACACACCGCTAGAAGCCCAAATATTTTTTCAGAGCTTGATGCAGAAATTTTTTTTATTCAATTTGCAACCTGATGGAGGTCAGTATAGATGGACTAATAGACCAAGTCCCACACACTGCTAGAAGCCCAAATATTTTTTCAGAGCTAGATGCAGAAAAAAATTATTTTTAATTTGCAACCTGATGGAGGTCAGTATAGATGGACTAATAGACCAAGTCCGACACACTGCTAGAAGCCCAAATATTTTTTCAGAGCTAGATGCAGAAAAAAATTATTTTTAATTTGCAACCTGATGGAGGTCAGTATAGATGGACTAATAGACCAAGTCCCACACACCGCTAGAAGCCCAAATATTTTTTCAGAGCTAGATGCAGAAAAAAATTATATTCAATTTGCAACCTGCTGGAGGTCAGTATAGAAGGACTAATAGAACAAGTCCCACACACTGCTAGAAGCCCAAATATTTTTTCAGAGCTAAATGAAGAAAAAAATTATTTTTAATTTGCAACCTGATGGAGGTCAGTATAGATGGACTAATAGACCAAGTCCCACACACTGCTAGAAGCCCAAATATTTTTTCAGAGCTAGATGCAGAAAACAATTATTTTTAATTTGCAACCTGATGGAGGTCAGTATAGATGGACTAATAGACCAAGTCCCACACACTGCTAGAAGCCCAAATATTTTTTCAGAGCTAGATGCAGAAAAAAATTATTTTTAATTTGCAACCTGATGGAGGTCAGTATAGATGGACTAATAGAACAAGTCCCACACGCTGCTAGAAGCCCAAATATTTTTTCAGAGATAAATGAAGAAAAAAATTATTTTTAATTTGCAACCTGATGGAGGTCAGTATAGATGGACTAATAGACCAAGTCCCACACACTGCTAGAAGCCCAAATATTTTTTCAGAGCTAGATGCAGAAAAAAATTATTTTTAATTTGCAACCTGATGGAGGTCAGTATAGATGGACTAATAGACCAAGTCCCACACACCGCTAGAAGCCCAAATATTTTTTCAGAGCTAGATGCAGAAAAAAATTATATTCAATTTGCAACCTGCTGGAGGTCAGTATAGAAGGACTAATAGAACAAGTCCCACACACTGCTAGAAGCCCAAATATTTTTTCAGAGCTAAATGAAGAAAAAAATTATTTTTAATTTGCAACCTGATGGAGGTCAGTATAGATGGACTAATAGACCAAGTCCCACACACTGCTAGAAGCCCAAATATTTTTTCAGAGCTAGATGCAGAAAAAAATTATATTCAGTTTGCAACCTGATGGAGGTCAGTATAGATGGACTAATAGAATGATGCTATGCCCAAAAGATTTTACTTCACTAGGTGCAGTAAAAAAATTGGTATTCTATACACAGGTGGTATATCTTGCAACACAGATAGGCTACTCCACTGACTAACACACTCTGCAATAGGCCAAAAAGGATTAGCTTTGCTAGATTCAGCCAAATGCTGTGAAAAAAACTTGCACAGCACTGGCACAGACCTGCCTGGCAAAAACTGATAGGAACTGATGTAACCTAGTCCTGAAAAGGACTCCAATTACAATTAGTCTTTACTCCCACAATCTATCTATTTAAGAGCACAGACCTGCTTGATAAAAGTCGTAGGAAATGCTGTAACCTAGTCCTTAAAAGGACTGCAATCACAACTATTCCCTACTCCCAAGCTATCTGTAGATTTGTGCGAAAATTGGCTTGAAATTAACAAGGTATAGCGCACATAGCAACAGCGGTGCCGTCTAACACGCAGCTGCAGCAGTGAGAAAATGGTGGCGACGGGGAAAATGGCTTGGTCTTATAGGGCAAGGACATGTGACATACACTGCCAATGACACATGCCCTTGCTTGTGTGAAAAAAAGCACTTCGCTCCGTGTGTGCGCTGCTGATAGGCTGACAGATTGCACCTCCCCACTGTAAATGCGGGAAAGAGAAAAAAAAATGGAGATCTTCATTGTTCCTGCAGAGATCCATCCCCTGCCCCTCCCCCCACCCCGCTGTACACTCAAACTGCGTATTAACATTAATTTTCATCATTACTGAGAAAAAATCCAGTTATGATTTTGGTGCACGAACAGTTATCGAACATAACCTCGAACAGCCGAATTTTTCTCAAATTGTTCGTGTTCGCCGAACGGCTCGAACACCGCCCAAAACAGCTCGAATTTGAGATTGGCGAACAGTTCGAGTAGAACAACGCTCATCTCTAGTAATAAGTGCCGAGTAGGAGGGCTTCTTAAAGAAAAGCTAACAGGTCTGTGAGAGCCAGGATTATTGCTGGTTGGTAGGTGATCAAATACTTATTTCATGCAATAAAATGTAATTTAATTATTTAAAAATAATACAATGTGATTTTCTGTTTTTTATTTTTAGATTATGTCTCTCTCAGTAGAGAGAGTTTACCTATGATAAAAATTACAGACCTCTCCATTCTTTGTAGGTGGAAAACTTGCAAAATTGGCAATGTATCAAATATTTATTTTCCTCACTGTAGCTGTAGGGTGAGTCCCTACGATTAATTCCTCTTGTGGGCCTGAGACACCCCAGTCCGACACTGTCAACACGTGTAGCTCATACTCAATACTGAATAAATCAAGATGCTTTGTAAATTTTATTTCCATTTTTTCATCATTTGCATATCAGTAACATGTCTATCCATCCTGTGATTTCCATAATTACACAATTTTTCCTTCTTGATGTTGCAATTTCAATGTTGAGGAGTGTATATGTTAGGATTGCAAAGAGTGTTTCAGAAGACCATGATGTCTCTACTTTTTCTAGCAACTTCCTGGACTTTTCATGAGAGTTAGGAAGTGTGATCTATCTATATCTAACTTATTCTTCTTTCAGATACTTGCCAACTCTCCTGAAACATCTAAGAGGCTCCTGAAAAAGGGAAGACTTCTCCGCTGATTCGTAGATAGGAGTTCATCTCAGGGGGCGCGAAAAATCTGAGTGGACCCTTAACCGGTAACCCTGATATGGCAGCACATCCTGATCGTGGGTATAGGAGAACCTCAGCAGATGATTGTGCTATTACAGAAAATACATCTCTACACAAGGACCAACAGCGATATTACCACCATATGGTGTCATATAGTGGTAGATTCCAGTCTTGGAGAACATACAAGTGATTACATTACAGTTATATATAGTAACTTACAACTGACATTCTTTCTGATGGAGTTGTTCACTTTTCCCGTCTTTCCAGCTGGCCCAGACCAACATGACAACTTTTCAGCCATGACTCGTCTGCAGAGATTACAACAAATACACAACTGACTTCTCACATTCCCTGCAACGTCCCCATCTATTCTCAACTTGCATAAACCCCTCATCATACTGATACCCCAATGCTGAGCTGCTGCTGTCATGTCTCTATTGCTGCATCTGCTGTTTCGCACAATAACAGGGCTCCGCTTAGTGGCCCACATAACAATGCCCACCACTGTGCCCTTTACATAGTAATAACGTCTACTATGGTAAAATTGCCCTATTAAAAAATATTAATGCCCTGTGCAAATACCCTAGAAAACAGTGCCCATATTTTGCCCCGTTGATGGTCACAATACTCTGAGTGCCCCAATAATGCTTAAGTGCCCACACCCACTTAGCATTTAATAATGTCCCCTGAGTCCCCTAATATACAGCTCCTCTATACACAGTAAAATTCCCCCACAGCTCCCCTACACATAATATAATGCCCCCACAGCTTCCCAATATATAGTATAATGTCCCCACTGCTCCCCAAAACAGTATAATGACCCCGTAAACTGTATAACAGTCTCCACATTAGACCTCAAACTGTACAATAGTAGCCCCTGCATTAGCCCCCAAAGTGTAAAATGGACCTCCTCACAGTAGTCCCTACAATGTATGAGGGCCCCCCACAATGTTTCAGGGTCCCCTAAAGTAACCCCCACACTGTATGATGTCCCCACAGTCACACCACAAGTTTTAATTAAAATAAAAAACCATCATATACTCACCTAATCCAGGATACTGACTAGTCCAAAAGGCAGACTAACGTGCTGTCACAGTCCCGGCATGGCATAATGATGTCACCGCACCGTTACTCTGATATAATGAGCATGCACTGCACCTTGGCAAGTGCATCAGTTCTGTAGACTATAGGCTTAAAAGCAACCTGTGGTCTACAGAACAGAGAGCGGTAGTGCAGGGAGATCATGTCTTTCTGCTGTACCGCACATCTTAACTCAGGAATGCACAACATTTTTTGGTTCAAGGACCACATGCCATACTAAACCAATCCAAATGATGGCAGGAAAATGTAAAGGGGTATTTACATGAATACATCACCAGAACCACCATCAGTACATTAATACATCACTAGAAACTAGTGTTGAGTTGAAGAGGATCTGGAGAGCTCAGTTTTTGCTTAAAAAAACAGCGTGAATACACGCTAACTTAAAATGAGTTTTTGGAGCAGAAACTCACCAAATCTTCCTCATAATCTCAAATTTCAAAATTTTGAGGATTTTTAAGTTTTAACATAGCCAGTGTTACGGGTCCGGGTGGTGGAACCTCTGTGCCGCGGTGCAAGGAGGGACCCAGAGGGGCGTAACTAAGTATCAACCCGGACCGACCCTGGTCGGACGGCGGCAAATGACACCGTAACCAGGGAGGGACCGAGCAGAGGGAGCAGGTGCTACTCTGGGGATGACCTTGTAAGAGAGCAGGTGGCTCCCACAGGTAAGACAGCAGGGACTGACCGGTATAACGGATGGACACAACAGGTAGGCAGCAGTCTCTGGGTTAGCTGACGCGTGGTCATGGTACGTGACGGAAGAAGTCTCTTGGCAAGCGGGTAGGTGGTCACGGCAAGTGACAGCCGGAGCCCCCAGGTAGGCTAGCAGGTGGTCACGGCAAGTGACGGCAAGCAGGCTGTAGTCTCTAGGCTGACAGGCAGGTGGTCACGGCATGTGACGGCAGAGCCTCCAGGTAGGCTAGCAAGTAACAAGCGGGTAGCAGACGTGCGCTCCCAGGTGAGCGGGTTTAGCAGGCACGACAGGTAGCAGGCAGGTAACTGGCAGGTGCTTCCTGGAACGAAGGTGGACTTGCCCATAGACAGACTGGCGGAAGACCGGAGGCAGACTGTCGGGCAGGAGGGAAGAGAAGCTGGCAGACAGGACTGGTAGTCAGGCTGGCAACGGGACCTGAGGGCTGAAGCAGAGGTAAGTATTCTGTGCAACAACTTTGCTCGGGCACCTCCATTTTGGAGGAGGTACCTTATATATGGGAGGTCCTCCGGCTATTGGCCGGGGACTCCCTAGGACGGCACGCGCAGTCCCTTTAATAGAGGGGGAGCGCGCGCGCCCTAAGCACAGTGCCGGGGAAGGAGCGCGCGCCGGCAGCAGCGGGGAGAGGAGCGCTGGAGGACGCCGCGCCAGGAGCGGGAAGGTGAGAGGGACAGCATCTCTGCCTAACAGGGGGCAGAGACGCCAATGCTACAGTACCCCCCCCCCCTTTAGGATCCCTCTTTTTTAGGCCTGAAGGAAATTTTTCAAGGAGAAGCGAGGCGTTGATGTTCTCCCTGGGTTCCCAAGTTCTCTAATCAGGACCAAACCCCTTCCAATCTACCAGAAAAAAGGTCTTTCCTCTTACCCTCTTGGTGGCCAGAATACTCTCTACCTCAAAGACGTCCTCAGCGGAAACCGGAGCAGGGGGAGTACCTGGATTGTTGGAAAAAGAGTTAAAGACAACGGGTTTGAGGAGAGATACGTGGAAGGAGTTGGGAATCCGTAAGGTGTCCGGGAGTTTTAACTTGTCGGCCACTGGATTAATTTGCTTGAGGATTTCGAAAGGGCCAATGAAACGAGGACCCAACTTGTAGGAGGGTATCTTGAGCCGCACATGTTTGGAGGAGAGCCAAACCTTGTCTCCCGGACGGAATTGAGGCGGATCCAGACGCCTCTTATCAGCATATCTCTTCATCCGCTCGGAGGACTGAAGAAGTGCAGACTTAGTACTCTCCCAAATGGTGGAAAATTCGCTGACAAGAGACTCTGCGGCAGGGCTGTCCACAGAAGCGGAAACGGGAAACGGAATCCGGGGATGTTGGCCATAGACTATGAAGAACGGAGACTTGGAAGAGGATTCGCTCTCGTGGTTATTATACGAGAATTCGGCCCATGGTAGGAGGTCCACCCAATCAAAATGGTGGGCATTAACGAAGTGCCGGAGGTAACTGGTAAGGATCTGATTGATCCGCTCCACTTGACCATTGGACTGAGGATGGTAAGCGGAGGAGAAATCCAGGGTGACATCCAGCAGTTTACATGTGGCTCTCCAGAAGCGTGAGGTAAACTGAACCCCTCAATCCGACACGATTTGGAGGGGTAGGCCATGGAGACGGAAGATATGGCGGATAAAGTCTTTAGCCAGCTCAGATGCAGATGGGAGACCAGGCAGGGGAATGAAGTGGGCCATTTTAGAAAAGTGGTCCGCGACCACCCAAATGACTGTACACCCGGCAGAAACAGGAAGATCGGTAATGAAGTCCATAGCGATGTGTTGCCACGGGGCAACAGGTACGGGAAGCGGCAGGAGATGACCGGCTGATAAGTGTCTGGGAACTTTGTTGCGGGCACAAGATGAACAGGCAGAGACGAAGTCTACCACATCCTTATGCAGGGTAGGCCACCAGTAATGCCGGGTAATGAGCAGGAAGGTCTTCTTTTGGCGAGCATGGCCAGCTAGTTTAGAAGAATGACCCCAGCGAAGAACCTTCTCACAGTCTGGAACCGCTACAAACGTCTTGCTGGGTGGAAGACGAGTCAAATCCAAGGGGGCCACATTCATCACCTTGGAGGGGTCGATGATGTGCATAGGCTCCTCCTCTTGATCGGAGGACAGGAAGGATCGGGACAAGGCATCAGCTTTGACATTCTTGTCCGCCGGGCGGAAATGCTGGATGAAGTCGAAGCGGGCAAAAAACAAAGACCACCGGGCCTGACGCGGATTAAGTCTCTGGGCATTTTGGAGATAAGCCAGATTTTTGTGATCTGTGTAAAGATCTGTGTAGAGCCCCTTCAAGCAGGTAGCGCCACTCCTCCAGCACCAATTTGACGGCTAGCAATTCTTGGTCTCCTATGGAGTAGTTGCGCTCAGAAGAGGAGAAGATTTTGGAGAAGAAGCCGCAGGTTACCATTCTGCCGGAAGAAGATTTTTGGGTAAGTACTGCTCCGGCTCCGGAAGAGGAGGCATCAACTTCCAGGTAGAATTGTTTATTGCAGTCTGGACGGTGCAGAACTGGGGCTGAGAAGAAGGCTTGCTTTAAGGAAAGGAAGGCCTCCTCGGCTTCGAGCGACCATACCTTGGGATTTGCCCCCTTGCGGGTGAGCGTAGATATGGGAGCAGTCCAGGACGAGAAGTGTGGAATAAAGAGACGATAGTATTTGGCGAAGCCCAGGAATCGCTGTATCGCCTTCAACCCCTCCGGACGGGGCCACTTAAGGACAGCAGAGAGCTTCTCGGGATCAATTCGCAAGCCTGTCTGGGAGATAACATAGCCCAGGAATGGAAGAGAGGTCTGCTCGAAAAGGCACTTCTCGTATTTAGCATAGAGGTGGTTCTGCCTGAGCCTAAGCAGGACCTGACGAACATCCCTCCGGTGTCTGGGGAGATCCGGAGAGAAGACCAAGATATCGTCCAGGTATACCACCACGCAGGAGTAAAGAAGGTCACGGAAGATGTCGTTGACCAGTTCTTGGAAGACGGCGAGAGCATTGCAGAGGCCGAAGGGCATCACACGGTACTCATAGTGTCCGTCCCGGGTATTAAATGCCGTTTTCCACTCGTCTCCTTGACGGATACGGACCAGGTTATATGCTCCACATAGATCCAGCTTGGAAAAGATCCTGGCGCCTTTAAGGCGATCAAACAACTCGGAGATGAGCGGCAGGGGGTATTTATTTTTAACGGTGATCTGATTGAGTCATCTATAGTCAATACAGGGGCGTAGCGAGCCATCCTTTTTATTGACAAAGAAGAATCCGGCTCCAGCCGGGGAGGTAGACTTCCGGATGAACCCCCTAGCCAAATTCTCCTCTATGTACTCTGACATGGCCCGGGTTTCGGCCGCAGACAACAGATAAATACGCCCACGGGGTGGAGTGGCGCCATTTACCAAGTCGATCGGGCAATCATATGGTCTATGAGGTGGTAATGTCTCTGCTTCCTTTTTACCAAAGACGTCTGCATAGGGCCAGTGAGGAGCCGAAAGACCGGGTAAATTAGCTGGAGTGGGTAGTGGACGAACCGGGTGAACCAGAGCCAGGCAGGTCCTATGGCAGTCCGGACCCCACCGTAGTACTTCACCGGATTGCCAGTTCAACACGGGTTCATGCGTCTGGAGCCAAGGTAGGCCTAGCAATAGGGAGTGAGAGAGTCCGGGTAGCACATGGAAGAAGATCTTTTCAGAGTGCAGCATTCCCACCTGCAGGGTTATGGGTTCCGTGACGAGCAGGATGGTCACCGGTAGGAGTCTTCCATCCACGGAGGCGACAGACAATGGTTCAGCCAGAGATTTGGGGGGAATGCAGTATTTCTCTACTAAGGACTGGGAAATTAGATTTCCAGCAGCTCCAGAATCTAGCTGAGTGAGTACAAAGTGACGGTTCTCTCCCCAGGAGATAGAGACAGACCGAGTCAGGGAAGGAGAGGGCTTACTTTTGTCTAGGACGACCTCTCCAAGCGGTCCTAGACACCGGAGTTTCCCGGTTTCTCCGGGCAGGAACGGATCAGGTGCTCCTTACTGCGACAATAGAAACAGCTCCCCTCGGCTCGGCGTGACTCTTGGCGAGATTTGATCATCTTGGTCTGGTCGATCTGCATGGGCTCGGGTGAGTGCGCCCGGGGAGTGACAGATGAAGAGACAGGTCTCTGGAAAGTAGGAGCAAGGCGGGGAAACCTCCTCTCACGGGTGGTCTCTTTGGTACGTTCCTGGAACCGGATGTCAATCCGGGTAGCTAGCGTCACCAAGTCATCCAGGGTGGTTGGAATGTCCCGACCGGCAAGTTCGTCTTCAATCCGACTGGAAAGGCCCTCCCAGAAGACGGACACCAGGCAAGCTCAGAAGCGAGGGTACGGAACCGTATGGCATATTGGCCCACAGTGAGACTCCCTTGGCGGAGACGTAGCAGAGAGGAGACTGATGAGGTCTTTCGTCCCGGTAGATCGAAAACTTTCCGGAAAGCAGTGAGGAAAGCTGACAAGTTGGATACCAGGGGATCCCCTCTCTCCCACAGGGGATTTAGCCAAGCCAGTGCTTCCCCAGTGAGATGGGACATGATGAAGGCCACTTTGGCCCGGTCGGAGGTAAAATGATGTGCCAAGAGTTCAAAGTGCAGGGTGCACTGGTTAATGAAGCCTCGAGCCAAGGCAGGGTCTCCACCAAAACGAGGCGGTGCAGAAAGCCGGGGACCAGGACCGGGTACCATGGTATTGATGGGCAGCAGCGCTGCCGGGGCGTGAGTCGTGCGACTGGAGGCAGGTCCTGGTGGAGCAGTCAGTGTGTCCAGGCGGGAGTTGACATTACGCAGGTGGTTCAGGATGGATTCCTGTTGGGATCTCTGACGGGAGACTTCGTGGAATAGGTCAGAGAGTGAGGGAGCTTAGGTGCCACCGGGTTCCATGGCCCGAGCAAACTGTTACGGGTCCGGGTGGTGGAACCTCTGTGCCGCGGTGCAAGGAGGGACCCAGAGGGGCGTAACAGCCTCATCACTGTAGTGCACATCGGAGTTTGGAAATGACGAGCACTCCCCTACCTCCCAGTGCTGCAGTGTTTTTCAAATGTCTTTGCATCTGAGAGATGTGCATACATCTCAATACAGGGGACAGGAAGCTGACCGTGGGTTGCAAGAGGTCCTGTTGTGCCAGCCTGACTTAACTATATTGGCGCACTACGCACGTCGATATAGTTAAGGGTAGCAGAGCTCTGGGTGGGCCCCTCTGAGATCAGGGCCCACTCTGCCCCCCAGAGCCCACTCTGGTACGCTACTGCTTCTTGGACTTATGGAGGAGTGGACAAATCTGCAGAGTGAGACACAAGCCTTCTGGAAAAAGTGAGATACAGCCTCTTTAAAGAGAAAGACTTGTTTAGGGAGAGGGTGTGGTCTCTATTTTGTAACTTTTGTTTATAAAAAAAATGTAGGAAAAAAGTTAAGTATGCAAAACTAAAACACAATCCCCGGTCGTATAAATTGTACCTTCAATAACCGGACACTGCAGGGTAAATACATTGCATAATGGCCGCTCAGATGAATGGCTGTCCATGTAATTCAAGGACAGCTTGATTCTGCCTGAATGGGAGCTTTTTGTACAGAGTGGCTCCTTACTTTTACTGAGGATGTTCCAGGCCTCTGACAAACCCTATTGACTTAGTGGGGTCTGCCACAGGAAGAATAGCACTGCATGCAGTGTTGTTCCTTCTATCAGATCTGTTGAGACTGCCAAAGTCGACTCTGAATGGGCTGTCAGCATTTTAAACAGGGACAAACTTTTGATGACTGGCACACCAGAGTACAGATTTCAAATCCAATCTTAATCCAATCATGTTTTTAATTCAGTTGCCTTTATTGAGGACTGAGTTTTAGTTTTCTTGGTCCTTTGTTATTTTCTAAAGGACCATACTAGTCTACGTCAGCTGGTTGTACTGTAGACTGAATGGGACAACGCTTCTCGATAGTGAGATGAAGATCGTACTCGTATAAAACTGTAATAGGACAAAACCACTTTTATTAACTTAAATGAGTAAATCTGAGTAAATCTGCTACAAAACAAGTGAAATTATTTCATCTTATGCCTCTCAGTCTTCATGTTATAGACTCCCACAAACACGCTCTACTCCTACTGCTGCGAACATGCGGATGATTTGGTTACAGTCTGTTCAATCTTCAACTCAGTTCTGAAAAGTTTCACATGGAGTGTACCATATAAAGGTCCATCAATCAAGAAGAATATTTTTCTTTTTAGACAACTTCAGGCAACTCTTTAAGAAAACGCCCTGTATCCAAGATGCTCATAAAATATAAAGCAGATGGAGGCAGCTCTTTACAAAGACAGTCTTGTCTTCTCTTTTCCTCTACTCAATTGACTTGAGAATGCAAAAACGAAATTGCAAAGTCTGTTGTATGCCAATCATTCTCCATCTATGAATATTGTGGTTTTGCTTATTAAAATATGATTTATTAATAAGTGTAATGAGGATTTTTAACCTTTCTGTGCATAACTCGTGTGGCTGATGATTATAAGTTCTGTAAGGCTGCATTCTCAGCAAAAGTAAATCCACAACAGGAGTAACAAGATATGGTTGAAGTGAATAAAGAATGTGGAACTTCTGTAAGAGGAAAGGAAGCTTCCTAAATTTTGAAAACTATCTACCAAGTGAGATAACCCCTTTAGAAGAATACCACTGATATAGACTGGATTTTAATATATCTTATATCCTGTGTCTTTGAGATGACCACCTCTCTAGAAAACCATTTTTTTTATAATGCTTTCTTTGATTCCGTCCTTAACCTGCCTTTTACCTCCAGGCAATCTGGTTGATGTAGTGTTGTCATAAATGCTCCAAATTTGGGAACTGTTCAATTGTTATTGCATGATTTTACCCTAAGAAATCTTTTGTAATTATTATATTTTCATGAAAAATTATTACAATTTGAGTAAAAAAGATGTCCTTCATGTAGGTTTCAACTTCTTGAATAAGTTTAAATTTATGGGGAGGGTTGGCAGGCCTGGTTGGTAGATGTGCACCTAGGAGTTTCTGATCCCTAATAAAAAAAATGCCCACCCAACAAACATGTAGCATCTTCTCTATCCCACAAACCCACACAGTTATTCAAAACTTTTAATTCCCTCCTCCATTCACCATTGCCACCTCCAAACTCCCTCATTAATGCAGAAGACTTTGCTTGACACTTCAAAAACAAGATTGACCACATCAGACAAAGCTTTAATGTTCCACCACCACAACTCCCCTGCTTAACAGACCAATGCCCTTCCCCATAACCCTCTTTCCCACCATATTGAAGAAAATCTTACTCATTCTCTCTCCAAGTCACACCTCACCACTTGTGCACTTGACCCTATTCAATCCCACCCCCTTCCCTATTGCACAGCTTCTGGATCCCCACAGTTGTGGTAGAAACTTCACAAAGCAGATTACATGGGATAACAAGCTTTTACTTCTCAGAACATGAGGTAAAGGAAAAAACGCACAGTCACACTGTACTGCACCAGGAAGTAAGAGCAAAACAGAAAATACAAGAGAGACTTTATTCCTTTTTGCAATACGGTAAACAAGGAAACTTTACACAACATCACCATCTACTGTCAGATCAGCATAAAGTCCTCCTTCACACAAACAAAGAAGTCCACAACTGTTGCATATACCAACATTCCCAACCTCATCACTGCACTTATCCCAGCCCTTACCCAACCCTTCAACCTATTATTAACCTCTGATGCCTTATCTTCTGCTTTCAAACATGCAACAATCATGCCTATTCTAAGGAAGCCATACCTTGAGCCAACCTCTACATCCAGCTATTGTCCCATATAACTACTCCTGTTTACCTCCAAACTCCTCAAACATATTGAACTTTCCTCCCACCTCTGATCCAACACATTCTTCGACAACCTGCAACCTGACTTCTGTCCCCACCACCCCACTGAAACTACCCTAATCAAAATCACTAATGACAACTTATAAAGTCCCATAGCTTCCAGTACCACCAATATGCTGATGACACTTGATTTTACCTCTTTGGCCCAGATGTCACCTCTTTGCTGTCCAAAATCCCAGAGTGTCTAACAGCCTTATCCTCCTCCTTCTCATCACGCTTTTTAAAACTCAATGTGGCGTCCTTACAATATTACCATATTTTCTTAATTTTTTTTTTAGCAATTAATATTTATCAATCTATTTTACAAACTAGTCTTTGACAAGGAGACATTACCCTCACTGTATTTAAGCAACTTGTTCATCAGAACTTAAAGGGGCATCTTGAACTCGTAATCCAATATGAAAATCTGCTTAAATACGTGTTGCTCAACATAAGACTGATTGCCAGAACAGTTAGATGTTAGGTTAAAGCTTCTTTACAGCTCTATGGAGAGTGAAAAGGAGAGGAGCAGAGTGAGAAAACAAGCAGAAACAGTGAGATCAACTGAGCTTTCTAACAAGTCTTTTATCTCAAACCAGAGCTGAATTCACAGCAACACTGCTCATGGCTGCTTTATAATTTCCTCCATGCTGCTGCTGCTGCTGTACTCTGTCGGATAACTAAGGATTGAAGAGCAGGATTCCCTAATTTCTCTGTGTGCTGTATTGTGTATAGGAGACATCAAAGCAGATAATCTCCTACCACCAGTTCAAAGTCAGTTACAAATTTAGAGATAGAGCTGTAGTGGGGAAAATAGTGAAAATACAGGATACAAGACATATAATGTCCAAAAATGGTGTCCTTCCTTATTTTACACACAGGCTTATTCTAAATCCATTATTGAAAGCAGAGCCTTAAAGGGATATTCCCATCTCCAAGATCCTTTCTCAATAGGCGATGTGCAGGCATTGCATAACCTTAAGTATCCATGGTTACGACCACTGATATAGTGACAGCTAGTAGCTAGTGGTCATAACCATGGATACCTAAGGTCCTGCAATGCCCTGCACATTAGGAAAGACATAGTGAAACAAAAAAACGATACTACATTTCTAATTGGACGTATTTGCTAATATTATTATTATTACACCTACTACATATTGGGACAGGATCTTGGAGATGGGAATACCCCTTTAAGACGAGTTATTTTTCTGCAGTTGTGACTGTACCTGGTACTGCAGTTCACAGCATCTCAGTCCCAGGACCTGGATTAAAAATGAAGAGGACCCTATCAATCAAATAGATGGTGGGAGTAACAAAACTTTAACCCCCACCAATCAAATATTGATATTCAGCACTATTTCATTCCCATAAAAATTCTTCAATATACAGCTATGATTTCCTCTTTTTATTAACTTGGGACCAAATATTTAGTAACCCTAAAGCAACTTGATGAATGAAATGTAAACTGAGCCTGGCTAGTCATTAGTGTTGAGTAGTGTTGAGCCACCCCCGTAGTGTTCGAGTTCGGTTCGGTTCGTCGAACACCCGTGTGTTCGCCGAACTGTTCGTCGAACTGTTCGTCGAACACCTTCGAACACCGTTAAAACCAATGGCAGGCAAACAAAAACACATAGAAACACATAGAAAACACCTTCAAAGGTGTCCAAAAGCTGACAAACTGCTCAGAAGACACAACTAACACATGGAAAAGTGACAAGTACATATAGTCATGCGAAAAGAAAAGAGGTGGAGGAGTAAAAGGAGGGGGAGACACAGATATAGGCATGTCATGCCCTTCTAAAATCCAAAAAGTGAGAAGCCGAGACGGCCAGTCCGCTCCTGCCCGTGCCACCTCCGTGTCGCCGGGTTTGTGCCAGAGCCGCGGTGAACCCTGACGGCCAGCCCCCCTCTCCCAATACTGGTGCCTGTCCGCTGGTGGGTCGAGAGAGCCCCCCTGTGGTGGAGGCAGCTCTAAGCTTTTTAATTTAAATTGTCCCTCTAATTTGAATGAATACACTTTAAATCCATTTACAAGGATCTATTGGAGGGCAAGTCTCATGCCAGCAGCCGCGTAATTCCAGCTCCAGTAGCGTCCACTAAAGCTGCTGCAGTTAAAAAGCTTTTATAAGGATCGAGCTCGGCTGTCCACCGCAAGGCATCCTAGTGCCAGTCCCAGCCCCTATGCCTTGGGGTGCCTCCTGATGCTCTTCACTAAGTATCCCGTGGTCCCGAAGCATTTCCTTTGAAAAAATTAAGTGTCCAAACTACAGGTGGTGTAGCTTGCTTAACAGCCGGGATAATCCGCTGACTAGCAGACACTGCTACTAGGCACAAAGTATTTCCTGGGCTAGATGCAGTTAAAAATTTGTAAGTAGATACTCTCGTTGGATGCTGAGAAAGCATTCCATAGAGTCTCCTGGCACGCCATATATGATTCTCTTAAAAAGCTTGGGGTAGGGGTCTAGGGGACCCTTTTATAGCCCAAATCACGGCCCTGTATCACAATACGTCACCTAGGCTGAAGATAAATGGAACTGTAGCACCGAGGGCTCGGTTGCTACAGACGTATTGCACCTCACCCAGAGGTGTGATATCTCACTCTCAGATAAGGATGGAGTGTGGATCAGGACCCGACACCTGCATGCATTACACCACATTGCCGTGGGGCAGGGCGACCAATATGCCCCTGAGATGGGCACGACAGTCCCTGTCCCTGGCTGGAGTGGGGGGAGGGAACACTGAGGAAGGGGAACCCTGCAGTGCAGGAGCAGGGAGGAAGCAGTTCCTGGGTGCATTGAGAAGGGAGTATAAAAGGTGGGCACCATCTTAGTTTAGTGCAGAGAAGTCTGAGCAGAAGTGGCAGGGAGCAGGGGCTCTGCATGAGCTCTGCTCCGGAGGCGGGCCTAGTAACAGAGGCCCAGGCCTGCAAGAGGGAGAAGGAAGGAAGAGGAGCGGAGAAGGCTCCAGGAACGAGGAATGAAGGGATCCCAGGGGTGCGGACGGGCGAGTCGCCACCGCACGCCCGAATCCACCTGCGTGGAGGGGTCAGGCCAAAGGGGGAGACCGGTCCCCGAACTAGTGGAGGCAGGAAACGACCCTCAGCTAGAAACCGGAGGCTCTGACATTTTATGTGGCGCAGCCCCTTGCTCCACCCGCTAGGAAGGCACCACATAGGGTCAGGGAAACTGGCGCCAAGTTTACCAAGAGGAGGCCCGAGGCAGCCGGACAGAAGTGTTGGTAAGAAAGGCCAGACAAAGGACACACAAAGGGGGTCCTGTGAAGCGCTCCAAAGTTATCTGGGAGTTGTCTGAGCCCCTCACCTGGTGAGCACAGTACGACGTGGGCAGCCGTTACCTGCAGACGTGGTCTGGATAATAAGAACTGTGAGTAAAGGCCCTGAACTGCATCACTGACTCCGTGTCGTTACTGCTGCTGCCCTGCACCATCACCCCCATCCTCCGCATACACTGCCCTGAGGCTATACTCCTCCCGTGGGGAGTTATGCTACGCTCTGCTGCACCCACAACACCAGCCTTAGCGGTCTGCCCTGTAGCGGCGGTTCACTCTGACCGCAATCCACGGGTGGCGTAGTCGGACATTTAAACATCAAAACCACATAAATAGTTCCGCCACTGGTTTGACCGCCCTGAGCCACGGAACCGGATCGCCGCCACGAAGACTACAACCACCAGCATCCACCAAAAAGGGTCCGGATCCGGGTGTCCCAAGGCCCAGGGGGTGCGTCAGAACATTTTCATCACCTTTCACAATCACCAATGGGACAAGGCAGGGATGTCCTCTGTCCCCTCTCTTATACATCCTAGTGACGGAGCACCTGCTCTCATCAATTCGCCATAACCCCAATATTAGGTGGATTGAGGTGGGAGGCACCGAGTACAAGTGCTCTCTATTTGCTGATGATGTCCTAGTATATATCACTCAATCACATATATCCATCCCTGCTGTTATGGCTGAAATAGATCACTTTGTTACATGGTAAAATTTTAAAATCAATGCAGCGAAGTCTGAGGCCCTCGATGTCTCCCTCCCTAAATCCATATAGGATTCCATCCAGTCCAACTTTCCCTTTGCCTGGCCCTCACAGGGTATCAAATACTTAGGAATTCCTATTCATAGAGACCTCTCCCATCTATGTTATCTTAATTTTGGGCCCTTTATTGAACAATTCCATACAGACCACGGTTGGCAAGTTGGAACTGTGAGATCCACTACGTGCACCACTGGTATTTTGTGGAAAAGCACATGTAAGATTCTGCAACAGTCTCTGCTGATACTCCTGCATGCGTGCATCCCTTTCTATGGCAGGAATAATTTCTGCAAATTTACTTTTGTACCGGGGATCTAACAGTGTGGCAACCCAGTAGTCAGGATTATTTCTAATTCTCACAATTCGAGGGTCATGTTGCAGGTAGTGCAGCAAGAAGGCACTCATGTGTGTTGCGCATCCAGGAGCACCAAGTCCCTGTTGTGTTGGTGGCGAGGTAACAATCATGCTTCCTTCCTCTGTCCTCTCCCCCCAACCTCGCACAACAGAAATGTGATCAAGGTCTCCCTCATCTGATGAGTCTTCCATCAGTTCGTCCTCCACTTCTTCCTGGGCTCCTGCACCTTCCTCACTAGTTTGGCTGCTACCATGCGCCCTGGTAAAATCATCTCCCCCACCCTCACATGCCTGCCGCCCTGGTGCTGCCGACCGTCTGGACCTTGCAGATGTTAGCCCTTCCGCATACAACTCCTCCTCTACTTCCTCCACCTCCTCTTGTGCCACCACCTGACTCCGAATTCTGTTTAACATGTGCTCCAGCATGTAAATCACCGGAATAGTCATGCTGATAATGGCATCGTCAGCACTAAACATCTTCGTCGCCATTTCAAAACTGTGCAGAAGGGTGCATAGGTCCCTGATCTGAGACCACTCCTCCAGCGTGATTTGCCCCACCTCTGAATCTCGTTGGCCCAGGCTATACGTCAGAACGTATTGCACCAGGGCTTGTCGGTGCTGCCACAGTCGCTGCAACATGTGCAGAGTTGAATTCCACACATCGCATTTTAGCCGGTGAAGTGGCAGGCCCAACGACTTCTGTAGAGATGTAAGTCGCTGAGCTGCGGGATGCGAACGGCGGAAGTGAGCACACAGCGACCGTGCCCTCTGCAGAAGGCCATCTAGTCTGGGATAGTGGGCTAAAAATTGCTGGACAACCAGGTTCAACACGTGAGCCATACAAGGCACGTGTGTGACATTGCCCCGGCGAAGGGCCGCACCCAGGTTTGCAGCATTGTCGCACACGGCCTTCCCTGGTTTCAGGTCCAGTGGAGACAACCATTCATGAAATTGGTTCTCCAGAGCTGACCACAACTCCTCAGCTGTGTGACTCACATTTCCCAGACATTTCAATGTAAAAACCGCCTGATGACGTTGAGCCCTACTGCCAGCATAGTAAGGAGGTGTGCAGGATCCCTTCTGCGCAGTTAGAAAGCTTGTGGCATGACCAGACAGGCTTTGGGTGCAGGTGGAAGACCGAGAGGAGGTTGAGGAGGCAGAAGCAGTGGAGGAAAAATGACATAAAGAGGATTGACGCACAACTCGTGGGGACGGCAAGACTTGGACAGCAGCCCCTTGTCCTGCTGTCACCATAGTTACCCAGTGTCCAGTCAGCGACATGTAACGCCCCTGTCCATGCCTACTCGTCCAAGTGTCTGTGGTGAAATGCACCCTGTCACACACAGAGTTTCTCAAAGAAGCGGTGATGTTGTGTGCGACATGCTGGTGGAGCGCAGGCACACCTTTCTTTGAGAAGTAGTGCCGACTGGGCATCTGGTACTGGGGCACTGCGACGGACATAAGGTCTCGAAAATCCTCTGTGTCCACCAGGCGGAAAGGCAGCATTTCTGTAGCCAAGAGCTTGCAGATGGTGAAATTCAACCTCTTAGCTTTCTCATGGCTAGGAGGAAATGGTCTTTTACTTGTCCACATCTGAGGGACCGAGGGCTGGCTATTGTGCTTAGACGGGGTTGATAAGGGTGTCCCCGGCAAACTGCCGGTCTGTGAGGAAGATGCAGGCGGACATGTTAGGTTGCCTTGATCCAAAGGTGGTGCTATCGATGTCGGACAGCGCTCAAGACCAGCTGGTGTTACCACCTCCAAAGAAAATGATGACCTGCCAATCACGCTGGCTGTTGCGGGTAAAGAGGTGGCAGGTCTGCGCCCCAAAACAGGTGTGACTGCTGTCCCCCCAGTCACAGAGGATGAAGAGGCCGCGGATGCACAAGATATGGCAGACGGTGGTTGGCCCGGCCGGCTAGACCGCATTGTAGCACACTGAGCTTCCCACTGCAACTTATGCTTCATGTCCATGTGCCGGTTCATGCATGAAGTACTCAAACTATGTATTTTTTGGCCTCTACTTAGCTTTTGCTGACAAATGTTACAGATAACACGAGTTGGGTCATCTTTATCGATCTGAAAAAATGCCCAGGCTATGCAAGGCTTAGCACCCATGCGACCTGAAGAGCCACCACGACTTGTGGTGAGAGGCAGAGTTGTGTTTGAGGATGCAGTTGTTGACGTGCTTCCAGTACTACGTCTCTGTCCAGGAAGGCGCAACCTGACCTCGTCGTCACTAGCATCTTCCTCCACCTCCTCTGCTGACCTCATCTCTTGGCTGACTGTGGGTTGACAGTAAGTGGGATCTCCGACCTCATCATCATCACCCTGTGCGTTATCACACCCGTCGTCCTCAGAGCCAACCTGTTCCTGCCCTGACAAAAAACTAAAGTTGTCGCTCCAATCAGGTATTTGAGTCTTATCATCGTCTTCCTCATTGTCTCCACCAACAGGAGTTACAGTTTGGGAATGAGGGTCTACATTATGGTCAGAACCTTCTGCGTCTGGTCCTGGATCCGACTCATAAAGATTCTGGGCATCAGTGCAGATCATTTCCTCGTCTGGATTCACAGAAGCACTGGAGTCGACCTCTGATTCCCAGGCTATAGTATGAGTAAACAGCTCTGCAGACTCAACCATCTGTTCTACCTCATACTCAGATGGGCAGCTGGAGATTTGGGAGCTGTGAGGAAGCAAGTGCGATTTGGGTGACACCTTTGAGGACTGGAGTATTTGTGATGTTGAAGTTGATGTGGAGGAGAGCCCACTTAAAGGAGCACTTGATATCCGTTGAAGCACCTGCTGTTTTTGTGCCTCATCTGGAATTTGTAGCGATTGGCGTGGCCGTAAGAAAGGGATCTTATCACATTGTCCGCTAAAAGAAGTAGACATTTTAGTTTGGCTGGAAGATGGTCTTTCTTCTGCACCTACCCCACGGACACAACCTTTTTTCCCCTTCCCAACACGCCTATTCCCCTTTCCACCAGCAGCAGGCCTTTTTCCACTCATTTTGGTGGTTAACTAATTCACAACTCTGGAGTTGTTTGCACAAAAAAACAATGGATGGTAACCGAGCAGAGCTGAGTGGCCAAACTGTGGTATTAGGCCAAAACTATTGGCTGGGTTAGATGCAGAAAAAAATTATTTTTAATTTGCAACCTGATGGAGGTCAGTATAGATGGACTAATAGACCAAGTCCCACACACCGCTAGAAGCCCAAATATTTTTTCAGAGCTAGATGCAGAAAATTTTTTTATTCAATTTGCAACCTGATGGAGGTCAGTATAGATGGACTAATAGACCAAGTCCCACACACTGCTAGAAGCCCAAATATTTTTTCAGAGCTAGATGCAGAAAAAAATTATTTTTAATTTGCAACCTGATGGAGGTCAGTATAGATGGACTAATAGACCAAGTCCCACACACCGCTAGAAGCCCAAATATTTTTTCAGAGCTAGATGCAGAAAAAAAATATTTTTAATTTGCAACCTGATGGAGGTCAGTATAGATGGACTAATAGACCAAGTCCCACACACCGCTAGAAGCCCAAATATTTTTTCAGAGCTAGATGCAGAAAAAAATTATATTCAATTTGCAACCTGCTGGAGGTCAGTATAGAAGGACTAATAGAACAAGTCCCACACACTGCTAGAAGCCCAAATATTTTTTCAGAGCTAAATGAAGAAAAAAATTATTTTTAATTTGCAACCTGATGGAGGTCAGTATAGATGGACTAATAGACCAAGTCCCACACACTGCTAGAAGCCCAAATATTTTTTCAGAGCTAGATGCAGAAAAAAATTATTTTTAATTTGCAACCTGATGGAGGTCAGTATAGATGGACTAATAGACCAAGTCCCACACACCGCTAGAAGCCCAAATATTTTTTCAGAGCTAGATGCAGAAAAAAATTATTTTTAATTTGCAACCTGATGGAGGTCAGTATAGATGGACTAATAGACCAAGTCCCACACACCGCTAGAAGCCCAAATATTTTTTCAGAGCTAGATGCAGAAAAAAATTATATTCAATTTGCAACCTGCTGGAGGTCAGTATAAAAGGACTAATAGAACAAGTCCCACACACTGCTAGAAGCCCAAATATTTTTTCAGAGCTAAATGAAGAAAAAAATTATTTTTAATTTGCAACCTGATGGAGGTCAGTATAGATGGACTAATAGACCAAGTCCCACACACTGCTAGAAGCCCAAATATTTTTTCAGAGCTAGATGCAGAAAAAAAATATTTTTAATTTGCAACCTGATGGAGGTCAGTATAGATGGACTAATAGACCAAGTCCCACACACCGCTAGAAGCCCAAATATTTTTTCAGAGCTAGATGCAGAAAATTTTTTTATTCAATTTGCAACCTGATGGAGGTCAGTATAGATGGACTAATAGACCAAGTCCCACACACTGCTAGAAGCCCAAATATTTTTTCAGAGCTAGATGCAGAAAAAAATTATTTTTAATTTGCAACCTGATGGAGGTCAGTATAGATGGACTAATAGACCAAGTCCCACACACTGCTAGAAGCCCAAATATTTTTTCAGAGCTAGATGCAGAAAAAAATTATTTTTAATTTGCAACCTGATGGAGGTCAGTATAGATGGACTAATAGACCAAGTCCCACACACCGCTAGAAGCCCAAATATTTTTTCAGAGCTAGATGCAGAAAAAAATTATATTCAATTTGCAACCTGCTGGAGGTCAGTATAGAAGGACTAATAGAACAAGTCCCACACACTGCTAGAAGCCCAAATATTTTTTCAGAGCTAAATGAAGAAAAAAATTATTTTTAATTTGCAACCTGATGGAGGTCAGTATAGATGGACTAATAGACCAAGTCCCACACACTGCTAGAAGCCCAAATATTTTTTCAGAGCTAGATGCAGAAAAAAATTATATTCAGTTTGCAACCTGATGGAGGTCAGTATAGATGGACTAATAGAATGATGCTATGCCCAAAAGATTTTACTTCACTAGGTGCAGTAAAAAAATTGGTATTCTATACACAGGTGGTATATCTTGCAACACAGATAGGCTACTCCACTGACTAACACACTCTGCAATAGGCCAAAAAGTATTAGCTTTGCTAGATTCAGCCAAATGCTGTGAAAAAAACTTGCACAGCACTGGCACAGACCTGCCTGGCAAAAACTGATAGGAACTGATGTAACCTAGTCCTGAAAAGGACTCCAATTACAATTAGTCTTTACTCCCACAATCTATCTATTTAAGAGCACAGACCTGCCTGATAAAAGTCGTAGGAAATGCTGTAACCTAGTCCTTAAAAGGACTGCAATCACAACTATTCCCTACTCCCAAGCTATCTGTATATTTGTGCGAAAAGTGGCTTGAAATTAACAAGGTATAGCGCACACAGCAACAGCGGTGCCGTCTAACACGCAGCTGCAGCAGTGAGAAAATGGTGGCGACGGGGAAAATGGCTTGGTCTTATAGGGCAAGGACATGTGACATACACTGCCAATCACACATGCCCTTGCTTGTGTGAAAAAAAGCACTTCGCTCCGTGTGTGTGCTGCTGATAGGCTGACAGATTGCACCTCCCCACTGCAAATGCGGGAAAGAGAAAAAAAAATGGAGATCTTCATTGTTCCTGCAGAGATCCATCCCCTGCCCCTCCCCCCGCCCCGCTGTACACTCAAACTGCGTATTAACATTAATTTTCATCATTACTGAGAAAAAATCCAGTTATGATTTTGGTGCACGAACAGTTATCGAACATAACCTCGAACAGCCGAATTTTTCTCAAATTGTTCGTGTTCGCCGACCGGCTCGAACACCGCCCAAAACAGCTCGAATTTGAGATTGGCGAACAGTTCGAGTAGAACAACGCTCATCTCTACTAGTCATATCAAGTTCCGTACTCTCCCAAATTTGGACACTAGCACCTTCTGGGTTTATGTCACACTTGAGACCTGAGAAGTTCTTCATACAAGAGAGATGTTAATGTGTAGGTGTTCTCATGCCTCCGAGAGCAATTCACATGGATTTCCATATTCATGGGTGTATTTTTATTCCATGATGGGGCTACTACTGCATTTGGTTGCTGCGACTTAATTGAGATTACCCAGTTAGTGTGACATGAGCTTGACGACAACCTATGTCGATGTGCTCCACTAAGACATATGCACAAGACAGCAGTGGGACCTTTGCTCAAGACTTTCTCCAAAATGGAGTTCCCGCTCTGTAGTAATAACATTTCGCATCAATCGCCAAAATTTCTAGCCATGTTTGCCATTGTTGTCAGAAACAAGCCCAGTGCATTTAGCACCCAAATGAAAAATGATTTATGGTAAGACAATCACCTTAACAGGTTGTCCATGTGTTTTGCATATATGCAGTCATGTGACTGCTCACATTAGCAATACCGGGGAATCATGACAGTTTGCATATCGCACATTGTCACTATTCAGAAGTCTGCAGTCATAAAGAGTGACTACACACTTTAATCTCAACCCTGGACCACCCCTTTAAGTTTTTCCAGTATTGGGATCTCAAAGCATCACCACCTTTGGGGACGTTTTTTTTTTTTTCTATTTAAATACATGTATTTGGGACTGGAACTAATTTCTTGTCATTGGGTTTCATTAAAAAAGTTGCACCATTTGCTTTCTACAACCTCTGCCTTGCACTGTCAGTTATTGGCTGCGGAATGAGTCGACTGAGAATCCGTCAGTGAGAATGTCCTGATGATCCCATGGGAGAGTTTCTAACTGTTATCTGTCTTCTTTTTCAGCTTCTCTCAGCTCATTTATGACAAAAGACCATATCGAAGTTGATTGTGTAAGGAAAAAAAGAGCCTGTAAAAGCCAAACGGTATAGCATTTTTAATGGAACCAAATTGCAAAAATAATTTTTAGCTCCAAATACATGAACTTAAAAATAAAATGTTCCCATTCAATAAGGCATCAGTAAGTGGATGTAAAATACATATTCTAGGGATCAGGTAGGCATTAGGTAGTGTTCACACAGGCAATGCGAACAGGTGCAGGTCTAAACAGCTGCAGTTTTATTGCTTTCATAAAACTCCAGGGGATTCAAAACCAAAAACAGCATCTTCCGGGCAAAAAGGTATCGCAGCAAAAAAATATTTTTTTTAGCAGGGCACATATGTCAGTGCGGGCTCACCCAAACAGATTACAGTCATTTCTCCCCAAGCAGACTTTATACACAGAAGAGGCACAATTCTACCATGTCTCGTTATCCCCTTCAGCTTGAGTTCCAACACCTTCCAGCACCAAACAAAAGTTTTCAACTCCATGCACAGTACACACTGAACAGGCTGCAGCTTCCACACATTTCTCTGCAGCTCCAACACACAGACTGCTCAGCTTTCATAGCTGACCCGTGCAGTCTCCATTCAGATAGAGACACTGGCACTTTTCTCTCTCAGCAACAACTCACCTTTTCGCAGGTCACTCACCCACTCCAGCGCACTTGACTCTGCTTCATCCAGCACACTGATACACACCAAGAGAACACAGGCCTTGGTTCTAGCAAAAAGCTAGGCAGGTGCATCTAATCAAGACCGGCAGTGCTAGGACTTTATGTATATATGTACAGTGGGGAAAAAAGTATTTAGTCAGCCACCAATTGTGCAAGTTCTCCCACTTAAAAAGATGAGAGAGGCCTGTAATTGACATCATAGGTAGACCTCAACTATGAGAGACAAAATGAGAAAACAAATCCTGAAAATCACATTGTCTGATTTGGAAAGAACTTTTTTTCAAATTTTGGTGTTTGGTCAATTACAAAAGTTCATCTCAATACTTTGTTATATATCCTTTGTTGGCAATGACAGAGGTCAAACGTTTTCTGTAAGTCTTCACAAGGTTGGCACACACTGTTGCTGGTATGTTGGCCTATTCCTCCATGCAGATCTCCGCTAGAGCAGTGATGTTTTGGGGCTGTCGGTGGGCAACACCGGACTTTCAACTCCCTCCAAAGGTTTTCTATAGGGTTTAGATCTGGAGACTGGCTAGGCCACTCCAGGACCTTGAAATGCTTCTCATGAAGCCACTCCTTCGTTGCCCTGGCGGTGTGCTTGGGATCATTGTCAGGCTGAAAGACCCAGCTACGTTTCATCTTCAATGCCCTTGCTGATGGAAGGAGGTTTGCACTCAAAATCTCATGATACGTGGTCCCATTCATTCTTTCATGTACACGGATCAGTCATCCTGGTCCCTTGGAAGAGAAACAGCCCCAAAGCATGATGTTGCCACCCCCATGCTTCACAGTAGGTATGGTGTACTTTGGATGCAACTGAGCATTCTTTCTCCTCCAAACACGACGAGTTGTGTTTCTACCAAACAGTTCTACTTTGGTTTCATCTGACCATATGACATTCTCCCAATACTCTTGCGGATCATCCAAATGATCTCTAGCAAACTTGAGACAGGCCCGGACATGTAATGGTTTAAGCAGGGGGACACATCTGGCTCTGCAGGATCTGAGTCCCTGGCGGTGTAGTATGTTACTGATGGTAGTCTGTGTAACGTTGGTCCCAGCTCTCTGCAGGTCATTCACTAGGTCCCCCCGTGTGGTTCTGGGATTTTTGCTCACCGTTCTTGAGAACATTTTGACCCCACGGAGTGAGATCTTGTGTGGAGCCCCAAATGAAGGGAGATTATCAGTGGTCTTGTATGTCTTCCATTTTCTAATTATTGCTCCCACAGTTGATTTCTTCACACCAAGCTGCTTGACTATTGCAGATTCAGTCTTGCCAGCCTGGTGCAGGGCAACAATTTTGTTTCTGGTGTCCTTCAACAGCTCTTTGGTCTTCACCTTAGTGGAGTTTGGAGTGTGACTGTTTGAGGTTGTGGACAGGTGATTTTCAGGATGTATTTTCTTATTTTGTCTCTCATAGTTGAGGTCTACCTATGATGTCAATTACAGGCCTTTTTATAAGTGGGAGAACTTGCACAATTGGTGGCTGACAAAATACTTTTTTTCTCCACTGTTTTTTCCTAAATCCAAAAAAACAATGGTTGTTTTGGTTCCTATGGAATTGGACCCACTGTGTTTGATATGTGGAAATTATATTTAGGGTCACAGTTGGGGACAAGTAATTATGATACATATTGTGTACAGTGCCAAGGAATATGTAAGAGATAAAATATAGAATAATATTAGTAGTAAAATATTAGAATCGGTACGTACAGACATGAGTGTAGTCTGAGAATGATGCAAGGAGAAAGAGAAGGATGATTGTTCTCTCCTCTTCTATCTTCTATGTCCACATATTACCCAGATTATCCTATTCCAGCCATAGAAAGCACTTACTTATTTCTTCTTCCCAGCTCCCGGGTGGTGAGCTTGCTCCCCATACGCCACCTGTAACCCTCCAGTAATTGAAAACATATTGTGGTCATGTACTGTAGTCTTTTAAGTCAGCTGTAATAACTTTCCAGTCATTGTCCAGACCTGAATAGATGCAATGATCTGTGTTCAAGTGGAAAATCTCTTTTCCTAGAGAGCTCAATATGGAGGATAACATGTCAACTTCAGGGTTATCCTCCAATTCTAGCTGGAAGCTATACTGGGTGTTTCTGATCTTCTGTAAATTACTGGTGTTGTATAGCATATATGGATCTTGGATATAACAACTATTTATTCCACACAATCACATAATTCTAAGACCCTTAAGCAGTATAAACAGCTTTTACCAATGCACCACTATTATCCCATCACATCGCCTGGAGCCTAGGACCTATGTAACATTGGAGCATGATTCTTTTTTTTCTACTTTAGTCCTGAGGCTCAGAATTTCTTTTTGGACAGTGCTTTATCATTGTCAACAGACCATATCCTTCATCATTAGCCCTCAATCTGTATAATCTTGCCATGTTCCTTTTTTATTCTCAGTTTTCATCATATTCTATGTTATGTGACTTACACAGTAGTAGTACCAGAGTTACCCGAATGAGTCAGGTTGTTGAGCTCCTACCCCGTATCAAGTTTACTCTAAGATGTTCAGGAATTGTCCCTATTCTCTTTTTCTTTTTCTGAATATTGGGTTCCTATTCACTGGCATTCTACCAGAACTATAGGTGCTGGAACTTCTTTTCCAGCATTTATAATGCAGTGCACAGAAGAGAGACACTTAGGCTGCGTGCCCACGTTGCGTATTACAAGCGTATAAGCTGCGGAATTTCCGCAGCGTAAACGCTTGTAAAACGCACGTATATTTGCACCCAATGGTCCCCAATGGCATTCCGCAATGTCAATGCCCATGCTGCGGATTTTTCCGCAGCGTATATGCTGCGGTCAAAAATCCGCAGCATGTTCATTAATTTTGCAGAAGCGCAGCGGAATCAATGTGCGGATGGTACCCAGTTCTGGAGGAGAGGAGACTCTCATCCAGACCTGGGTACCAAAGAACCTGTAAAAAAAAGAATAAAATAAAGTTTATACTTATCTTCTGATGTTTTCCCTCCGTCGCGCTGTTGTGTGAAGGACCTGCCACGTCATTGAGTCATGTGACCCATCACATGACTCAATGACTTCACCGCAGGTCCTGCACACAACAGCGTGAGCCGCTCAAGACTCCGGACGGGGCAGAGAATGCATCGGAAGGTGAGTATAAACTTTATTTTTTTATTTTTTACCATTCTGATTCTTTTTTTTTAACTATTACTTGGTCACACTATATAAATCCATGCCGGTTGCATGGATTTATATAGTGTGAACAAGTTGTCAAGCACTTTCCAAGTGATGCTTAAATCACTTGGAGAAGTGCTTGATAACCTGCATGCGGAAATGCATGCAAAGACGCTGCAAAGACGCTTCACAAACGCTTCTACCTGGCGGGAAAACCGCATGTAAAATCCGCATGTGATTTTCCCACCAGGGAGAAGCGTAAAAAATATGCTTCAGTTCCGCAACGTGGGCACTTAGCCTTAGAGCTAATGCACAGAAGATAGTCACATAGTAGTGTAAGATGTTCAGGAACTGTCCCTATTCTCATTCTCTTTTTCTGAATAGTGGGTTCCTATTCACTGGAATCCTACCATAACTATAAGTGTTGGAACTTCTTTTCCTGCATTTATAATGTAGTGCACAGAAGAGAGACACTTAGTGGTAATACACAGAAGAGAGTCACCTAGTAGTGTAAGATGTTCAGGAACTGTCCCTATTCTCATTCTCTTTTTCTGAATAGTGGGTTTATATTCACTTGCATTCTACCAGAACTATAAGTGCTGGAACTTCATTTCCAACACTTATAATGTGGTGCACAGAAGTGAGACACCTAGTGGCAGTGCACAGAAGACAGACACCTAGTAGTCTAAGGTGTTCAGGAACTGTCCTTATTCTCATTTTCTTTTTCTGAATAATGGGTTCCTATTCACTGGCATTATGCAAGTACTATGAGTGCTGAAAATTCTTTTGCAGTATTTATAAAGCAGTGCACAGAAGAGAGACACCTACTGGCAGTGCACAGAAGAGAGACACCTATTAATCAAAGATGTTTAGAAAGTCCCTATTTTCATTTTCTTTTTCTGAATAGTGGGTTCCTATTTATAGGCATACTGTCAGCACAATAAGTGCTGGAACTTATATTCCAGCACTTATTATGCAGTGCTCAGAAGAGAGATACCTAGCGATAGATTATGACAACATAATTTATAAAGCGATTTGCAGATTGTCTATCGCATTATAAAAACGAGATCAAGTTGACTGAAAGTGCAGGTATTGATTAGTACCAAATAATCTCGCCCCTTGCTATAATGGACTAGTTTTTTTAAACTAAAACATACTGTAGAATATTACAGTACTTTACTTTGCAAAAATGTAGTCCTGTGTACTGTACTTTTTCAGTAACTTCAATAATTTAAGACAATACCTTGTAGTTATAAGGAGGCCCTGAAAATAAACTGACCATAGTGTTTCACAGCATCAGAGTATTCTGTAACTCTGCAGCGCCACCACAGAGGAAGTAAAGCATTACATGGTGGCTATTTAAATGAATAGTCTACCCTTGAAATGTATTACTATCTGTGGTCCTCTAGAGTAAGAGAAATTCTTTGGAGTCAATTCCTGTTTTGGCTTCTAAATGTGGATTTAGAACTAGTGATCCCCCACTCCTGCCATCCTTTATCCCCTTTCAGACTTAGGATGTACTGGAAAATCCTATGTCAGGTGCTGATATATGGAGTGGGATCAGGACCCGAGCCTGCTCTAAACACAGCAGATGCTCAGATCAACCCCTTAAATGTCAGTCACTCACGATCCTAGGGGGGTGTATTTTTGTGTGCCCATTGCCTCCCCCCTGCAGAGTGATTGTCATGGCAGTCAAGGGAACCTGCTAAACATCTCACCTGGCTGCCATCTTAGCACTCCTGTGAAGCCCAGACATAGGACATGCCATATACTGTAGTATTGCAGTGTATATGTGGCACCCCAGGGATCTGGTTACCACAGTAATAGAGATATTATGTCTGGAAGCAAGTGGGAGGTTTCTCTGGTCAGGAGCCCTAAGCATGCAACACGGCCCACCCAGACCTGGGAGGGGAGGAATCTGCCCTTATAAACTGGGTCTGGGGCGGGATTAGTGAGTGAAGACTGAGACAGAGCCTGCAGAACAAGCAGAGCAGTCAGAGCCTGGAAAGGGAGAGTTACAACAGGAGCTCTGTAGGAGCAGGAGCGAGTGCCAGAGGCTGGAAGCTAGATAGCTCGCCTTGGCTGAAGACACTAAACCCGGACACGGAGTCCGAGGCTGTGGGGACATCCAGGTCCAGCAGCAGAATCCAACCGGCAGGGGATTCCATGTCCTCTGGCCTTAGAAAGCCAAAGGCACGGTCACAAGCAAGTGACCTGCACCGCCATCTTGAAGCGGAGGCTAATGGAAGGCCCCAAGTCACCGGCCATACGGGTGAGCACCACACGGTACACTCAGGGACGTGGGCTACTTCTACCCGCATAGAGCAAGGTAGCCAGGAAAGAGTGCAGATAGTCGGGGAGGCCTACAACTCCACCTGGCCAGGGGAGATCCTGCTTGCTCACAGACTGACCAGGCCCCAACTGCTAACCAGTACTCCCGGGAGGGTCTGCTTATTACCACCAGTAAAGACCCTGAACTGCACCACACGTCTCTGTGTTTCATCGCCGCACCAGCACCATTACTTCTGGACGCTCACACCATCACTCCCATCATTCACTCTAGCTGCCCTGAGGCAATACTTCTCCCGTGGGGAGTTATCCCACACTGACCGCAATCCATGGGTGGCGTAGTCGGACACTTAGTATAACACCAATAGACTGCCACTGGTTTGACCACCCTGGGCACGGACCGGGTCACCGCCACACTGAGACTACAACCCCCAGCGATCCGGCTCCGGGTATCCCCTGCACAGCACTGGCCCAGGGGGCGCGTCAACTTTGGCGTAGTCGGCAGGATTTCGTGCCCCCAACCACCGGGTACTGCGTGCCTGAAAAAGACTTTTGAATTTACCTGTGGTGAAGTTTCCCGCCGTCCGGAGTCGTTTCCCGCCATCGGACGCCATCTTGGACCGTTTCCCGCCGTCTTCTGCCTTCTTCCCGCCATCCGCAGCTGCTTCCCGCCTTCGGACGCCATCTTCGGGACGCCGCGCGGGAAGAAGAGGGGCGTGGACGCCGAAAGCGCGCGAGATCCGAAGCTCCGCCCCACGCTCCAACGCTGCGTAAGGTCCTGGAAGGGAGGAAGAGCGACGCTGACGTCATCGGAGCGCGATGCCAGGTCCTCAACCCCGACGATCGACTGCGGAGCCGCGGCCTACGGAAGAAGAGCATTGCAAGGTAGGCCACGGTCCACTAGGGGGGAAGAAGGATGTCGGACACCGAGGGGAGCTCCACCGCCACACCGGCCGCCAGCGCAACCGCTGCAGCGGTCATGCCATTCACCATGCCCTATATCCCGGGGGCAACCTGGCTGCCCCAGTACTCAGGGGAGTCACATACCCTAAGTGACTTTAGGGAAAAACTGGATAGCCTCTTCCAGGTATACCCCCTCACAGAAGAGCAAAAAGTGAGCATTCTGGTGGCCCAGTTAATCGGGGCAGCCCAAAGGGAGGTAAAGTCCTGGTCACCTGGGAAGAAGAGGACTGTCAGAGAGATACTAGCCCGGCTGAAAGACACATTTGACACCCGCACCTCAGCCGAAATAAAGCTCAGATTTTATGGGTGCTAACAGCGGGCACATGAAAGTATAAGAGACTATGCTCTAAACTTACAAGAGGCCCTGAGAGCCATTAAGCAGGCAGACCCTGACAGCGTGGGAACTGAAGACAAGCTGTTGACCGAACAATTTATTGAGGGTCTATTGTGCAATGCCCACCGAACCCAGTTGCGGGCAATGGCCTTACAGGACCCTGACCTGGACTTTGCACAGTTCAAGGACAGAGCCATCCGGGTGCTCCGAGAACCGGCACCAGGTGGCGCTGTGACCCACAGGCGCCCTGCTATCACTTATCACCAGGACGCGGCGCCCTTGTCTGCAGGGCCTGTGGGAGCTGATGCGCAGGCTTTGAACAATGACCCGGCAACAGACCTGCACCATCAGGTCCAAGAGCTGACTAAGAGCGTTGCCACGCTAACCAGAACTGTGCAGTCTTTACAGGTCTCTTCTCCAGGAAAGATCCAGCTGGCATCCGGACCGGAGGACGTCCCGTGGCGCCGACTGAGGAGGACCCCACCGGCCAGAGGAAGACCCAGCGACCGGTACAACGAGGACGGATGACCCATCTGCCGCCGCTGCTATCAACCCGGACATATGGCAAGGTACTGTCATTTAAACGGGCACAACCTGGGGTAGAGGGCCGACCCCCAGGCATAAGATCATCAGGCCCATCGAACTGGCGTGACAAATACGTAGTGGGACGTCCGGTCTTGCCTGTGGTACTGGATGGCATTCCTATGAGTGCCCTACTAGACACCGGGTCACAGGTCACCACCATCCCGTACGTGCTCTTCAAGCGGTACTGGAATGACTCGGACATAACCCGCTACCCAGATGACGACCTGAGCATTATCGCCAGCAATGGTCAGCCCGTGCCACAGATAGGATTTAAAGAAGTGACCATCAAGGTCGGTAAAGTTGAACTGCCGGCACAAGGACTGATAATTGTGGACATTGACCGTCGCGAGAGTCACCCAAAAATAACCCTAGGTACTAATGTAATTGAAAACTATCTTGCAGAGGTGATTCTTATTTTGCAGCAGGTTGCCAAGAACGCCAGTTCCAGCCAGCAGCGTGTGCTCCAAAAAGAGATCCGGGCACTGATGAAGCGGCAACAGGTGGAACTATCTGGTGGTGAGATAGGTAGCGTGAGAATGTGTGACCCGTTCCCTATTGCCATGCCCCCAAAAAGTGAGATGATGATTTGGTGCCGGGCAGCTATTGGTCTAAGAGGTAGAGACTACCAAGCAATGGTAGAACCCGTCTACTCAGACAGTAGGCCCACCATTTTGACAGCACGGGGGGTGGTCGATGTACGTCATGGGAGGGTGCCCGTCCGCATCATAAATATCGGGGACAGAGAAGTATACCTGCCCCGGTATGCCACACTAGCCAAATTATTCACCATCAACCAGAACTCTGTACAGGCCGTGGAACCCTTGCCTCCATCTCAACCAGAGGAAGGTAACGGCTCTAAGAAACCAATGGAGGACTGGTGTCAGCAACTGCAATTGGGTACTGACTCCACTCCCTCACACCAAAAACAGGGAGTCAATCGGGTGGTTCAAGAGTACGAGAGAGTGTTTAGCAAACACCCGCTAGACTTCGGGCGAGTGAAGGGGGTAGAACATCACATCCCAACGGGAGACCATCCTCCCATAAAGGAGAGATACCGACCCGTACCCCCTGCACACTATCAACACGCCAAGGGGATGCTAAAAGACATGAAGGAGGCTGGGGTAATTAGGGACAGCTGTAGCCCCTGGGCAGCTCCACTAGTCTTAGTGAAAAAGAAAGACAATACCATGAGAATGTGTGTAGACTACAGGAAGGTCAACCGTATCACACACAAAGATGCGTACCCGTTACCAAGGATAGAAGAGTCCTTAGCTGCATT
This sequence comes from Phyllobates terribilis, assembly GCF_046119375.1. NCBI lineage: Eukaryota > Metazoa > Chordata > Amphibia > Anura > Dendrobatidae > Phyllobates > Phyllobates terribilis. The sequence goes on from NW_027362771.1 coordinate 538,324,797, forward strand.
AAAATCTGCTAACTTCTTCTCTACTTTGGATCTCACTAGCGGGTACTGGCAGGTTCCTGTAGCAGAGGCGGACCGGGAGAAGACCGCATTCACCACCCCGATGGGACTCAGCGAATTTAACTGTATGCCGTTCGGGCTCTGCAACGCACCAGGAACCTTCCAACGGTTGATGGAATGCTGTCTGGGACACCAGAACTTCGAGACGGTCCTATTATACCTGGAAGACGTCATCGTCTATTCCAAGACCTATGAGGACCATCTGGAACACCTGGCAGAAGTGTTTGAAGCCCTGGCGAACTATGGCCTAAAGGTAAAACCCTCAAAGTGTCATCTACTGAAGCCAAAGGTACAGTACCTGGGACACGTGGTGAGTGCTGACGGAGTGGCCCCCGACCCTGACAAGATCACCGTGATCAAGGACTGGCCAAGACCATCCAGTATAAAGGAAGTGCGGCAGTTCCTCGGGTTGGTAGGCTACTACCGAAGATTCATTCCCGGTTTTACCAAGAAGGCAGCTCCTATGCAGGACCTCCTGATAGGCCAGTCCAGGAAGGCCAAAAACCAGAAGCCACCCTTCAAATGGGAAAAGCTGGAAGAGGAGTCCTTCCGCCAGCTGAAGATGGCCCTCACGGGGGATGAAATCCTGGCATACCCTGATTACAGCCAACCCTTTATCCTCCACACGGACGCAAGCAACATCGGGCTAGGAGCCGTACTGTCCCAGATCCAGCAGGGGAGAGAACGGGTAATTGCTTACGCCAGCCGAAAACTGCGACCCACGGAAAGAAACCCTGAGAATTACAGCTCGTTCAAGCTAGAGTTCCTGGCAGTGGTGTGGGCAGTAACCGAACGTTTTAAGCATTACCTTGCCTCTTCCAGGTTCACCGTGTACACGGACAACAACCCGTTGACACACCTGGACACTGCAAGACTGGGTGCCCTGGAGCCGAGATGGATGGCCCGCCTGTACAATTTTGAGTTCACGATCAAATACCGGGCAGGACGCTCCAATACCAACGCAGACGCCCTGTCCAGGATGCCAAACCTACCAGACGAAGAGGAGGATCCTGAAGAATTGGAAGAGATTGAACTCCCTGCGTTTCACCGTCATGGGATTACTCAGTATTCCCACCGTGTGAGTGGCCAGCGATCCGCTACGTTCAACCCCTTACCCCATTACAACTGGGCGGAGACGCAAGACAGTGACCCCGCAGTCCATCTGGTGAAGGAGATGCTGACCCATGCTGACGCCCGCCTGGACCCAGACGCTCCGGAAGAGACCAAGCAACTGTGGACGGAGAAAAGCAGACTGTTTCTCTACAAGGAGAAGTTGTGCCGCAGAATGGTCAATTCCCGGACACATGAGCTGATCTGGCAGGTTGTGGTACCGAGACGGGACGCAGCTATGGTGCTGGAGGCCTACCACAATGGGGCAGGGCACTTCGGATGGAAGAAGCTGGAGTTCCTGCTGCGTGAACGGTTCTACTGGATAGGCATGAGAGGAGCCATTGAGAGGTGGTGTAGAGACTGTGGCCCGTGCAATCTAAGAAGAAGGGACTGTGCCAGCCAGAGGACTCCCCTGCAGCCCATCATCACCAGGCAGCCGCTGGAACTGGTCGCTCTGGACCATGTTAAACTGGCTCCAAGCAGAAGCGGGTATGTCTACGCCCTAACCATCGTGGATCACTGCTCCCGGTTCCTGGTGGTGGTCCCCGTCAAAGACCTAACGGCTCAGACAGCAGCCAGAGCCTTCCAGCTGCACTTCTGCCGCCCACACGGGTACCCGGACCAAGTGCTGACGGACCAAGGACCAGCCTTCGAAGCGGAGGTCTTCCAGGAGTTCTGCAACCTGTATGGCTGCAAGAAGATAAGAACAACACCCTATCACCCCCAAACCAATGGACTCTGCGAGAAGATGAACCAGGTGGTGATAGATCTGCTAAAAACATTGCCCCTGGAAGAACACAGTCTGTGGCCTGAGAAACTGCCCGATCTGGTGGACCTGTACAACCACATCCCGGTAGGTTCCACCAACTGTACCCCGGCTTACCTAATGCGAGCAAGACCTGGTAAGCTGCCTGTTGACCTGGATATGGGAGTCCTGACACCTGAGGACACCTCGCCAGAGACAGACTGGGATACAGAACGGCAGCAGCAGTACCGGAAAGTACAGGAGAGCATCGAGTGAAGTCTCTGTCAATCAAGAGAAAGGCAGGAGAGGACTTATAACCAACATGCTCCCGCTGTTCCCCTGGTACCTGGAGAGGAGGTCTTGAAAAGAAAAAGGCGGCTCCATAAGTTGGACGACCAGTGAGAAAAGGACCCGTACACCGTACTGCCCTCAAGCCACAATAATCCAAAGGTGTACGTCATCAGCAAGGATGGAGGAGAGACCACAGCCACTGTCTCCAGAGACCACCTGAAAAAGTGCCCGACAAGTTGCAAAGCACGGATGAAGATCAGGAAGACCCTCAACCCGTAGAGGAAAAGGAGGAAATGATCAGCACCGTACTCGGAGACTTTCCCCGGTCCTGGACACAAGTAAACAACGCTATCGTGGTGCCCGTCCTCACCTTTCTCCAGCCAGCCCCTCAAGTGCCTACAGAAGACCAGGTAGAGCTGGAAGAGCAGCCGGCCCAGGAGGCAGAAGAATCCACACCAGCAGCACAGGAGAATCAACCCTCTGCTAGTAGTGAGCCTGCCGTGCCCCTAGTGAGCCAAAGAGTGCGCAGAAAGCTGCCCAGCTTACCCATAACACCTTCTACACCCTGTAGTGCAGGACCAGTTAGTGAGCTCCGTAGGTCCACTAGAGTCACTAGAGGTCAGATGCCCGCTCGCTGGAAAATCTAAAGTAATGCACTGTAAATGTACCTGTTTCTGTTTAACTATTTATGGTTTATGTGTGTTGCCTGTTATTAATTATGTTTCTCAGTTACCCTGCAGATTTCTATGGACTAACAGTTTATGGACACTGGATAACCGGAACAATTCTTGTAGATAGTTGCACCTTGGTGCCTCTTGCGAAGACGGCCGCGGAAGAGAAAACCTGTCTGGCGTGGCCTACTTGCGGCCCAAAGTAGCTAGCTCCAGCCTTGCAGCCACGCCCAGGGCCAACGCAAGGGGTTTGCTTTGGACAGGTCCCCTACTTCGCTTAAAACTTCACCTTGGGTGATATGGACACCCGGTTGCGGACACGCCGTGACCTTTAAAGAACTAAAGTTACTTGTAAATATGTTATTGTGTTATTGTTATACCCTGCATTTATGTTTCTTTAAAAAAATGTGTTTAGTCCAGGAGTACTAAAATTTACTAGGGGGGAATGTGGCACCCCAGGGGTCTGGTTACCACAGTAATAAAGATATTATGTCTGGGAGCAAGTGGGAGGTTTCTCTGGTCAGGAGCCCTAAGCATGCAACACGGCCCACCCAGACCTGGGAGGGGAGGAATCTGCCCTTATAAACTGGGTCTGGGGCGGGATTAGTGAGTGAAGACAGAGACAGAGCCTGCACAACAAGCAGAGCAGTCAGAGCCTGGAAAGGGAGAGTTACAACAGGAGCTCTGTAGGAGCAGGAGTGAGTGCCAGAGGCTGGAAGCTAGATAGCTCGCCTTGGCTGAAGACACTAAACCCGGACACGGAGTCCGAGGCTGTGGGGACATCCAGGTCCAGCAGCAGAATCCAACCGGCAGGGGATTCCATGTCCTCTGGCCTTAGAAACCCGAAGGCACGGTCACAAGCAAGGGACCAGCACCGCCATCTTGAAGCGGAGGCTAACGGAAGGCCCCAAGTCACCGGCCATACGGGTGAGCACCACACGGTACACTCAGGGACGTGGGCTACTTCTACCCGCATAGAGCAAGGTAGCCAGGAAAGAGTGCAGATAGTCGGGGAGGCCTACAACTCCACCTGGCCAGGGGAGATCCTGCTTGCTCACAGACTGACCAGGCCCCAACTGCTAACCAGTACTCCCGGGAGGGTCTGCTTATTACCACCAGTAAAGACCCTGAACTGCACCACACGTCTCTGTGTTTCATTGCCGCACCAGCACCATTACTTCTGGATGCTCACACCATCACTCCCATCATTCACTCTAGCTGCCCTGAGGCAATACTTCTCCCGTGGGGAGTTATCCCATACTCGGCTGCGCAAACCACATCAGCCTCAGCGGTCTGCAGCGCAGCGGCGGTCCGCACTGACCGCAATCCACGGGTGGCGTAGTCGGACACTTAGTATAACACCAATAGACTGTCACTGGTTTGACCACCCTGGGCACGGACCGGGTCACCGCCACACTGAGACTACAACCCCCAGCGATCCGGCTCCGGGTATCCCCTGCACAGCACTGGCCCAGGGGGCGCGTCATATAGTACTAGCAATCAAATGATCACGGGTACAGGTTCCTATAGGGGACTGAAAAAAAGGTAAAAACATTTAAAAATACATTAAAAAAATTAAATCGCCCCTTTCATTCAGTTTTCAAATAAAAAATAAATATATTTTGTATCTTCGTGTCCATAATGTCTGATTTATCAAATTATAAAATTATTTAACCCACAAAGTAAACACTGTGAAGAGAAAAAAATCGAAACGCCAAGTATTGATGATTTTTAGTTGTCGTGCCTCCCACAAAAATGATATAAGAAGCGATCAAAACGTACTCCAAAATTTTGCCAATAAAAATGTCAGCTCACAGCCCTTAAACAGCTCCATTAATGGAAAAAAAAAAGTTTTGGGATCTTAGAAAATAGAAACAGGGACGCATTTTTTTCAAAACTACAACTTGCCTTGCAAAAATCAAGTTCTCATACAGCTTTGTAGATGGAAAAATAAAAAAACTCTTATGGCTCTTGGAATAAGGGAAGAAAAAATGAAAAATTGCCCCTGGCAGTAATAGCCTGTTTTTAATCCCTTCACGACCTTGGACGTATCCATACGTCCAGGTCAGTAGATACTTACCGAACTTGGATGTATGGATCGATTGCCACCTGGTGTCAGCTGATTCTGACAGCTGACTCCCGGTTCTGGCACTTTAACCCCCTAAATGCTGCGATCGAAATAGATCACAGCATTTAGAGAGCAAGAAGAGGGAGGAACCCCTCTCTGCCTTTTGTTCGGCGCCCCCGCATCGTCATCCGGGGGAAGGGCAATCATTGCTATGGGGACCCACTATCGTCATGATGACATCCGGATCACCAGAACTAGCAAAGTTGCTAGATCATGCTCAGAGCATGATGTAGCAAGTTTGTCTGTCACTGCAGCGCTGACAGTTTGTACAGAATAGAAATACTGCTGCATTTCTATGCTATACAAACAGCCTGCAAAAAATGAAAGTCTCATAGTGAGACAAAGTAAAAAAAACTGTAAAACTATTTAAAAAAATAAATAAAAAAAGAATAAAAACAATGTTATTCCCATAAATAAATATTTTATAAAAAAAAAATAAACAAAAAAGTACACATATTTGGTATTGCCATGTTCAGAACAGCCTGACCTATAAAACTGTCCCACTAGTTAACCCCTTTAGTGAACCTCATAAAAAATTTAAAAAAGAGAGGCAAAAAACAATGCTTTATCATCATGCAGCTGAACAAAATGTGGAATAAAACGCAATCAAGAAGACGAATGTAAATAAAAATGGTACTGCTGAAAACGTCATTTTGTCCCCCCAAAAAATAAGCCACCATTCAGCTCCATCAGCGCAAAAATAAAAAAGTTAAAGCTCTCAGAATAAAGCGATGCATAATTATTTTTTCTATAAAATAGTTTTTATTGTGTAAAAGCGACAAAACATAAAGAAACAATATAAATGTGGTACCGCTGTAATCGTACTGACCCGAATAATAAAGCTGCTTTATGAATTTTACCACATGTGAAACGACCTAAAACAAAAATATTCCTGAATTGTTGGTTTTCGTTCATTCTGCCTTCCAAACATCGAAATAGAAAATGATCAAAAATTGTTAAAAAGCATCTTTTAGTGTGTGACAGCAGCCAAACATAAAAAAAACTATATAAATCTAGTAGCGCTGTAATCGCACCCACCCAAGGAAAACGTTGTCTAATCACTTATACTGCGTGAGGAACAGTGTAAAAAATAAATAAAACCAATTCTTCACCTGCTGTTGATTTGTTTATTCTGCCTCCCAAAGATCGCAGTAAGACTCATTTTTATCCTGCATTCTGCACTAAGTGCTTACACCCGGGTTTCCGTGTAAATCTCTGAAATATGTGATTCAGACGGAACCCCTGGGGGAAGATTCCCTATAATGAGGCAGATGGAGACACTGTGGACGCTGCTTGGCCTATGATCTGGTGATGTCCATCTTTTTAGGCGTGAATAAAAGCGCCGTTGGCCACAGTTTTGTGCACCTCTGAAAAAAAAGGACAATGCTGAACAGAGGCCAGACGAAGTGCAGAGTAACTCTGCTGCCTGTTTATAGTGAATGAATCCCTCAGGGATTTTATCTAAATCACGTCACTCAGAGATTTAGATGGAAACCTCAATGTAAATGCTCAGTGTAGAGCACAGCATAAATATTATTAAAAATGTAATGTAAAATGTTCCCAATAAAAGCTTCAACTTAATCCGCAAAAAAAGCATCCACTCACGTCTGTCATCTTTTATCAGAAATATAGGGGGGCTTCACATTACTGGTAGTACAAAGGCTCTGGAAAAGCGAAATGGCTCCTCGCCCTCCAAAAGAAATTGAACAAATTCTGTGCTGCCATATCCAAATACTCCCCTCCCTTCTGAGCCCCAATGTACCTAAACTGCTGTTAGCATCCACGTTTGGCATTTCTGTAAGGATGACAGTCCATCTAATTTATGGGTGCATGTCTCCAGAAGCATGAGCTGGGCATAATGTACTGGTCACTACAACATACTGATCACTACAACGTATTGGTCACTACAACAGCAGTTTGCAATTTTCACTTCGCAACATCTGCTGCTGCTTGTTTCTAGAAAACAATCATGAAGTCAAAATCGTTACTACACATGTAGATAAATTCCCAAAGGGGTATAATTTCCAAAATAGGTTCACTTGAGGGGGGGATTCTACTCTTCTAGAACTTAGGGGCTCTGTACATGGAGTCTGCAAACTATTCTAGAAAAACCTGCGCTCCATGATGCAAATAGAAGCTCCATCCCTCCCAAGTCTCGCTGTGTGGCTAAGCAGTACTGTACAGCCACTTATGGGGTAATTCTACATTCTGCAAAAATTGTGGAACAAATTTTGGTGCAATTGTTACCCATTTCCCACTGTGAAAATGAAAAATCTGAGGCTAAAACAAAATTTTGGTTGTAAAAAATGTAATTATTTTTTTCTTCACAGCCCAATGGTATAAAATTATGTGACCCACCTGTAGTGTCAATGTAAGGGGGTGACCGGAACGGTCATGCGCCTCTTCCCTCCTTGTGCAAAATGTATTATACTCTGTTTATTATATGTATGAACATGCATGTGACTACTGTCGGACGTGTAGCTGTAGGGTGAGTTTAGGTTTAGGTAGGTAAGATTGGGGTAGTGCAGAGGTGAGCACTTTAAGATAGGATAGAGTTAAGGTAGGAAATAGTTAAAGAATTAGAAGTTGCTTAGTGTAGGAGGACCAGGACAGTGTGGACTGGGGGAAGTTCCTGTCTCAGGGCAGTAGTTGCAAGACCAGGAATAGAGCCGCTGCACGGTCGGTCCAGCAGCACAGAATCGTCGGCATGTAAATCAGACAAAGTCTTTCCCATCACGTTCGGGACCAACGGTCTAGAAGAGTGGCAGTGTGGCTTCCTCCAAGAAGTGGAGGACTAGACGGACAGAGATTAGTCCCGAGAAGGCTGAGCGGGACTCACAAGGCTGCAGTAACTCAGTTTTCTCCAGAGTCAAAGAGGCCACTAAAAAGTAATAGCTTGAGACGGACTGAGAAACGGATGGTAAACTAAGAACTTGTGCTGTACAAGAAACTGCAACCCTGATAATGCAACTGTCTTCCTCTGAATGTTCTGCTATGCTGAAGATGAAAGTAAAGTTGTGTTTTGATATAAAAATGGAGTGGAAGTCCTTTAATGTTCAAGTGGCGGTCCCTGAAGGAAATGGATCGTGGATGGAGCAGAACTACAATCAGAAAGTAAGTGATATGCAGCACAATCACCACATGGGAAGATTGGGACTCATGTCTTTGTTTGGGAGCTGGGGTGAAGGAGTACAGCATTCCCTCGCCATCACAGCCACCCTAGGTCCCTTACATCAATATGATCACTGCACCCCTTGTTACGCAAGATGAGGGAAGGAATAAGTGAACAACGGGAAGAGGGGGAAGGGAGCTCAACAACTAGGGAAAGGGGGAGTGCAGACCCTTAGGCAGATCTAATATCACCCTGCCTACCCTATCGTCCCTATATAGGTTCTGCACCTATGGCCAAGCAGGAACCTAAACCCTGAATGTCCCTAGAGCTAGTCCTAAATAGGGAAGTGACTGGGTGAGCACTAGTCAGGCCCCACTACAAACTAAAGACAACAAAGTAAACAAACAAAAGGGGATACACTTAGCTTGAGCAGACACCAGAGAAATAACGCCAACTGTCCTCCAAAGGCACCAAAGACGAGACTAGCCAACTACTAGTACTCCAAGTCTGCACAGAGGTACATTGAACTACCACCGGCGCCTCTCTGGAGAAACTTAGAGTTTTTAACTACCAAGCAATGGTGTGTCAATCAGCAGCAGAAGGTGGAGGTCACTGCTGGGTCCTAAAGGGTGAAGGATAAAACTATACTACAGAGATGAGAGGATGAAGAAGGAGTCTGCAATGCCAAGTGCAGTGACCTTCTACAGCTGGATCCAGAGTGACTGCCTGTCACACCTGACATACCGGTGACAGAACCCCCTCTTCTACAAGTGGCCTCCGGACACTCAGTACCAGGTTTCTCAGGATAAGAGGTGTAGAACGAACCAGCCTGGGAGCATTCACCTATGATGCTGAAACACACATCCTTTCCTCTGGACCATAACCCTTCCAGTGCACCAAGTACTGTAGGGAACAACGCTGGAGGCGAGAATCTTCAATCCTCGAAATTCGAAACACCAAATTGCCATCAACCATTATTGGGGCGGCAGCAGGGGAGAGGACTCAAGAGCTTCTATATATTTCTTGAGCAGAGACCTGTGAAACACATTGTGGATCTTAAGGGCCTGAGGTAGCTCAAAATAAAACTCTGCTGAGTTAATGACGGCGGTTATTTTATAGGGACTAGTGATGAGCGAGCACTATAATGCTCGGGTACTCATTGCTCGGGTCGAGAAAATTGGAATACTCGGGTGCTCGACCCAAGCAACGAGCCCAATGTAAGTCTATGGGAAACTCGAGCATTTTTCAGGCGGCTCCCCCCACGGTCTGCAGAGGGCCTAAAAATTGCCCAAATCGATGGGAACAGTGCTCAAATGACATGGGAACAGCATGGGGAAGACCCCTGGAAGCATTTCTGACTCCCAGATCACTGCTGTCAACAACGTTGTTAGAGTATTACGCCACTTTTACGGATTCACAATAAAACATACAAAAACAAAAACAAAATGGATTTTCCTGGGAAATATATTAAGGAACATCCTTTCCAGGGTAATGACTTGTATATAAGGCAAAATAAATAACCAAAACCAAAAACACTCCTCCACACCTTGGGCTATGTTCACACATAGCGTTTTTGATGCGTTTTTGCACTTTTGCATTGCTTTCAACAGACAAATGCATTCACTGGGAAATGTCATTTTAACATTTTACAACCTTATCTTGCCATGTGGTGTGTGACACATCATCAGACACATGCATACAGTGCTAAAAAGACATGGGAACAGCATGGGGAAGACCTCTGGAAGCATTTCTGACTCCCAGGTCACTGCCTAAAAGTGTGCCCATCATAAGTGATCCTTGGCGCATGCGAAGATGCCTCCCGCCATGCACCTGTCGTTGCAGACTTGCAACAATCACTGTCCACGTCCTTGTCCCAGTGCAGCGTTCAGTTGTCCCTACCCCATTCCTTGGAATGCAAGCGCAAGTATGCAGCCAGCCAGCCACCCACCCACAGGCTGCAATACTATACTGCCAAATTTTTGACAGCTGCCTGCACTTGAAATGTGGCCTTTTAGGCTCGTGGAGGCGGAAGCTTTTCATAACCTCATGCCGGCGGTGGCCAGGTGTCCATACTCGGTCCCCAGCCACCACTATTTCTCCCTGTATCGTCTCCACCTTCCACAAGCACGGGTCCTACAACATTACCCGTGCCCTCCCCAGTGCACTTGCTGGGAAGGACCGCCTAACCACAAACACATGGACAGGTGAATGTGGCCAGGGACAGTACGGAGCCAGTCCACAGCTTCTTTTGCTGAGAGTTGTATTTAGCTCGGTAAAAGGACTGGCATAGAGGGAAACCATATCTACCCTGGGTGTCATTTCTCCCAGGAAGTCCTGTAATTGAGCTTGTTGCAGAAGCAAAAGCAGCCCGTCCAACATCAACACGCACTTGTTGATGGTGCTTTGACTCACAAACATATTTCTTTGTGCATTTAATTTCATGAATACAGAGATGGAAAATGGCCTGATCTGCAATGAGATTTAATGAATAACTTGCATAAGCATGTCCGATCCACATTAAAAAAGCAGCCATAGAGTGTCCGGGAACCTTCCCCCCACACTTATCCTAGCCAGGGCTGCTTTTCGACAGGGTTGGACGGGCTCACCAGAGAACGGTTGACTCTTCCGGCGGGCCCTGGCTTCTCCTTCAGGAGAGTTCATAGTGGCGGAGTGAGGCCATGATGATGATAGAGGCCACCATCTGCTTAGTTTTCTGTTACTTGGAATGCAAGCGAAAGTATGCAGCCAGCCAACACAGGCCGCAACACTAAACTGCCAGATTTCTGGGCATCTGCTTGTGTGGCGGCCCTGAGGGTTCGGTCGCCACAGAGTTATTGCATCTCATCCAGAGGTGTGGTATCTCACCCTCAGGTAAGGAAGTAGTATGGCTCAGGACCCTAACACTACATCCACTACACCACATTTCCGGGGGACAGGGCGAGATTGCTCCTACGGGAGAGCACAGTCCCTGATCCCTGGCTGGAGTGGGGAGGAACCACCTAGAGAGGGGGAACTAGTTAGTGGATGGGTGGAGGATGTAGCTCCTGGGAGCACTGGAGTAGGAGTATAAGTATGAGAATCATCTTAGTTCAGGGTGAGTGGTCAGTCAGAGGAGTCAGTGTCAGGAGCAGGGGCTCTGTACGAGCTCTGCTCTACAGGCAGGCCTAGTTAAGAGGCCTGAGCCTGAAAGGAGAGAAGAGAGGAAAGAGGGAGCAGTAAGGCTCCAGGACAGGAACCAAGGGGACCCTAGGGGTATGGGCCGTGCAACCGCCACCCGTACGCCCACCGCTGCCAGGAGGTAGGGGGGTCAGGCCAGAAGAAGGGAACCGGATCCCTCAACCAGCAGAGACTACAGGACTCAACTGGGAACTGGAGGCTGCAGAACTTCAAGTACAGCAGGCCGTCCACTCCAGCCACCAGGAAGGTAGCCACATAGGGTCAGGGGACAGAACACACGTCGCCCGCCAAGGCCCGAGGATACTGGACAGAGGTGCTGCTAGGTGTGAGTTACTAGGAGAGAGGCCAGAGAGGACACACAAAAGGGGTCCTGCTAAATGCTCCAGAGATACCTGAGGGTCGACCGAGCCCCTTACTGCGTGAACACAGGACGCCGTGAGCTCTTACACTGGCCCTGTTAGTGGAACTGCTTTAACCGTGAGTAAAAGATCTGGGACAGCATCATCTGGACTCTGTGATTCTTCTTACACCGCGACACCTTGCACCATCACCACCATCATCCATACACGCTGCCCTGAAGCTACACTCTTCCTGTGGGGAGTTACACTACCTTGCTGTGCATATCACCAGCTTCAGTGGACTGCTCCGCAGCGGCGGTTCCCAATAACCGCATTCCACAGGTGGCGTAGTCGGACTATTTAAACCAGATACACATAGACTACCCCTGGTTTGACCACCCTGGGTCACGGACTGGGTCACCGCCATGGTGACTACAACCCCCAGCAACTACAAGGCCCGGCTCCGGGTATCCCCACGGCCCAGGGGGCGCGTCACTTGCACTTGAAATATGGCCTTTTAGGCTTGTGGAGGCGGAAGCTGTCCACAAACTTATGGCGGCGGCGACCAGGTATCCATACTCGGTCCCCAGCCGCCATTATTTTTCCCGATATCGTCTCCGTCTTCCACAAGCACGGGTCCCACAACATTACCCGTACCCTCCCCAGTGCACTTATTGGGAAGGACCGCCTACCCACAAACATGTGGACAGGTGAATGTGGAAAGGGACGCTACGGAGCCAGTCCACAGCTTTACTTGCTGAGAGTTGTACTTAGCTCGGTGAAAGGACTGGCATAGAGGGAAACAGTATTTATTCCGGCTGTCATTTCTCCATCACCAGGTTCAGCCCATTGTCACACACGACCATGCCTAGCTGTATATTGAGCGGTGAGAGCCACAGATCAGGCTGCTGTGTTACAGCTTTCAACAACTCTGCAGCGCTGGGCGGTTTGTCAATTAAGCATTAAGCATGTTGTCTTCAGCACAACCTGTTACCGCTTGGCCAAGGCAGTGCTGCAGTACTGTCAGCTTGTGACTGATGTGATCATTTTGGAGGTGGAGGAGGAGGTGCAGGAGCTGAACAATGTGATTGCATTGAGGTTAAATTGGTGACGCTGTTTTTTATAATAAAGAAAGATCCTATTGTTTTGGGGTTTTTTACGTTATTTTTTAAAACAAATGCATTCACCGGGAAATGTCATTTTAACATTTTACAACCTTATCTGGCAATGTGATGTGTGACACATCATCAGACACATCCTGTTTTATTTATGATGGAGCAACTCTGAAAGTCATAAAGCCTATTTTTATAGGGACATCAGACGGCCCTTACTATTCTTAAAAGGCCAGCAGTCGGCCCTAGCTATTGTTAGAGAGCCATCAGCCGGCTATGCTTTGTTGTTCCCATTATTAACAAGTGGGTCTCCTATACTGTTATTGCGTATCCAGTAACTGCAAGGGCTGCCAAAAATTTGGACGCAACCCAATACCCCTTTGAAGAGACATAGAGGAGGGTCTCAGTAAAAAAATGTTCCCATTATAAAGGAGCGGGTCTCCTATAGTGGTAATGCCCATGCTGTGACTGCAAGGGCTGCCAAAATTTGGGAAAAACCCCACTAAGAATTTAATGACACATAGAGCAGGGCCACAGTAACAAGGTATGATATGTTCCCATTAGAAAGGAGAGAGTTTCCCATAGTGTTGGCCTATGCAGTGAATGCAAGGGCTGCCAAAAATTTGGAGGCACTTCAATGCCCCTTGGAAGAGATGTGGAGGAGGGCCTCATAAAAAAAATGTTCCCATTATAAAGGAGCGGGCCTCCTATACTTGTAATGCCCATGCACTAAGTGTATGGGCTGACAAACATTTACCCCTGGGGGGGTATACATTAACATACTGTATAAAAAATTTTTTTACGGGCATCATAAACACCCTTTAAAAAATTATGTGGGTGTTGCATCACGGACCACGGTCACCCTGGTGATATGGTGGTGGAGGATGAGGAGAAGGAGGAGGACAAGAGCAAATAGCCCAAATCATGAAGCGCATACCCATATGTGGGTGTGAAAAGGTGCATGGGAATACACGTCCCAAGAAAAGACACTGGATTTGAGTTTATCTTACGCTGCTATCATTCGGTGGTGTTGAGAAGTCTGGCCCAATACAGCCCTTGTTCATTTTTAGAAGAGTCAGCCTGTCAGCATTTTCAGTTGACAGGTGGATGCGCTTATCAGCTATAATTCCACCAGCGGCACTAAAAACCCGCTCTGATAAAACGCTGGCGGCAGGGCAAGCCAGGACCTCCAAGGCATAGTGAGCCAGTTCATTCCACGTATCCAGCTTGGATACCCAATAATTATAAGGCACAGCGGAATCACAGAGGATGTTGGTACGGTCGGCAAGGTACTCCCTCAGCATCTTCCCAAACTTTGCACTCCTTGTGAGAGTACCCCACGCCTGAGGGCCTGTGCGATGGGAGGGTCTGAGAAAACTCTCCCAGAACTTTGACCTTGTTAAAGTACACTGCTTGTGTGCCCATTTTAGAAAGTCAGCTACAGCTTCCGCCGCCTTTGCCGTGCTTCAGCAGCGTTTGCAGCTTCCGGCTCACAGACTGGTGTGTGATGTCCCCACGCGTTGGAACTCTAAACTGCTGATGTTGGGAAGGATTTGTGAGCAGAAGAGGGCAGTTGTTGCGTTCCAGCATCAATAAGGCCGTCGGTATTCAGTTTAGTCTCCACACATAAGACCTCAGGAGTGGAGAAGGAAGTCAGACATATGTACCATTCTCCAAAACTTTGAGGACTCCACAAAGATGGTGAGTGGCGATGATGCCATAATTAGCGTCACCATCCTGCTTCTCTGTCTTCTGAAACACTCTCTGCTCACAATCAAAGAGGATGCATTGCAGGCGGAGCACGATGAGATGGAGCAAGGAACCATACAGGGTGATTACACACAGCCAAGCCTCATCTCATCCCAACGTGGATTGGGTGACAATGAGGAAGAGGAGGAGGAGGAAGGACAGGAGCTAGTTTCCTGCACTATAGACAGTACTACCTGCACAGCTGTCATACTGTCTGTTCAGCGTGGATGGCCAGAGGAGGAGAGCATGGTCAATCATCCTCTTGGTGAGGACACGGAAGTCTTGCCTGTTAGTAGTCTGGCACGCATGGCTGAGTTTATGTTACGCTGCCTTTCCCATGACCCTCACGTTCTCAAAATTTTGGGTGACAGTCATTACTGGATGTTGACACTTCTAGACCCATGCTACAAGGAGAACTTTATATCTCTTATTCCTGAGGCAGACAGGTGTACAAAAATGGGGCTGTACCAGAAGGCCCTTGTTGCGGAACTATTAAAAAAATTCCCATCTGAAAACGCTGGCGGCAGAGGGCACACTTCGTTGGACAACCAAGGAGTATAGGCGAGAGAAACACAACTTCAATCCAGCAGAGGCAGGGGAACACTGTCAAAGTTCTGGGAGAGTTTTCTCAGACCCTCCCATCGCACAGGCCCTGAGGCTCGGGGTACTCTCACAAGGAGTGCAAAGTTTGGGAAGATGCTGAGAGAGTACCTTTCCGACCGTACCAATGTCCTCTGTGATTCCGCTGTGCCTTATAATTATTGGATATCCAAGCTGGATACGTGGAATGAACTGGCTCTCTATGCCTTGGAGGTCCTGGCCTGCCCTGCCACCAGCGTTTTATCACAGCCGGTTTTCAGTGCCGCTGGTGGAATTATAACTGATAAGCGCATCCGCCTGTCAACTGAAAATGCTGACAGGCTGACTCTTATAAAAATGAACAAGGGCTGGATTGAGCCAGACTACTCAACAATACCGAATGATAGCAGCGTAACATAAACTCAAATCCAGTGTCTTTTCTTGCGAGGTGTATTCCCATGCTCCTTTTCACACCCACACATGGGTATACGCTTCCTGATTTCGGCTATTTGCTCTTGTCCTCCTCCTTCTCCTCATCCTCCACCACCATATCACAAGGGTGACCGTGGTCCGTGATGCAACACCCACATAATTTTTTTAAAGGGTGTTTTTGATGCCCGTAAAAAAAAAAAATTATACAGTATGTTCATGTATACCCCCCAGGGGTAAATGTTTGTCAGCCTATACACTTAGTGCATGGGCATTACAAGTCTAGGAGGACCGCTCCTTTCTAATGGGAACATTTTTTTATGAGGCCCTCCTCCACGTCTCTTCCAAGGGTCATTGAAGTGCCTCCAAATTTTTGGCAGCCCTTGCATTCACTACATAGGCCAACACTATGGGAGACTCTCTCCTTTCTAATGGGAATTTGTCGTTACTGTGGCCCTGCTCTATGTGTCTTTAAATTCTTAGTGGGCTTTTTCCTAAAATTGGTCAGCCATTGGACTCACTGCATACCCAATAACTGTAAAGCAGACTCTCTCCTTTCTAATGGGAACATGTCGTACCTTGTTACTGTGGTTCTGCTCCGTGTGTTTTTAAATTCTTAGTGGGGTTTTTCCTAAAATTGGTCAGCCGTTGGACTCACTGCATACCCTATAACTGTATAGCAGACTCTCTCCTTTCGAATGGGAATTTGTCGTTACTGTGGCCCTGCTCTATGTGTCTTTAAATTCTTAGTGGGCTTTTTCCTAAAATTGGTCAGCCGTTGGACTCACTGCATACCCTATAACTGTATAGCAGACTCTCTCCTTTCTAATGGGAACATATCGTACCTTGTTACTGTGGCCCTGCTCTGTGTGTCTTTAAATTCTTAGTTGGGTTTTTCCTAAAATTGGTCAGCCATTGGTTTCACTGCATACCCTATAACTGTATAGCAGACCCTCTCCTTTCTAATGGGAACATGTCGTACCTTGTTACTGTGGCCCTGCTCTATGTGTCATTAAATTCTTAGTGGGGTTTTTCCCAAATTTTGGCAGCCCTTGCAGTCACAGCATGGGCATTACCACTATAGGAGACCCGCTCCATTATAATGGGAACATTTTTTTTACTGAGACCCTCCTCTATGTCTCTTCAAAGGGGTATTGGGTTGCGTCCAAATTTTTGGCAGCCCTTGTAGTCACTGGATACGCAATAACAGTATAGGAGACCCACTTGTTAATAATGGGAACAACAAAGCATAGCCGGCTGATGGCTCTCTAACAATAGCTAGGGCCGACTTGCTGGCCTTTTAAAAATAGTAAGGGCCGTCTGATGTCCCTATAAAATTAGGCTTTATGACTTTCAGAGTCCCTCCATCATAAATAAAACAGGATGTGTCTGATGATGTGTCACACACCACATTGCCAGATAAGGTTGTAAAATGTTAAAATGACATTAGCCGGCGAATGCATTTGTCTTAAAAAATAACGTAAAAAAAACAAAACAATAGGATCTTTCTTTAGTATAAAAAACAGCGTCACCAATTTAACCTCAATGTAATCACATTGTTCAGCTCATGCACCTCCTCCTCCATCTCCGAAATGACCACATCAGTCACAAGCTGACAGCACTGCAGCACTGCCTAGCCAAGCGGCAACAGGCTGTGCTGAAGATAACATGCTTAATGCTTAATTGACAAACCGCCCAGCGCTGCAGAGTTGTTGAAAGCTGTAACACAGCAACATGATCTGTGGCTCTCACCGCTGAACATACAGCCAGGCATGGTCGTGTGTGACAATGGGCGGAACCTGGTGACGGAGAAATGACAGCCGGGGTAGATACGGTTTCCCTCTATGCCAGTCCTTTCACCGAGCTAAAGAATATGGCTGTGGTGAAATACAACTCCCACTAAGAAGCTGTTTCAATTGTGCCCACCAGAGGATTTGATTCTGAGGGCTAACCTTTCTCACCCGCTCAAGAGCCCCATAGCAGCTGCAAAGTTAGTGCTATCATGAACTCTCCGGAGGTAGAAGCCAAGGCACATCAGAGGATTCTCGGGTGGGACCGTCCAACCCTGCCGAGAAGCAGTCCTGGCTAAGAAAAGTGTGTGGTAAGGTTCCCTGACACTCTATGGCTACTTCTTTACTGAGGAGGAAACACACGCAAACACGGGGAGAACATTCAAAGTCCTTGCAGATGTTGTCCTTGCTGGGATTTGAACCCAGGATCCCAGCGCTGCAAGGTTTCAGTGCTAACCACTGATTCAATGTGCTGCCGTTCACCCTCTAATATCTAACAGGCTGGAGAAACTTGCACCTACTGCCACTCTATCTTCAGCTCCTTTGTGAGAAAATGTATTTGGGCAGCCACTGAGTCTACCAAACAAAAATCCTGAGAAGGAAATTGGGGATGGCTTCGCTACTGGTACTGGGGGCAGTGCTAATACCATGGCGTCATACCCTAGTTTGCTGGAAATATTCCAGGCTGGTAGGAGGCAAGCAAATTCCCACAGAAAAGTACTAGCAGTAATGTTCAGGCCACATTTCAAGTGCAAGCATCTTTAGAGGACTTCCTGGGAGAAATGACACGCAGGGTATATACGGTTTCCCTCTATGCCAGTCCTTTCACCGAGCTAAATACAACTCTCAGCAAAAAAATGTGTGGACTGGCTCCGTACCATCCCTGGCCACATTCACCTGTCCACGTGTTTGTGGTTAGGCAGTCCTTCCCAGTAAGTGCACTGGGGAGGGCACGGGTAATGTTGTGGGACCCGTGCGGTACGGGAAAAATAATGGCGGCTGGGGACAGAGTATGTATACCCAGTCGCTGCCATAAGACTGTGGACAGCTTCCTCCTCCACGAGCCTAAAAGGCCATATTTCAAGTGCAAGCAGATGCCCAGAAATCTGGCAGTTTAGTGTTGCGGCCTGTGGGTGGGTGGCTGCATACTTGCGCTTGCATTCCAAGTAACAGAAAACTAAGCAGATGGTGGCCTCTATCATCATCATGGCCTCACCTCGGCACTATGAACCCTCCTGAAGGAGTAGCCAGGGCCCGCCGGAGGAGTCTCTGGTTCTCTGGTGGGCCCGTCCAGCCCTGCCGAAAAGCAGCCCTGGCTAAGAAAAGTGTGGGGGAAGGTTCCCGGACACTCTATGGCTGCTTTTTTAATGTGGATCAGCCATGCTTATGCATGCTTTTTCTCAAAACGCATTACAGATCAGGCCATTGTCCAACTCTGTATTCAAGAAATTAATTGCGCAAAGAAAGCTGTGTGTGTGTCAAAGCACCTCCGACAAGTGCGTGTTGATGTTGGACGTGCTGCCATTGCTTCTGCAACAAGCTCAATTTCCCTCTATGCCAGTCCTTTCACCGAGCTAAATGCAACTCTCAGCTAAAAAAAGTTGTATACTGGCTCTGTACCGTCCCTGGCCACATTCACCTGTCCACATCTTTGTGGTTAGGCGGTCCTTCCCAGTAAGTGTGGAGGGCATGGGTAATGTTGTGGGACCCGTGCTTGTGGAAGGCGGAGGCGATACCGGGAAATATAGTGGCGGCTGGGGACAGAGTATGGATACCCAGCTGCCACCGGCATGAGGTTGTGAAAAGCTTCCGCCTCCATGAGCCTAAACGCCACATTTCAAGTGCAAGCAGCTGTCAAAAATTTGGCAGTATAGTATTGCATCCTGTGGGTGGGTGGCTGGCTGCATACTTGCGCTTGCATTTTAAGGAATGGGTTAGGGACAACTGAACGCAGCACTGGGACAAGGACATGGACGGTGATTGTTGCAAGTCTGCAACGACAGGTGCATGGCGGGAGGCATCTTCGCATGCGCCAAGGGTCACTTATGATGGGCACACTTTTAGGCAGTGACCTGGGAGTCAGAGATGCTTCCAGAGGTCTTCCCCATGATGTTCCCATGTCTTTTCAGCATTTATGCATGTGTCTGATGATGTGTCACACACCACATGGCCAGATAAGGTTGTAAAATGTTAAAATGACATTTCCCAGTGAATGCATTTGTCTTGGTTGAAAGCAATGCAAAAGTGCAAAAATGCATCAAAAACTCTACGTGTGAACATAGTCCAAGTTGTGGAGGAGTATTTTTGTTTTTAGTTATTTATTTTGCCTTATATACAAGTCATTACCCTCGAAAGGATGTTACTTAACATATTTCCCGGGAAAATCCATTTTGGTTTTGTTTTTGTATGTTTTATTGTGAGTCCGTAAAAGTGGCGTAATACTCTGACAACGTTGTTGACAGCAGTGATCTGGGAGTCAGAGATGCTTCCAGGGGTCTTCCCCATGCTGTTCCCATGTCTATTGAGCACTGTTCCCATCGATTTGGGCAATTTTTAGGCCCTCTGCAGACAGCCGGTGGGAGCCGCCTGAAAAATGTTCGAGTTTCCCATAGACTTACATTGGGCTCGTTGCTCGGGTGGAGCACCCGAGTATTCCAATTTGGTCGACCCGAGCAACGAGTACCCGAGCATTTTAGCCCTCGCTCATCACTAATAGGGACCAATAAATCTAGGTCTCAGCTTCGCTTCCAAGAAGGAACCTTCAACTAAATAGTCCTCGTACACAACCACACAAAGTCATTCACACTTAGGTCCAGACCTGGCGAGTATTTCCTGTCAGCCATACGTTTGTACCTGTCTCCCATGATCTTCAAATTACTCAGAGCCCCCGCCACACAGAGGTGAGCGACGAAGCAAAACGTTCCTCTTCAGGAACTCCCAAAGTCCCTCCCCCACTAAAAGTACCAAACTCTGGATGGAAACCGTATTCACCAAAGAATGATGACCTGCTGGTTGATTCTTGGCGATGATTATTAATAGCAAATTCTGCCAACGGTAAGTAAGATGCCCAATCCTCCTGGTTTTCGGAGAGAAAACACCTATGTTAAGTCTCTAAATTCTGATTAGTGCGTTAGGTCTGCCCATTCGACTGAGGGTGGAAGGCAGAGGAAAAGGACAGCTGCACCCCCAGTCGAGTACAGAAAGCTTTCCAGAACTTAGAAACAAACTGGGTCCCACGACCTGACACCACATTGGAGGGAACCCAGTGAAGCTTCACAATCTCATTTATAAATACCTGAGCAAGAATCTTGGCATTCGGAAGTGGCGGTAATGCGACAAAGTGAACCATTTTACTGAACCTATGTACAACCACCAAAACCACAGTCTTGCCTGCAGATACCAGTAGGTCAGTAATAAAATTCATGGCAAGTATATCCATGGCCTGCTAGGAATAGGTAGTGGAAGAAGAGTACCAGACGGACTGGTATGCAATACTTTAGAACGCGTGCAAATACTACAAGCAGACACATGTTGACCCACATCCCGATGCAACCCCGGCCACTAAAAACGACGAGAAAAGAGGTCTGCAGTTGCCCTACCACCTGGATGACCAGCAAGCACAGAGTTGTGATGTTCCCTAATTACTTTGCAGAGCAGATTAGATGGTACAAATAATCTCCCCAAAGGGCAGGAGGCAGGGGCATCCCCCTCAGCCTCCAACACCCCACCCTCCAGTTCAGGGTACAATACTGAAATGACAACCCCCTTCTGCAAAATCTGGACAAGGTTCTCATGGTCACCACCACCAGGGAAGCTCCGGAACAAAGCATCAGCCTTGACGTTTTTGACCCCTGGACAGAAAGTGACAACAAAATTGAACCTAGTAAAAAACAGGGACCATCTAGCTTGCCTAGGGTTGAGACATTTAGCCGATTGAAGATATGACAGGTTCTTATGGTCTGTGATCACAATAATAGGATGGACAGTCCCCTCTAACCAATGTCGCCATTCTTCAAATGCCAATTTAATCGCCAAAAGCTCCCTATTAACCACGTCATTATTTCTCTCAGCTAAGATAATTTCTTGGAAAAGAAAGCGCATGGACACCATTTACCAGGGGACAGACCCTGAGACAACACAGCCCCAACCTCCAACGCATCAACTTCAACTAAATAACTTCAAATAAAAGATTGGGTTGACTGAGTATAGGTGCTGTGGCAAAACAACTCTTTAGGGAGGAAAAAACCTGCAAGGCGGCATCCGACCATTTAGAAAAATCATACCTCTTCCTTGTCATGTCAGTGATGGGTTTCACAATTACCGAATAATTATGGATACATTTTCGGTAAGAATTAGTAAAGCCCAGTATCTGACGCACCTGTTTAACATGTCTCCTATGTGTCTCAAAATCAGATGAGTAAACCAAAATATCATCCAGATAGACCACCACAAACCTGCCCTCCAAATGATGGAAGATACCATCTGCGAAAATCAGAGCTATACGTCTCCACTGACCGACGCCCCTGCTGAAGGCGACGCAGCCTGGACTCAGCCAAGAAGATACGGTCAGAAGTTTAAAATACAATTTGCAAGCTTCCTTGAACACAAAAAACTTGTCCCTACCTCCTGAAAACCTGCCCAGGAGAGAAACCTAGGGTTCAAGCTGGACCGGCCTACCCACACAGACCCCAACATTAGGGACCTGCAGCCGCTGCTGCTGCTGAACCTCAGAGCGCAGGTCAGTCACATCCAGAGAAAGCTTGTGCAGCTGCTCTGCCAGCATTGCAATGGGATCCATGAACCAAGGGAGAAGGAAAAAAAAAAACAAGTTTCAGTTCTTTTTTTTCTTTTTTATGCACAGCCAGTGATAATAACGCAAGGTGAGGGAAGGAATAAGTGAACAATGGAAAGAGGGGGAAGGGAGCCTAACAACTAGGGAAAGGGGGAGTGGAGACCTCTAGGCTCATCTAATATCACCCTGCCTACCCTATCGTCCCTACATAGGTTCTGCATCTATTGCCGAGCAGGAATATAAACCCTGAATGTCCCTAGAGCTAGGCCCTAGATAGGGAAGCACTAGTCAGGTGAGCACTAGTGAAGTGAGGTGAGGTGGGTGAGTCAGGTGAGGTGAGCACTAGTCAGGCCCCACTACAAACTAAAGACAACAAGATAAACAAATAAAAGGGGATACACTTAGCTTGAGCAGACATCAGAGAGATAACGCCAACTGTCCTCCAAGGGCACCAAAGATGAGACTAGCCGACTGCCAGTACTCCAAGTCTGCACAGAGGTACATAGAACTATCACCAGCAACTCTCTGGAGAAACTGTGCCCAAATAGTAGTTTTCCTCTACATATGGGGTATCTGCATACTCAGGAGAAATTGCATAACAATTTTTGGGGTCCATTTTCTCCTATTACTCTTGTGAAAATAAAAAAATTGAGGCTAATAGAACATTTTTGTAGAAAAAATGTGATATTTATTTTCACGTCTCTACATTATAAACTTCTATGAAGCACCTGGGGGTTCAAGGTGCTCACCACCAAGGTTCTCTGGGGGTCTAGTTTCCAAATTGGTATCACTTGTGGGGGGTTTTCACTGTTTAGGTACATCAGGGGCTCTGCAAACGTGACATAGCATCCGCTAATTATTCCAGCAAATTTTGCATTCAAAAAATCAAATGGCAATCCTTCCCTTCCAAGCTTTGCCATGCACCCAAACAGTAGTTTTTTTTCCACATGTTGGGTATCGGTGTACTCAGAAGAAATTGCGCAACAAAGTGCGTGGTGGAATTTTTCCTATTAAAAAATTATATGTAAAAATAAATAAATTGTGGAAAAAAACAAATCAAGGCATCAAAGACTGAGACAAAGAAAAGAAAAATAATCCAAAAATATGCTTCAACTATATAAACAGTAAGAAACTTAAAAATGAGCGAAAAGCCAACATCCTAATGCCTTTTTCTCTACAGTATTTACACAAGAAAATCCTATTATAGATGGCATGATCAGGGATACTAGAAATCCTCCACTAAATGTCACCTGCTTAACCCAGCAAGAAGTACGGCGGTGCCTCAAAATCAGTAAAGTAGACATATCACAGAGCCGGGATGATTTACATCCCCCGAGTACTGCAGGAATCAAGTACCATGATGGATAGACCATCATTTCTAATATTCAAGGATTCCATAATAACAAAATCTGTACCACAGGACTAGCGCATAGCAAGTGTGGTGCTACTATTCAAAAAGGGGACAAAATCTGAGCCCGGAAATTATAGGTTGGTAAATTTAAATTCTACTGTGAGCAAAATCTTTGAGGGTTTTCTAAGAGACGCTATCCTGGAGTATCTCAATAACAATAACCTCATGACTCAGTTTCAACATGGTTTTATGAGGGATTAGTCCTGTCAAACTAATCTGATCAGCTTCTATGAGGAGGTAAGTTCCAGACTGGACAAGGGAAACGTAGTGGATGTTGTCTATATGGACTTTTCAAAGGCATTTGATATAGTGCCACATAAAAGGTTGGTTTATAAAATGAGAGTAAAGGGGCTGGGGGGAAATATGTGAAACTGGCCCAGGAAAAACAGAGGGTGGTTATTAATGGACCAGACTCGGATTGGGTCACATGTAACAGTTAGCAATGAGGTACCACAGTGGTCAGTATTGGGCCCTCTACTTTTTAACATATTTATTAATAACATTGTAGAGCACATACAGATGATACTAAGCTCTGCAGGGTGATCAACACAAAAGAGGATAATTGAATATTACAAAAGGATTTATGTAGGCTGGAGGCTTGGTCTGAAAAATGGAAATTGAAGTTTAACCCCTTTACAACCCAAGGTGGTTTGCATGTTAATGACCAAGCCAATTTTTACAATTCTGACCACTGTCACTTTATGAGGTAATTACTCTGGAACGCTTCAACAGATCCCACTGATTCTGAGATTGTTTTTTTGTGAAATATTGTACTTCATGATTGTGGTAAAATTTCTCGATATGACTTGCGTTTATTTGTGAAAAAAATGGAAATTTGGCGAAAATTTTGAAAATTTTGCAATTTTCAAAATTTTAATTTTTATGCCCTTAAATCAGAGAGATATGTCACACAAAATAGTTAATAAATAACATTTCCCACATGTCTACTTTACATCAGCACAATTTTGGAACCAAATTTTTTTTTTATTGGGGAGTTATAAGGGTTAAAAGTTGACCAGCGATTTCTCATTTTTCCAACAAAATTTACAAAACCATTTTTTTAGGGACCACATCATATTTAAAGTCACTTTGAGGGGTCTTTATGACAGAAAATACCCAAAAGTGACACCATTCTAAAAACTGCACCCCTCAAGGTGCTCAAAACCACATTAAAGAACTTTATTAACCCTTCAAGTGCTTCAGAGGATATTTTGGAATGTGGAAGAAAAAAATTAACATTTAACTTTTTTCACAAAAATGTTACTTTAGACCCAATTTTTTTTATTTTCGCAGGGGTAACAGGAAAAAATGGACCCCAAAATTTGTTTCGCAATTTCTCCTGAGTAAGCAGATACCCCATATGTGGGGGGAAAACCACTGTTTGGGCGCACGGCAGGGTTCGGAAGGGAAGGAGTGCCATTTGACTTTTTGAATGTAAAATTTGCTTGAATAATTAGCGGACGCTATGTTGCATTTGGGGAGCCCCTAATGTGCCTAAACAGTGGAAACCCCCCACAAGTGACACCATTTTGGAAACTAGTCCCCTCAGGGAACTTATCTAGATGTGTGGTGAGCACCTTGAACCCCCAGGTGCTTCACAGAAGTTTATAACATTGAGCCGTAAAAATAAAATGTTCACATTTTTCCCACAAAAATGTTTTTCAGCCCCCACTTTTGAATTTTTATAAGGGTAACAGAAGAAATTGCTCTATGCAGTTTGTTGTGCAATTTCTCCTGAGTTAGCAGATACCCCATATGTGGGGGAAAACCACTGTTTGGGCGCTCGGAAGGGAAGGAGCGCCATTTGACTTTTTGATTATAAAATTTGCTTGAATAATTAGCGGATGTGCCCGTGATGTGCCTAAACAGTGGAAACCCCGCACAAGTGACACCATTTTGGAAACTAGACCCCTCAGGGAACTTATCTAGATGTGTGGTGAGCACCTTGAACCCCCAAGTCCTTTACAGACATTTTTTCCACAAAAATGATGTTTTAGCCCCAATTTTTTTATTTTCACAAGGGTAAGAGGAGAAAATGGACCCCAAAAACATTTGTGCAATTTCTCCTGAGTACGCCAATAGCCCATATGTGAGGAAAATACAGTATTTGGGAGCACGGCGGAGTTCAGAAGGGAAGGAGCACTGTGTGACTTTTTGAACGCAAAATCGGCTGGAATCGAGAGCAGACGCCATGTTGCGTTTGGGGAGCCCCTGATGTGCCTAAACAGTGGAAACCCCCCACAAGTGGCACCATTTTGGAAACTAGACCCAGCAAGGATTTTATCAAGGGGTATAGTGAACATTTTGAACCCAGAAGTACGACACAGAATTTGATAACATTAGGTCATCATATTGAATAAGTTGTCATTAGTCTTGAGTGCAAGTGCTCGCTACTTGAGTTTGCATCGGGTACTCGGGTATGCACCATGTATCGCGGGTGCTCAAGTGACATGCTTGAGTCCCCGCCCCACATGTTTCATGGTTATTAGACACCCAAAAAAAACATGCGGGGATCACTCTTGCCCCACATGTTTCACGGTTATTAGACACCCAAAAAAAACATGCGGGGATCACTCTTGCATGGCAGGCAATCCCTACGAGGTTTTTTTGGCTGTATAACAGCTGCAAAACATATGGGGCGGGGACTCGAGCACCCGCGATACTCGGTGCATACCCGAGCACTTGCATCATATCCCCTTTTTTGTTGGATTGTATCTGTTTATGTCAGACTATCTGTTAATGAGCCTTATTGATGGCGATCACCATTACTGATATATATGTAGGCATAAATCAATGTACCTGAAGTCAGAAGGCACTGAGCACATTGCCGCTTCCTGTATTGTTTGACTTGACAATCCTCTCTGTATCACCTTGATACGTATGTGCCATTTTTTGTATTGTTATGGTACATGTTTTTAATCTTGTTTCAATAAAAATTACTAGCTTTATGTTCTTGTTCTAAGTGGTTTCTTGGGATAGTTAATATCAAGGTGTAGGTTGTATATGCATGGCAGAAATCCACATTATGTAAATTTGTAAATATTGCTGATGGGGAGAACTACATTGCTATGTCTCCAGCAACAGTACAAAGTATGTGTACTTTGAATTTTTCCATGAGTTTAAAAGATGTTGTGTGCGATACCCTAAAAGATGGTTTTTTTTCTAACCCAAAAACCTTTAAGATCTTGAGTAATATCCTTTTCTTATTTGCTAATATTGCACATCCTTTGAAGATGTTTGATATAACCTATTGGAAAGGGCTAGAGGCCAAAAATAATTTGGCTTCCCCTTAATGGCCCCATTTAAGGGTATAGACTTTCTCTGTGATACTTATGACTTGTTTACATACCCAAAAAATGGTTGCAAAAAGTGTGCATAAAAGTGGAGCTGTCTTGGCCAACGACCCAACCTAATATACATGTAGACATATAGACACCTCACCGTGCATCTAGGCATAAGTTCCCTGCTGCATAAATACAATACCAGCATAAAAGACCACCTTGTTCTCTGTTCACATCTGTGTTTGAGGCTATGTCATGTTACTTTATCATAGGTTCTGTATCATTTGAAAGGAAAAATTGCACAAATGCTTGATGGACCCCACTTTGAGTCAATGAAGTTTGTTGAGTGCTCTTGGTGTCTACAAATTGATAAATCAATTTTGAATTCCTGCCACTTTGACAAAACCAGAATTCACAGCACAGATGTGAACTCAGCCTTTGTTAGTCCTTGTTGAAGATTATATTTTTTCTCATGGATTCAAGACCAATAAAAAAGAAAGTATCCATAAACAAGTAAGCAGTGAGGAGATCTCGAGCATTCACCCGCAGAGATAAACCCTTGGATGGTCACGTCCGTTTAACTGTTTTGATGTAAATGTAATAAATTAAGGCTCTAAATTTGGAATTATCTCTGTGGGTGAGTGCTGTGAATTTTTACAGGCAGCGTTTAAAAATGCAATTCTACGCAGATCTAGTCTGTTCATGCTGCTAATGTTGCAAGTTTTGCCAAGGGCTCATAAGTGGAAACTCCTTTGGGTAGTACTCTGTGCTCCCCTCAGGGGGTATCTCTAATGAGTATAAGGGGAAACTGTTAACTGTGTCCAGGATCCTCTTAGGACAAACCTCTATGTCATTATGGAGATATATGATTTTTTTAGTTATACATAATCTATCTAAAGTGCCTTAAGGAACGTGGGGGATTATGCCACACGATGCACACCTCCGAATTTATATTCACATTATACATGCCTCCTTTCAGGCAGGACAATCCTCTGTTCTTGCCCCTTGAATAGACTCAGCATCATGGCAATGGAAAAAGTTGGAGAAGCACTGTTTTTAGTGAGGTTCACCAGGAGATTTGTCAACTCTTCTAAAGTCCGGGAAGCCTGCCTTTTTTTCGCTAGACTTCCAGAAGTTCTTGGAGAGTCGGCAAGAATATTTTTAGTACAGGTACTCGGATGAAAAAGATGAAATATCAGTACAGAAAAATTACATTAGCTCAGTCCTCTCAGCCAACCTGGTGTCCACTAAAACAGTCCAAAGACCACCTAGAAGTGTCATTTAGTGAGTACCAGTGGAAGTGGACCACTTTTTCCAATTCCTACATCTTCTCAATACTAGAGGCTCTAACTAGAGTGGGTACAGAATTATACCCCAGTTCACATATATGGTAGGTAATAAAAGTCTCTGAGTTCTAGAAAAATAAGACTAAAAAATAAACTGTTTTCAATACTGGACAACTTTTTGACCCAGTAGATCAGGGAATTCTAAAGTGCAAAGTGCACCACAGAAATGTTGTTTTTATATAGTCACACTCCTTTTGAAGATCAAGTACTGTAGTTGTTGGATGCTGGCTTTGAGATCATGGCAAAGAAAACCCTCTTGGAAAGTTGTTCGAATCTTCTCTAATGCCTCTGAGATTTGCCAACTCTTCTGGGAATCTGGGAGATCACCCTGTTTTCTAGGAGACTCCAAGACATTCCAAAAGAATTAGCAATATTCAGATATCAAAGTGGAAGCTGATTACATTGAAATATGATCACACAATATCACCAATTGGAAATAGGGTCATGTGACAACTACAAAAGCTACAATCGATTGGCCAAGTGACAAAAAAAAACACATGCTAAGACTGAAAATTATGTCTGCCTATGACACTTATCCCTGCACTATGACATTGACCTGTGCCAAACACATTGAGGACATTAACCGGAGATTCTGACTTCTGTTTTGCCTTAGCAAATGAGATGTTACTGACACATGCACCCTCAGAACAATCTTGTGGACAGAAATGGCTCATTGTCGGAGTCAGGCCTGCTTAAAATTTTGTGCTTTGTGTTTCCTTTTTTTGCAGCAGTTGGAAAAAACAGTAATTCCACATTTGACATTAATACACATGGAAGGCTGTACACTACTGAGATGAATAATATACTTTCAAAGCTGAAGGGCTATGTGTGTCTTAATATGTCCATCAGGCTTTCACTCTGCAGCAGATTACTATGTTTAGGTTTAGGAACAGCCTCTTACTGAAGAGGACATGCACGAGCAGCCTGAAACTCACAAATTTTAGGAACATCTCAATAGCCTATGACTACTAGTTATAGGAGCGCTAATGGTAGTTACATTTTATTCTCATCTTTTCTTTTTGTGTAACGCCCAAGAGTTTCAAGTTTTTTGGACTATATCAGACTATAAAGGTTGGGTGAACTTCAGAACTACATACATTAAAGGGGTTGTCCCGCCTTAGGGTACATAGAGTGACTGCAGACTTGTATATCCTCACATAGTGCACACTAAGAGGATTCTCTTGTGCAGGCGGTCAAGTGACCGCAAGTATGCGATTTGCATACATTTGGCCACATTCCTACTAGACGTGTCTGGCCTTGCTCAATACACTTGTATTATGTAGTAGTGGAGGGAAGAAATAGTATTTTCAGGATGCGCCTCTAAAAGCCAGAGTGGGAGACTCACTAGCAGGTATGTGTTGGCACAAGAAGAGGGCACCATGTGCTGCTTTACGTAGTACATGAATCTAGTTTTTCCATGTATTAATAGTGGTATAAAGATATGTTTATAATTGGTGGCTACTCATATTACAGTAAAGTATCAGTAGGAAAATAAAAGGAATATAAAGTTATACAGAAAATGATCATATCTTGTATGTCTATAGCCTCCCCTTCTCTTATCTTACCTGATAAACCGATACCTTATCCTTAGAGATGAGCAAATTGATTTGCAGGACACTAGTCCAGCTGTCACATCAGCAGTCCGCTGCCTTTGGCCGGGAGCCCAGTGAATCGCCTAATACCTGATGACATCCACAATTCTGGTTTTGACTAGCTGGCCCGTTAATCAAAAATGAAGCCAAGGATGCTGGTAAGTAGGAGGGGATTCACATGATTCCTGTCCCACGACAGTGGAATATTGACCTGGCCATTGGACAAGGGTCCTGCAAAATTATTTGCACATCTCTACTTGCACAGTTAGTAAAAGTTTTGAGAAGTTTCTATACCAAGAGTGTAAACAACAAGTGTAAAAGCATAGGAATACTTACAGTAAAGGGGTTGTCCAGGTTTATCACAAAAGTCTGCAGTCACTCTAGGTGACTGCAGACTTATGAATCCTCACATTGCAGACAGGTCTATCTAAAACTACACAACCCGTTTACTCTTTCTATAGTGCTGGGTATCCATGGAAGTCTTTCATGAACAAACCCTGTAAGTTTAAGCACTGGTGTGACCTCATCTGCCACCAATGGTTATGCAAAAAAGGAAGATGCCTAATAAATGAATGAATTTTTCCTTCCTTGTGTGAGAGTAGCATTATGTAGGGACAGAGACCCTGATTCTAGGGATGTGTTTCTTATCCTGCTGCTAGCTGCAGTTTCGTTTTATCTGCTGCAGATCTAGCAGTTCTCTGAATGTTGAGCTCTGTATAACCCCACCCACACCACTGATTGGCTGCTTTCTGTGTAACCAATGCATAGGCAGAAAGTTGCCAATCAGTGGTAGGGGCAGGTTATGTAGAGCTTATGAATATGGAGGATTACATGGCAGCAGGTTTACTAGTCCTCTAGTGATAAAATCTGGCTGATAATACTATGATTAAGTGACACATCGCTGGAATCAAGGTCTCTGTCTCTAAATTATGCTGCTCTCAGACTAGGTGGCAAAAACCTGGTGATATAATTCCTTTTAATTATGCTAAGAAGCTTGATGATGTCAGAGACACAATTTTTCAGTTTGACACACGCAGATTAAATATTAAAAAAAATATTAATTCTGAGTAGTAAAAATATCCTGTGCTGTGATCACCAGTCTGTAACTCAATCTAGAAGTAAGCCAAAGCCAATAAAACTGTAATGCAAAGAAATGATCAAAAATGCTCAAGCCAAAGTCTAAGCAATAAACAAAAAAAAAAACAAGGAAAAAATGATATTAAGCCAAGCGCAGGAGACAGGGATATTGCCAAGAACTCAAGGAAGAGGTCTCTTGATAACTGAATGACTATTTGGTTTTCCAATATCTTTTTAAGCTGCAGGCATCTGCATCCATTTGCAGCGGAATAGGATTTGCATTCCAACTTTGGCTGATGTGTAGGTCCCAGCTGATGCCTGCATGTGTATGAAAACACCAGCTGGTGAGCACGACTAGGTGCGGGGAACGTCTATCCTCTTGTATGAAAATATGCACTAATCCTAAAACCTAAGCTAAATTCACACTTATCTGTGGCCGGCTGCAGGTCTACCGTACAACCTCTACAGGTGAATGAAGGATCAGTAAAATATACTTATGTCTTGAGCTATACGAATGCATAATTTTTCCAAAAAGAAATGACAATGACAGTGTTCCCCATCGTCAGTATGGCTGCCTCGTGTGTCATAGCTTCCATAACAGTGTTGATTTCATTCCGCTACAGATGGAGCATTGCTCTTCTAGACAAATGGTGCAATCAGTCGCTCATTACCTAGTTCTCTGGCAAATTCTCTTTAATTAAAGAAGAGCTGGAGCTTGCCATTTGTCTAAAAAGCCATGACCCATCTGTACTAGTGATGCTATGGGTGCTTGTTCTTCAAGAGATGAATGCTACTCTACGCAGACTAGAAAAATAGAAAATGATTATACCTTAGTACATCGTATAGCGAAAAATATGTGGACACTTGACCATTGTTCCGGTAGATGCTTTTCGACGACAATAAGGTCTAAGCATTTCTGTAGATCTCAAAGGTGTTTAGCTCATGCTTGGCATTGGGCATGATGATCTTAGGCTTTTGTAGCTCATCCACCATGGAAATCAATTTCATACGGTGACCAATGCTCATTTCTTGTGTTGATATCATATCCATAATGAGTAAGTCTATCACCCTTTTTTTTTTTTTAGGAAAATATTTCTTTGATATCCTAATAATATTTTTCAGCAAGATATTTATCTCAGTGGGGCTGAAATTGTAAAACCTCGTTTTATTCTAGTATTTCTAATTCTTGAGTATTTCTAATTGCTTATGTTTTCAGGATTTCCATAGTATTCATATAATTATAGAACAGGCACCATACATTGCCACAGATATTAAATTCTCTGGGATATTCTCAAGTCGTGCCATGTGTAGGATGCTTGAGTTGGGAACTACTTGTTTAGAAGAAATCCATCTACAACTGAAACATTATGAAAATGCGCTCTGGATTTGTCCAGGTTGCACATGACCTGTTGAGGTTGTGTAATGGCGTTCTGTCAGTGGTCACCTGAAACAGATCCCTGTACAGGTATTAAATGGTGAAGGCCAGGGCAACCCCTGTCCATGGTAACCATTTTTTTAGTGGTGCTCTCCAATTGGCTGGAGCAGGGTGCTGATGACTCCAGCTGGACAGCACACACACCTATATTGCCAGACCGGATGTCATTGCAGGTTGTAGCCACCCTAATCTAAATGGCTAGACAGACTCTCCAGAGCTTCTGGTTCCAACATCTCTTATACCACCAATGCAACGTGCAGAATGAATACGGTGGCACCTGGTGACAGAAGAAGACGTCACAGGAGAAGGTCCTAGTGGAGATGTGACAGGTTGGGAGTTCAATAATGTAAAAAAAAATGAAATTTACTAGTTATGTTAAGTGGAATATGGATCTTCTAAAAGTATGGTGGGAGGACATGAAATTGTGGAGGAATTAAAGTTATGCGCAAAGTAATAGACTGTTCAAAAAATAGCAGTTTCTGCATTTTCATTTACAAACTTGAATGTTTAAAGTATAAACTGAAATTTGTTTCCAGACTTTGCTTTTCTCTTACTCACTGAATTAATATTTAGTTTTATAACCTTAATTTCTGATAACTCTTTTACATCTGTGTGGCATGGAGTCAACTAAAATCTGACACCTACCAACAGACATTGCAGCCCAAACTGACTGGACTATATTCCACAGGTCTTTTGCATTCTTAGGTTTTGTACCAAAAACAGCATTTTTGAAGTCACTCCACAAATTCTCAATTGGATTGAGGTCTGGGGATTAGGCTTTCATTCAACTTCATAACATCATTCCTGTTGGTATGCCTGTTTGTTGGTGTGTTTGGAGTCGTTGTCCTGCTGAAACACCCATTTCAAGGGCATTTCTTCTTCAGCATAAGGCAACATGACCTCTTCCAGTATTTTGATCTATTCACACTGATCCATTGTGCCTGCTATGTGATAAATGGGCCCAACTCCTTAGTATAAGAAACATCCCCAAACCATTATGCGTCCCCCTCCATGTTTTATAGTCTTTGTAGTGTACTATGGCTTGAATTCAGTGTATATGAGTCGTCTCACAAACTGCAGCCTTTAGACTCAATAATAACCATCTTGCTCTCATCTGTCAATAAAATGTTGCACCTCTTCTCTTTAGGCCAGTCAATGTGTTATTTGGCAAACTGTAACACTTCAACGCTTCTTTTTTTGAGCAATGGTACTTTACGAGGGTTTCTTGCAAATAGGTTGGCTTCAAGAAGGCATCTTCTGATGGTTGCAGTACTCACAGGTAACTGAAGATCTCCTTTGATCTTCCTGGAGCTGACCATTGGATGCTTCTTTGCTATTCTTATGATTCTGTAACATCCCTGGCGGCATGCTGGCATGGCTTCCCATCTCCCACAATGCAAGACTGCCGACTTACCCACCAATCCAGGCTGCACACTGTGTTCCTCTCCTTGCTGTGTGCATGTGTCTTGGCTGCTTATTTAGCCATGGCGGCGACAGCACTTCCTGAGTCTTAAAGGAAAAGTGTCTGCGTTCCTAATCTGTCCCCAGCCTATTGCTGTGAGGCACTGGATGCTTAAACCACCTCCACCCATTGGGAGGTGCCTGAGCAACACTATCCTTAAGTGTGTTCTGTGCAACTGCTGAGTTGCCAGGTCCTGTCCTGTATCTTGCCAGTTTTCTGCCACCCTGGGGGCTGTGTACCCAGGCCTGTTACCTGCAACTGTGACTTTTAGTCTATTTCCACCACCCTGGGGCTGAATGAATCTCGTTCCTGTGTCAGTTCCTGTCTGAACTGTGTCCTAGCCCAGTACCTATTTGCCCCTATGTCCAATTCTTCCCTTTACCTCCTGTGTCTGCTCCAGTACTTTTCTCATATCCTGCAGTGTCTGTACCAGCACCCATCTCCTACCTGTTATCTCTGTACTCCAGCTTGTGAATGTGTCCACTCGCTACATCATAGCAAGTACCTTGTGTGTATTTGGCTCTGCTTGTCCCATTTAACTGCCCTAGTATCTACCTTCTGTGTTCTAGCTATCTTTCTGCGTTTTCCTGACCTGTCTGTTCCATGTGAACAGAGCCCTGCCCTGCCTGGCTGCTTCTGCGGCATTCCTGCCTGGCCGCTCCTGTGGCTCTGCCCTGCTCTGCTCCGCTTCCCGTCCGCACCTGTGGCTCTGCTCCGCTTCCCGTCCGCACCTGCAGCTCTGCCCTGCTCTGCTTCTCGTCCGTACCTGGGGCTCTGCCCTGCTCTGTTCCGCTTCTCATTCGCGCCTGCGGCTCTGCTTTGCTCTGTTCCGCTTCTGTAACCCAGTCTGTACTGGTCCCTATCCCAGCCTGTCTACCTGTCTGTCTGTATGCCCACTAGTACCTACCTGAATGTCTGTGTACCAGCCGTGCCCGCCAGTACTTGCCTGCCTGTCTGTATACCAGCCATGTCCGCCTGTCTGTGTATCATCCGTGCCTGCCAGTACTCGCCTGCCTATCTGTATTCCCGTTGGACCTACCACACCTGCCGGTGCTTATCTACACACCAACTGAACCTGCCCGTTCCTGCATTCCCCAGTGTGGGTCAACAGCTGTGTGACCGAGGTCTGCCCTGGAGTAGCACCTGGGCCACATCTGTCGCCCCTCCTCGGATCGCGGAGTCGTTAAGCCGCCGTACGTCCGGGGTCGGATCTGACAAGGCCCTTAGTCACGCCCCTCCAGGCACTCCTCGGTTCGTGGCCCAGTGGGACCACTAACCACGCTCATGCCAAACAGTCCGGGCGTGAGCATAACAGATTCTGTGATCTACGCGGATGGTAATATTTATTTTCCTACTAAGTGTTTCCAGTTTTGTTTGTCATTTTAAAGCTATTAGAAAACTTTTTAGCTGAGCAGCCAATTATTTTCTGCACTTCTTTATATACTGTATTTTCTCCTCTCCAATAAATTTCTTGATCAAAGTTCTTTCTCCTTCAGTACAATGTATGGAACCACCCATTTAAGTCACTAAGCAAGGGCTAAAACCAGCAGGTACAACATTTGCTGCCCTCCTTCTTTAAATAAGGGCCATAATTGACACCTGTTTTTTCACAGAATGAATGACCTCACTAATTTAACTCCGCACTGATATTAATTAGAACATCCCCTTTCATTAAAGGAGTCAATTACACCCAATTAGCAGCGTGCATGTCGTGACTGTTAATTTTGTTGGTTGCGCATTACTCGCCTACACCTAGTCATGATTTTTTTCCCATGTTGTATGATCTCTTCTGCCAAAAACAGTAATTGGAAACATTAGTGATGTTAGACTGCTATTATTTTGCAATAACTGTACATGCACTTACCTGCATCCACTGCTCTTATATTTCTGGTCATTCAACGGTTTTAAAGTCCTTCAAAACATGGATAGATCTCAAAATAGGACAGGGAAATGCTATTACACATTGCATATTCCATTTGTGGTTAACATGATACCGATGTAGCAAAGGTTACCAAGACTCCGCTCACTCACTTAAAGGGGTATTTTTAAATTATTAAATTGCTGTAAATAGTTAGACAGAATGAAAATAAGACTTGCCTTTTCTATCTGCTATCATTATCCTACAATGAGAGCTACTATCTTACATAGTGTACAGCTCGTTTCCATGGAGCTTGACCACTAGAGCATGCGAAGACCCTGGCTGAGTGTGCACAATAGTTACACTCCGGTAGAGTGTTAACTCCTAAGATACCAGACACTTTGTCCATTGATTTCTATACAGATTTTAGCTGCTCATCTCCTTACCCAATCCTCTCAGCTCCTGATATATTAGCAATAGTGTAGAATTACAATCCCCAGCACCCAGCTTCACTACTCTCACTGTCTGTACTTGTATGCTTTTTCAAATGCCCTGTTATCTCCATGTGTAAATACAGTGATACATGTACAGCTATGCTCAAAAGTTTACATACCCCGGCAGAATATTTCCTTTCTTGGCCTTGTTTCAGAGAGTATGAATGATAACAAAAAACCTTTTTCTCCACTCATGGTTATTGGTTGGGTGATGCCATTTAATGTGAAACTACTGTGTTGTCTCTTTTTAAATCTTAATGTCAACAATAAGTATCCAAATGGCCCTGATCCAAAGTTCACATACCCCAGTTCTTAATACTGTGTATTGCCTCCTCTAACATCAATGACAGCTTGAAGTCTTTTGTGGTAGTTGTGGATGAGGTTCTTTATTTTCTCAGATGGTAAAGCTGCCCATTCTTCTTGGCAATAAGCCTCCAGTTTCTGTAAATTCCTGGACTGTCTAGCATGAACTGCGCGCTTGAGATCTCCCCAGAGTGGCTCAATGATATTGAGGTCAGGAGACTGAGATGGCCACTCCAGAACCTTCACTTTGTTCTGCTGTAACCAATGACAGGTCGACTTGGCCTTGTGTTTTGGATCGTTGTCATGTTGGAACGTCAAAGTACGTCCCATGCGCAGCTTGATGAATACAAATTTGCCTTCTGTATTTGCTGATAACGTGCTGCAATCATCTTTCAGTCAATTTTTACCAGGTTTCCTGTGCTTTGTAACTCACACATCCCCAAAACATCAGCGATCCACCTCTGTACTTTACTGTAGGAATGGTGTTCCTTTAATCATAGGCCTTGTTGACCTCTCTCCAAATGTAACATTTATGGTTTTGGCCAAAAAGCTCAATTTTGGTCTCATCACTCCAAATTACCTTGTTCCAGATGTTTTGAGGCTTGTCTCTGTGCTGTTTGGCGTATTGTAGGCGAGATACTTTGTGGCATTTGCGCAGTAATGGCTTTCTTCTGGCGACTCGTCCATGCAGCCCATTTTTCTTCAAGTGCCTCCTTATTGTGCATCTTGAAACAGCCTCACCGCTAGTTTTCAGAGAGTCCTGAATTTTAGCTGATGTTATTTGTGGGTTTTTCTTTGCATCCTGAACAATTTTCCTGGGAGTTGTGGCTGGAATTTTTGTTTGTCTACCTGACCGTGGTTTGGTTTTTACAGAGCCCCTGATTTTCCATTTGTTAATCATAGTTTGAATGCTGCTGACTGGCATTATCAATTACTTGGATATTTTTTTGTATCCCTTTCCTGTGTTATACAGTTCAACTACCTTTTCCCGTAGATCCATTGACAATTCTTTGGCTTTCCCCATGACTCACAATCCAGAAACGTCAGTGGCTGGATGAAAGATGCAATAGTCTGTCTGGATCCCAGAAACTCACTCAGCTTTTATGCACACACACTGATTACAAGCAAACAGGTCACAGGCAGTGGTTACGGTCCATAGAGGCAGACCACATCGCCGCTATGGGGCCCGCGAGACAGGGGGGCCCCGGAGTCGGGAGAAGGAATGCACTGAGACCTCTGCAAAACTTGTGTGTCTGCTGCAGAGGATGACTCACTGCTCTGTTTAGAGCTGCTGCTTACAATATGGCCCCTGCTCTCACTGTCCCCTCTCCCTTGCTGTGTACATTAGAGCCCTGCTCTCCCCCTCCTGCCTTCTGCCCTGCAGTTACAGCAAGACAGCTCTGCATTCGGGCCCCAGGAGGAGGGGAGGCTGCACCAGAGAGAGGGTAAGTCCATGTGTACTATGTGTGGGTATAGATGTATGCATGTCTAATATGTTTGTATAGATGTGTGAAATATGTCCTGTGTAGATTTGTGTACATATGTGCAGGGCAGCCATCAGGGCATTACTGCCCTTACTGGCGTATGGGACCGGTGAGCAGAGGGGCCCGGATGGGGCCCCCCCTCTGCTCACTAGGCCACAGCGAACTGAACTTGCGTCCTCGGACGCATGTTCACTTTAAATCTATTACCGTGCAGGAAGTTCCCGCAAGGCAATACTTAACAGTCCCCAGCCAATCACAGGCTGGCAGCTGACGTCAGCGCACACATCACCGGCGTATGACATCACTGCCAGCCTGTGATTGGCTGGCGTCCGCGCCTCAGATGATGAAGAAGAGTCGGTAATGAGACACACGGGAGCAGAATGGTGATGATGAGATACATAGGGGCAGGATGGTAATGATGAGACACATGGGGGGCAGAATGGTGACGATCAGACAGATGGGGGCAGAGTGGTGATGATGAGACACATGGGGCATGCTGGTGACAATGGGACACATGGGGGGCAGAATTGTGACGATGAGACAGATGGGGACAGAGTGGTGATGATGAGACACACGGGGCAGGCTGGTGACGATGAGACACATGGGGGGCAGAATGGTCAAAATGAGACACATGGGGCAGAGTGGTGACGATGAGACACATGGGGGCAGAATGGTGACGATGAGACACATGGGGGCAGAATGGTGATGATGAAACACATGGTGGTAGAATGGTGATGATGAGACACTTGGGGGCACACTGGTGATAATGAGACACATGGGGGCAGAATAGTGATGATGAGACATGGGGGCAGAATGGTGATGATGAGACACTTGGGGGCACACTGATGATGATGAGACACATGGGGGCAGAATAGTGATGATGAGACATGGGGGCAGAATGGTGATGATGAGACACATGGGGACAGAATGGTGATGATGAGACACTTGGGGGCAGAATAGTGATGATGAGACACTTGGGGGCAGAATGGTGATGATGAGACACATGGGGGCATAATGGTGATGGTGATGATGAGACACTTGGGGGCAGAATGGTGATGATGAGACACATGGGAACAGAATGGTGATGATGAGACACATGGGGGCAGAATAGTGATGATTAGACACTTGGGGGCAGAATGATGATGATGAGACACATGGGGGCAGAATAGTGATGATGAGACACTTGGAGGCAGAATGGTGATGATGAGACACTTGAGGGCAAAATCGTGATGATGAGACACTTGGGGGCAGAATGGAGATGATGAGACACGTGCATTGGGGGCAGGCTGGTGATGAGACACACAGGGGCAGGATGTATTTTATTTTTGAGGATACTGTTTTCAGTGAGGGGGGTCCTGTTACTGTGCAGGACGACAATATGTCGTTTTTTTCTTCATCTGGTGTAGTGTAGAAGTTGGGGAAAAATTGGGTAATGAGCTCTGCAAACTGCTCTAGATAACTCGGTGTTACTTTCTGCAGAGACGAGTCCTGGCTGGAAGAAATGATGGCGTTCTGCGCTGGATGAAGGAAAAAAGCGAAGATGAAGGACTTCAACTAGAGACATCACTGGTGAGTCGATGTGTTACCTGTATACTGACACTATACACTACATACTATACACAGGGCTCCTGTGTATAATGTCACTGGTGATCCCTGTATTATCTGTACACTATATACTATATACAGAGCTCTTGTGTATAATGTCAAGGGTGATCACTGTATTACCTGTACACTGACACTATATACAGAGCTCCTGTGTATAAATCACTGGTGATCACTGTATTACCTGTACACTATATACATAGCTTCTGTGTATAATGTCACTGGTGAGTCAGCGTGTTATCTGTACACTGAGGCTGTGTGCCCACTATGCATTTTTCAAGAGTTTCTGCCGCGGAATTTCCGCAGCGAAAACGCTTAAAAAACACTTGGTAATACGTGCCCCATAGACCCCAATGATAATCCGCATGTGCTGTGCACATGCTGCGGAAATTTCCGGATTATCATTGTGGAAAAATCCGCAGCATGTCCCTTAATTTTGCAGACATGCAGCGGAATTGCCGCCATTGACTTGCATTGAATCGCTTAATATCTGCATGACTACATGTGCACATGCGGCTATTAAGCAATTCAATGTGCGGATGGTACCCGGGTCTGGAGAAGAGGAGACTCTCCTCCAGACCCGGGTACAATGCTACCTGTAAAAAAAAGAATTTAAAATAAAAAATATACATTATACTCACCTTGTAGTGTCCCCCGGTCTCCTGTATGATGAGTCCTGGCTCCCCGGCGGCTCCCGATGGTGTAAAAGGACCTTCCATGACGTAATTTAGTCATGTGACAGGTCACGCGACCGCTGACATCGAAAGGAAAAATTCTGCCAGGGTATGTAAACTTTTGAGCACAACTGTATACACCTATAACAAAACACTGATAAATGAATATGTTACAGCAGTAACTTGTGCAGAACTTTATAATTCTACTTATAGTGCTGCTCTGCTACTCACTAGAAGTGTCACTCAAGAAGGAGTGCCTCCCCCAAAAAAACAGGAAGTAAGGAGACTGCAGAGTTATGAGCTGCTCAAGAGATAATTTGACAATTAGAAGATACAGGTGTATCTCACTAAATTAGAATATCATCAAAAAGTTAATTTATTTCAGTTCTTCAATACAAAAAGTGAAACTCATATATTATATAGAGTCATTACAAACAGAGTGATCTATTTCAAGTGTTTATTTCTGTTAATGTTGATGATTATGGATTACAGCCAATGAAAACACAAAGGTAAAGTCATTATCTCAGTAAATTAAAATAATTAACAAAAAACACATGCAAAGGCTTCCTAAGCATTTAAAAAGGTCCCTTAGTCTGTTTCAGTAGGCTCCACAATCATGGGGAAGACTGCTGACTTGACAGATGTCCAGAAGTCAGTCATTGACACACTCCACAAGGTCCCAGAGCTCCAATTATTATTTGGAAATCAAGGTCCCAGAGTCTGGAGGAAGAATGGAGAGGCCACAATCCAAGCTGCTTGAGGTCTAGTGTGAAGTTTCCACAATCAGTGATGGTTTGGGGAGCCATGTCATCTGCTGGTGTAGGTCCACTGTCTTTTATCAAGACCAAAGTCAGCACAGCCGTCTACCAGGACATTTTACAGCACTTCATGCTTCCCTCTGCCGACAAGCTTTTTGGAGATGGAAATGTCATTCTCCAGCAGGACTTGGCCCCTGTCCACACTGCCAAAAGTACCAATACCTGGTTTACACACAGCAGTATCACTGTGCTTGATTGGCAGCAAACTCGCCTGACCTTAACCCCATAGAGAATCTATTATAGAGAATTTATAGGTTATTGTCAAGAGGAAGATGAGAGACCCCAGACCCAACAATGCAGACGAGCTGAAGGCGGCTATCAAAGCAACCTGGACTTCCATAACACCTCAGCAGTGCCACAGGCTGATCGCCTCCATGCCACATTGCCGCATTGATGCAGTAATTGATGCAAAAGGAGCCCGACCAAGTATTGAGGGCATTTACTGAACATACATTTCAGTAGGACAACATTTCGGATTTTGAAAACACTTTTCAAGCTGTTGTTATAACGTATTCTAATTTACTGAGATAATGACTTTTGTGTTTTCATTGGTTGTAAGCCATAATCATCAACATTAACAGAAATAAACACTTGAAATAGATCACTCTGTTTGTAATGACTCTATATAATATAGGAGTTTCACTTTTTGTATTGAAGAACTGAAATAAATTAACTTGTTGATGGTATTCTAATTTACCTGTACCTCTTTAAAAGGATTAAGAATAAGATAACAATGTACAAGCCATTGATTGCTGTAAAGTTAAGTGTCGAATTACACTCTTTTTTACTGTGCTATCCCAGTGTTGCTTTATTTTTGTCGAGGTGTGTCTCTTTCCATACACACACAAAACAAAAAGATTTTTAAAACCCCTGTATATTACAAACTTTTTCACTCAATCCCTTCCCACTACAGCCAATATTTTATTTCTTTTTATTCTCCCCTTCTTCTAAGAGCCAGAGCTTTTGTACTTTTCCTTATTTTCCCATTGACATAGCTGTATAAGGGCTTGTTTTTTGCAGGACAAGTTGTAGTTTTGAGTGACAATGCTTATTTTACCATGCACTATACTGGAAAACAGGAAAACAACATTCAAAGGTGGTGAAATTGCAAAAAAAATAATCTACAATTCAGCCCAAAAGCATTCATTGTGTAATAAAAAATGGATAAAAAATCAGAAATTTGTAAAAAAAAAATTAAAAAATTTGGTTTGTGTTGCTATTCTCTTAGACCCGAAAGGTTTTTTTATTTGAGCTGTGTCAGCTCTTGTGGATAAAGCAGATGTTTTTATTGATAGCATTTTGGGATACATACGATGTTTGATAATTTTATATTGTATTTTTTTCATGAGGTGTGGCAAAAGAGGGTAACTCTAGCATTTTCATTGTGTGATATTTTGGGTTATAGGAAGTTTCGCCCCCAGCAGTTCGCCCCCAACAATTTGCCCCCAGCAGTTCGCCCCTATCAGTTCGCCCCCAGGTACATTTCGCCCCAGCACATTTCGCCCCTATCATTTCGCCCCCAGGAAGATTCGCCCCCGCACATTTCGCCCCCGGACGTTTTGCGGGGCGAAACATTGCTGGGGGCGAACTGCTGGGGGCGAAACATCCAATTCCCTATATTTTGATAGATCTAACTTTTACAAACATAAGTATCTTTTTTTTTTTTTAATCTTTATTTTTAATGACTGAAAAGATGGGCGATTTGAATTTTTTCTTTATTTTTAAAAAAAAAAAAAACACTTTTATTTTCCTTTTTATTTTTCTTTTAGTTCCCTTAGGGTACTTGAACCTGCAATCATCCAATAACTTGTTGTATATACTGCAATACCAAAATATTGCCGGACATTAAAAAATTAAAAATATATTTATTTTTAATGATTCAAAAGATGAGTGATTCGAATTTTGTTATTTTCTTTATCTTTAAAAACACTTTTGTTTTGCTATTTTGTTTTTTTTTTAGTTACCTTAGAGTATTTGAACCTGTGATCATCTAATAGCTTTTTCTACATACTACAATACTACCATATTGCAGTATATATAAAAAAAAATCAAAGTCTCAAATGAAGCCCAGCTAAAGGCTAAGCATCACAGGGATGTTGACATGACAGGTATGGGGGTCTTCCACAGGCCCCTGGCTGTCAGTGTAACCCAGTGGCCCATTGCAATCTCATTGCAGGGGGATAAATAGGTGCACAGAATGGTGCACCACCAGACTGCAGCCGTAAAGGCCATTGTCAGATATTGTCAGTGACATTTCACCCCTTCATCACATGGCGATTTTCCATTTTTTTTTTTTTTCGTTTTTTCCTCCTCTTCTACCAAGAGCCATAACATTTTTTTTTCCATCAATATAGAGCCGTATGAGGGCTTGTATTTTGCGGGACGAGTTGTACTTTTTAATGACATCATTCATTCTACCATATAGTGTACTGGAAAATGGGAAAAAAGTTCCAAGTGTATTGAGATTGCAAAACAAGTGCAACTCCACAATTGTTTTTTGGGTATTTAATTTACCATATTCACTATATGGTAAAACTGACCAGACAATGTGATTCCCCAAGTCAGTACGATTACGCAGATACCAAACATGTATAGTTGTTTTTTTTTATTTAAGTGGTGAAAAAAAATCGGAAATTTGTAACAAAATAAATAAAATGTTGCTTTTGTCTATATTTTTCGAGATCCGTAACATTTTCATTATTCAAGATATTATTATTATTATTATTATTTATATAGCACCATTGATTCCATGGTGCTGTACATAAGAAGGGGTTACATACCAAATACAGATATCACTTACAGTAAACAAATGAACAATGATAGATTGGTACAGAAGGAAGAGGGCCCGGCCCTTGCGGGTTTACAGTCTACAATATGGGTCTGTGTGAGGCTTATTATTTTCGCCCTGAGCTGATGTTTTTACTGATACCATTTTGGGTAGATATAATGTTTTGATTGCATCTTATTTCATTTTATTGCAATGTTG
This sequence comes from Phyllobates terribilis, assembly GCF_046119375.1. Lineage (NCBI taxonomy): Eukaryota > Metazoa > Chordata > Amphibia > Anura > Dendrobatidae > Phyllobates > Phyllobates terribilis. The sequence goes on from NW_027362771.1 coordinate 538,368,700, forward strand.
TGGCGGCCAAAAAATAGTTATTTTGATGTTTCGTTTTTTTTCTCGTTACACCATTTACCGATTAATTTACTTCATATTTTAATAGATCCGATTTTTTTTAACCCCAGGGTGATTTGCGTTTTTTTTTCTTTTTTTTTTCATATTTTTTTTTTTTTTTTTTACTGTATTTAATAGTCCCCTTAGGGAACTTGAAGCTGCGATCATGTGATCTCTTGTCCTAAAATCATGATCTCCTATGAACGCCAGCTAAACACTAGTTTTCACAGGAGTATCATAATGACAGGCACGTGTCTGTCATGATTGACAATCCATCAGCGCCCTGCGATTATCAGAGATTGACAGCAGGATTTAACAGGTTAACAGCCAAGGAGGGAGTTCCACTCTACAACGACTGTTAAAGGCACATGATGGCTGATTAAATTGGCCATCATCTGCCAGGAAAGATGCGGGCACGTCATATGAGCCTGCATCAATGGCAGGTACACGACATATGACATATATGTAATTTATATGTCAGGCAGGGGTTAAGGGGTTGACAGCAGTGATTGGAGCTCAGCTCTGATCGCTGCTGCTAAAGGCAGATGTGTATGATTGAGCCTTCTTCATACTCTCGCAACCCTGGATAGGGTTAAATCGTGACGGCTTTATGTATTTGTATGCAGTTGTCACGCCCAGGTGGAGAGAGCTGCAGCCAGTCCTGGCACTGCTTTCCTATCTCAGTCCGATTTATACAGCCGTCTAACTTCGCCCTTAGGTGTAGTGGGTAGCAGAAATAGGAAAAAAGCCTATGAATAAGTTTGCTTAATCCACATATTAGAGATGAGCAAATCTTCTGAAGTTCGAATTTGTCAGTTTCTCCGTATCTATCCAAAAAATTGGATTCACAATAAATCAATACATGGCGAATTGAAAGTACCGAAAAGCCTTCAATTCCCCTGAAAAGACATGTATAACACTCTAAGGTCTCCTAGGACTGTATGCAATCCCTTACAAGCTCTTTAACACAAGCACAGCCTTAGTAATGTGAAAGTGACCACAACATATATGGATGCGGGTAAAAGGATAGTAACTGTTCTTCACTGTTGTGCTGTCAGGCACTATCTGTAGAGTTTATTAGCTATGAGTTGTGACGTTTTCTCACTATGCAAGTTCACCCTAAAATTGCTGCTGCATTCCTTGCTTCTGCTTTTATACAGGCTATGATAGTCTCTCCTGATTGGCTGTGCTATACCTTGTGATGTAATAGCTGCAAAACATTATGGGCAAGTCCAACTGGCCACGATTGATGCCATGTGAGGCTTCTCATGCTGATGTAATCTTATGCAATTCAAACAAATCGAATAATAAATTGTTCAAATTCTCCGGACTCAGCGACTTCCTAAAAATTCTATGTTAATTTGATTTCCTTGAATTGACTCACTCCCCTTTACTATTAGGCTGCTAATAATACTGTGGGTGGAATATGGTGGCAGGTGCAATTTAATGAATAATTCCATCCAATACTTCATACTAAAATGCACAAATCAAAAGGAGGTAGGGCATTTAAAAAATCATGCCCTGGACACTTACTGATTGATTAACAATCAAAGTTCATACTGTAAAAAACACAGTTAACCCTTAACTCCCAAAATACCATGCAGTTCCATCACCACTAAAAAGCTATGGGATGCAGACCAATGCTGTAGGGTGCAATCACCATTAGATACTTGTGACTATGGCACAGAGGACCCCCTGTCTGCACACCTTGTGAACATGCAATGACTGAACTTTCTCGTTGGCGTTCACTTCTATGTTACCGTCACTCAAAATACATTGTTATATAAGCTATTACTTAAAATTAAAGGGAATCTACCAGCAGTTTTTTTTCTACGTAATCTTAGAGAAGCATAATGTAGGGACTGAGACCCTGATTCCAGCGATGTGTCACTTACTGGGCTGTCTTTTGCTGTTTCAGTAAAATTATTGTTTTATTAATAGGAGATTATCACTACAGGACTAGGTGTCTCGTGCCTCCTAGTCCAACCAAGTCCCCACCACTGATTAGTAGCTTCCTGATAATGTACAGTGCACATAGAAAGCAGCCAATCAGTGGTGTGGGTGGGATTATACACAGCTCAGCATTCCCAGCTTTGTTAGATCTGCAGCAGAGAAAACTAATTCCTTTACAACTGCTGCACCCAGTAAACTAAGTGATACATCACTGGAATCAGGGTCTCTGCCCCTACATCATGCTGCTGCAGATTACATAGCAAAAACCTGCTGACAGATTTCCTTTAACAGAAGAAAAATAACAAAAAATGCCATACATGTATATTACATTGCATGCGGTCGTGTGTCCATTCTGCGCAGTGTGAATGAAGCTATCCCACTTAATCTATTGCGGACAGCCGCCTTCTTGTTCCTGTAATAACAGGGAGGCTGCCTTCATTGTCAGCATTGCGGACTGGTAATATGTTCGTCTTCTAAGCCCTGACCTGTTACAACATTTGTCTAACTAGAGAATAATTCCACACTAAATATTTCTCTAACCGTTGCTTAGTAATCGAGTTCCCTTGACAATGATTTGTGTAGCGGAAGAGAGACATTTGGTTATTTTATGGAGATATCGTACTGATGTGCTCATTTTGACCATTTAAATATAGGGTGAAGCGAATCACATAGAGTTTATGAGTAGATTTTCTTCCCTACTCCTCTATATGTGTGTATGTGTATGGACTTATGCATGAGTTTTCAGGTTCAGATGAACGCTGTATAGCAGAACTCTACCGTCTTACAGTTCCTTATTACAGACCCATAAGCTGTTTTTCCTCCCTTATTTAGACAGGCCATCAATCACCTGATAAATGAGAAAAGCACTCATTCGTCAGGTGAAATGATTTTTAAGCTTGCTTAAACATCATCGTTCTCGACAGCACATAATCCTGTGCAAACAAGAACATAGCTGGTGAGAAGATTGCTGTTCTCTGCGTACAGAACGATCGTGATAACGATCATTCTGTGCGCATGGGAGTGCAGATCACTTAGTGAAATGATTTTTAAGCTGGAAGTGCAGTCAACTTGTCTAAACAGGTTAAGTTTTCTTGAAAATCATCGTTCTTACCAGCACATCATTCTTTTGTAAGCAATCATGTGTGCTACCGAGAACAATGATGTTCTATGAGTACAGAACAATTATATTAACGATCGTTCTGTGCGCATGGGAGTGCAGTCGATCTGTGTAATCAGATAGTAGGAGGCAAGCAGAGCTGGAAGGAGGCCCTACATGACCGGAATGGGCCAGGAGGTAGGCTTGTAAAAATGTAAAAGAAATGGGGGCTCGGAATTGGGAGAAATGCCCAGGGGGGCTGGTTTAAGGAATCAAAGGGGGGGTATATAAAAGTGGGAGGCGGGAACCTGCCATTCCTTCAGGAAGGCACGTAAGGAAGAGGACACAACCTGAAATTTCAGTTACCTCATGGATGCAGTGGATGCCCTCTTCAATCAGCTGCGGGATGCAGCGCGGTCCAGGAGCGAGGGGTGGCTGCAGTCCCAGCTGTCGGACCTGCTTGGGACTGCCAGGAGTGAGGATGCGCATCGTGGTCAGGAAGGAGAGCTAGGAGGACGCGGCCCCTGGAGAGGCTTTCCCCTGAGATGAACACACGCGACAGGCACAGGCTGCGGAGCCCCTCCAGGGACCCTGCGGGAGGTGAGCGCAGCGGTGAGGTCCCCCGCCGCCGGGCTCGCACCAGTGGGAAACCCAGCCGGCCTGGTGGCGCTGCAGCACCGCGAACGCCGCTCAAACCGGAAGTGCGGCCTATATCTCGTCCCGGACTGGAGGCAGGGCCGCACCAGAAGCTGTGCCTTCACAGCAGGTGCGGCCTGCAACGGAGGCATTGGGCACATCATTAGCGCCGCCTCCCGGAAGTCGCAGGCCGTCGGGACAACCATCGTCTGATAGAAAAGGGCAAGCAAGACGGGGTTCTCAGCGGCGCATGACAGCAAGGAGCAGACGCAGAACAAGCAGTCCCATGGCAGGTTTCCCCGGCGATGCTCATGTTGGTGTGCCTGCTAGTCACAGTAGCGGGGATGCGGCGCGAGGACAGTCAGTAGGCAGGCGGCAGATTTTCCTGGACCCGCAGCCTGGTCGTAATATGCGGAGTGTGGCGTGTGGGCGGCGGGCAGCAACAGGGAGCTGCCTGGCTTCACGGACCAGGCTGGATCGTTTGGGTCTTTCGATCGGGTCGGGTTTAGAACTGCCACAAGGAGCTGCGCACCGAGGCGATCGGTGGTTCGTGGCGATGAGGGTGCTGCAGGATCTGTTCAGGTCCCCCCTGGTGACGAGGAGGCCAGGGGTGCGGGCCTTGAGCAGCATCAGGAGTCAGAGGAATCGGATACTGATCTGCCGGAGTTGGGACTTACAGCTGGCGGGGACACAGCACCTGTGCAGCTCGGTGAGTATACTTCAATGTCTGGTCTGTTACCGGTTGGTTTAATGTCTTTGGGAATGGAGGGTACCCAGTTGGGCAGGCCTAGCAGGAGAAATGTTAGCGGGGTAACAGGGACAGTTGTACCTGGGCTTAGGGATGTTTTAACTAGTTTGTCACAGGTTTTGGCAAGGTTAGATGGTAGGTCAGCGGTTGGGGCAGGGGTTTCTCCCGCAGGGGCTTGGGTTCCAGAGCACTTGGTTGCGCCACGGGTCTGTGGGGAGTCGAGCATGGCAGTGGCGGGGGAGGATAGGGCATCCTCGGGTGTGTCTGTGCAGACGGAAAAAGAGAAAGGGGAGGCCGTAAAACTTGACGATCGAGCGAAAGGGGAGGTTTATGTGTGTTTTGAGGCTCCGTTCGGGGCACACTTGTAGAAGGAAGTGAACGAAAAAATTTGGAAGGATGAATATGTGGAAATTTTTTCGCTCCTCCCTCTGGAAGAGTTTAATTTGGATAAGGGAAAGAAGGATAATAGTAAAAAAGAAGAGGAGGAGAAGCAGAGGTGGAGGCTGATTCCTCAGACATTCGTAAACTGGCTGCAAGCGTTTGCGATACTAGCTAGTGTTATTGGGGAAAAAGCACCGGAAAATTGCTCGGGCCTTTTTTGTTTCCAGGAATCTATTGGGGAGGCTGTTAGAACCCTCCTGTTTGTTTTTTTCCATCTTGTGTTTTGCGATCACTTGATCATCTGCCTTTATATTCCAGCTCCGCCCTTTTGGCTGTGCTGGACTTCAGTGTTTGACTGTTTCTCTAGCCAGGTGCTTCGGTGCTTTTCACTGTCAGTTCGCTTGGTCCTTCTGGGACCTCTAGTACCTTTTTGTCGGTTTGTCTTTTTGCTTTCTGCAACAACTTCTCTGTTTAGGAGGTGTCCCATTTTTATCCCAGTCCTTAGTTCTTTTAGGGACCCCTCCCCTTATGCAGAAGGTGTTCGTTCAGACTAGCCGAGGACAATGGCGGGTCTGTTCGCTAGGAACAGGCAGCCCGCTACATCGTAGGGATTCAGCTTAGTCTTACTGTAGGGACAGCTTTCCCCTATCTGAAGTCCCTCTGGGCAACCTGGAGTTCCCGGACCTACTTGATGCCCTTCACGGTGACTAGGGTGAGACTGTGGCAACTGCAACATGGAAGTGCAGAAGCCTCCGTTTTTTCCAGCCGAGACCTGGAGTAACACGGCTGGTCCAGGGGCCGGTCCCCTTCTTGAGGCCTGATCCTTCTGACACCTGGCAGATTCGGGGCGTACGGGTGCCATCCTGCACTCACCGTACTCCCTGGGATCCCTTCTGTAAAACGGAGCCTTTCTCCTCTGCTCCCCTCCTGGGCCTCTATCACTAGGCCCCACTTGTGGAGCAGAGCTCCTAACGAGACTCTGCTCCCCTTCTTACTGCTCACTCACTTCTCTGTCTTGCCTGAACCCTAAGATGGCTTCCCTTTATATATCTCCTATTATGGTCCTCCCCTGTTCTGCATCTGTAGCGCCCCGAGGGTTCGGCCGCTACAGGGGTATTGCACCTCTGCCAGAGGTGTGATATTCCACTCCCGGGTAAGGATGGAGTATGGACCAGGGCTCAGTTAGCTGCATACAGCACACACACCCCATTTCCGAGGGACAGCTCAACGGTGCTCCCACTAGACAGAAGTGCAGGCACGACCGACTATGTCCCTGTCTGGAGTGGGGAGGGGGGTGGAACACCCAGTGCTGTGGGGGCAGACAGGGGTTGGTTCCTGAGCGTAGGAAGGAGCCCATTGGTTGCTGGTCACCTGGGCTCATGGTCAGAGGGAGGTATAAAAGGTGGGCACCATCTTAGAACAGTGTTCAGTCTGTGAGGAGAAGTTGAGAGGAGAGCTGACAGGGAGCAGCAGCTCAGGCTGAGTGCTGCTCCAGAGGCAGGCCTAGAGAAGAGGCCGGAGCCTGAGAGGAGAAGGAGAAGTGGGCCTAGAGAAGAGGCCGAGGAAGGAGGAGAAGTGGAAACAGGAGGAGAAGGAACAAGAAAGGAAGAGAGAGAGGAACAGAGGGGCTCAGGAACAAGAAGGTGGAAGGGACCCTAAGAACCCACGAGAATACAGGGTGAAGGGTCAGGCAGATTAAGGGTACCGGATCCCAAGTTGGTGGAGGAGAAACAACCCTCAGCCAAAGACCGGAGGTCGTGATCATTTATTGGTGCGACACCTCATCAAACCTGCTAGGAAGGCACCATAAAGGACAGCGGGGAACGGGGCCCACGTTTACCTGCGCAGGTCCGCAGCAGCTGGACAAAAGTGGGTCACTGGTGAGGCAGGCCAGAGAAAGGAAAGAAGGGGGTCCTGTGCCATATTCCTGAACTTCCTGGGAGTTGACCGAGCCCCACACCTGGTGGACCCAGCACGGCTCGGGCAGTCATCGCCAGCTGAAGTGACTTGGATATTAACCGTGAGTAAAGACCCTGGACTGCAGTACGTTGTCTGTGTGCTTTTTCGCTCCTCCGGCACTACCGGTACTGGGACTCTCACCACCATCACTCCCACCATCCACTACACTGCCCTGGGGCCGCACTCTTCCCGTGGGGAGTCACACTACCCCAGCTGCACACCTCATCAGCCCCAGAGGTCTGCATGCAGCGGCGGTTCCTAATAACCGCAATCCACGGGTGGCGTAGTCGGACATTATCTAAAGTACAGTAGCAGACTACCATTGGTCTGACCACCCTGAGCCGCGGGACCGGGCCGCCACTACTACTCCCAGCGTCTACCTATTGCCCGGTTCCGCGTGCCCCACGGCCCAGGGGGCGAGTCACATCCTCCACCCACACCCACTACTGGTTCCCCCTTCTTTGGTTCCCCCCACTCCAGCCAGGGACAGGGCTCAGCAGGAGACACAGTGCATCTTGCCCTTCCAGCCGGCCTGGAGCAGTGTAGTGTTGGATGCAGGTGTTGGGGTCCCGGGCAGCACTCCCTCCTTACCTGAGAGAAGGAGACACCACACCTCTGGGTGAGGAGCAGTACCTCTGTGGCGACTGAACCTTCAGGGGTGCCACATTTTCACGTAAGGTGGAAGTATGGTGCCCTTGAGCTGGTGGTGTACGGCTGAGGGAAACATGGTGGTTTGAGTTTTAGTTTTATTCATGCCAGATCTATTAGCTCCAAGAACCCTTACCTCATATTTATTTGTTTTATAACACTGTTAAGTATTTTATGTTGTTTCTTAATAAAATGGCCGCTGTGGCCAAATTTATCCAACTATAAAGAAGCAGTGTTTTATTTGGGGGGAAAAGGAGATGAGTGTCTGGAGTGGGGAAAAGGATTACTTTTAAGGAGGAAGCCAGATTGGCCGTTCACGGTCAAGGAAGGGGCAGGAGGCAGGCGGAGCTGGAAGGAGGCCCCACATGACCGGAATGGGCCAGGAGGAAGGCTTGTGTAACGGGTCTGGGAGGCGGAACCTCTGGGCTACTATACAAGGGATCGGTCCTTGTAAGGGAGCGGGTGGCGACCAGGCAGGCAGTCACAGCAGGTGACCGGGACAGTCTCTGGGTGTACGGGCAGGAGGTCACGGCAAGTGATCAGGGCAGTCTCTGGAAGAACGGGCTGGAGGTCACGGCAAGTGACCGGGGCAGTCTCTGGAAGAACGGGCTGGAGGTCACGGCCAGTGACCGGGGCAGTCTCTAGGTAAAGGGTAGGTACGACCTGTGATGGCTGAACCTCCAGGTAGGCTAGCAAGGCAGATGGAGGATGTGTGCTCCCAGGTGAGCAAGCGAGAGTCTCAGGAATAGCAGGTGGTCACAGCACGTGACGGCGGAGCCTCCAGGTAGGCAAGCAGGCAGGTAGCGGAGAAGCGCTCCTAGGTGAGCGGGCAAGAGTCTCTGGAATAGCTGGTGGTCCCAGCACGTGACAGCGGAGCCCCCGGGCAGGCAAGCAGGCAGGTAGCGGAGAAGCGCTCCCAGGTGAGCGGGCAAGAGTCTGGAATAGCTGGTGGTCACAGCACGTGACAGCGGAGCCTCCGGGCAGGCAAGCAGGCAGGTAGCGGAGAAGCGCTCCCAGGTGAGCGGGCAAGCTGGTCCATAGACAGACTGACCGGAGTTGTAAGGCAGACCGTCGGACCTCAGGCAAGCTGGCAGGTAGCTGATGTGCGCTCCCAGGTGAGCGGGCAAGTTGGTCCTTAGACAGACTGACCGGAGTTGTAAGGCAGACCGTCGGACCTCAGGCAGGCAGGCAGGTAACAGGAAATCAGGCAGGATTAGGACAGCAAGCTGGCAGGAATCTGGCAGGTAACTGGCAGGTAACTGGCAACGGGACCTGAGGGCTGAAGCAGAGTAGAACGGTGCAACAACATTGCTCGGGCACCTCCATTTTGGAGGAGGTGCCTTATATATGGTAAAGTCCTCCGGCCATTGGCCGGGGACTCCTTAGGACGGCGCGCGCGGCCCCTTTAAGAGGGAGGGAGGGCGCGCGCCCTAAGCACAGTGGCCGGGAAGGAGCGCGCGCTGCCAGCAGAGCGGGAGAGGGACGCCGGGCACGGAGCAGAGCGGTGAGGGGAACAGCGTCCCTGCCTAGCAGAGGGCAGGGACGCCGGCACTACAGTACCCCCCCCCTTTAGGCCCCCCCTTTTTTAGGCCAGATAGAAATTTAGCTAGGATGAGAGGGGCATGGATGTTCTCCCGGGGCTCCCACGTTCTCTCCTCAGGACCAAACCCCTTCCAATCTACCAGAAAAAAGGTCTTTCCTCTTACCCTTTTGGTGGCAAGAATGTTCTCTACCTCAAACTCGTCCTCAGCAGAAACCGGAGCAGGAGGCGTACCTGTAGACTTGGAAAAAGAGTTAAGCACCACGGGTTTGAGGAGAGATACATGGAAGGAGTTAGGGATCCGTAAGTTGGCCGGGAGTTTCAATTTATAGGCCACCGGGTTGATCTGACTGATGACCTCCAGAGGACCGATGAACCGAGGCCCTAACTTGTAAGAAGGTATCTTGAGTCGAACATATTTAGATGAGAGCCAGACTTTATCTCCTGGACGAAATTGTGGAGGATCCAGGCGTTTTTTGTCAGCGTGTCTTTTCATACGCTTGGATGACAGAAGGAGTGCGGACCGGGTACTCTCCCATATGGAGGAAAATTTGCTAACGAGAGATTCCGCAGCCGGGTTGTCCACAGAGGTGGAGACAGGAAAAGGAATCCGAGGATGCTGACCAAAGACTACAAAAAACGGGGATTTGGAGGAGGATTCGCTCTCGTGATTATTATAAGAGAACTCGGCCCATGGTAGGAGATCCACCCAGTCAGAATGGTGGGCATTAACGAAGTGCCGGAGGTAACTGGTCAGGTTCTGATTGATCCGCTCCACTTGACCATTGGACTGTGGGTGGTAAGCGGAAGAGAAGTCCAGGGTGACGTCTAGTAGTTTACAAGTGGCTCTCCAGAAACGTGAGGTGAACTGTACCCCACGATCCGACACGATGTGGAGGGGCAGGCCATGAAGACGGAAGATGTGGCGGATAAAGTCTTTAGCCAGCTCGGGTGCAGACGGAAGGCCTGGCAGGGGAATAAAGTGAGCCATCTTGGAAAAGCGGTCAACGACCACCCAAATGACCGTACAACCGGCAGAGACGGGGAGATCAGTTATAAAGTCCATTGCTATATGCTGCCAGGGGGCAGCAGGTACAGGAAGCGGAAGGAGGCGTCCGGCTGGCAGATGTCTCGGGACTTTGTTGCGGGCGCAGGACACACAGGCAGAAACAAAGTCTATTATGTCCTTGTGCAGGGTAGGCCACCAATAGTGCCGGGCAATAAGCTGGAGGGTCTTTTTCTGACCGGCGTGGCCAGCTAGTTTAGACGAATGGCCCCAGTGTAGGATCTTCTCTCGATCAGGTACTGAAACAAACGTCTTACCGGGAGGGAGACGATTTAGACTCACGGGAGCCACCTGCATTACTCTGGCGGGATCGATGATATGTTTAGGTTCTTCCTCGAGATCGGACACCAGAAAGGATCGGGACAAGGCGTCTGCTTTGACGTTTTTGTCAGCCGGGCGAAAATGAAGAACAAAATCAAAGCGAGCAAAAAACAAGGACCACCGGGCTTGGCGCGGGTTAAGTCTCTGGGCATGCTGGAGGTAAGCCAAGTTCTTGTGGTCAGTGTAAATTATTACCGGATGAAGAGCCCCCTCGAGTAGGTAACGCCACTCCTCCAACGCCAGCTTGATGGCCAATAACTCTCGGTCTCCTATGGAATAGTTGCGCTCAGAAGAGGAGAAGAGTTTGGAGAAGAAGCCACAAGTTACCATTCTCCCGGAAGATGATTTTTGAGTAAGTACCGCTCCGGCTCCAGAGGAGGAGGCGTCAACTTCCAGGAAGAACTGCTTGTTGCCGTCCGGGCGATGCAGCACCGGGGCGGAAGAGAAGGCCTGTTTTAGGGAAAGAAAGGCCTCCTCTGCTTCGGGCGGCCACTCTTTGGGATTAGTACCCTTACGGGTGAGCGCGGAAATTGGGGCAGTCCGGGAAGAGAAGTGCGGGATGAAGAGGCGGTAATAGTTGGCGAAGCCCAGGAACCGTTGAATAGCCTTCGACCCCTCTGGTCGGGGCCATTTCTCGATGGCAGACAGTTTCTCAGGATCCATTTGTAGGCCGGTCTGAGAGATAATGTAGCCCAGAAACGGAAGCGAGGTCTGCTCAAAGAGGCACTTCTCATATTTAGCGTAGAGATGGTTCTGCCTGAGCCTGAGCAGGACCTGACGAACATCCCTCCGGTGAGTCTGGAGATCCGGAGAGAAGACCAAGATGTCGTCCAGGTACACCACTACGCAGGAGTAGAGAAGGTCCCGGAAGATGTCATTGACCAACTCTTGAAAGACGGCAGGAGCGTTACAGAGGCCAAAGGGCATTACCAGATATTCATAGTGGCCGTCCCGGGTGTTGAATGCCGTCTTCCATTCATCCCCCTGACGGATACGAACCAGGTTGTACGCCCCACGGAGGTCCAGTTTGGTGAAGATTCTAGCCCCCCTCAGACGATCAAATAACTCCGGAATGAGCGGAAGGGGGTACTTATTCTTCACCGTGATCTGGTTAAGGCCTCTATAGTCTATACAAGGACGGAGAGAGCCGTCCTTCTTTTTGACGAAAAAGAAGCCTGCTCCCGCCGGGGAGGTAGATTTCCGGATGAATCCCCTGGCCAGATTCTCCTCAATATATTCGGACATCGACCGGGTCTCAGCAGCGGATAATGGATAAATACGCCCACGGGGAGGAGAAGTACCAGGTAACAGGTCGATAGGGCAGTCGTATGGTCTATGAGGGGGTAGTGTCTCTGCCTCCTTTTTATTAAAGACATCAGCATAAGACCAATAAGGAATCGGAAGTCCAGGTAGATTAGCTGGGGTAGGAGAAGGACGGACGGGATGAACGGGAACCAGACAGGTCTTATGGCAGCCCTGTCCCCAGCGAAGGACTTCTCCGGTCTGCCAGTCAAGAACGGGTGCATGTTTCTGGAGCCAAGGTAGGCCTAGCAAGAGGGCGTGAGAGAGTCCAGGCAGAACATGGAAGGAGATACTTTCAGAATGCAGCATTCCCACCTGCAGAGTAATGGATTCGGTGATGAGTTGGATGGGGCGTGGTAAGAGCCCCCCATCCACGGCAGCAACAGACAAGGGTACAGCCAGAGGTTTGGTGGGGATGCGGTATTTCTCTACCAGGGACTGTGAAATAAGATTCCCGGCTGCTCCAGAGTCCAGTTGGGCTAGTTCGAAATAACGGTTCTCCCCGTAGACGATTGAAACTGACAACAGCAGGGATGGAGAGGATTTATTCTTGTCTAGGTGGACCTCTCTGAGCGAACCTAGACACAGGCGTTTCCCGACCTCTCCGGGCAGGCACGGATCCGGTGCTCCTTACTGCCACAGTAGAAGCAGGTCCCCTCGGCACGGCGTAAGTCCTGACGGGTCTTGACCATCTTGGTCTGGTCGACCTGCATAGGCTCAGGAGGGTGTACCTGGTTAGAGACAGAAGGAGTGACGGGTTTCTGAAAAGTAGGAGCTAGACGTGGTAACCTCCTCTCACGGGTGACCTCTCTGGCACGCTCCTGGAACCGTAGGTCAATCCGGGTGGCAAGAGTTATTAAGTCATCGAGAGTGGTAGGAATGTCCCGACCGGCAAGTTCATCTTTAATACGGCCGGACAGACCCTCCCAGAAGACGGAAACCAGAGCGTCGTTATCCCAGGCCAGCTCCGAGGCAAGGGTACGGAACCGTATGGCATATTGGCCCACGGTGAGACTTTCCTGACGGAGGCGTAGCAACGATGATGCGGATGAGGTCTTCCGTCCGGGTTCGTCGAAGACTTTCCGGAAAGCCGTGAGAAAAGCAGGCAAGTTGGACACCAGGGGGTCTCCTCTCTCCCATAGAGGATTTAGCCAGGCCAGGGCCTCCCCGGTGAGATGGGACATGATGAATGCAATTTTGGCTCGGTCGGAGTTAAACTGGTGGGACAATAGTTCAAAGTGCAGGGTGCACTGATTTATGAAGCCCCGAGCCTGGGCTGAGTCGCCTCCGAAGCGAGGAGGTGCAGAAAGCCGAGGTCCGGGGTAGGAAATCATGGTGTTAGTGGACAGCGGAGCTGCCTGATTGCGAGACATGGCACTGGCGGAGGTTGTTGGTGGAGCAGACAGAGTGTCCAGGCGAGTATTGACATTCCGCAGGTGACCCAGGATGGACTCCTGTTGGGACCTTTGACGGGACAGTTCATGACACAGGTCTGAGAGCGAGGGAACTTGGGTGCCACCGGGTTCCATGGCCCGAGCAAACTGTAACGGGTCTGGGAGGCGGAACCTCTGGGCTACTATACAAGGGAGCGGTCCTTGTAAGGGAGCGGGTGGCGACCAGGCAGGCAGTCACAGCAGGTGACCGGGACAGTCTCTGGGTGTACGGGCAGGAGGTCACGGCAAGTGATCAGGGCAGTCTCTGGAAGAACGAGCTGGAGGTCACGGCAAGTGACCGGGGCAGTCTCTGGAAGAACGGGCTGGAGGTCACGGCAAGTGACCGGGGCAGTCTCTAGGTAAAGGGTAGGTACGACCTGTGATGGCTGAACCTCCAGGTAGGCTAGCAAGGCAGATGGAGGATGTGTGCTCCCAGGTGAGCAAGCGAGAGTCTCAGGAATAGCAGGTGGTCACAGCACGTGACGGCGGAGCCTCCAGGTAGGCAAGCAGGCAGGTAGCGGAGAAGCGCTCCCAGGTGAGCGGGCAAGAGTCTCTGGAATAGCTGGTGGTCCCAGCACGTGACAGCGGAGCCCCCGGGCAGGCAAGCAGGCAGGTAGCAGAGAAGCGCTCCCAGGTGAGCGGGCAAGAGTCTGGAATAGCTGGTGGTCACAGCACGTGACAGCGGAGCCTCCGGGCAGGCAAGCAGGCAGGTAGCGGAGAAGCGCTCCCAGGTGAGCGGGCAAGAGTCTGGAATAGCTGGTGGTCACAGCACGTGACAGCGGAGCCTCCGGGCAGGCAAGCAGGCAGGTAGCGGAGAAGCGCTCCCAGGTGAGCGGGCAAGCTGGTCCATAGACAGACTGACCGGAGTTGTAAGGCAGACCGTCGGACCTCAGGCAAGCTGGCAGGTAGCTGATGTGCGCTCCCAGGTGAGCGGGCAAGTTGGTCCTTAGACAGACTGACCGGAGTTGTAAGGCAGACCGTCGGACCTCAGGCAGGCAGGCAGGTAACAGGAAATCAGGCAGGATTAGGACAGCAAGCTGGCAGGAATCTGGCAGGTAACTGGCAGGTAACTGGCAACGGAACCTGAGGGCTGAAGCAGAGTAGAACGGTGCAACAACATTGCTCGGGCACCTCCATTTTGGAGGAGGTGCCTTATATATGGTAAAGTCCTCCGGCCATTGGCCGGGGACTCCTTAGGACGGCGCGCGCGGCCCCATTAAGAGGGAGGGAGGGCGCGCGCGCGCGCCCTAAGCACAGTGGCCGGGAAGGAGCGCGCGCTGCCAGCAGAGCGGGAGAGGGACGCCGGGCACGGAGCAGAGCGGTGAGGGGAACAGCGTCCCTGCCTAGCAGAGGGCAGGGACGCCGGCACTACAGCTTGTAAAAATATAAAAGAAATGGGGGATCGGGATTGAGAGAAATGCCCAGGGAGGCTGGCTTAAGGAATCAAAGGGGGGATATATAAAAGTGGGAGGTGGGAACCTGCCATTCCTTCAGGAAGGCACGTAAGGAAGACCCACCCACCCCTTGGTTATTGACGGTTTTTGAAGGGGAGGTTTTGTTTATAGCTGGTGAGCGTGTTGGGGGTATTTGGTATATGTATAATTAAAAAAAAAAGAGGAATAGCGAGTAGGAATTTGTTGCAGTGGCTTCATGGTGGGGGGTAGGGTTCTTGGAGTTGGGAAAACGAATGACTGTGGAACGATTTTTGGTAGAATCACAGGCAGTTTTAAATGGAATGGGGGGATCTGGCATTTGTTTTGGGCTCTGGACGGGGTTTTACCCTGGGAGCTTTTCGGTGGATAATCTTTTACCTAAGGTGGAAGTATGGTGCCCTTGAGCTGGTGGTGTACGGCTGAGGGAAACATGGTGGTTTGAGTTTTAGTTTTATTCATGCCAGATCTATTAGCTCCAAGAACCCTTACCTCATATTTATTTGTTTTATAACACTGTTAAGTATTTTATGTTGTTTGTTAATAAAATGGCCGCTGTGGCCAAATTTATCCAACTATAAAGAAGTAGTATTTTATTTGCGGGGAAAAGAAGATGAGTGCCTGGAGTGGGGAAAAAGGATTACTTTTAAGGAGGAAGCCGGATTGGCCGTTCACGGTCAAGTGAAATGACCGCTGATCGCCTTCTACGTAAGCAATCAGTAGTTGTTTATTTGCAGTTGATCGGCCAATGTAAATGTCCTCTTACTTTATCAGTATGTGTTCTGTCATATGTCAAAAGGGTTTATTGCAGATATAATGAATGGGAACTAATGGTCAGAAAGCTGTCAATAGCATAGAATAGTCTCTATGAAGTGAACCACGGCCCAGTTTCCCATTCAGTGATAGAGCATTACCTAGCCTCATCTATGTACATAGTGTAGGAATAAGGGTATGTTCACATGAAGCTTTTTGATGCTTTTATTTTGCTAGAATACAGAGGCTGTGCCCAGAAATTATGTGTTTTTGCGGCATTTTTGATGTGTTGTGTTTTATACGTTTTTCAGTGCTTAGCCATTTTGATCTGAATGGGGATATAATGCTGTAAAAAAGGTGAAAGAATTTATATGCTGCGTTTGAAAAAAGAAATGCACAGCGGGTAAAGTAAAAAGCACAGCGTGAATGAGATTTTAGAAATCTCATTCACTTTGCTGTTACTCTAAGCCAGTGTTCATGTGATGTGTTTGCAATGTGTTTTTCTTTTCTGAAAATCCGGTAAAGACTAGTGTTGAGCGAATTTGTTCGGCGAATGTTCGAAAGTTTCAAATTTGGCACGAATATGGCACATTCGGCACAAAGGCGAGCAAATTTTCTTTAAATCGGAAAAGTTTGATGAATTTGCACGGGACCACGAAAGCAGGGCAACCACGGCGTTTTGAACAGTTTTGTTAGCATAGTGCTAGCGTATGATGAGCGGTGACATTGTGCCAGGTGAGTGTGGGGGCTGTGGAGAGCTTAAAACAGGTCAGATCAGCGGCGCACTGTTTTTTTTTTTTGTTTGTTTTTTCCTGTGGGCGGTAACTTTAACTGAGGAAAGCGCGGCCAGCCAATCATAGCGCAGGAAGCATCTACACTGTCCAGACATAAGGGATTCTGCAATTGGCTGCAGAAATCACATGTCCTCTCAATACAAAAAGCGGCCATGTTCCCTTAGTGCCATTATATCCATGTCACTGCTGGAGACTGACGCGGCTCACTGTGCTCCTGTTTAATGAGAGATATTAGCTAGATAGATGGGTGATTGTGTGGTAGTCAGATAGTGTAGATAATTCCTGGCCTGTGTACCTCTGCAACCCCTGGTGCAGCACATTTTTGGTGTTCTTGTGCAAGTACTGAGATTCTTACAGAAACAGAGGGCCCATGCCATACAATAGTGCTGTGCACCGCTGGTATAGAGCTCCATGTCTCAGTATACCTTGAGGCTATGTGCCCACGATGCAGAAATGAAGCAGAAAATTTCTGCAGCATTTCTGCATCTCCCTGGCAGAAAAAAACGCATGCAGATTGTGCATGCGTTTTTCCTGCAGAATACATGCGGATCCACATGCGGATTCACATGCATTTCCGCATGTAGATTGACAAGCGCTTTCCAGGCGATAGTGACGCGCCCCCTGGGCCATGTTCAGGGGATACCCGGAGCCGGATCTCGATGGGGGTAGTAGTCCTTGTGGCGGTGACCCGGTCCGTGCCCAGGGTGTCAAACTAAGTGGCAGTCTATGGCAGTAGATGTTAATTTGATCGACTACGCCACCCGTTGAGTGCGGCTTTGAAGCCGCCGCTGCAGAACAGTCCGCTGAGGCCGGTGGTATATGTGCAGCAGTGATGGTATAACCCCCAACGGGAGGGGTATGGCCTCAGGGCAGCAGGTGTGGATGATGGGTGTAGTTATGTTGTAGAAAGGAGAGTCAGAGACTTGCGGTGCAGTTTCAGGGTTTTTACTCACAGTTGTTCTCTCAGTCACTCTGGCCTTGAGTGACCACCCGAGCCGTGCTGCGTCCAACAGGTCCTGGACTCGGCTAACCCCCAGGCAGTTCTGGAGCGTGGTCCTGAGCTCCCTTCTCTCTCTCTGTCTCTGGCCGTTCCCACCAGGGATCCACCTTTGGCCGGCTCCCTCGGGTCTCTTAGTGGTCAAACCTCCTCTGGGTTCCCTGACCCTATGCTTGGTGTGCCTTTCTGGTGGATTTGGTGAGGGTCGTGGCAAATCTTGACCACGACCTCCGGTTCCTGGCTGAGGATAAGTGGCCTCCACCAGTTCGGGTTCCGGTACCCGTGTCCGCCAACCCTTCACCCTTTCTGGTCTGTTTCTGGGTTCTTGGGGTTCCCTCTGTCTTTCTCTCTGGGTCCTTCTTTCTCCTCTCTCCTCTGCAGGCTTGGCTCTGGAGCTGGGCCCAGCTGGAGCCACAGCTCCCTGTCAGCCCTCCTGGCTGAGCTCCTCTGCTCTGCTTCTCCTCCTCTCTGAACTGAACCCTGATCTAAGATGGTGCCCACCATATATACTCCCTCTATGTGTGAGCCCAGGTGACTAGCACCCAATGAGCTCCTAGCTTTACCCAGACTACTCCCCCTATCTGCCCCTACACTACTGGGATGTTCCACCCCCCTCCCACTCCAGCCAGGGACAGACGCTGTCGTACCTGCACATATACTTGGTGGTAGTACCGTAGTTCTGTCCCCCGGAAATGGGATGTATGTAGTGCATGCAGCCTACTGAGCTCAGTCACACACTCCATCCTTACCCGGGAGTGGAATACCACACCTCTGGAGTGAGGTGCAATACCCCTGTAGCAGCCGAATCCTCAGAGTGCTACATTCCCCCCTGGTAAATCACAGCACGTCCTCGGGCTGTAAAAGAGCAAAAACATAAAACATACAATTTTTTTTTTCAAAACATCATAAACATATAAAACACTATATATATATCAGCAGCATAATACTCTTCATATAAAACTTTTCATTATAAACATTCTTGTTCCTCCGGCCACGGTGCAACTTGTGACCGGGTAAAGTGCAACAGTCTCTTCTGAAAAAAAACACAGTTCCTTCTAAAACCAGTAGGGGGCGCCTTAGGAAGCGCAACTATATACAAGGGAAGGTGGCCGCTCTCAGTCCTCGGCCAGTGGGGATTAGGGATGGCTGCTCACAGTCCTCAGCCTGTGGGGAGATGGGACACACTGGAACAGTTCACTGGTCCCAACGGGGACTATAATGGTAACAGTTATTGTACCTTCACGGGTAACTATTTACAGTGCTCCTACTGTACATCAGTGGCGACGTCCTCCTGCTCCTTCCTCCGTGTACCCTTCAGACCCGTCCGGGTCCTCTTGCTCCTCCTGACACCTCAGCTCTTTCTCTGTCAGTCGGTGCACATGAAGGGCATAGGGTCCTTTGGCACATTGGTGCCGGGTGAAGGTGACCTCATCACCGAGGTAAAGGTCACGACCTCTGTGTCCCTCCGGTAGGTGGGACTCGACATCTCTTCTGGTCACGAAGACGTCGCCGGGGGTGTGATGATCTCTGATGAAGCCCCAACCGTGCTGCAGTTGGAATTTGATTACAGTCCCGGTGGCACGGGGACCGTGGGCTGCACGGGGGTTCCTTCGGCTCCGGCTCTTTTGTTCTGCACTCTTTACTTGCAGCCGCTCCTCGCGGACCCGTCTCTCTCTCCGTTCTCGCTCAAAGACTTCCGACTGCTGGCGGCAGCACTCTGCACGCTCCGCTGCAGCCGCCCGGGTCTCTTGAGTGAACCCGATGAGGTCTCCTCCTGCGGGGTCCCACTCAAACTGCGCCTCCTCTAACGAGAGCGGGGTCATCTTGACGGGCGCCGGAACCGGGATTAGGGGCTCATCCAGGGGTCTTTC
The DNA here is from genome assembly GCF_046119375.1 of Phyllobates terribilis. Classification (NCBI taxonomy): domain Eukaryota; kingdom Metazoa; phylum Chordata; class Amphibia; order Anura; family Dendrobatidae; genus Phyllobates; species Phyllobates terribilis. The sequence goes on from NW_027362771.1 coordinate 538,387,664, forward strand.
TTTCCGGAGTCGGGGATGGTGGTACTCCGGTGGCCACGCAAAGGGCTGCCCATCCGGGCAAGTGTGCTGGGCAAACAAGTCCTCACCCAGGTGCGGCACAGTGGAAGTTGAGGGCGCGGTGGTGGCAGCGGCGCCCGGGATCACTAGGCCTTGCGACCAGGCTTGGGGTACCCTGAAGGTAAAGGGCACCGTGAAGACGGCGGCGCCCGGGGGCACTCGGCCTTGCGACCAGGCCGGTGGCGTCTCCTGCTTGGCCGCGCTCAGGGTTGAGGCGCGTGACGTCACAGGGGGCGTGGTCGCGGCTCCTGCTTGGGGCCTAGTCTGGAGCGGTAGCGGTGCGGCAACGGGCACGATCAGTGGGACTTCGGGCTCTGCGACGGGGAGCGGGGGTAGGCTTACGGTGGCCGGGCTCGGGGTAGTAACGTCCCCTTTACTTGCCTCCGTCTCTTCAGCTCCCTCTACGGCGTCGTCTCCGGCCTCCGTCCCTTCTGCATCCTCTTCAGGGGCAGGCGTGCTCCTCGTTGCGGGTGGTGTGCTCCGCTGGCGGGTTCCAGCCTGCTGGGCCATCTCCCTGCTCCACTCCGTCAGCGTTTCTCGCTGCACCTGGGCCATCCTCCGTGCGAGGCCCTCCAGCGCGGTCTGTGCACGCTCCCGGTCTCGGGGGAGCTGGGCCAGGATCTCCACCAGGTCTTGTGGGGTGGTGGCTTGCATCAGGCTCCTGACCACAGGGTCGGTGCTGCCTGCCTCTCCCTCCATCTCCGGGTACGGCTTCTCTAGACTCCTCCAAGCTGCTCCCATCTTCTCTCTTTTGTTCTGTCTCCGCCCACACTCAGGGCGGTCCTGGGGCAACTTGGTGATTGACAGCGCCAGGGGCAGTTCTCTCACACTGATGGACATCGCTAGCATCGCAGCCTCTGCTGGTGGGGGCGGTCTTCGTTTTTGGCGCCATTCTTGGTCCTGGCCCACGATGGGAGGTCGTCTCTTACCACCCTCTGGCACGCCCATAATGGCGTCCGCTCTGCCAGGGCGGGAAATCTTCCCAGATGGCGGGAACCGCTTCCCAATGGCGGGAAACTCTGTGGATGGCGGGAAAAGACTGCAGATGGCGGGCAAACGGCGGGAACCGATCCGAGATGGCGTCCGATGGCGGGGACCCTCTGGAATTGGCGGGAGACTTCTTTTTACGGTACAGATAAACTTTTCTTCAGGCACGCAGTACCCGGTGGTTGCGGGCACGTTATCCTGCCGACTACGCCAAAGTTGACGCGCCCCCTGGGCCATGTTCAGGGGATACCCGGAGCCGGATCTCGATGGGGGTAGTAGTCCTTGTGGCGGTGACCCGGTCCGTGCCCAGGGTGTCAAACTAAGTGGCAGTCTATGGCAGTAGATGTTAATTTGATCGACTACGCCACCCGTTGAGTGCGGCTTTGAAGCCGCCGCTGCAGAACAGTCCGCTGAGGCCGGTGGTATATGTGCAGCAGTGATGGTATAACCCCCAACGGGAGGGGTATGGCCTCAGGGTAGCAGGTGTGGATGATGGGTGTAGTTATGTTGTAGAAAGGAGAGTCAGAGACTTGCGGTGCAGTTTCAGGGTTTTTACTCACGGTTGTTCTCTCAGTCACTCTGGCCTTGAGTGACCACCCGAGCCGTGCTGCGTCCAACAGGTCCTGGACTCGGCTAACCCCCAGGCAGTTCTGGAGCGTGGTCCTGAGCTCCCTTCTCTCTCTCTGTCTCTGGCCGTTGCCACCAGGGATCCACCTTTGGCCGGCTCCCTCGGGTCTCTTAGTGGTCAAACCTCCTCTGGGTTCCCTGACCCTATGCTTGGTGTGCCTTTCTGGTGGATTTGGTGAGGGTCGTGGCAAATCTTGACCACGACCTCCGGTTCCTGGCTGAGGATAAGTGGCCTCCACCAGTTCGGGTTCCGGTACCCGTGTCCGCCAACCCTTCACCCTTTCTGGTCTGTTTCTGGGTTCTTGGGGTTCCCTCTGTCTTTCTCTCTGGGTCCTTCTTTCTCCTCTCTCCTCTGCAGGCTTGGCTCTGGAGCTGGGCCCAGCCGGAGCCACAGCTCCCTGTCAGCCCTCCTGGCTGAGCTCCTCTGCTCTGCTTCTCCTCCTCTCTGAACTGAACCCTGATCTAAGATGGTGCCCACCATATATACTCCCTCTATGTGTGAGCCCAGGTGACTAGCACCCAATGAGCTCCTAGCTTTACCCAGACTACTCCCCCTATCTGCCCCTACACTACTGGGATGTTCCACCCCCCTCCCACTCCAGCCAGGGACAGACGCTGTCGTACCTGCACATATACTTGGTGGGAGTACCGTAGTTCTGTCCCCCGGAAATGGGATGTATGTAGTGCATACAGCCTACTGAGCTCAGTCCCACACTCCATCCTTACCCGGGAGTGGAATACCACACCTCTGGAGTAAGGTGCAATATCCCTGTAGCAGCCGAATCCTCAGGGTGCTACAATAGAATCACTTGGAAAGTGCTTGACAACTAGGTCACACTGTATAAATCCATGCAAACAGCATGGATTTATACAGTGTGAACCGTAAAAATTAAAACAAATAAAGCTATACTCCCCCTGAGGCCCCGGTATGTGCTGCAGCGCTCGTTCCTGTCTGGTTCCCGGCTGCCGGCATATCGCGAGACAGAGCGGTGAAGGGCCTGCGGTCACATGACTGTGACGTCACCGCAGGTCCTCAAGCGATGCCGGCATTCAGAGAGAAGACGCCGGACAGGTGAATATAACTTTATTTGTTATTTTATTCTTTTTTTACAGGTACAATGGTACCCAGGTCTGGATGAGAGTCTTCTCTCCTCCAGAACTGGGTACCATCCGCACATAGAAACGCATAGAAGCCGCTTGTACAAATGTACAGTCGCGGTTTCTATGCGTTTCAATGCAAGTCAATGGCAGGAGTTCCGCTGCGCTACCGCAAAATTAAATGACATGCTGCGGATTTTTGTACGCAGCATAAACGCTGCGGAAAAATCCGCAGCATGTACATAGAACATGCGGAATCTCCTTGGGGACCATGGGGTGCGGATTACCTAGCGTTTAACAAGCGTTTACGTTGCGGAAATTCCGCAGCATAAACGCTTGAAAAACGCTACGTGGGCACCCAGCCTGAATCTTTTTTTGCACTTGCTAATGTGATCAAGCAAGTGCAGTGCACCTTTTCATTTAGTGGGGTTGAAATTGTGCTCTGCACAGTCTGCAGAGCTTCTTATTGCAGATCACAAAATCTGTTTTTTTTTCTGTTGCTATTGTGATATTGAAAGCTGTGTGCACTAAAGTTTTTTTTGTGTCAGATACTATTTTAGTGGAGTTGAACTTCAGGTGGTTTCAAAGTAAAAAAATACATTTTTTCTCTTGCTACGCCCAGTCCAAAAAATATTTTTTCCTGTGCCAAAAGTCATACAGTGCTATAAGCCAGCAACTACGTCAGTGGCGGTCAAATTCAGCTTGTATGCACAGTCAAACCTATACAGTTTATGTTTTTGGTTGGCAGGCAGAGTCCACCAAAGGTTTTTTTACTGTGGCAAAGTTGATCCAGTCTGCTAAAAGGCAGATCCTATTTTAGTGGCGTTTCACAATAAAAAATAAAAAAAACTTCTCTTACTATGACCAGTCCAAAAAATATTTTTTCCTGTGCCAAAAGTCGTACAGTGCTATAAGCCAGCGACTACGTCAGTGGCGGTCAAAGTCAGCTGTACGCAGAGCTTATGCAGAGTAACCCAAAAACATTTTTTGCTCTGAGTAAAGTGATACAGCTGGCTAGATCTGAGTTTGAAATATTTTGGAGCATATATTCTATGTCATACTGGCCTCATCCACATTCAAAAAAACAATGTCTTCTGTTCCTAAAGTAATACAGCAGGGGACATCTCAGTTTGAAATTGTTTGGAGAATATCTTGAAGGTTTTATCGGCCTCATGCACACTAACAAATTTCTTTCGTCTGTTAGTTACAGGCCATATCTTACCTTATCATTTAGTGTCGCTGAAATTCAGGTGTGTGCTGAGCTATTGCACAGGAAAAAGTGTATTTTTCTTTAGTTAATTGCATGCTCCTACCACTGTATCTGACCAACATGAGTGGGAAAAAGAGAGGGCGTGGTGGAAGGGGGAATAGGTTTGGTGTTCAAGGTGTACGTGGGGTACGTGGTAATGTTAGTGAAAGCATTAGTGAACCAACACAAACAGGTCCTATCCAAAGACAACTGACAACTTCTGTTAGTGGACAGCCTACTGCACTCCCTTCCTTTGGCAGCCGCACAGCGATATGCCTTGTTGATAAGGCCCAGAAAGAGCAGGTGCTCCAGTGGATGACAAGCTCTGCTTCCAGTGCCCTCTCTTCTTCTTCCTCCACCTCAACATCACACGCAGTACAGTCCACGAGGTGGCACCTCAATTAACCATGATTCCCCCTGTGTGACAACTGGCCAACTGTCCAACTTGACTGTAGCGAACCACAGATGAGCGAGTCTGTAGAACTCTTCACCCATTCTACACCATGGGCATCAGAAGTGTACTCCAAACAGTCACAGAGTCAAGGGGAGGAAAGCATCTGCACTGATGCCCAATTTTTTTTTTAGCTTGGATTCGGGACAGGACGAAGTAGGGTCCAAGTAGGTTCCTGACCCTCGTCACCAGACATTACCCGCAGGGGAGGGAGGTGATCCCGATGAGACTGATACCTGAGATTCATGCGGACTGTACTGTCCTGTCAGGGCAACAAGAGGAGAGGAGTCACTCTGAGGGTGAGGAATGGGATAACACATTGGATGATGACAAGGTTGAAGATCCTACTTGGTGTGAACCCAGAGTCACGCAGCCGAGTAGCTCATCTGAGGAGGTGGAGCAGGAAGTTACATTTCGCCTTACGGCACAGACACGGAGTGATGCAAGCACGAGGAGCACTGCATCCATAGCCACAACCGTGGCTGTGGCCAGCAGCGGTCATGGGTCTGCAGCTCACAGGGGCAGCAAGAGTTGCCTAGAATGGGCTTTTTTTGTCACTGCAAAGGATGAGCCAGCTCACGTTATCTGCAAACGTTGCGATAAAAGACTCAGTAGAGGAAAAAACTGCCATAATTTGCTACTACATGCATGAACATTCACATGCTCAAACAACATTCTTTACGCTGGGAATCTTACCACGCTGAAATGCAGACTAGCGCACCTCAACAACCATTAGAGGCCCCATCAAACGCATCCGCTGCTTCTTCCTCCTCCTCTGTTACCTTGCCAAGTATTGTCACACAGGTCTCCCATCGCAGAAACTCCGGTTCTTTACCCGCTCCAGTCAGGCTGAGTGACAGCCCGTCAGCTGTAATGGAAGCGGACACGTGTTTCACCGAGCACATGGCATGTTTCTCAATTCACCGTAACATCTGCACCTCACTCACTATCCACCAGTTTTTCCGGTTCACCATACTCCGCCCTCTCTCAGCACCTTAGCCCGCCCTCGGTCCCCCAGTTGTGGTCACGGAAAAGATTGTTTCATCCTACGCATGACTAAGCTAAGAGGTCGAACTCCACCATCTCCAATCAGTTGGCCACGGAAATGCTGCCTTTCCGCCTGGTAGATACAGTTTCCAAAAACTGATGGATGTCGCAGTCCCCCAGTACCAGTTGCACAGTCGCCATTACTTCTCTAAGAAAGCTGTGCCTGCACTACACCAGCATGTCGCAGACAACATCTCCCTTTCATTGTCTAAATCTATGAGTGCCAGGGTGCATTACACCACAGACACCTGGACAAGAAAGCATGGCCAAGGGCGTTACATCTCGCTGGGCACTGGGTTATTCTGGTGGCTATGGGGGCAGGCGGGGAAGGGGCTGCTCCACAAATCTTGGAATCCCCAAGGCTTGCAGAAGAAACCTCTGTATTTCCCACTTCTTCCACTGCTTCTGCGTCTTCCATCTCCTCTAGGGTCTCCACCTGCGTACTCAACCTCTGCCTTAACGAGACACGTGTTCCAAGGGTGTGGAGCGAATACACACCACCTCCGTACTGCGCACCGTAATCAGGCAGTCTTCAAATTAATATGCCTTGGAGATCGCAATCATACAGGTGAAGAGTTGTGGGCAGCTCTCCAGGCTCAGTTTGAGCAATGGCTGTCTCTGCTGAACTTAGAGCCAGGGAATGCCATGTGCGATAACGGTGCGAACCTGTTAGCGGCACTAGGCCAAGGCAAGCTCGCACACGTGCCTTGCATGTCTCACGTCCTCAACCTGGTCGTTCAGCGATTTCTCCGCCACTATCCTTGCCTGGATGAGCTACTTCGCAAAGTACGGAAGCTGTGTGCTCATTTCCGCCATTCGCACCCCTCATGTCATCGACTTGCATCGATACAGAGGTCTTTGTCCGTGCCAGTTAACAGGTTGATCTGCGATGTGCCGGCGCGGTGGAATTCCACTCTGCACATGTTGCAGTGACTGTGCCAGCAGCAACGAGCTCTGATGCAGTATGTCATCATGTATAGCTTGGGGCAACGCAGTATGGACTTGGGGCATATCACGTTTGCGGAGTGGGAACAGATTAAGGACCTCTGCACCCTTCTGCACGGTTTTGAAATGGCTACTAAACTGGTTAGCGCTGACGATGCTGTCTTCAGCGTCACTATTCTGGTCAAATACATGCTGGAGCAAACTTTGAATAACCTGCGGCAGGAGGTGGTGGCCCCAGAAGAAGAGGAGGATGCGGAAGGGATACCAATGTCTCAAATATGCAGACTGTCGTCACACAGGCGGATGCCAAGTGACGGTGGATTACAGCGATCGAGGGGGCTTGGTGATACCAAGCAAACTGTTAGTGAAGTTGCAAGAGCCGAGGAACTAATGGAGGAGGAAGAGGTGATGGGCGAGCAGCAGTCAGAGGATGAAGAGGATAATCATCCCCTCTCGTTTGAATGTGGTTGTCAGGAGGGGACAGAGGAAACAAGCATCAGTGTTACACAGCCCACAATACAGCCTGGCTTTGGACTTCCTGGAAGAGCCCGACATGTGAGTGCCTTCTTGATGCACTATCTGCAACATGATCCCCTTATAGCTGGGATTCAAAATAATGCTGACTACTGGGTTGCCACTCTGTTAGATCCACGTTATAAGATTCAATTTTGCCAGATGCTTCCAGCCCTGGAAAGGGACTCGCTTATGTTGGAGTATCGAAAAAGCTTTAAAGAAACCTTAATAGAGGTTTTCTCCAAGATAACAGTGAGGCACACAGTGTGCATCACAGCTGTAGTCTTTCAACCTCCAGCACGTCAGTTCGTCAACGCCAAAACATTAGCAGCAGCAGAGTAAGTGGCAGAAGCAATTTCTGGGAGTCCTTTCACACATTTTTTGCACCAGCTCGTGCACCAGCACAACAGAGTACAAGTCTGACATGTAGTGAACGACTGGAGAAAATGGTGCAGGAGTATCTAGAGTTCAATATCAATACCATCAGGGAGGGTTTGGACCCTTTTACATTTTGGTCTTCAAAAATGGATGAATGGCCTGAGCTCGCCCTTCAGGGCGACTGGTAGTGTCTTGACGGATAAGCGCACTCGGCTGTCCTCTGAAAGTGTAGACTGCCTAATTTTCATCAAGATGAGCAAGTCATGGATCTCCAAGGACTTTTGCACCCCAATTGCAGACTGTACAGAGTACGCGATGTTGTCGTTTTGAGTGTGCTGCATTGATCTCTTGAAATTGCAGTCTGTGATATGGCTTCTGTGCCTGCTCTTGCTGCTGCTGCTGCAGATTTTAGGACCTAATTTTTGGAAATTTGGAGAATTCTGATTGTGTCTCCATCCATTGGGTTGGCTGTAGCAGGACAGGTTTGGGTCTGCGTTAAACTACTTGTAGTTTGATGACATTGATGCCACTTCGGTGGTGTTAGGCCCTCATTTAGGGCAATGTGAACACTCCTGGTTAGGTCTCTATCTCCTGGATTGACTGTACTATTTCTACTGTAGTGAAATTGATTAGACATTGCTAGTGTCTGCCACTAATTTTTTGGAGAATCATGATTGGGTTTCCATCTATTGGATTGGCTGTAGAGGAACTGGTTTTGGCCTCCTTTGCATTGCTTATACTCTAGTGAAATTGATGCCACTTTGGTGGTGTTTGTTAGGCCCTCATTTAGGGCAATGTGAACACTCCTGGTTAAGTCTCCATCTCTTGGGTTGTCTGTACTGGAAGAGATGTGGGTCTCATTTACACTATTTCTACTGTAGTGAAATTGATTACACTTTGCTGGTGTCTGCCGATAATTTTTGGAAATGTGGGGAATCCTGAATGGGTCTCCATCCATTGGGTTGACTGTAGTGGAAGAGGTTTTAGTCTCCATCCATTTCTATAGTTATACTGTAGTGAAATTGACCATTTGGTGCAGATATTATTCTCCCCAAACGTGTACACAAACATGATAAACTCTAAATTGATCTTCAATAAACAGCCATCAGCCGCCCCATCAAACGCCTCTGCTGCTTCTTCCTCCCCTCTGTTACCGTGCCAAGTTGTGTCACGCAGGTGTCCGACAGAACCAGCTGTATACCCGCCGCAGTTAGGCTGAGTTACAGCCCGTCAGATGTAAGTGAAGCAGACACGCCTGCTGTGCTTGTTTTGTCTGAGCACACCACACGTTTCTCAATCCACCGTAACATCTCCGCCTGCACCTCACTCACTGTCTATCGGTTTGTCCGTTTCACCATACTCTGCCCTCTCTCAGCACTGCAGCCAGCCCTCAATCCCGCTGTTGTGGTCACTTAAAAGATTGTTTCATCCTATACATGACAAAGCTAAGAGGTTGAACTCCACCATCTCCAATCTGTTGGCCACGGAAATCGTGTTCTTAGGCCCTATTTTTTTAAATGTAAACACTTCCGATTGAGTCTGCATCTCATGGGTTGGTTGTAGTGGGACAGGTATGGGTCTGCTTTAAACTACTTGTAGTCTGATGACATTAATGCCACTTCGTGGTGTTAGGTCCTCATTTAGGGCAATGTGAACACTCCTGGTTAGGTCTCCATCTCCTGGATTGGCTGTACTGGAAGAGGTGTGGGGCTTATTTAAAATATTTCGACTGTAATGAAATTGATGCCACTTTGCTGGCGTCTGCCACTAATTTTTTTAAATGTGGGGAATCCTGATTGGGTCTCCATCTATTGGGTTGGCTGTAGTGGAACCTTCGGGTTCTGCTGTCTAAGTTGTGTAAGGTTGCGTACCAGTCCTTGCTGCACTCCTGATACAGACAACGCCTGCTGCACTCCTAATACAGACTCTGCGTGCTGCACTCCTAATACAGACTCTGCCTGCTGCACTCTGATTCTGACTCTGCCTGCTGCACTACTGATACAGACTCTGCCTGCTGCACTACTGATACAGACTCTGCCTGCTGCACTCCTGATACAGACTCTGCCTGCTGCACTCCTGAAACAGACTCTGCCTGCTGAACTCCTGATACAGACTCTGCCTGCTGCACTCCTGATACCGACTTTGCCTGCTGCACTCTAATACAGACTCTGCCTGCTGAACTCCTGATACAGACTCTGCCTGCTGCACTCCTGATACCGACTTTGCCTGCTGCACTCTAATACAGACTCTGCCTGCTGCACTCCTGACACAGACTCTGCCTGCTGCACTCCTGATACAGACTTTGCCTGCTGCACTCTAATACAGACTCTGCCTGCTGCACTCCTGATACAGACTCTGCCTGATGTGTGGCACCCTGCTACCACAGGTACCACAGGACCCAAAAGGGTGCATGGACGGACTTCTCCACAAGAGGCCCTCACTACAAACAAACACCTCCACTCTTCCACCTCCACCCTTCCGCCTTAGATCATCCAAATGCCCCCTTTGACACCCTGAAGGACATGGCTATTAAGGGCCTTCAGCCCCTGGAAACATCAAATACTGCTATTCAGTGTTACAAGGGTGGGGCCACCCCAATGGCCACAACACTAACTGCCCCTTCATTAGCGGCTGAGATAAAAGTGCAAACAGCGCCCTCTAGTCAGCTGGACAGCTTGCTCTCTGAAGTGCGTCAGCTAAGTAAAACCCTGACCACTGTCCTGAGCGCCCTGCAGCTACAGATGGAGCCCGAGCCGGATGAAAGGATCCTACTCGCCGACAGTCCGGAGGATGTCCCCTGGATGAGGAGAAGAAGGAGGACAACGTCACCCTGTGGGAGGACCAACGACCAACGTCGCCCTCCAGGAGAACTCATCTGCTACCGTTGCCACAAGACAGGCCACACCACGCGGATCTGTCCTTTAAATGGCAAACCCTGGGGCCAAGGGCCGACACCCAGGAGTAGATCAACCAGGCCCATCAAGCTGGTACGACCGGTTTGTAGGAGGAAGGCCTTTCCTGTCCATCGTGCTGGACGGCATAGTAACACCTGCACTACTGGACACCAGCTCACAGGTAACCATCATACCTGATGTCGTCTACAAAAGGTACTGGTCCATAGATGAACTCCACCCGCCAGCCCCAAATCTCTCTGTGTATGCCTCCAATGGCCTTCCTCTTAATCTGGTAGGGGTTAAAAACGTGACAGTGAAGGTGGGGAGAGTGGAACTAAAGGACCAAGGACTGATTGTCATAGAATCTATCCCTGGTGATACAAATCCATATATGATACTTGGTACAAATGTTATTGGTAACTGTTTGGGAGAAGTGTTGTTTTTACTCCAACAGATTGCTGACACTGCCAAACCAGGGCAGAGGAAGGTGCTCCAGAAGGAAATTCGCGCCCTCCTGTACCAGCAACAGGTAAAGCTAACACGTGGTGAGATTGGTAATGTACGGGTGACAGACCCGATACCCATTGAGATTCCCCCAATGAGTGAAATGCTGATTTGGTGTAGGGCAGCAATAGGTCTCAAGGGACAGAACTACCAGGCAGTAGTAGAGCCCATCAACTCAGAGCACAGGCCTACACTCCTAACTGCTAGAGGGGTAGTTGATGTACGCAATGGAAGGGTACTCGTACGCCTCCTAAATTGTGGGGAGGAGGAAGTTAAATTGCCACGATACGCCACTGTTGCCAGACTGTATACTGTGAATAATGATGCTATACACACAGTGGAATGCTTGACCCCACCGGATACAGTGGAGGACAATGACTCTGGAGGAATGGTGTCAACAGCTCCATGTTGGCACTGACGCCACTCCTGTCCATCAGAAACACGGTGTTTACAGAGTGGTTCAGGAATATGAACAGGTGTTTAGTAAACACCCACTTGATTTTGGAATGGTTAAAGGGGTACAACACCACATACCCACCGGTAACCATCCACCCATTAAGGAGCGTTACAGGCCCATACCACCAGCACATTACCAAAAATCCAAAGAAATGTTGCATGACATGAAAGAGGCAGGGGTAGTAAGGGATAGCTGTAGTCCCTGGGCAGCTCCCCTGGTCCTGGTCAGAAAGACGGACGGTAGCATGAGGATGTGTGTAGATTATAGACAAATTAATCGAATAACACATAAAGATGCATACCCTTTGCCGCGTATAGAGGAATCCCTGGCTGCACTAAAATCTGCCAATTATTTCTCTACATTGGATCTCACTAGCGGGTACTGGCAAGTCTCTGTTGCTGAGGAAGACCGGGAGAAGACAGCCTTCACCACCCCGATGAGATTATGGCCATTCAACAGCATGCCATTTGTACTCTGCAACGCACCCGGAATGATCCAGAGGTTGATGGAGTGTTGCTTGGGACACCGGAACTTTGAGACAGTGCTGCTGTACCTAGATGACATTATTGTGTACTCGAGGACGTATGAAGACCATCTTAAGCACCTGGCGTAGGTATTTGAGGTATTCTCCCGGTATGGGATGAAACTAAAACCTTATAAGTGCCACCTGCTCAAGCAGAAGGTTCAGTACCTGGGACACGTGGTCAGCTCAGAGGGAGTAGCACCAGACCCGGAGAAGGTCACTGCCATCCAGAAGTGACCTGAACCAAGGAACATCAAAGATGTATGTCAATTTCTGGGACTGGTCGGGTACTACAGGAGGTTCATTAAGGACTATACCAAAAAGGCAGCACCTCTACAAGATCTCCTGGTAGGACAGTCCAAAAGAGGAAAAAGTCCCCCATTCCAGTGGGGGAAAGAGCAGACTGAGTCCTTTGCATCAATGAAGGAAGTCCTAACCGGTGAGGAAATCCTGGCTTACCCCGACTACAGCCAACCTTTCCTGTTGTACACCGACGCCAGCAACGAGGGACTGGGAGCTGTGCTGTCCCAGAAGCAAAACAGCAGAGAGAAAGTAATTGCCCATGCCAGTAGGAAGCTTCGCCCTACTGAAAGGAACCCGGAGAATTACAGTTCCTTCAAGCTGGAGTCCCTGGCCTTGGTCTGGGCTATCACTGAAAGATTCAAGCATTACCTAGCCTCAACCAAATTCACAGCCTTTACCGACAATAATCCCTTGACACACCTGGAGACAGCCAGGTTGGGAGCCATGGAACAGCATTGAGTGGCCAGACTGTCGAATTATCAGTTCACAATCAAGCACTGGGCAGGTCACAAGAACACCAACGCTGATGCTCTGTCAAGAATGCCCCACCAGTCAGACACCGAGGATGAAGTGGATGACCTAGAAGAAGTTGAATTACCTGCTTTCCACAGAAGCAGAGTGGTCCACGAGCAACACGCCTCCAGAAAACGTCATGGTAGGATGCTGAATCCTTTACCTCATCACAGTTGGAAGGAGACCCAGGACAGTGACCCGGTTGTCAGCCTCATCAAAGGACTGATAACCCAAGAAGGTTCTCACCTGGAGAAGGATGCTCCTCCACAAGCCAAACACCTATGGAATGAGAGAAGCTGGCTATTCATCTACAGAGAAAAGCTGTGCAGAAGGTATGTCAACCCCAGAACCCATGAAATAGTGTGGCAGATTGTTGTACCCAGGACGGATATCCAGATGGTGTTAGGGGCCTACCACGACCAAGCGGGTCACTTTGGCTCGAAGAACCTGGAAACCCTGCTGAAGGACCGATTCTATTGGGTTGGAATGCGGAGTTCCATAAAAAGGTGGTGCCGGAATTGTGGGCCCTGTAGCCTCAGGAGGAAAGACTACGGCATCCAGAAAGCACCCTTGCAGCCCATCAAGACGACCCAACCCCTGGAGATTGTGGCTCTGGATCACGTCAAACTGTCGCCCAGCAGGTCAGGCTATTCCTATGCCCTGACCATGGTGGATCACTATTTCCGGTTCCTGGTGGTAGCCCCTGTTAAGGATCTAACAGCAGAAACTGCAGCAAGAACGTTTCAAGCCTATATCTGCAGACGCCATGGATATCCGGACAAGGTGCTAACAGATCAAGGCCCTGCTTTTGAAGCTGAGCTATTCAAGGAATTCTGTCACCTGTATGGATGCAAGAAGATCCGGACTACGCCATATCATCCGCAAACCAATGGTATGTGCGAGAAAATGAATAACATCGTTATAGACCTGCTAAAAACCCTACCTTTGGAAGAGAGGAACCAGTGGCCAGACAAGCTACCTGACCTAGTGGACCTGTAAAACCACATACCTGTGCGTTCTACTAATTGTACCCCAGCGTACCTCATGAGAGCAAGACCTGGAAAATTGCCCATGGACCTAGAGCTCGAAGTGGTTGAACCTGCTGCAGATACGTCCACTGAAGACTGGGACACAAGTCGGCAAGAGCAGTACAGGAAAGTACAGGCCTGTGTCGAAGACAGTCTAAACAAGATGAGGGAAAGCCAAGAAGAGCAGTATAACAAACATGCACCAGCAGAACCCTTGGCACCAGGAGAAATAGTGCTCAAGCGGAAAAGAAGAGGTCACAAGCTTGATGACCAATGGGAAAGAGAGCCCTACACAGTGTTAAATTCCAAATTTTACAACACCAAAACATGCCTGATCAGCAAGGATGGAGGTAAGACGACCACAACAGTCTCGAGAGACCACTTGAAGTTGTGCCCAGGTCTACTGAAGACACCGGAGGAAGAAGCACCTCTTGTAATACCGTAAAAACCCAAGGAAGATGTACTTCATACAGTTCTAGGAGACTTCCCTGCGGACTGGCCTCAACTTGATGGAGCAGTTATTATACCAGTAATACACTTCTGTCAACCACCAGAAGAGCCTCCACCACAAGAAGAACCTGCTCAGGAACAGGATGAGTCCTCAGTAAGAGGAGGATCACCCGTTAAGGCTAAGCCTGAAGGCCTAGTAAACAGTGTACTAGCCAGTCCCATAGAGAGATTGAGGCAGTTTTATAATTTACCCGCATGTACACCTGATAGGTTAACAGAGAGTGTGTAACGGGTCTGGGAGGTGGAACCTCTGAGCAACTATACAAGGGGGCAGTCCTTGTAAGGAAGCGGGTGGCTCCCAGGGAAGACGGGCAGGTAGTCACGGCAAGTGACAGGGACAGTCTCTGGGTAGAGGGGCAGGTAGTCACGGCAAGTGACAGGGACAGTCTCTGGGTAGAAGGGCAGCGGGCTGGTGGCTGGTGAGCGCTCCCAGGTGAGCGGGCGAGAGTCTCTGGACAGGCAGGTGGTCACGGCAAGTGACGGCAGAACCTCCAGGTAGACTAGCAGACAGGTAGCGGATGGACGCTCCCAGGTGGGCGGGCAAGAGTCTCTGGACAGGCAGGTGGTCACGGCAAGTGACGGCAGAGCCTCCAGGTAGGCTAGCAGGCAGGTAACAGGTGAGCGCTCCCAGGTGAGCGGGCAAGAGTCTCTGGACAGGCAGGTGGTCACGGCAAGTGACGGCAGAGCCTCCAGGTAGGCTAGCAGGCAGGTAACAGGTGAGCGCTCCCAGGTGAGCGGGCAAGAGTGTCTGGACAGGCAGGTGGTCACGGCAAGTGACGGCAGAGCCTCCAGGTAGGCTAGCAGGCAGGTAACAGGTGAGCGCTCCCAGGTGAGCGGGCAAGAGTCTCTGGACAGGCAGGTGGTCACGGCAAGTGACGGCAGAGCCTCCAGGTAGGCTAGCAGGCAGGTAACAGGTGAGCGCTCCCAGGTGAGCGGGCAAGAGTGTCTGGACAGGCAGGTGGTCACGGCAAGTGACGGCAGAGCCTCCAGGTAGGCTAGCAGGCAGGTAACAGGTGAGCGCTCCCAGGTGAGCGGGCAGGCTGGTCCATAGACAGACTGACAGGAGTCGGAGGGCAGACCGTCGGACCGCAGGCTTGCAAGCGGGTAGCGGATATCAGGCAGGTATCAAGCAGGAATCTGGCAGGTGACTGGCAGGTAACTGGTAACGGGACCTGAGGGCTGAAGCAGAGTGAAGGCTTTGCAACAACATTGCTCGGGCACCTCCATTTTGGAGGAGGTGCCTTATATATGGGAGGTCCTCCGGCAATTGGCCGGGGACTCCTTAGGACGGCGCTCACGGTCCCTTAAAGAGAGGGGGAGCGTGCGCCCTAAGTACACTGCCGGGGAAGGAGCGCGTGCCGGAAGCAGCGGGGAGAGAAGCGCTGGAGGACGCAGCGCCAGGAGTGGGGAGGTGAGAGGGACGGCGTCTCTGCCTAGTACGGGGCAGAGACGCCGATGCTACAGTACCCTCCCCTTTAGGCCCCCTCTTTTTTTGGCCAGAAAGAAATTTTTCAAGGAGAAGCGGGGCGTTGATGTTCTCCCTGGGTTCCCAAGTTCTCTCCTCGGGACCAAACCCCTTCCAATCTACCAGAAAAAAGGTCTTTCCTCTTACCCTCTTGGAGGCCAGAATACTCTCTACCTCAAAGACGTCATCAGCGGAAACCGGAGCAGGAGGGGCACCTGGATTATTGGAAAAAGAGTTAAAGACAACGGGTTTGAGGAGAGATACGTGGAAGGAGTTGGAAATCCGTAGGGTGGCCGGGAGTTTTAATTTGTAGGCCACAGGGTTAATTTGCCTGAGGACTTCGAAGGGACCGATGAATCCAGGGCCCAACTTGAAGGAGGGTACTTTG
The DNA here is from genome assembly GCF_046119375.1 of Phyllobates terribilis. Lineage (NCBI taxonomy): Eukaryota > Metazoa > Chordata > Amphibia > Anura > Dendrobatidae > Phyllobates > Phyllobates terribilis. The sequence continues at coordinate 538,403,601 of NW_027362771.1, forward strand.
AGCCGCACATGTTTGGACGAGAGCCAAACCTTGTCTCCCGGACGGAATTGAGGCGGATCCAGACGTCTCTTATCAGCATATCTCTTCATCCGCTCAGAGGACAGAAGAAGAGTGGACCTGGTACTCTCCCAAATAGTAGAAAATTCGCTGACAAGAGACTCCGCAGCAGGGTTGTCCACAGAAACGGAGACAGGAAGTGGAATCCGGGGATGTTGGCCACCGACTATGAAGAACGGGGATTTGGAAGAGGATTCGCTCTCATGGTTATTGTAAGAGAACTCGGCCCATGGTAGGAGATCCACCCAGTCCGAATGGTGTGAATTAACGAAGTGCCGGAGGTAACTGGTCAGGATCTGATTGATCCGCTCCACTTGACCATTGGACTGTGGGTGGTAAGCGGAGGAGAAGTCCAGGGTGATGTCTAGCAGCTTACATGTGGCTCTCCAGAAGCGTGAGGTGAACTGAACCCCGCGATCCGACACGATGTGGAGGGGCAGGCCATGGAGACGGAAATTGTGGCGGATAAAGTCTTTAGCCAGCTCGGGTGCAGATGGGAGACCAGGCAGGGGAATGAAATGGGCCATCTTAGAAAAGCGGTCAGCGACAACCCAAATGACTGTACAACCGGAAGAAATAGGAAGATCGGTGATAAAGTCCATAGCGATGTGCTGCCAAGGAGCAGCAGGTACGGGAAGAGGCAGGAGATGGCCGGCTGGTAGATGTCTGGGAACTTTGTTACGGGCACAGGATGAGCAGGTCTCGACGAAGTCTACCACGTCCTTACGCAGGGTAGGCCACCAGTAATGCCGGGAAATGAGTTGGAAGGTCTTCTTTTGGCCAGCATGGCCAGCTAGCTTAGAAGAATGTCCCCAGCGAAGAACCCTCTCCCGATCTGGTACGGATACAAACGTCTTACCGGTTGGGAGACGAGTCAGATCCAAGGGAGCCACATTCATCACCTTGGAGGAGTCGATGATGTGCGTAGGCTCCTCCTCTTGATCGGAGGACAGGAAGGACCGGGACAAGGCATCAGCTTTGACGTTCTTGTCCGCCGGACGGAAATGAAGAATGAAGTCGAAGCGGTCAAAAAACAAAGACCACTGGGCCTGGCGAGGATTGAGTCTCTGGGCATTTTGGAGATATGCCAGGTTTTTGTGATCCGTGTAGATAATTACCGGGTAGAGAGCCCCTTCAAGCAGATAGCGCCACTCCCCCAGTGCCAATTTAATGGCTAACAATTCACGGTCTCCTATGGAGTAGTTGCGCTCAGACGAGGAGAAGATTTTGGAGAAGAAGCCGCAGGTTACCATTCTCCCGGTAGAAGATTTTTGGGTGAGTACCGCTCCGGAGGAGGAGGAGGAGGCATCAACCTTCAGGTAGAATTGTTTATTACAGTCCGGACGGTGCAGGACGGGGGCAGAGGCGAAGGCTTTCTTTAAGGAAAGGAAGGCCTCCTCGGCTTCAGGCGACCATGTCCTGGGATTAGCCCCCTTACGGGTAAGTGCAGATATGGGAGCAGTCCGAGACGAGAAGTGTGGGATGAAAAGACGATAGTAATTAGCGAAGCCCAGGAATCGCTGTATCGCCTTCAAACCTTCAGGACGAGGCCATTTTAGAACGGAAGAGAGCTTCTCGGGATCCATTTGCAGACCTGTCTGGGAGATGACATAGCCCAAGAATGGTAGGGAGGTCTGGTCGAAGAGGCACTTCTCGTATTTGGCATAGAGGTGGTTCTGCCGAAGCCTAAGCAGGACCTGACGAACATCCCTTCGGTGTGTGGGGAGATCTGGAGAGAAGACCAAGATATCGTCCAGGTATACCACTACGCAGGAGTACAGGAGGTCGCGGAAGATGTCGTTGACTAGTTCTTGAAAGACAGCGGGAGCATTACAGAGACCGAAGGGCATCACAAGGTACTCATAGTGACCATCCCGGGTATTGAATGCCGTCTTCCACTCGTCTCCTTGACGGATACGGACCAGGTTATATGCTCCTCGTAGATCCAGCTTGGAGAAGATCCTGGCGCCCTTGAGACGATCAAACAATTCGGAGATGAGCGGCAGGGGGTATTTGTTTTTTACTGTGATGAGATTGAGTCCTCTGTAGTCAATACAGGGACGTAGCGAGCCATCTTTCTTTTTGACAAAGAAGAATCCGGCTCCAGCCTGGGAGGTAGATTTTCGGATAAATCCCCTAGCCAGATTCTCTTCAATGTAATCAGACATGGCCCGGGTCTCGGCTGCAGACAACGGGTAGATACGCCCACGGGGAGGAGTGGTGCAGGTACCAGGTCGATCGGGCAGTCATATGGCCTATGGGGTGCCAACGTCTCTGCTTCCTTCTTACCGAAGACGTCCGCATAGGGCCAGTAAGGAGCCGGGAGACCTGGTAAATTAGCTGGAGTAGGCGGAGGGCGAGCTGGGCGGACCGGAACCAGGCAGGTCCTATGGCAGTCTGGACCCCATCGGAGTACTTCACCGGATCGCCAGTTCAGTACGGGTTCGTGTGTCTGGAGCCAAGGTAGACCTAGCAACAGGGAGTGAGAAAGTCCGGACAGCACATGGAAAGAGATTTCCTCAGAGTGCAGCATTCCCACCTGCAGGGTTATGGGTACAGTGACGAGCAGGATGGTCTCCGAGAGAAGTCTTCCATCCACGGAGGCGACTGACAATGGTTCAGCCAGTGACTTGGTGGGAATACGGTATCTCTCTACCAGAGACTGGGAGATGAGGTTTCCAGCAGCTCCAGAATCCAGGTGGGTGAGTTCAAAGTGACGGTTTTCTCCCCAAGCAATAGAGACCGGTAAATTCAGAGACGGAGAGGGCTTACTTTTGTCTAGGACGACCTCTCCGAGCGGTCCTAGACACTGGAGTTTCCCGGCTTTTCCGGGCAGGAACGGATGAAGTGCTCCATACTGCCACAATAGAAACAGCTTCCCTCGGCTCGGCGAGATTCTTTGCGAGATCTGACCATCCTGGTCTGGTCAATCTGCATAGGTTCAGGCGAGAGCGCCCGCGGGGTGACTGGTTGAGAGGCAGGTCTCAGGGAAGTAGGAGCAGAGCAAGAAAAGTCTTTCTCCCAGGCAGTCTCTTTGGCACGTTCTTGGAACCGGATGCCAATCCGGGTAGCTAGTGACACCAGGTCATCCAGAGTGGTAGGAATGTCCCGACCAGCTAACTCGTCCTTAATCCTACCGGAAAGACCTTCCCAGAAGACGGACACCAGAGCCTCATTTTCCCAGGCAAGCTCAGAAGCGAGGGTGCGGAACCGTATGGCATAATGGCCCATGGTGAGACTCCCTTGGCGGAGACGTAGCAGAGAGGAGGCAGAAGAGGTTTTCCGTCCAGGTTCATCGAAGACTTTCCGGAAAGCAGCGAGGAAAGACGGCAGGTCGGACACCAGGGGATCCCCTCTCTCCCACAGGGGATTTAGCCATGCCAGTGCCTCCCCAGTGAGATGGGACATGATGAAGGCCACCTTGGTCCGCTCGGAGATGAACTGGTATGCCAATAGCTCAAAGTGCAAGGTGCACTGGTTTATGAAACCCCGAGCTAAAGTAGGTTCGCCGGCAAAGCGTGGAGGTGCCAGAAGCCGAGGTCCATAGTCGGGTACCATGAAGGGACTGGATTGCGGTACCGCAGGAATGGGCACGGCTGGACCAGAGGTAGACATAGACGAGTCACACAATGCGCCTAGACGACAGTTAATGGACCGTAGATAGGACAGTACCACCTCCTGCTGAGTTTTCTGACATAAGACTTCCTGGTGCAGATCGGAGATCTGGGGGCCACCGGGTTCCATGGCCCGAGCAAACTGTAACAGGTCTGGGAGGTGGAACCTCTGAGCAACTATACAAGGGGGCAGTCCTTGTAAGGAAGCGGGTGGCTCCCAGGGAAGACGGGCAGGTAGTCACAGCAAGTGACAGGGACAGTCTCTGGGTAGAGGGGCAGGTAGTCACGGCAAGTGACAGGGACAGTCTCTGGGTAGAAGGGCAGCGGGCTCGTGGCTGGTGAGCGCTCCCAGGTGAGCGGGCGAGAGTCTCTGGACAGGCTGGTGGTCACGGCAAGTGACGGCAAAACCTCCAGGTAGACTAGCAGACAGGTAGCGGATGGACGCTCCCAGGTGAGCGGGCAAGAGTCTCTGGACAGGCAGGTGGTCACGGCAAGTGACGGCAGAGCCTCCAGGTAGGCTAGCAGGCAGGTAACAGGTGAGCGCTCCCAGGTGAGCGGGCAAGAGTCTCTGGACAGGCAGGTGGTCACGGCAAGTGACGGCAGAGCCTCCCGGTAGGCTAGCAGGCAGGTAACAGGTGAGCGCTCCCAGGTGAGCGGGCAAGAGTCTCTGGACAGGCAGGTGGTCACGGCAAGTGACGGCAGAGCCTCCAGGTAGGCTAGCAGGCAGGTAACAGGTGAGCGCTCCCAGGTGAGCGGGCAGGCTGGTCCATAGACAGACTGACAGGAGTCGGAGGGCAGACCATCGGACCGCAGGCTTGCAAGCGGGTAGCGGATATCAGGCAGGTATCAAGCAGGAATCTGGCAGGTGACTGGCAGGTAACTGGTAACGGGACCTGAAGGCTGAAGCAGAGTGAAGGCTTTGCAACAACATTGCTCGGGCACCTCCATTTTGGAAGAGGTGCCTTATATATGGGAGGTCCTCCGGCAATTGGCCGGGGACTCCTTAGGACGGCGCGCGCGGTCCCTCAAAGAGAGGGGGAGCGCGCGCGCGCCCTAAGCACACTGCCGGGGAAGGAGCGCGTGCCGGAAGCAGCGGGGAGAGAAGCGCTGGAGGACGCCGCGCCAGGAGCGGGGAGGTGAGAGGGACGGCGTCTATGCCTAGTACGGGGCAGAGACGCCGATGCTACAGTGTGCATGCACAGACACCAGTATCACCCCAGTGCTACGAAGGTCCACGCGCAGCACACAAGGCCAAATCCCTGCCAGGTATAGGAAATAAATACAAAATGCCTATATTGTAAATAGTTACCCAGTTGGGTATTGCCTACTGTTATTTATTGTGTGAACTGAAAATAATGTGTTCATTTAGTTACCCTTAAGGGTATAAAGACTTTTAGGCTGAGGACTGTGAGCAGCCAAAAACTTTCCGTTGCACATAGCTGCACTTATCAAAGTGCCCTCTTATTTGTTTCATAAAAAGACCACAGAACAAAAACCCATTTGGCGTGGCCGAAGACGTGGTCCAAGACCTGGATCACTTATGCCCTGTAGCCACGCCCAGGGCCTACATTGAGGGTTTTCAAGCGGGTCCCTCATGTTACTCTTGTTACACCTTCATCCGTGAAATGGAAACCTGGTGACGGGACTTACTGTAACATTGTTATTGTTATTACTATTCTTACTTTTTGTTACCTGTTTGAAATGCTTCAGTCCAGGAGTACTGAATTGTACTAGGGGGGAATGTGGCACCCTGCTACCACAGGTACCACAGGACCCAAAAGGGTGTATGGACGGACTTCTCCACAAGAGGCCCTTACTACAAACAAACACCTCCACCCTTCCACCTCATACCACCAGAGGGAGCCCTGTTAGGGATATATAAACTGGAGGGTGGAGTTAGGCAGTTAGTTTCAGTCTGAGAGAGCGTGCTGGCACTTAGACCAGTGAAGAAGCAGTACGTCTGCTGCTGTGTTGAGGGCCCTGAGTGTGGCCGAGGCAAGGAGAGAGTAGTTAAGGGGGCAGAGGAGCATCACAGGCTCACCCCAAGACACAATCCGGACACCGGGTCCGCGCCTACAGGGTCCTCTATACCCAGTAGGGAATACCGGCATACCAGGAGGCTTCCAGACCCCTGGTCATCCTGAAGCTACCATCAAATACAGGACTAGGAACCACGAAGGCCCCGGCGTCCAGGGATAGTGGTTGGCAAAGAAAAGTCCTACTACCAAGCGGTCAGGCGAGAGAGCAACACAACACAGAAGCTAGGCTAAGTTCCAGGCTGGCCAGAAGCTTAGAGAGAGGAAGACATGGATCAGGAGGCCTTATACCCGCTCACTGGGGAGAAGTCCAGAAGTGCACCCTTCCTAGCAAGTACCCTGGACCATACCTGCCTTTACACCAGTAAAGGTACTGAAGCGAATCCCCTGTGTGCATGTCCGTCATTCCCCCTGACCCGACCGGGCCATCTCTCACCTGCATCCCATCCATCAACCCTGCCCCGGGGGCTCGCTCCGCCTGTGGGGAGCAGAAATGTGGCACCCCAGGGGTCTGGTTGCCACAGTAATAGAAATATTACGTCTGAGAGCAAGTGGGAGGTTTCTCTGGTCAGGAGCCCTAAGCATGCAACACGGCCCACACAGAACTGGGAGGGGAGGAATCTGCCCTTATAAACTGGGTCTGGGGCGGGATTAAGTCAGTCAGAGCCTGGAGTGAAGTTCCAGACACAGGGAGAGTTACAACAGGAGCTCTGTAGGAGCAGGAGCGAGTGCCAGAGGCTGGAAGCTAGATAGCTCGCCTTGGCTGAAGACACTAACCCCGGACACGGAGTCCGAGGCTGTGGGGACATCCAGGTCCAGCAGCAGAATCCAACCGGCAGGGGATTCCATGTCCTCTGGCCTTAGAAGCCCGGAGGCACGGTCACAAGCAAGGGACCAGCACCGCCATCGTGAAGCGGAGGCTAACGGAAGGCCCCAAGTCACCGGCCATACGGGTGAGCACCACACGGTATACTCAGGGACGTGGGCTACTTCTACCCGCATAGAGCAAGGTAGCCAGGAAAGAGTGCAGATAGTCGGGGAGGCCTAAAACTCCACCTGGCCAGGGGAGATCCTGCTTGCTCACAGACTGACCAGGCCCCTACTGCTAACCAGTACTCCCGGGAGGGTCTGCTTTATACCATCAGTAAAGACCCTGAACTGCACCACACGTCTCTGTGTTTCATCGCCGCACCAGCACCATTACTACTGGGACGCTCACACCATCGCTCCCATCATCCACACTAGCTGCCCTGAGGCAATACTTCTCCCGTGGGGAGTTATTCCATACTCGGCTGCGCAAATTACATCAGCCTCAGTGGTCTGCAGCGCAGCGGCGGTCCCCACTGACCGCAATCCACGGGTGGCGTAGTCGGACATTGATATTACCTAGGACTGCCACTGGTTTGACCGCCCTGGGCACGGACCGGGTCACCGCCACGGAGGACTACAACCCCCAGCGATCCGGCTCCGGGTATCCCCCTGCACAGCACAGGCCCAGGGGGCGCGTCAGAAACATCCCAGCTGCCATCTCATCACCCCCGGAGGTCTGCAGCAGCGCCGGTAACTATTACCAGAAACCACAGGTGGCGTCACGAGACAAACTGTTAACAAAAACACTAAAACCCCTTTTAAAGAGTGACCCCAGGGTACGGGCCCGGGAGCCGACTGCCGTGACATCCCAAAGAAGGTCAAGGCCCGGGTACCGAGTCTCCCCCATATATCCCCCTGGGTGAGTCAGATGCACTCTGATACAGACTCTGCCTGCTGCACTCTGATACAGACTCTGCCTGCAGCACTCTGATACAGACTCTGTCTGCTGCACCATCTAGTCTGTCCTACTGGGTCCAGCTGCTGCGCATCTATTGGTCTGTCCTGGAGTGGTACCTGGCGTTCATCGGGAGCCAAGTCTAACCTCAACATCAGAGGCTCTAGTGAACAGTCCAGTGCTCGCTTAGTCACGCCCCTCCAGGCTCTCCGGGTTCCGTAGCACAATGGTTCCACAAACCACGTCCTTGACAGTGCGCCCTCACAGGCAGGGTCCTCTCTCCTGTTGTACCAGTCGGTGACCCCTTTTGACATGTAAAGCGCAGCTGAATAAATGTCGCTGTCACAGTAATAATAATTATAGTACTTGTACTCTGGGTCAATTGATAGCACTTCACTGGTGTCTACGCCTAATTTGATGTGTTTTGGCAACTTTTGGTCCCATTTCTAGGTGTTGTATATGCATTTTTTGGCTCCCCCATTGACTCTTATGGGATTCGGAAATGTTCGACGAACATTCGGCGAATAAATTCGGGGCATATCAATTTGTTCGGCAAACTTTTCCGAACCGAACATTGAAATGTTTGCTCATGCGTAGTAAAGAAAGACAATTTTACTGCTATTTTGTAAAATCGTGGCAAAAAAAGCATTGCAAATGTATCCTGTGAACACAGTCTAAAACGCTGTGTTTTTTCTGCAAGAAAAAGCATAGAGAAATGCATAAAACTTTGTGTGAACAAGGCCTTGCTATTTTGCCTTACATGGGCCTTTAGAAAAACAAAAGAACATTTACCAACACATACATCCTCTAATAATAATGAGATGATTCTGCTCATTATGTCACAGTCTACACAACAAAGCTGTAAAGTGAGCTACAGCATCCAGGAAAAGTCAGCCTATTGTGACTGCTCTAGTAACCAGGTTTACAAACTGTCTATGTTAGGCTGTATTTGATACATATAAGTCATGGAGGTGATGAGATGCTGCAATATAGATCCATATTTTAACACCCATTGTCTTTTTTGTGGCAAATACATCTCGATAATGAAAAATTGACCCATCAATGAGACACTGATGAGGCCATCACTGATTCAGCACTTACAGTCCTTCACCACCTGGGACCTGGCCTAAATGTCCTCCCTGAATGAACAGTAACTTTTGGCACAGGCTCTATTTAAGTAACGTATAGTTGTATAATATGGGTACCCTATGGCTCTGGTTTGTCTGTACCGTATGGTACCTTTACCCCTTATGTACCGGGCAATTTTTCATTTTTGCGCTTTAATTTTTTACTCCCCTTATTCCAAGAGCCATAATTTTTAAATTTTTCTGTTGACGTAGCTATGTGAAGGCTTGTTTTTTGCAGGATGAGTTGTACTTTTGAATAACACCATCGATTTTAACATGTGATGTACTGGAAAGCAGGAAAAAAAATTCCAAGTGCGGTGAAATAGCAAAAAAAGCGTAATTCTGCTAACTTTTTTTTTTAATTTATTTATAGCAAATACATTAATTCAATTAGATAATAAAATTAAAATGGTTCATACAAAGTTAAGACAAAAAATACTACAAACTTGTCGGTATTGACATCATTAAATCACAAGCAATTATGTAGATCAATAAACAATATACATACTAAAAGTACACTGACACCTGCCAGTCAGCAGCCTCCAAACTCATGTCGCTCGCTTCATCCTTTGGTCTTACCTAGTGGTCTACTGACAACCACAATGATGGACATACTGTACATTAATGAAAAAAAGGACTACGTGGCACTCCTATTTAATAGGGTGCTCAGATAGGATTCCACTCCAATTATCAATGATTATAGGAATCTGGCACTCCAAAATAGTGAGAAAAAAGGATTTTATTTAATTACATAATTCTTCAGAATTGATTTGACGTTTCGGCATCATATGGCCTTCATCAGAACTGTAAATCAAAATAAAACAATCACATATGAGTAACAACTCTATAAATCAGAAAGTAACAACAGTCAATTCATACGAGAATCAAATCGTGGATAATAGGTGCAAGAAAAGTCCATATGAGCAAATACAGAATATCAATGCAAACAGTTTAATGGCATGGCTGCATAAATTATGTGTGATTCATAGACAATAAATAACTCAATGGATTTACTCAAAATTAGTAAGTTTACCAGGAAACTGCCCAATAGATAGATGGGAGGTCAATCACATAGCTGCAAAACAAAGGGACAGTGGGAGTCACTATATATGCCAAGGGAAACACATTATTAGTATACAGAGAGTACACAACTCACCAGGGTCACAGGAGAGAGGGACCTAGCATATCGGCGCTGCATGAGAAAAGCAGGACCGTGCTATAGGGAATGCGCTTCTGAGTACTTCTGAGGTGGCTGACATTATTTCTCACGTAAATATTTCGAGTGAATTTTTACAAATTCCTTCACATGAATTCCGTATACGGGATTATGAACGTGATTCTAGACATTTAATAAATTTAGAACTGCATACTGCTACTATAGCGGAATACCTCAAAGCTCAAAGAATTCCCCGAGGTCTAAGGGTCTCACTACGTCCTACTATCTTTAAAGAAAACGAGGAGTTTTGTAAGAAGTTTGAACAAATTTTGAACAAATGTTCCATTGATTTAATGACTCTGACATTGGACTATTTACAGAAATCTATAGTGACAAGTAAGGAACGTATTGAATCTATTGAGACACAGTTATCCTTTTCTATGTCCAGTAAGGACTTTAAAATCACAAAAGATAAAATCCAGACTGGACTGATCCAGCACCGCCAAGAATCCGAAAAAAAGAAAAGATCCAAGTTTTTAAGAGACGCTGAAGACTATAATAACAAAAGAGTGTACAGATGGCAAGACTCCTATTCACCACGTGGTCCCTACCGGAGTCGACGAAACGCATCGGATACCACTTACTCCAGTTCGGATACAGATCGTCAGCCCCAACATCAACGTCAGTCTTTTTTAGGAGACAAGAAACGGAGATATCAAAAAGGAAGACGCGAAGAGGGGGACAGTGCTATAGGAACTCCATCAACCTCAATACAGACAAGATCACAGGTACGGTAACCCCGTTAGTAATGAACATTTCATCGAAAAATTTAAGTCCTATCCAATTATCTCTCTTACAAAAGGGTTTGTCTTTTTGCCCTACCTACAAATTGGATACGTTTAAATTGGATATGGACTTGGAACATTTCTATAGATCTTTGCGATTAAAAACACATTTTTCCACTGTTCAAACTGTTGTATCTGCTGCATCTACCACCGCCTCTGCACCATTTAATCTAGATAACCTAGGTCTTAGAATCAAAAGTAGTTTTATGCCTCCTAAGAATAGTCCACCAGTGGAAACCTTTATTAGTCTGATTAATCGCGAAGTGGACGGTTTCAAAAAAGATGTCTCCAAGGGCAAATTCCACTGCCCTAGTAATATGTCTAACTCTGATCATTTGGCCCTGCAATCCCTAACCAAAGACAAGGAACTAATCATTAAACCCGCAGATAAGGGGGGAACAGTGGTCATCATGGATCTTAAGGATTATATGGAGGAGACTAACCGTCAACTGTCTGACACTAATATTTACCAACCCTTAGCCTCTAATCCTACATCTAGAATAGCTTCTAGGATAAGGACTTTGGTGGCCAAATTTCAGGGCAATGGCACCATTGATAAGAAGGTGGGCGAATTTTTAACCAATCATCATCCCATTACCCCGGTTTTCTATGTACTACCTAAGGTGCACAAAAGACTACATAAACCTCCGGGACGGCCCATTGTGGCATCAACGAACTCAGTCCTCTCGCCTCTTAGTATTTTACTAGAGAAGGTTTTGTCTCCACTAATCAGAAATACGAAATCATTTATTCTAGATACGAATGACTTCATTAAGATGATTCATAAGACTAAGCGAGTACCAATCGACTCCTTTTTAGTAACCTGGGACATTAGTAGTCTTTACACCTCCATAAAGCACCACAAGGGTTTAGAGGCCGTGGTAGATTTACTGTCCTCCACATTTGACAATAAGAACAAGGTTGACTTCTGTGTTGAACTCTTGGATCTTGTCTTGACAGAGAATTTTTTCATGTTTGGTGATGATTTTTTTCTCCAGGTGCAAGGTACAGCAATGGGGTCCAATGTAGCCCCGCCCTATGCTAATTGTTTTATGGCCTATTTCGAAGAGAAGTTCATCTATACTAATCACATCTTCAAACAAAACGCCTTGGTTTGGCGTCGTTATATAGACGATATTTTTTGCATATGGCGGGGCTCATTGGACTCCCTTCTCTCCTTTCATACCCATTTGAATCTGATATGACCTGAACTGCAATTTGTGTTACATTATGATACCGAGACAGTCAGTTTTCTTGACACAAGAATTATCAAAAAGTCAGATGGAGAACTGATAGTAGACCTTTTTGTGAAGGAGACCGATCGCAATAATCTATTACATTTCTCGAGCTGTCACGAAGGAATCCATTCCCATATCCCAATTTAGTCGGGTAACCAGGATTGTTTCCGATCCTGAGACAAAGAATATACGCCTCCAGGAAACTGAGACTAAGTTCCTTAATAGGGGATATCCTCAAGTTTTACTGTCTAAAATAAGGTCTAAACCAACTTCCCGCAGGGAACAATCGGTGAAGCGGATACCTTTAATACACACCTTTCACCCTTTTATGTATAAGATACATAAGAGTATAGGCAAATTCTGGCACATTCTTCATGATAGTTACCCGTCTGTAGACGAATTCAAATTGCCTTTTATGCCATGCTTTCGGCGACCTACTAACCTTCGTGACAGACTGGTACGAGCGGATATTGGCTCTAAAAAAGTACTTTCAAGACAGACGTTTCTACATACTCCTAAAAGAGGAACGTTCCCTTGTCTACACTGTCCGCAGTGTAACAATGTACAGAAAGGAGACAAATTTTTTCACCCACACACGGGAGAGCCTATTAGCTTCAAAGATTTCTTCACACGTGATTCTTCATATGTTGTTTATGCCATAAAATGCCCTTGCGGTCTCGTATATGTTGGAGAAACTACCCAACATATACGTGACCGCATATCACAGCATAAGTCAAGCATCCGATGTGGCAAGAACTATCTACCCATTCCATTCCATTTCGATTGTTTTAAACACAATATTGCTCAGCTGAAATTCCAGATTCTCGAACATGTACCAGCTCCAAGGAGAGGCGGTGATAGAATCAGGACATTAAAATGTTGTGAATCTTACTGGATACATAAATTGGACACCTTAGAACCGAGGGGATTAAATAGGGAATATGAAATTTCCAGTTTCATCTAATAACTTTTCCTTTTTTCTCTTATTTTATAACAGAGCCGATTAAATTGAATTTCATCACCATACGGGCTGGTATGACTATATTTCTTATATTATACTTTTTTATTTTTAATTTTTCTTTTTTCTTTTTTATCTTTTGTTATTTTATATTTTTATTTTTTTTATTATTATTATTATTATTATTTTTATTTTTATTATTTTTATTTTTGTTTTTATTTCTTTTTATTCTTTATTATTTATTTTTATTTTTATTATTTACTTTTTTATTTATTATTTTTATTTTTATTTTTCTATTCTTTATCTTTTTCTTATCTTTTCTAATTTTCCTTATTTTTCCGTTTTTCCTTTTGTTCTATTTTACTTTTACATTTATTTTTATATCTTCCTTCCTCATATCTTTCTCCTCGTTTCCTAGTCCTATATTGGGTCTCTGTTAATACTCATGCTCCCCTCCTCTATTCCGCCTTTATTTACATCTGTCTGCAGTGTCCCTATGCAGTTCCTCTAGTCATATTCTATCATTGTTACTAGCTTATGGGAACTTCCCTACTCTCATTATGAGTCTGCCCTACCATGCTGCCTCCTGGTCCGTGCCTGAGGTGTAATCCCACCAATGCAAACACATAGCGGCGACATATTCCTGCCGTCGCGTCACTTCCGGTGACGCTCTTAGGGGTCCATCATGTGACTTCCGGGTGCCGTATTAGCGCCGCATCCCGGAAGTATGGGAACGATATATAAGTGCACTATAGCACTCAGTCACTCAGCGCATTCCCTATAGCACGGTCCTGCTTTTCTCATGCAGCGCCGATATGCTAGGTCCCTCTCTCCTGTGACCCTGGTGAGTTGTGTACTCTCTGTATACTAATAATGTGTTTCCCTTGGCATATATAGTGACTCCCACTGTCCCTTTGTTTTGCAGCTATGTGATTGACCTCCCATCTATCTATTGGGCAGTTTCCTGGTAAACTTACTAATTTTGAGTAAATACATTGAGTTATTTATTGTCTATGAATCACACATAATTTATGCAGCCATGCCATTAAACTGTTTGCATTGATATTCTGTATTTGCTCATATGGACTTTTCTTGCACCTATTATCCACGATTTGATTCTCGTATGAATTGACTGTTGTTACTTTCTGATTTATGGAGTTGTTACTCATATGTGATTGTTTTATTTTGATTTACAGTTCTGATGAAGGCCATATGAGGCCGAAACGTCAAATTAATTCTGAAGAATTATGTAATTAAATAAAATTCTTTTTTCTCACTATTTTGGAGTGCCAGATTCCTATAATCATACTGTACATTAGACCTTATCTTCACCCACCTTTCCTCCCTAGCTAACCTCACAACCTCATCTCTCCTCCTATCTGACTACCATCTACTCACTTTCTTATTCCTGTTATCCTCACCTGCCCAGATGTTAAAAACTAGCACACCCACGGAAAAACTTCGCACAGCTAGACATACAGAGAGTGTTTTCTACCGCTGTCCTTTATTTCTTCACTCCATGACACAGACAGTGCCATCATTTTCTACAATGCAACAATCACATTAGCTATTGACTCTTTCGCCCATCTCGTGCATGGCAGAGTGCGATGAATCAATAGACAACCCTGGCACCACAAGGTCAAAAAAAAGCTTTGGCAAGTTACAGGGTTGCAGAGTGGCACTGGAAGAAAACGCACTCGCAAGAAGACTTCACTGTATTCAAAAAAGCAACTTTCACATTCAAATCGGCCCTTACCTCTGCTAAACAGGTCTACTTGAAAACCTTCGCATCTTCTTTATCCCACCACCCCAAATAGTTTTTCAACACTTTTAACTCCCTCCTGCACCCACCACCACCCCCTCCTATTCACCTCATCTCTGCAGAAGACTTTGCAGCGTATTGCAAAAATAAGATCGACCAAACAAGACAAATATTTACTGCACAGACACCACAACCCCTATGTACAACAGACCACTGCCCCTCCATCATAACCTTCCTTGCCAGCATCACTGATGGAGAGCTTTCTCATCTCCTCTCAAAATCCCACTTCACCACTTGTGCACTTGATCCCATCCCACCTCCTCCCCAACCTCACCACCACACTTGTCCCAGCCCTAACCCATCTCTTAAACCTATTGTTAATTTCTGGTACCTTCCCTTCTGCTAGAGAATAGAGAGAGATGATTCAAAAATATCTAAACAAACTGAAACTATGGGCCGCAACAGAATGTTTTTTTACAGGGAGAAATGCAAAGTTCTACATCTGGACAAGAAAAATGAAAAAACTAAATACAGAATGGGAGGAATAGGGCTAAGCAACAGCATGTTTAAAAAAGACTTGGGTATACTAATAGATCACAGACTGAACATGAGTCAATAGTGTTATGCAGCAGCAAAAAAAGGCAAGCACAGTTCTGGATTGCATTAACAGAAGCATACAATCTAGATCACGTGAATTAATTATCCCCCTCTACTCCTCTTTGGTCAGACCTTATCTGGAATACTATGTCCAGTTCTGGGCACCACATTTTAAAAAAGACATAAAGAAACTGGAGCAAGTTTAGAGAAGAGCGGCCAGAATGGTGACCGGTCTGAAAAGTATGTCCTACGAGGAACGGTTAGAGAATTTGGGAATGTTTTGCTTGCAAAAGAGAAGACTGAGAGGAGACTTAACAGCTGTCTACAAATATCTCAAAGGCTGTCACACTGTAGAGGGATCAGCTTTATTCTCATTTCCACAAAGAAAGACTAGAAGCAATGGGATGAAACTAAATGGGAGAAGATACAGATTCGATATTAGAAAAAAAAATTTCACAGTGAGGGTGATTAACGAGTGGTACAGGCTTCCGTGAGAGGTGGTGAGCTCTCCTTCAATGGAAGTCTTCAAACAGAGGCTGAACAGACATCTGTCTGAGATGATTTAGTGAATCCTGTATTGAGCAGGGTGTTGGACGAGATGACCCTGGAGGTCCCTTCCAATTCTACCTTTCTATGTTTCTATGTTTTCAAACATGCCAAGATAACATTTATCCTGAAGAAACCATCCCTCAACTCGACCTCTACTTCCAGCTATCATCCCATATCGCTGCTCCCGTACGTCTCCAAACTCCTGGGACAGCATGTCCATGCTGAACTTTCCGCCCACCTTGCATCTAATTCACTCTTTGACAATCTAGATCCAGCTTCTGTCTACACCACTCCACCGAAACTACTAATGAATTACCGCAAAATCTAACAGACAATTCTCTATACTCCTCCTTCTAGATCTATCCTCTGTCTTCGGCACAGTCGACCACTCACTCCTACTACAAATCCTCTCTTCCCTTGACGTCAAAGAACTTGCCCTCTCCTGGATCTCCTCATACCTTTCTAACTACACATTTAGTGTCTCCCTTTCCCATACTACCTCCTCATCCAGTACCTTCTCTCTTGGTGTCCCTCAAGGCTGTGTACTGAGACGCCTACTCTTTCCAATCTACACTTTTAGGCTGGGACAGTTAATAAAGTAAGATTGACTTCCACTACCACCTATACGCTGATGATACTCAGATCTACCTCTCTGGCCCAGATGTCACCTCTCTGCTGTCCAGAATCCCAGAGTGTCTATCAGAAACATCCTCCTTCTTCTCCTCTCATTTGCTAAAATTCAATGTGGACAAAACTGAACTCATCATCTTTCCTTAAATTCACCTAACCTCCTATCCAATCTATCAATCACAATTAACACACTGCTTTCCGCAGTACCGGAAGTCAAATGCCTCAGAGAAACCCTTGACTCTGCCCTGCCCTTCAAACCACACATCCAAGTTCTTGCCACCTCCTACCACCCCCAACTCAAAAATATTTCTAGAATTCGTCCTTTCCTCAACCCTGAATCTATTAAAATTTTAGTGCATGCCCTCATCATTTCGCATCTCGACTACTGCAATATCCTCCTCTGCAGGCACCCTGCATACATTCTCGCACCTTTCCAGTCCTTCCTTAACTCTGCTGCCCGACTAATCAACCTCTCTCCACACTACTCCTCTGTGTCTAACCTCTGAAAATCACTTACTTGGCTCCCAGTTGCCCAATTTATCCAGTTCAAACTGCTAATGCTGACCTACAAAGCCATCCATAATCTATCTTCTCCATAAATCTCCAAACGAATCCCCCAATATCTTTCAACACACAACCTCTGGTCCTCCCAAGACCTTCCTCTCTCCTCCACACTCATACATTCCTCACCCAACCACCTCCAAGACTTCTCCCGAGTGTCCCCCATCCTCTGGAATTCTGTTCCTCAACACATCCGATTATCCACCAAACTCGGAATCTTGAGACGGAACTTGAAAACCCAGCTCTTCAAGAAATCTTACAGCCTGCAATGACCCTGCTATCACCTTACCACCATCAGAGCTGCCATAACCACCTACCCTACTGTCTTCTTCTCCATTATCCTTTAGACTGTAGACCTCTCCCCTCTGTACCGGTCTGTCAGTGTTAGTTTGTTCACCTTATTTTATATTTGTATCATGTATGCAACCCCTTTTCATCTACAGTACCATGGAACCAATGGTGCTCTAAAAGTAAATAATACTTTTCATAGAGAAAAAATTATAATCCATAAATGCATCTCCAGAAAGGGGACATATCACCCTCACAATGAACATATGGGATTAATTGTAGCTGGGGAAGAGAAAAGTTAATTATTAGTGTTGAGCGAACATGCTCGACACTGCTCGGTACTCGCCCGAGCATCACGCTACTCGGGATGTTCGGCGAGCACCGAGCATTTCCGGGTTACTCGGGCGGGAGCTCGGGTCTCCGCCCTGCATGTTTGGCGCTCTTTACAGAGCCAATGAACATGCAGGGATTGCCAGCCAGTCACTGTAATGCCGCAGCCATGTTGGTTGTGGGCATTACAGTGATTGGCTGGCCGCACAGCGTCACATCGAGTATTTAAAACCGGGCGCCGCCATCTTGGACACAGTCGCTCCGGATCAGACAGTGTAGGGACAGCGCTGCTGATTTAGGGAGAGATATAAACTGCGAAATAGTGTAGGGTCTGTAAAGGCTGCCAGATCAAACAAACAGTCCTTCTCAGGACAAATATCCATCCCAGATATCAGGCAGGCAGGCTGTATAGGAGACGCAGTGGTTATACCAGCAAACGCTGCATTACAGTCCTACGTGCTGCTCCTGTTGCTGAAATTGCTGGACTTAGCTCCAGGTCTCAGGGGACAGGAAAAATCCTTTTTTTTTCATCTAAATCCTCTTTTTTTGTTCCCTCCTTCACATTGTACAAATACCCGTCTTATTAACCTTTTGGTGTCCCCCCCCCCAAAAAAAGCGTGTCTCTGATTTTTCAGACACAAATATATCTGTTGAAAATAGTCAGGTGTAGGCTAGAAAAACAGAAGTGTTGTTTTGCACTTCCACGGTTCAAACCTCTGTATTATCCACTTTTGGGCCATTTGTATCTAAAAAAAAAACAGTTTGAGTGTGTCGCTCACTGTTCAGCCGCAATTATATCTATTTAAAAAAGTCTGGTATACCCCAGTAAACAATAACTGTGGTTTTGCCATCCCACAGTAAAAAATCTCTATTATTCAGGTTTTGGTATATTTTCCGTAAAGAAAAACAGTAGTGTCTCCTGACTGTTATGACACAAAAATATATGTGTTGAAAATAGTCTGGTGTAGGCCCGACAAATCCCAGTGTGGTTTTGCAGTTCCACGGGTCAAATCTCTGTACTATCCAGTTTTGGGCCTTTGGTATCTAAAAAAACACAGTTTGAGTGTGTCGCTCACTGTTCAGCCGCAATTATATCTATTTAAAAAAGTCTGGTATACCCCAGTAAACAATAACTGTGGTTTTGCCATCCCACGGTAAAAAATCTCTATTATTCAGGTTTTGGTATATTTTCCGTAAAGAAAAACAGTAGTGTCTCCTGACTGTTGTGACACAAAAATATATGTGTTGAAAATAGTCTGGTGTAGGCCCGACAAATGCTAGTGTGGTTTTGCAGTTCCACGGGTCAAATCTCTGTACTATCCAGTTTTAGGCCTTTGGTATCTAAAAAAACACAGTTTGAGTGTGTCGCTCACTGTTCAGCCGCAATTATATCTATTTAAAAAAGTCTGGTATACCCCAGTAAACAATAACTGTGGTTTTGCCATCCCACGGTAAAAAATCTCTATTATTCAGGTTTTGGTATTTTTTACTTAAAGAAAAACAGTAATAGTTTCTCCCTGATTGTTCAGATTGTTTAAAAGAGTCGGGTGTAGGCCAGAGAAATAGAACTGTGGTTTTCCTCTTCCACGGTTCTAATCTACTTTTTATTACCCTTTTTCCACTGATAGTGCAAGTGTAAGCTATTTTACTTCCTTTACAATGGGCAAGGCACGTGGCAAGGGACGTGGAAGTGGACGTTCTGGTGATGGTTCGTGCAGAGGACGGGGCCGTGGCCAAGGTGAAAATGTGCCACAACCAACAGCCACATCTTCTTGCTCCCACTTCTTGACCGAATTACTAGGGAAGCACAGAACAACACCAGTATTGAGAACTGATCAGTGTGAACAGGTTATTAATTGGATAGCAGATAATACTTCCAGTTACCTGGGCACCACCACCTCCGGTCTGTCTTCCACACGGTCAACTCTTAGTAGCCGTGAGTCTCGACCGCATACTCCTCCTCACCCTGATGCTCCTTCCTCCCACCATGCCGAGTGTCGTCAGACAGCAATTGATCCCACACTTGGACACTCTGAAGAGCTGTTCACTGGTCCATTTCCATATTTGTGCCCCTCGCCTGATACGCTTGAAGTTGTGGAAGAGGAGATCCCATGTAGCGATGCCCAAATATTTGAACAGCCACGGCCACAGGAAGTCGACGCTGGCAATTTGTCACAAGAGGTGGACGATGACGAGACACAATTGCCAGGAAGTGAGGAGGAGCATTGTGGTGCGCAAGTGGAAGAGGAGGAGGTGGTGGATGATCTAGTAACTGACCCAACGTGGCAGGAGGACATGCAGAGTGAGGCCAGCAGCACACAGGGGGAGGGAGGCAGAGTACCCCAAAAGGCAGGAAGAAGCAGTGTGGTGGCTTCCGTTCCCCGTAACACCAACACGAGGGACGTTGCCAGTACAAGCGGTAGGTCTTTCAGAGTCTGGAATTTTTTTAAAGACTGCTGATAACCCCAAAAAGGCCATATGTTCCACCTGCCATGCCAGCATCAGCAGGGGTGACAAAACTACCAGCCCAACCACCACCAGCATGATCAGGCACATGGCAGCAAAGCACCCGACTTTGTGGGGCGAAACCCAGGGTCCACGGCCAGTGTCAGCGGGTGTCACCACTGCTTCTTCCACTGTTGTGCATGCAATAGAACCCCCTGTTGTGTGTGCAAGGCAATCCCCTGTCCATACTGCATGTAAAGATGCCCCCTCCTCTCAGTCTTCACTTGTTATGGCAGTTTCTCAAGAAACAGCATCAACGTCCACGTCCCACTGCAGCGTTCAATTGTCCATATCCCAGACCTTTGAACGAAAGCGGAAATTCGCAGCTAACGCCCCACAGGCCACAGTCCTAAATTCGCACATTTCACGACTGCTTGCATTGGAAATGCTGCCTTTTAGGCTGGTGGAGACGGAATCCTTCCGCAATCTTATGGCGGTGGCCGTCCCTCGGTACTCTGTCCCCAGCTGACACTATTTTGCCCGGTGTGCCATCCCCGCACTACACAAGCACGGGTCCCAAAGCATCTGCCGTGCCCTCAACAACGCAGTTACTGGGAGAGTCCACCTGACAACGGACACGTGGACAAGTGCTTGTGGCCAGGGACGGTACATCTCTCTGACGGCACACTGGGTAAACATAGTGGAAGCCGGGACCCAGTCGGACCTTGGGACGGAACACGTCCTCCCCACACCGAGGATTGCGGGCCCTATGTCAGTCATAGTTGCCCCCACAGTGTATAGCTCCTGCGCATCATCCTCCTCCTCCTCCTCATGTTCAGCATTCATCTCAGATATCACCACATCAGTTACAAGCTGGAAGCACTGCAGTACTGCCTCCGCCAAGCGGCAACAGGCTGTGCTGAAACTCATAAGCTAAGGTGATAAACCTCACACTGCTTGTGAGTTGTGGACAGCTGTGAAAGAGCAGGCAGATCTGTGGCTGAGACCGCTGAACCTACATCCCGGCATGGTCGTGGGTCCAGCAGTTTCTTAAATCGTACCCCGAGTTGCCAGATCTGCTCGTGAAAGTACGCCGCCTGTCAGCTCATTTTCGCAAGTCGGCTACAGCTTCCGCCGCCCTTGCTGTGTTGCAGCAGCGTTTGCAGCTTCCGGCACACCGACTGGTGTGTGATGTCCCCACACGTTGGAACTCTACCCTCCACATGTTGCAAAGGAATTGTGAGCAGAAGAGAGCAGTTGTGGAGTACCAGATGCAACAAGGCCGTCGATATTCAGGTCAGACTCCACACATAAGACCTCAGGAGTGGACCTGGATGTCTGACATATGTACCATCCTGACAAACTTTGAGGAGGCCACCAAGATGGTGAGTGGCGATGACGCCATCATTAGTGTCAGCATCCCACTTGTCTGTCTTTTGCAACGCTCTCTGCAGAGAATTAAAGAGGAGGCATTGCAGCCAGAGTATGATGAGATGGATCAAGAAGCCGTAGTGGGCGATTACACACAGCCCAGCCTCATCTCATCCCAACGTACATTGGGGGACAATGAGGGAGAGGAGGAGGAGGAGGAAGAACAGGAGCTGCTATCATGCGCTGTAGACGGTAGTATCTGTACAAGTATCATACTGTCGGTTCAGCGTGGGTGGCCTGAGGACAGGGGGGAGGAGGAGGAGGAGGAGGAGAGCATGGTCAGTCGTCATCTTGGTGAGGACACGGAAATCTTGCCCGTTACCAGTCTGGCACGCATGGCTGACTTTATGTTACGCTGCCTTAACCGTGACCCTCGCGTTGTCAAAATGTTGGGTGACAGTCATTACTGGTTGGTGACACTTTTAGACCCCCACTACAAGAAGAACTTTCACTCTCTTATTCTTGAGGTGGAGAGGTCTACAAAAATGTGGCAGTACCATAAGGCCCTTGCTGCAGAACTCTTAACATAATTCCCATCTGAACACGCAAGCGGCAGAGGTCACAGTTCGTTGCCCAACCAAGGCGTACAGGCGAGAGAGATGCAACTTCAATCCAGCAGAGGCAGGGGAACACTGTCAACGTTCTGGGACAGATTTCTGACACCCGCCCAGCTTACAGGCCCTGAGGCGTACTCTCAAAAGGAGTGGAAAGTTTCAAAAGATGGTGTGGGAGTACCTTGCCGACCGTACCAGCGTCCTCCGTGATTCCTCTGTGCCTTTTAATTATTGGGTATCCAAGCTGGACACTTGGAATGAACTCGCTCTGTACGCCTTGGAGGTCCTGGCCTGACCTGCCGCTAGCGTGTTATCGGAGCGTGTTTTTAGTGCCGCTGGGGGAATTATAACTGATAAGCGCACTCGCCTGTCAACTGACAATGCTGACAAGCTGACCCTTATCAAAATGAACAAGGGCTGGATTGGGCCAGACTTCTCATCACCACCAAATGACAGCAGAGTAACATAAAGTCAAATCCACTGTGTTATTTCGGGAGGTGTATTCACATGCACCGCTTCACACCCACACATGGGTATACGCTTCCTCATTTCGGCTGTTTTATGTTCTTCTCCTTATCCTCAGCCTCCACGACCACTATACCACCAGGGTGCCAGAATTGCAAGTTCCTCCGTCCTTATTTTTGTCAGCTTTTGCTTGGAAGGCATAAGCAAATCCTATGGGAGACCCACTCCCCAATAATGGGACTTATGTTTGTAATATGCTGTACTGCATGGCTCTTGTAAGGGGCATTGCAAGTTGCTCCGTCCTAATTTTTGGAAGCTTTTGCTTGGAAGGCATAAGCAAATCCTATGGGAGACGCAATCCCCAATAATGGGACTTATGTTTGTAATATGCTGTACTGCAGGGCTCTTGTAAGGGGCATTGCAAGTTGCTCCGTCCTAATTTTTGGAAGCTTTTGCTTGGAAGGCATAAGCTAATCCTATGGGAGACCCACTCCCCAATAATGGGACTTATGTTTGTAATATGCTGTACTGCAGGGCTCTTGTAAGGGGCATTGCAAGTTGCTCCGTCCTAATTTTTGGAAGCTTTTGCTTGGAAGGCATAAGCTAATCCTATGGGAGACCCACTCCCCAATAATGGGACTTATGTTTGTAATATGCGTTACTGCATGGTTCTTGTAAGGGGCATTGTACGTTGCTCCGTCCTAATTCTTGGAAGCTTCTGCTTGGAAGGCATAAGCAAATACTATGAGAGACCCACTCCCCAATAATGGGACTTATGTTTGTAATATGCTGTACTGCATGGCTCTTGTAAGGGGCATTGCAAGTTGCTCCGTCCTAATTTTTGGAAGCTTTTGCTTGGAAGGCATAAGCAAATCCTATGGGAGACGCAATCCCCAATAATGGGACTTATGTTTGTAATATGCTGTACTGCAGGGCTCTTGTAAGGGGCATTGCAAGTTGCTCCGTCCTAATTTTTGGAAGCTTTTGCTTGGAAGGCATAAGCTAATCCTATGGGAGACCCACTCCCCAATAATGGGACTTATGTTTGTAATATGCTGTACTGCATGGCTCTTGTAAGGGGCATTGCAAGTTGCTCCGTCCTAATTTTTGGAAGCTTTTGCTTGGAAGGCATAAGCAAATCCTATGGGAGACCCACTCCCCAATAATGGGACTTATGTTTGTAATATGCTGTACTGCATGGTTCTTGTAAGGGGCATTGTACGTTGCTCCGTCCTAATTCTTGGAAGCTTCTGCTTGGAAGGCATAAGCAAATACTATGAGAGACCCACTCCCCAATAATGGGACTTATGTTTGTAATATGCTGTACTGCATGGCTCTTGTAAGGGGCATTGCAAGTTGCTCCGTCCTAATTTTCGGAAGCTTTTGCTTGGAAGGCATAAGCAAATCCTATGGGAGACCCACTCCCCAATAATGGGACTTATGTTTGTAATATGCTGTACTGCATGGCTCTTGTAAGGGGCATTGCAGTTCCTCATAATTTTTGGAAAGCCTTCCATTCACTGCTTAGGCCAATTGTGCACAGGAGACCCAGTTGCTATAAATGGAAAAAAAGGTTTAGTTAAGGCCCTCTGACCTCCATGTCATTTCCAAGGGGCATTGGAGTGCCTCGAAATTTTTGGTAGGCATTGCACTCACTGTATGCCCTATAACTGTGTAGCCGAACCGCTCCTTTTGTTACAGAAACATATCCTACAAGACATATCTGGTTGACTGGCCTGATATTGATGTGAATGGTCCCTGTTCCTCCTGCTCTTTCTCCTTTGCCACTACCTCATCCATCATTTATCACCTGAAGCTTTGTTTTAACGGGAGTCATAGAACTTGGATAGTAGCAGGAAAACATCCAGCAATCCTCGGAGGAGGTAGGATATGCGCCAAAACGCTGACCACCTCAGGCCTAGCCGCTACTACATACATACGCTTGCATTCCAACAAAACAAAGCAGATGTTAACTTCTATCATCCTCGTCATGCTCCTCACCTTGGCACTCTCAACTCCCCTGATGGAGAAGCCAGGGCCCACCGGAGGAGTCTGGTTGTCTGGTGGGCTCGGCCAATGCTGCCCTAAAGCAGGCCAGGCTAAGAAAAGTGTGGGAAAGGTTACCGGGACAAATAGGGGTGGCTGGGGACCGAGTATGGACACCCGGCCGCCCCCTGGAGGCTGGGGAGCAAGCGGGGACATCCGGCCACGGGGCGGCTGGGGACTGAGTATGGATACCAGGCCGTCGACGCAGCCATGGGGTGGTGGCCAGATTCCGCCTCCACATGCCTAAAAGGCCCAATTTAAAGTGCAAGCAAGCAGTATGGTATTGCAGCCTGGGGGTGGGTGGATGGCAGGCTGCATACTTGTGCTTGCATTGCAAGGAATGGGAGAGGTACAATTGAACACTGCCCTGGGACAAGGACTTGAACGGGGATAGTTGCAAGTCTGCAACGACAGGTGCAGGGTGGGAGGCATCTTCGCATGTACCATGAACAGGGGTTTGGCATGCACACAGTAATGTCGAATAGGCTCTCCTTCCCACTAAATGCACTGGGGAGGGCACAGGTAATGTTTTGGTATACGCGCTTAATCTTATGTATAAGGCACACCAGGACAAATAGGGGCGGCTGGGGACTGAGTATGGATACCTCGCTGCCGAGGCAGCCATGAGGTAGTGGCCAGCTTCGGCCTCCTCCAAACTAAAAGGCTCCATTTCAAGTGTAAGCTAGCAGTATGGCATTGCAGTCTGGGGGTGGGTGGGTGGCAGGCTGCACACTTACACTTGCATTAAAAGAAAACAAAGCAGATGATAACTTCTGTCATCATCATCATGCTCCTCACCTTGGCACTCTCAACTCCCCTGATGGAGAAGCCAGGGCCCACCGGAGGAGTTTGGTTCTCTGGTGGGCTCGTCCAATGCTGCCCTAAAGCAGGCCGGGCTAAGAAAAGTGTGTGGGGGGATGTTCCAAGGAGAAATAGGGGCGGCTGGGGACCGTTTATGGACACCCGGCTGCCCCCAGGCAGCTGGGAACCGTGTGTGGACACCCGGCCGTGGGGCGGCTGGGGACAGAGCATGGACATCCGGCCGCCGGGCGGCTGGGGACTGAGTATGGATTCCAGGCCGCCAACGCAGCCATGACGTGGTGGCCAGATTCCGCCTCCACATGCCTAAAAGGCCCAATTTCAAGTGCAAGCAAGCAAGCAGTATAGTATTGCAGCCTGAGGGTGGGTGGGTGGCAGGCTGCATACTTGCGCTTGTATTGCAAGGAATGGGGGAGGTACAATTGAACACTGCCCTGGGACTAGAACTTGCAAGGGAATATTTGCAAGTCTGCATCTTCTGATGCGGCAAGGATCACTTATGATGGGCACACTTTTAGACAGTGACATGGGTGTCAGAGATGCTTCCAGGGGTCTTCCCCATGCTGTTCCCATGTCTTTTCAGCACTTTATGCATGTGTCACACAGCACATGGCCAGATAAGGTTGTAAAATGTTAAAATTACATTTCCCGGTTAATGCATTTGTCACAGCTGAAATCAATACAAAAGTGCAAAAACGCATAAAAAATGCTACTTGTGAACATAGCCCAAGGTGTGGATGAGTATTTTTGTTTTTGGTTATTTATTTTACCTTATACACAAGTCTTTACCCTGGAAAAGAAATTCCTTAACATATTTCACAGGAAAAAAGTTTCAGTTTCGTTTTTGAACGTTTTATTGTGAGCCCGTAAAAGTGGCTTAATACCTCTGACCACGTTGTTGACAGCAGTGACCTGGGGGTCAGAAATGCTTCCTGGGGTGATCCCCATGCTGTCCCCATGTCATTTGAGCACTGTCACTATCGTTTTGGGCACTTGTTAGGCTTTTCAAAGACTGCCGGGGGTGTCACCGCAAAAATGCTCGGGTCTCCCATAGACTAACATTGAGCTTGTTGCTCGGGTCGAGCACCCGAGTATCACGGCGAGCTCGGCCCGAGCTTCGAGTACCCGAGCATTTTAGTGCTCGATCAACACTATTAATTATAACAAGGCTGAGATTAGTTTACATAGAGGTGGAGAAATACTCTTCCAAACCAAAGAGCTTCCTCTGATCAAAGAATCTTTCTGAGACACTTCTGAGCCAGTAGTCAATGATAAATATTGAGGTCTACATTGATCCTATATTTACAGGAGATATATTTTTGGTGTCGTAGCGATGGGACGAACATAACACATTCATTCACATCAATGTAAGGCCATGCTAACGCTTCCAAGTTAATAACACACTGATGGATGATGCTATCCAGGCCATGTTTCATCTCTATATAAAGGTAAAATAGCAAGAAACATGACGACAATATCTTCCATCTGGGACCTCCAGGGCCAAAAATATCCTGTAATTTGGGGATCTCGTAACATTCTAAAAGACCAGCACAAATTAGTGCCCACTTGAGCTCACAACTGATAACCTTGATCTAATAAAAAGCAGAAATTGGGTTTAGTCATTGTCAGTCCTGAAAAGTAGAGCTTGGTGTGGCTTCTGTCCGGTTTCCTAAGGAGCACCTCCCTCCGCTAAGCTCTGAGCCATTTCCGTGACATGATGTTTAGTAATTTTCTTTCATTATTCCTTTTTTTTATGTGATTGTAAATATTGTATTGTTTTGTTCCCATTTTATATAATCTTTTGTATATTTTTCATAAACCCTGCCTACCTTTCTGGATTAAATATATAAAATGTAATAGCTGTTTTCAGGGACAGCATCACCTGGCACACCCGGGCAAGTGCAGGGGCCCTGAGCAATCAGGGGGGGGGCACTCGCTGTTGGGGACACCAACACTGTGCACTGTGAGGCTTCTTTGATTTCTGAGCTATTGTAGAATTTATAATAGATATCACTCATGTAATGTAAGGTTTAAGTGAAATATTTGGCATCATACTATACTTATATTTCTCTGCTGTATCTGTGCATCATGAATCATGGTATGTGTTAAAGGGGCCCACTGAGACTCTTTCACCCGGGGCCCACGAAAACCTGTAGTCAGCCTGTAAAAATGACTTGTGGTGGCAGCTAATAATTATTTTTGTTATTGTGGAGTTGACCGTGACCATAACTGGCTACATACAGTACAGACCAAAAGTTTGGACACACCTCATTTAAAGATGTTTCTGTATTTTCAAGACTATGAAAATTGTACATTCACACTGAAGGCATCAAAACTATGAGTTAACACATGTGGAATTATATACTTAACAAAAAAGCGTGAAATAACAGAAAATATGTCTTATATTCTAGGTTATTCAAAGTAGCCACCTTTTGCTTTGATGACTGCTTTGCACACTCTTGGCATTCTCTTGATGAGCTTCAAGAGGTAGTCACCGGAAATGGTCTTCCAACAATCTTGAAGGAGTTCCCAGAGACGCTTAGCACTTGTTGGCCCTTTTGCCTTCACTCTGCGGTCCAGCTCACCCCAAACCATCTCGATTGGGTTCAGGTCTGGTGACTGTGGAGGCCAGGTCATCTGGCGTAGCACCCCATCACTCTCCTTCTTGGTCAAATAGCCCTTACACAGCCTGGAGTTGTGTTTGGGGTCATTGTCCTGTTGAAAAATAAATGATGGTCCAACTAAACGCAAACCGAATGTAATAGCATGCCGCTGCAAGATGCTGTGGTAGCCATGCTGGTTCAGTACGCCTTCAATTTTGAATAAATCCCCAACAGTGTCACCAGCAAAAACCCCCACACCATCACGCTTCCTCCTCCATGCTTCACGGTAAGAACCAGGCATGTAGAGTCCATCCGTTCACCTTTTCTGCGTCGCACAAAGACACGGTGGTTGGAACCAAAGATCTCAAATTTGAACTCATCAGACCAAAGCACAGATTTCCACTGGTCTAATGTCCATTCCTTGTGTTCTTTAGCCCAAACAAGTCTCTTCTGCTTGTTGCCTGTCCTTAGCTGTGGTTTCCTAGCAGCTATTTTACCATGAAGGCCGGCTGCACAAAGTCTCCTCTTAACAGTTGTTGAAGAGATGTGTCTGCTGCTAGAACTCTGTGTGGCATTGACCAGGTCTCTAATCTGAGCTGGTGTTAACATGCCATTTCTGAGGCTGGTGACTCGGATAAACTTATCCTCAGAAGCAGAGGTGACTCTTGGTCTTCCTTTCCTGGGGCGGTCCTCATCTCAGCCAGTTTCTTTGTAGTGCTTAATGGTTTTTGCAACTGCACTTGGGGACACTTTCAAAGTTTTCCCAATTTTTCGGACTGACTGACCTTCATTTCTTAAAGTAATGATGGACACTTGTTTTTCTTTGATTAGCTGCTTTTTTCTTGCCATAATACAAATTCTAATAGTCTATTCAGTAGGACTATCAGCTGTGTATCCACCTGACTTCTGCACAACACAACTGATGGTCCCAACCCCATTTATAAGGCAAGAAATCCCACTTATTAAGCCTGACAGGGCACACCTGTGAAGTGAAAACCATTTCCGGCGACTACCTCTTGAAGCTCATTAAGAGAATGCCAAGAGTGTGCAAAGCAGTCATCAAAGCAAAAGGTTGCTACTTTGAAGAACCTAGAATATTAGACATATGTTCAGTTGTTTCACACTTTTTTGTTACGTATATAATTCCACATGTGTTAATTCATAGTTTTGATGCCTTCTGTGTGAATGTACAATTTTCATAGTAATGAAAATACAGAAAAATCTTTAAATGAGAAGGTGTGTCCAAACTTTTGGTCTGTACTGTATATATATATATGTATATACAAAGGGGAAAAAAAGTATTTAGTCAGTCACCAATTGCACAAGTTCTCCCACTTAAAAAGATGAGAGAGGCCAGTAATTGACATCATAGGTAGACCTCAACTAGGAGAGACAAAATGAGAAAGCAAATCCTGAAAATCACATTGTCTAATTTGGAAAGAAATCAAATTTTGGTGGAAAATAAGTATTTGGTCAATTACAAAAGTTCATCTCAATACTTTGTTATATATCCTTTGTTGGCAATGACAGAGGTCAAACGTTTTCTGTAAGTCTTCACAATGTTGGCACACTCTGTTGCTGGTATGTTGGCCTATTCCTCTATACAGATCTCCTCTAGAGCAGGGATGTTTTGGGGCTGTCGCTGGGCAACACAGATTTTCAACTCCCTCCAAAGGTTTTCTATAGGGTTTAGATCTGGAGACTGGCTAGGCCACTCCAGGACCTTGAAATGCTTCTTATAAAGACACTCCTTCATTGCCCTGGCGGTGTGCTTGGGATCATTGTCATGCTGAAAGACCCAGCCACGTTTCATCTTCAATGCCCTTGGTGATGGAAGGAGGTTTGCACTCAAAATCTCACGATACATGGCCCCATTCATTCTTTCATGTACACGAATCAGTCGTCCTGGTCCCTTGGCAGAGAAACAGCCCCAAAGCATGATGTTGCCACACCCATGCTTCACAGTAGGTATGGTGTTCTTTGGATGCAACTCAGCATTCTTTCTCCTCCAAACACGACGAGTTGTGTTTCTACCAAACAGTTCTACTTTGGTTTCATCTGACCATATGACATTCTCCCAATACTCTTCTGGATCATCCAAATGCACTCTAGCAAACTTCAGACGGGCCAAACATGTAATGGCTTAAGCAGGGGGACACGTCTGGCATTGCAGGATCTGAGTCCCTGGCGCCGTAGTGTGTTACTGATGGTAGCCTATGTAAAGTTGGTCCCAGCTCTCTGCAGGTCATTCACTAGGCCCCCCGTGTTGTTCTGGGATTTTTGCTCACTGTTCTTGAGATCATTTTGACCCCACGGGGTGAGATCTTGTGTGGGGCCCCAGATCGAGGGAGATTATCAGTGGTCATATATGTTTTCCATTTTCTAATTATTGCTCCCACAGTTGATTTCTTCACACCAAGCTGCTGGACTATTGCAGATTCAGTCTTGCCAGCCTGGTGCAGGGCTACAATTTTGTTTCTGGTGTCTTTCGACAGCTCTTTGGTCTTCACCATAGTAGAGTTTGGAGTGTGACTGTTTGAGGTTGCAGACAGGTGTCTTTTATACTGATAACAAGTTCAAACAGGTGCCAGTACTACAGGTAATGAGTGGAGGACAGAGGAGCCTCTTAAAGAAGAAGTTACAGGTCTGTGAGAGCCAGAAATCTTGCTTGTTTGTAATTGATCAAATACTTATTTTCCACCAAAATTTGAAAAAAAATTCTTTCCAAATCAGACAATGTGATATTCAGGATTTGTTTTCTCATTTTGTCTCTCATAGTTGAGGTCTACCTATGATGTCAATTACAGGCCTCTCTAATCTTTTTAAGTGGGAGAACTTGCACAATTGGTGGCTAATTAAATACTTTTTTTCCTCACTGTATATATATATTCCATACATTGGAATTGGAGGTCTATATACCATACACTCACTGTGAGTTCCCCAATAACTAGTAGTGGAAGCAGCTACGGTCTCGTCCATCACTCGGTAGTGAATTGCGTAATTGCCCTGATGATTGGAGGCTGCAGAGTTTTATCTCCCTGGCAAACTTGTGGCAGCGGAGAGATCTGAGTGATCTTTCCAGTTTCATCTGTAACAAACTGGTAACAGTGGTATGATCTGCTAGACCCCCCGGCCCAGTTGTTATCTTTGACAAAAACAATAATATTAATAATAATAATAATAATAATAATTCAGTCATGTTATTGAAAACAGATACTTAATAGGAAATAGGTCCAAGGAATTAGACATTATGTGCTAATGCACCAACCAAAGAATTTAGAAATGAAAAGAGATGTCATTCAAGAGTAAATATAAATAAGAGTGCAAAATATACTTCACAATTCAGGAAAAACGCACCCGACTTTCACTTGAGGAAGCTAGATGAGTGTGTGTGCTTTTCCTGACTGGTGAGGTCATTTGTCACCGGCGTGCCGATGGGTGCAGTGTAAATGCCAAGCTCCATTCGTGTCTGCTACAGGCAGATGATGGCTGATTATTACAGCCATCATCTTCTGGCAAAGTTTTGGGTTTGGCTTGCGAGCCTATAACAAAGGCAGGGAGCACGCATATGACGTACCCTGTACGTCATGTGTCATTAAGTGGTTAAGTTCACAGGATACCGAGCTGGAACACCACAGCAATGGAGGATGAGCTGCAGCACTCGGGAATGGCCACCAAACAGATCTACCTATGAATAAGGACTTGTGCTAGTCGTTTTTTAATGAGGTAAGCTCTACATTAAACATGACTTTTATTTAATTGAGAATTTTTTCTATTTGGTGCTGGGTGAAACTTTTTCCCCCTTCCCATTCAATATTTCTCACATGAAGCACACCATGACTTTCTCTGTGTTGTCTCAATTAACTCAATATTATTTTCTACTATATACCAGTTTTTACAGATGGTCGACCTAATTATTTCACTCATTAGGCTACGTCTAAAAGAAACACAAATTTATTTTTTATTTTTTACCTCTACTTGTTGTTTTCAATAAGGTATCAATGTTTAATGTCCTTTTGACATTGTTTGTTGAAGGCATCTGTTATTATAGCCTTGATGTAACCCCTTAACCTCAAACGATTGTCTATATCCCCTGCTTGATTTATAAAGATTTGTTTATCACTGTTATTACTCCTCAAATGCAAAAATTTACCAAATGGCAATGCCTTTTTAGTGTGGTAAGGGTTATACCTATTAAAGGGAATCTGTCAGCAGCTTTTTGCTACTTCATCAGAGAGCAGCATGATGTAGGCAAAGAGACCCTGAATTCAATGATGTATCACTTAGATTACTGGGTGCAGAGGTTCTGACACAATCAGAGCTTTTAGATTTACCAATGTAGCAGAGCTGAGAAAGCTAACCCCTTCCCCACTAGGCTCCATATACATAATGGTTATGGACCCTGAGCTGCTTATCAAAGAAAGGGTGGAGTCGAACTACTAGGCACAAGCAGCTGTGTGCCAGCAATGATAAACTCTGAGCACTAAAATAATCATTACAGGTAAACAAAACTACAGAGCTTGATAAGAGAGGCATCGCTGATATCTGCTGACCGATTCCCTTTAAAGTGCAAGTGGGAATTTGTGGTTGTCGGTTTACGAAACAACTTGTTATCAATTCTCCTTAACATACCCTTTATAACACATTCAGAAATTCGATCTGATCCCCAGCATAATTACTGGTAAAGTGCATGTGCTGGTGTTGCCCTTTAAATATGTCATAAATGGCCCAAACTCTTCTGCTGAATCTGATCATATAATAAATATGTTATCGTTGCATCTCAGGTACAAATAAATAAATTTGTAAAAGGAATTATTCACCCCATAAATCATCTTATCTTCTAAATATGCCAAAAATAAATTTTCAAAAGTTGGAGCTAATGACATCCCCATCGCGGTTCCACCAATTTGGCGGAGCCACTCACCATTGAATTGAAACACATTATGTCTAAGTGTGGACATGAGACATTCACAGATATATTCATAAATGCCACATTTCCCTTAAACTTCAGCAGTCAATGTCTGATAGCCTGCACAAGTGAATTCTGAGGGATACGGGTCTATAGACTCTTGACATTAATACTGACAAGCTTAAATCCTAGTTGCCACAAAAAATCTTAAAGTGCGAATACAAAACTTTTGTTTTGCAGCTATGAAGGAAAATTATTCACAAATTATCTTAAAACCCAGACAACATACTGTGATACGGACACGATAATTATGGTGGGGATCAGACTCCACTCTCATCTACATACACTGTATCAGACTATTCCTAAAAATATGCCTACACATGATCATGGTACCACTGCCCTATATCACAACTACTCTTTTTATGACAAGTTTTCTTCTCTCTAAGACACAAGTGACCATCCACAGTCCGGTACCCTATGAGTTGCGCTCAGCTTCATTTGTAATTTTGGATTTATTTCTCATTGAAATTGTTTTGTACATATGTATATATACACTGCTCAAGAAAATAAAGGGAACACTCAAATAACACATCCTAGATCTGAATGAATGAAATATTCTCATTGAATACTTTGTTCTGTATAGTGTTGAGCCACCCCCGTAGTGTTCGAGTTCGGTTCGGTTCGTCGAACACCCGTGTGTTCGCCGAACTGTTCGTCGAACTGTTCGTCGAACACAGGCATGTCTAAAATCCAAAAAGTGAGAAGCCGACATGGCCAGTCCGCTCCTGCCCGTGCCACCTCCGTGTCGCCGGGTTTGTGCCAGAGCCGCGGTGAACCCTGACGGCCAGCCCTCCTCTCCCAATACTGGTGCCTGTCCGCTGGTGGGTCGAGCGAGCCCCCCTGTGGTGGAGGCAGCTCTAAGCTTTTTAATTTAAATTGTCTCTCTAATTTGAATGAATACACTTTAAATCCATTTACAAGGATCTATTGGAGGGCAAGTCTCATGCCAGCAGCCGCGTAATTCCAGCTCCAGTAGCGTCCACTAAAGCTGCTGCAGTTAAAAAGCTTTTATAAGGATCGAGCTGGGCTGTCCATCGCAAGGCATCCTACTGCCAGTCCCAGCCGCTATGCCTTGGGGTGCCTCCTGATGCTCTTCACTGAGTATCCCGTGGTCCCGAAGCATTTCCTTTGAAAAAATTAAGTGTCCAAACTACAGGTGGTGTAGCTTGCTTAACAGCCGGGATAATCCGCTGACTAGCAGACACTGCTACTAGGCACAAAGTATTTCCTGGGCTAGATGCAGTTAAAAATTTGTAATTAGATACTCTCGTTGGATGCTGAGAAAGCATTCCATAGAGTCTCCTGGCATGCCATATATGATTCTCTTAAAAAGCTTGGGGTAGGGGTCTAGGGGACCCTTTTATAGCCAAAATCACGGCCCTGTATCGCAATACGTCACCTAGGCTGAAGATAAATGGAACTGTAGCACCCTGAGGACTTGGTTGCTACAGAGGTATTGCACCTCACCCAGAGGTGTGATATCTCACTCTCAGGTAAGGATGGAGTGTGGATCAGGACCCGACACCTGCATGCATTACACCACATTGCCGTGGGGCAGGGCTACCAATATGCCCCTGAGATGGGCACGACAGTCCCTGTCCCTGGCTGGAGTGGGGGGAGGGAACACTGAGGAAGGGGAACCCTGTAGTGCAGGAGCAGGGAGGAAGCAGTTCCTGGGTGCATTGAGAAGGGAGTATAAAAGGTGGGCACCATCTTAGTTCAGTGCAGAGAAGTCTGAGCAGAAGTGACAGGGAGCAGGGTCTCTGCATGAGCTCTGCTCCGGAGGCGGGCCTAGTAACAGAGGCCCAGGCCTGGAAGAGGGAGAAGGAAGGAAGAGGAGCGGAGAAGGCTCCAGGAACGAGGAACGAAGGGATCCCAGGGGTGCGGACGGGCGAGTCGCCACCGCACGCCAGAATCCACCTGCGTGGAGGGGTCAGGCCAAAGGGGGAGACCGGTCCCCGAAACTAGTGGAGGCAGGAAACGACCCTCAGCTAGAAACCGGAGGCTGTGACATTTTATGTGGCGCAGCCCCTCGCTACATCCGCTAGGAAGGTACCACATAGGGTCAGGGAAACTGGCGCCAAGTTTACCAAGAGGAGGCCCGAGGCAGCCGGACAGAAGGGTTGGTAAGAAAGGCCAGACAAAGGACACACAAAGGGGGTCCTGTGAAGCGCTCCAAAGTTATCTGGGAGTTGTCTGAGCCCCTCACCTGGTGAGCACAGTACGACGTGGGCAGCCGTTACCTGCAGACGTGGTCTGGATAATAAGAACTGTGAGTAAAGGCCCTGGACTGATTCACTGACTCCGTGTCGTTACTGCTGCTGCCCTGCACCATCACCCCCATCCTCCGCATACACTGCCCTGAGGCTATACTCCTCCCGTGGGGAGTTATGCTACGCTCTGCTGCACCCACAACACCAGCCTCAGCGGTCTGCCCTGCAGCGGTGGTTCACTCTGACCGCAATCCACGGGTGGCGTAGTCGGACATTTAAACATCAAAACCACATAAATAGTTCCGCCACTGGTTTGACCGCCCTGAGCCACGGAACCGGGTCGCCGCCACGGAGACTACAACCACCAGCATCCACCAAAAAGGGTCCAGCTCCGGGTGTCCCAAGGCCCAGGGGGTGCATCAGAACATTTTCATCACCTTTCACAATCACCAATGGGACAAGGCAGGGATGTCCTCTGTCCCCTCTCTTATACATCCTAGTGACGGAGCACCTGCTCTCATCAATTCGCCATAACCCCAATATTAGGTGGATTGAGGTGGGAGGCACCGAGTACAAGTGCTCTCTATTTGCTGATGATGTCCTAGTATATATCACTCAATCACATATATCCATCCATGCTGTTATGGCTGAAATAGATCACTTTGTTACATGGTCAAATTTTAAAATCAATGCAGCGAAGTCTGAGGCCCTTGATGTCTCCCTCCCCAAATCCATACAGGATTCCATCCAGTCCAACTTTCCCTTTGCCTGGCCCTCACAGGGTATCAAATACTTAGGAATTCCTATTCATAGAGACCTCTCCCATCTATATTATCTTAATTTTATTGAACAACTCCATACAGACCACGGTTGGCAAGTTAGAACTGTAAGATTCACTACGTGAACCACTGGTGTTTTGTGGAAAAGCACATGTACACTGTGTTCCAAATTATTATGCAAAAAGTGTTAAGGAGTGATAAGGGAAGAATTTGTTTGTTTGTCAGTTAAACTCATTGATGGTGATGTGTGTCAGGGCTCTTTATATCACTGTAAGCAATTGCAGACAGCTGTGCTAATTAGTTTGGCAGGTGGGTCCAATGAAAGGCAAGACTACTTAAGAAGGCTGTCCCACATTATTAAGCAGCCTACATTTTCTGCCAAAATGGGAAAGAAAAAGGATGTGTCGGCTGCTGAGAAGCAACAAATTGTGGAGTGTTTAGGTCAAGGCATGACTACAATCAACATTGTGCGATGATCAGGATGAAGTGTCTTGGCAATCAAGAAGTAGGTAGCTGATTCACAGTACACACGTGTGCATGCTGATAAGGGCAAATTGAGGACTCTTGCCTACAGGCAATTACGTCAGGTTAAAAGAGCAGCGGCAAAAAAGCCTTGTCATAGCAGCAGACAAGTTTTTAAAGCTGCTGGTGCCTCCAACGTCCCCCGAACAACAAGATGCAGGGTCCTTCAGAGGTTTGCAGCTGTGCATACGCCATCCTGTCGACCTCCTCTATCCACTTCACACAAGCAGAAACGGCTCCAGTGGGTCAAACATTACATGAAGACTGATTTCCAAACTGTTTTGTTCACGGATGAGTGCCGTGCAACGCTCGATGGTCCAGATGGATGGAGTGGAGGATGGCTGGTAGATGGACACCCCACGCAAACACGGCTACAGCGCCAACAAGGAGGAGGTGGAGTAATGTTTTGGGCTGGAATCATGGGGAGAGAGATTGTCGGCCCCTTTAGGATCCCTGAAGGGGTAAAGATGAACTCCATAATGTGTGTGGAGTTTCTCAAACAGCACTTCCTGCCATGGTTCAAGAAGAAGAACCGTGTATTCCACAGCAAGATCATTTTTATGCATGATAATGCACCATCTCATGCTGCACATAAAACATCTGCATCTCTGGCTGATATGGGCATAAAAGGGGACAAACTTATGGTGTGACCCCCCATGCTCCCCTGACCTCTACCCCATTCAGAACCTCTGGAGCATCATCAAAAGGAGTGTCTATGATGGCGGGAGGCAGTTCACATCTAAGCAACAGCTCTGGGAGGGTATTCTGTCCTCATGCAAAACAATTGAAGCAGAAACCATCCAAAACCTGACAAATTCAATGGACGAGAGAGTTCAGAAGCTCCTTTCGAACAAGGGGTCCTATGTGAAAATGTAACATCACCTAGAATAAAGTTTTAAGTTGAAAACTGTTTGATTTCAGTTTCTAATAACCTGCTAATGCTTATAATTTCAAAAATGACCATTTTTTTGGTCTTTATTAAAATTAAAAGGTTGATCGAAAAGTTTGGGGGATCTAAGAGTGTGGCAACCCAGTAGTCAGGATTACTTCGAATTCTGACAATATGAGGGTCATGTTGCAGGTAGTGCAGCAAGAAGGCACTTATGTGTCTTGCGCATCTCGGAGCCCCAAAATTATTTTCCGGGCTAGATGCAGCTAAAAATTATTATTCATTTTAAATCTGGTGGAGCTTAGTATAGATGGCCTAATAGAATCAGTGCTGCACACTGCTACAAAGCCCAAATTATTTTCCAGCCAAGGTACAGATAAACATGATTAGTAATTTTAAATCTGGTGGAGCTTAGTATAGATGGCCTAATAGAATCACTGCTGCACACTGCTACAAAGCCCAAATTATTTTCCAGCCAAGATACAGATAAACATGATTAGTAATTTGAAAGCTTAAAACGGTTGGTGAGGTGATTTTAACCAATCATCAAGCTTTTACTCTCCCCAGGATGACACAGGGGTAGAAAAGTCGTTTCGGATCCATGATTTGTTCATCTTTATGAACGTGAGTCTGTCTACATTATCAGTGGAGAGCCGCGTGCGCTTATCTGTCAGCACACCACCAGCAGCGCTGAACACACGTTCAGACAGAACGCTGGCTGCGGGGCATGACAAGATCTCCAAGGCGTAAGTGGCTAGCTCCGGCCATTTATCCAGATTGGAAGCCCAAAAAGAGCAAGGGTCCAGTGACACAGTCATGGCTTCAATGTTTACTTGGAGATACTCCTGTACCATCGTCTCTAGGGGTTGACTATGTGTCAGACTTCTTGTCTCCTGTGGCCTTGCAAAGGATGGGCTAAAAAAGTGGTGAAATGATTCCGCAAAATTGATGTTACCAGCAGATACTGTGGTTCTGTTACGGTTTGAGTGCTGAACACTCGACGGTCCCACGGTTGGCAAGTTGGAACTGTGAGATTCACTACGTGCACCACTGGTGTTTTGTGGAAAAGCACATGTAAGATTCTGCAACAGTCTCTGCTGATACTCCTGAACGCGTGCATCCCTTTCTATGGCAGGAATAATTTCTGCAAATTTACTTTTGTACCGAGGATCTAACAGTGTGGCAACCCAGTAGTCAGGATTATTTCTAATTCTCACAATTCGAGGGTCATGTTGCAGGTAGTGCAGCAAGAAGGCACTCATGTGTGTTGCGCATCCAGGAGCACCAAGTCCCTGTTGTGTTGGTGGCGAGGTAACAATCATGCTTCCTTCCTCTGTCCTCTCCCCCCAACCTCGCACAACAGAAATGTGATCAAGGTCTCCCTCATCTGATGAGTCTTCCATCAGTTCGTCCTCCACTTCTTCCTGGGCTCCTGCACCTTCCTCACTAGTTTGGCTGCTACCATGCGCCCTGGTAAAACCATATCCCCCACCCTCACATGCCTGCCGCCTTGGTGCTGCCGACCGTCTGGACCTTGCAGATGTTAGCCCTTCCGCATACAACTCCTCCTCCTCTACTTCCTCCACCTCCTCTTGTGCCACCACCTGACTCCGAATTCTGTTTAATATGTGCTCCAGCATGTAAATCACTGGAATAGTCATGCTGAT
The DNA here is from genome assembly GCF_046119375.1 of Phyllobates terribilis. Lineage (NCBI taxonomy): Eukaryota > Metazoa > Chordata > Amphibia > Anura > Dendrobatidae > Phyllobates > Phyllobates terribilis. The sequence goes on from NW_027362771.1 coordinate 538,442,516, forward strand.
AATGGCATCGTCAGCACTAAACATCTTCGTCGCCATTTCAAAACTGTGCAGAAGGGTGCATAGGTCCCTGATCTGAGACCACTCCTCCAGCGTGATTTGCCCCACCTCTGGATCTCGTTGGCCCAGCTATACGTCAGAACGTATTGCACCAGGGCTTGTCGGTGCTGCCACAGTCGCTGCAACATGTGCAGAGTTGAATTCCACCGGGTAGGCACATCGCATTTTAGCCGGTGAAGTGGCAGGCCCAACGACTTATGTAGAGATGTAAGTCGCTGAGCTGCGGGATGCGAACGGCGGAAGTGAGCACACAGCGACCGTGCCCTCTGCAGAAGGCCATCTAGTCCGGGATAGTGGGCTAAAAATTGCTGGACAACCAGGTTCAACACGTGAGCCATACAAGGCACGTGTGTGACATTGCCCCGTCGAAGGGCCGCACCCAGGTTTGCAGCATTGTGGCACACGGCCTTCCCTGGTTTCAGGTCCAGTGGAGACAACCATTCATGAAATTGATTCTCCAGAGCTGACCACAACTCCTCAGCTGTGTGACTCACATTTCCCAGACATTTCAAAGTAAAAACCGCCTGATAACGTTGAGCCCTACTGCCAGCATAGTAAGGAGGTGTGCAGGATCCCTTCTGCGCAGTTAGAAAGCTTGTGGCATGACCAGACAGGCTTTGGGTGCAGGTGGAGGACCGAGAGGAGGTTGAGGAGGCAGAAGCAGTGGAGGAACTTTGAGATAAAGAGGATTGACGCACAACTCGTGGGGACGGCAAGACTTGGACAGCAGCCCCTTGTCCTGCTGTCACCATAGTTACCCAGTGCCCAGTCAGCGACATGTAACGCCCCTGTCCATGCCTACTCATCCAAGTGTCTGTGGTGAAATGCACCCTGTCACACACAGAGTTTCTCAAAGAAGAGGTGATGTTGTGTGCGACATGCTGGTGGAGCGCAGGCACACCTTTCTTTGAGAAGTAGTGCCGACTGGGCATATGGTCTGGTACTGGGGCACTGCGACGGACATAAGGTCTCGAAAATCCTCTGTGTCCACCAGGCGGAAAGGCAGCATTTCTGTAGCCAAGAGCTTGCAGATGGTGAAATTCAACCTCTTAGCTTTCTCATGGCTAGGAGGAAATGGTCTTTAACTTGTCCACATCTGAGGGACCGAGGGCTGGCTATTGTGCTTAGACGGGGTTGATAAGGGTGCTCCCGGCAAACTGCCGGTCTGTGAGGAAGATGCAGGCGGACATGTTAGGTTGCCTTGATCCAAAGGTGGTGCTATCGATGTCGGACAGCGCTCAACACCAGCTGGTGTTACCACCTCCAATGAAAATGATGACCTGACAATCACGCTGGCTGTTGCGGGTAAAGAGGTGGCAGGTCTGCGCCCCAAAACAGGTGTGACTGCTGTCCCCCCAGTCACAGAGGATGAAGAGGCCGCAGATGCACAAGATATGGCAGACGGTGGTTTGCCCGGCCGGCTAGGCCGCATTGTAGCAAAGTGAGCTTCCCACTGCAACTTATGCTTCATGTCCATGTTCCGGTTCATGCATGAAGTACTCAAACTATGTATTTTTTGGCCTCTACTTAGCTTTTGCTGACAAATGTTACAGATAACACGAGTTGGGTCATCTTTATCGATCTGAAAAAATGCCCAGGCTATGCAAGGCTTAGCACCCATGCGACCTGAAGAGCCACCACGACTTGTGGTGAGAGGCAGAGTTGTGTTTGAGGATGCAGTTGTTGACGTGCTTCCAGTACTACGTCTCTGTCCAGGAAGGCGCAACCTGACCTCGTCGTCACTAGCATCCTCCTCCACCTCCTCTGCTGACCTCATCACTTGGCTGACTGTGGGTTGACAGTAAGTGGGATCTCCAACCTCATCATCATCACCCTGTGCGTTATCACATCCGTGGTCCTCAGAGCCAACCTGTTCCTGCCCTGACAAAAAACTAAAGTTGTCGCTCCAATCAGGTATTTGAGTCTCATCATCGTCTTCCTCATTGTCTCCACCAACAGGAGTTACAGTTTGGGAATGATGGTCTACATTATGGTCAGAACCTTCTGCGTCTGGTCCTGGATCCGACTCATAAAGATTCTGGGCATCAGTGCAGATCATTTCCTCGTCTGGATTCACAGAAGCGCTGGAGTCGACCTCTGATTCCCAGGCTATAGTATGAGTAAACAGCTCTGCAGACTCAACCATCTGTTCTACCTCATACTCAGACGGGCAGCTGGAGATTTGGGAGCTGTGAGGAAGCAAGTGCGATTGGAGTGACACCTTTGAGGACTGGAGTATTTGTGATGTTGAAGTTGATGTGGAGGAGAGCCCACTTAAAGGAACACTTGATATCTGTTGAAGCACCTGCTGTTTTTGTGCCTCATCTGGAATTTGTAGCGATTGGCGTGGCCGTAAGAAAGGGATCTTATCACATTGTCCGCTAAAAGAAGTAGACATTTTAGTTTGGCTGGAAGATGGTCTTTCTTCTGCAGATGTTACTGTTGCTTTAACACCTACCCCACAGACACAACCTTTTTTCCCCTTCCCAACACGCCTATTCCCCTTTCCACCAGCAGCAGGCCTTTTTCCACTCATTTTGGTGGTTAACTAATTCACAACTCTGGAGTTGTTTGCACAAAAAAACAATGGATGGGAACCGAGCAGAGCTGAGTGGCCAAACTGTGGTATTAGGCCAAAACTATTGGCTGGGTTAGATGCAGAAAAAAATTATATTCAATTTGCAACCTGATGGAGGTCAGTATAGATGGACTAATAGAACAAGTCCCACACACAGCTAGAAGCCCAAATATTTTTTCAGAGGTAGATGCAGAAAAAAATTGTATTCAGTTTGCAACCTGATGGAGTTCAGTATATATGGACTAATAGAGAAAGTCCCACACACTGCTAGAAGGCCAAATATTTTTTCAGAGCTAGATGCAGATAAAAATTATTTTTAATTTGCAACCTGATGGAGGTCAGTATAGATGGACTAATAGAGAAAGTCCCACACACTGCTAGAAGGCCAAATATTTTTTCAGAGCTAGATGCAGAAAAAAATTATATTCAGTTTGCAACCTGATGGAGGTCAGTATAGATGGACTAATAGAACAAGTCCCACACACAGCTAGAAGCCCAAATATTTTTTCAGAGGTAGATGCAGATAAAAAATATTTTTAATTTGCAACCTGATGGAGGTCAGTATAGATGGACTAATAAAGAAAGTCCCACACACTGCTAGAAGGCCAAATATTTTTTCAGAGCTAGATGCAGACAAAAAAATTATTTTTAATTTGCAACGTGATGGAGGTCAGTATAGATGGACTAATAGAACAAGTCACACACACTGCTAGAAGGCCAAATATTTTTTCAGAGCTAGATGCAGAAAAAAATTATATTCAGTTTGCAACCTGATGGAGGTCAGTATAGATGGACTAATAGAACAAGTCCCACACACTGCTAGAAGCCCAAATATTTTTTCAGAGGTAGATGCAGATAAAAATTATTATTAATTTGCAACCTGATGGAGGTCAGTATAGATGGACTAATAGAACAAGTCCCACACACTGCTAGAAGGCCAAATATTTTTTCAGAGCTAGATGCAGATAAAAATTATTTTTCATTTGCAACCTGATGGAGGTCAGTATAGATGGACTAATAGAGAAAGTCCCACACACTGCTAGAAGGCCAAATATTTTTTCAGAGCTAGATGCAGACAAAAAAATTATTTTTAATTTGCAACCTGATGGAGGTCAGTATAGATGGACTAATAGAGAAAGTCCCACACACTGCTAGAAGGCCAAATATGTTTTCAGAGCTAGATGCAGACAAAAAATTATTTTGAATTTGCAACCTGATGGAGGTCAGTATAGATGGACTAATAGAACAAGTCCCACACACTGCTAGAAGCCCAAATATTTTTTCAGAGCTAGATGCAGAAAAAAATTATATTCAGTTTGCAACCTGATGGAGGTCAGTATAGAAAAAACTTGCACAGCACTGACACAGACCTGCCTGGCAAAAACTGATAGGAACTGATGTAACCTAGTCCTGAAAAGGACTGCAATTACAATTAGTCTTTACTCCCACAACCTATCTATTTAAGAGCACACACCTGCCTGATAAAAGTCGTAGGAAATGCTGTAACCTAGTCCTTAAAAGGAATGCAATCACAACTATTCCCTACTCCCAAGCTATCTGTAGATTTGTGCGAAAATTGGCTTGAAATTAACAAGGTATAGCGCACACAGCAACAGCGGTGCCGTCTAACACGCAGCTGCAGCAGTGAGAAAATGGTGGCGACGGGGAAAATGGCTTGGTCTTATAGGGCAAGGACATGTGACATACACTGCCAATGACACATGCCCTTGCTTGTGTGAAAAAAAGCACTTCGCTCCGTGTGTGCGCTGCTGATAGGCTGACAGATTGCACCTCCCCACTGTAAATGCGGGAAAGAGAAAAAAAAATGGAGATCTTCATTATTCCTGCAGAGATCCATCCCCTGCCCCTCCCCCCGCCCCGCTGTACACTCAAACTGCGTATTAACATTAATTTTCATCATTACTGAGAAAAAATCCAGTTATGATTTTGGTGCACGAACAGTTATCGAACATAACCTCGAACAGCCGAATTTTTCTCAAATCGTTCGTGTTCGCCGAACGGCTCGAACACCGCCCAAAACAGCTCGAATTTGAGATTGGCGAACAGTTCGAGTCGAACAACGCTCATCTCTAGTTCTGTACAAAGGTCAATGTGCTGACAACAAAATCACACAAAAATCATCCATGGAAATCAAATATATTAACCAATGGAGGCCTGGATTTGGAGTCACCCCCAAAATCAAAATTAAAGTGGAAAAACACACTACAGGCTGATCCAACTTTGATGTAATGTCCTTAAAACAAGTCAAAATGAGGCTCAGTATTGTGTGTGGCCTCCACATGCCTGTATGACCTCCCTACAACGCCTGGGCATGCTCCTGATGAGGTTGCGAATGGTCTCGTGTGGGATCTCCTCCCAGACCTGGACTAAAGCATCCGCCAACTCCTGGACAGACATGATGTCCTAGATGTGCTCAATCGGATTCAGGTCTGGGGAACAGGCGGGCCAGTCCATAGTTTCAATGCCTTCATCTTGCAGGAACTGCTGACACACTCCAGCCACATGAGGTCTTGCATTGTCCTGCATTAGGAGGAACCCAGGGCCAACCACACCAGTATATGGTCTCACAAGGGGTCTGAGGATCTTATCTTGGTACCTATTGTCAGTCAGGCTACCTCTGGCGAGCAAATGGAGGGCTGTGCGGCCCTCCAAAGAAATGCCACCCCACACCATTACTGACCCACTGCCAAACCGGTCATTCTGAAATATGTGCAGGCAGCAGATTGCTCTCCACGGCGTCTCCAGACTCTGTCACGTCTGTCACATGTGCTCAGTGTGAACCTGCTTTCATCTGTGAAGAGCACAGGGTGCCAGTGGCGACTTTGACAATCCTGGTGTTCTGCCAAATGCCAAGAGTCCTGCATGGTGTTAGGCTGTGAGCACAACCCCCATCTGTGGAGGTCGGGCCCTCATACCACCTTCATGGAGTCGGTTTCTAAGGCTATGTGCCCACGATGCAGAAATGAAGCAGAAAATTTCTGCAGCATTTCTGCATCTCCCTGGCAGAAAAAACGCATTCAGATTGTGCATGCGTTTTTCCTGCAAAATACATGCGGATTCACATGCGTACCCACATGCGTTAACGCATGTGTTTCCGCATGCGGACTGACAAGCACTTTCCAGGCGATAGCATCACTTGGAAAGTGCTTGACAACTAGGTCACACTATATAAATCCATGCAAAAGGCATGGATTTATATAGTGTGACCGTAAAAATAAAAAAATAAAGCTATACTTACCGATCCCTGCTGTCGCGCTACTTCCGGGTTGCCGGCATCTCGCGAGACAGCCTGCGGTCACATGACCGCGACGTTATCTCAGGTCCTGGAAGGAGAAGCGCTGCCGGCATGCAGAGAGAAGCTACCGGACAGGTGAATATAAATTATTTATTATTTTATTCTTTTTTTTACAGGTACAATGGTACCCAGGTCCGGATGAGAGTCTCCTCTCCTCCAGAACTGGGTACCATCCGCACATAGAGATGCATAAAATCCGCTTGTACAAATGTACAGACGCGCATTCTATGCGTCTCAATGCAAGTCAATGGCGGCGCTTCCGCTGCGCTTCCGCAAAATTAATGGACATGCTGCGGATTTATTTGCGCTGCGGAAAAATCCGCAGCATGTGCATTGACATTGCAGAATGCCATTGGGGACCATGGGGTATGGATTACCATGCGTTTTTGATGCGTTTCCGCTGCAGAAATTCCGCAGCAAAAACGCATGAAAAACGCATCATGTGCACGCACCCTAACCGTTTGTGCAGACACATGCACATTTGTGGCCTGCTGGAGGTCATTTTGCAGGGCTCTGGCAGTGCTCCTCCTGTTCCTCCTTGCACAAAGGCGGAGGTAGCGGTCCTGCTGCTGGGTTGTTGCCCTCCTACGGCCCCCTCCACGTCTCCTGGTGTACTGGCCTGTCTCCTGGTAGCGCCTCCAGCCTCTGGACACTACACTGGCAGACACAGTAAACCTTCTTGCCACAGCTCGCATTGATGTGCCATCCTGGATAAGCTGCACTACCTGAGCAACTTCTGTGGGTTGTAGAGTCCGTCTCATGCTACCACGAGTGTGAAAGCACAACCAACATTCAAAAGTGACCAAAACATCAGCCAGAAAACATTAGTACTGAGATGTGGTCTGTGATCCCCACCTGCAGAACCACTCCTTTATTGAGGGTGTCTTGATAATTGCCAATAATTTCCATCTATTGTCTATTCCATTTGCACAACAGCATGTGAAATTGATTGTCAATCAGTGTTGCTTCCTAAGTGGACAGTTTGATTTCACAGAAGTTTGATTTACTTGGAGTTATATTCTGTTGTTTAAGTGTTCCCTTTATTTTTTTGAGCAGTGCATATTTTTATAATTTGTATATACCTTACGAATGTCATGTATAGTCCTAATGTACACTTTTTAGACTTAATAGCTATCTACAAATATCTGCAGGGATGTCACAGTGTAGAGGGATCATCCTTATTCTCATTTGCACATGGAAACACGAGAAGCTATGGAATGAAACTGAAAGGGAGAAGATACAGATTAGATATTAGAAAAAAAAATTGACAGTGAGAGTGATCAATGAGTGGAACATACTGCCACCAGAGGTGACGAGTTCTCCTTCACTGGAAGTCTTCAAACAGAGGCTGGACAGACATCTGTCTGAGATGGTTTAGTGAATCCTGCATTGAGCAGGGGGTTTGACACGATGACCCCGGAGGTCCCTTTCAGCTCTAACATTCTATGATTCTATGTTACGCATTCTGTTTTTGTAGGGGCAATTTTGAAAAGGACTCCAGTAGAGTTGAAACGTCCGTATATTTTGTTGCACTACTATTTTCCTACGATATTTATTGACTGTACTAATAAATTAAACACAATTGCATGACCTGTGAGTGTGCTGTGAGGTTCCTTTCTACAGTAGGGTTCAAATAATAGCAGTGTGTTCAAAATTATGAGTTAAGCACAAAATCTTTATACTAGTTTTTATTTCCATGCATTGGGAACATTGCACACTGTTTTCTAATTCAAAACATGAAGAGAAATGAACATAAATTTTAACTACTTTACAGAAAATAACAAAAAATTAACATTGGGCTGTTCTAAAAAATAGCAGTGTCTGCATTTGTCTTCACAAACTCACAATATGTACCTTTTTTTTGAGAATTTAGCATTCCTGTAAATCACTAACCTAATATTTAGTGTCAACCAACTAAAATTAAGCTTGTTCGTTTTTTTTGGCATCATAAATCTGCAGCAAAACCCAACTCTGGCAGGAAATCAGCTGCGTCAAAAATGCTGCATTTTTTATGCGTCTTTGTGCATTTTTTCATCGTTTTTTTTCACTGTCCTTTTGTCTCTATTTATGCATGTACATAAGGTTCTGTGAAAAAAAATCTCATTCTGGTTTTGGCATAATGGGCGAGGTGAATTGTTCAGGAATAGTTTAGACACTGGCAATGCACTGAGTTTGTAGGATACTCTTTCACACTATGGTCTGCCATTGAGTTGCTCAAGGCATTGTTCAATTTCACACCTGCCTGGGCCACAGGTATTGTTCAATTTCACGTGTAGCTCAGCTAATATTTGCTCTCAACACATCACTAATTGAATTACACTGTACTAATACAAACTACCATCTCAGTGACCAAGACAAGATGGTAAAATCACAAAAATAAATGAGTTTCACATATTGCCGCACTTGCTTATTTTCACTAAAAACGCAGCAAAACGTGATAGCTATGTTCACACATCATGTTTTTTTCAGCATTTTTTCACTACCTATTACTTCCAATGGGTGAAAAACGCTGAAAAAACGCTAAAAATCGCTGAAAGAAGTGACATGCTCTATTTTCTAAAATGCCAACTCTAACAATACATCGTAAAATCTTTATCAGCCAGACGTTTAGATTTGTTAATCCAAGATAAATACACTATTATCTTTGTGTTGACTTCTATTGGTCTGTAAAACAATGAATGTTTGCTAATTATGTTAATTAAGCTTTGTGGACCCTGTGGCTTATTGACTCACAAGACAGAAGGACAAACTAAGCAAATCCATTAAATGCTCAACCAATGAGACATGAGGCTGCCCTCCCTAACCCATTACCTGTGAATGTGTACTTGCAAGGACAACTGTGACTATTTTAAGGAGCATGTGCTTCTGTAGCAGGCAGACTTGAGACAGGGAATCAGAAAGGCTTTACAAGGAGAATGTGAGACATCCTTCAGGACAATGGATGGATAGCATGGCGGTTTCATCCAAAGAGACACAGATTTAGATTCTACATGATTCTAACTTAAGGGTATCGGCCCTGACTGGAAAGATACGGATCTGCTCTATTAACCATCAGAGAGCACATGGATACATTTGGGAAGACCAGATTGGGATGAGGAAGGCACCAGGCCCCATGGATATGTTGTTTGTGGTTGCCAGGAGGGACCCACCGATCGCCTGGAACCCATGGAGACATTTGAAGAAGCCAGATTGTGACCAGCTGGTCATCTGGCCCCATGAAAACTCTCGGAGAGGCTAGGGTGGGACTCCTGGGTCTCCTGGCCTTGTACCTCGATGGACTGCTAGCTTCTTAAGCTTGCTGCTACCTTCTCTCTGTGGGGGCCTGCCAGAAGTGGGGGGGCACTGGTTGAGTTAGTTGGCCCTGGAAGTCCCAAAGTCTCAGCTGTTCTATTCCCAGGCGGGCGGAGCGGAAGGGTGAGACTGTGTAATGTTGTACCATCTTGGGTATTTGCTGGAACTGTTCTATGTGTTTATTGTCCCGTTCTGTGTTTCAATAAATATTTCCATGCTATTTTACCCTCACCCTGTGTTGTCTGAGTAGTGTTACGCCCACAGAAGACTCCGGGTCTTCACATTTTGGTGGCAACAATGGGATACTACTCAGCCCAGCAGAGCTGGGGGAGCTGCTGGGGACAGGTGTTCACACACGCAGTCCAAAGGGTTCCACAACCAGGGAGGCATATAGGCAGACCCAGCAGACCATAGATGAGGCATACACAGCGATTTTCGGATGCTACCATGTCCAACCACACCAGCCCAGCCTTGGGAGGAGTCCCGGAGAGGATATGCAGCAGCAACAAGGAACTACAGGAGCTGTGCCAGCTTCAACGGATTGAATACCAGGCCACCGACACTCATCGGATTTAATTCAGGAACCACAGAATGCAGAGGATGACATGTGTGGACACAATAGATGTCAGTCTGTTTTCATCAATTACGCATGGAGTTTATTCGCAAGGAAGACATGGAATATGCTCTGAGGAAACTGGATGATGCAAAGTTTTGTTCTCATGAAGGTGAGACCTCTTACATTCGTGTCTGAGCTTAAAGAGATGCCAATAGACTGTCTCCAATAAGTGGAGAAGAATGATTGGGATCCTATCGTTTCTAGCTAATTAAGATTGGGGGAGCAATGTGACGATACAGCTTAAAATCTTTATCAGCCAGATGTTTAGATTTGTTAATCCAAGAGAAATACACTACTACTGTATCTTTGAGTTGACTTCTGTTGGTCTGTGAAACGATGAATGTTTGCTAATTATGTTAATTAAGCTTTGTGGACCCTGTGGCTTATTGACTCACAAGACAGGAGGACATACTAAGCAAATCCATTAAATGCTCAAACAATGAGACATGAGGCTGCCCTTCCTAACCCCTTACCTGTGAATGTGTACTTGCAAGGACAACTATGACTATTTTAAGGGGCATGTGCTTCTGTAGCAGTCAGACTTGGGACAGGGAATCAGAAAGGCTTTACAAGGAGAATGAGCGACATCTTTCAGGACAGTAGATAGATAGCATGGCGGCTCCATCCAAAGAGACACAGATTTAGATTCTACATGATTCTAGCCTAAGGGTATCAGCCCTGACTGGAAAGATACGGATCTGCTCCATTAACCATCAGAGAGCACATGGATACATTTGGGGAGACGAAGTTGGGACGAGGAAGTCACCTGGCCCCATGGATATGTTGTTTGTGGTTGCCAGGAGGGACCCACCGATCACCTGGAACCCATGGAGACATTTGGAGAAGCCAGATGGGGACCAGCTGGTCATTTGGCCCCATGGAAACTCTCGGAGAGGCCAGGGTGGGACCTTCGGGGCTCCTGGCCTTGTACCTCGATGGACTGTTAGCTTCCTAAGCTTGCTGCTACTTTCTCTCTGTGGGGGCCCGCCAGAAGCGGGGGGCCACTGGTTGAGCTAGTTGGCCCTGGAAGTCCCAAAGTCGCAGTTGTTCTATCTCAGGCGGGCGGAGCGGAAAGGTGAGACTGTGTAATGTTGTACCAACTTAGGTATTTGCTGGGACTGTTTTATGTGTTTATTGTCCTGTTTTGTGGTTCAATAAAGTATTGCCACGCAGTTTTACTCTCACCCTGTGTTGTCCAAGTAGTTCTACGCCCACGGAAGACCCCGGGTCTTCACACTAACCAAGACACAAAATACAACAAAAAAACAAGATGTGTGAACAGAGAATTCTGGTTTCTCATAGAATTTGATGATACTGCAAAACACAGCTGAAAATTTGCATAAAAATCTGAAGCAAAAAATGCTAAAAAACCCAACGTGTGTGAACATAGCCTTAGAGTCAACCAACCTCGCCTGTCTACTGTTATTCCAGCCCAGAATCATTTGACTACATCCCACAATTTTTTGGCATTTGTTGGCTTTGCCTCAGAAACGGCATTTTTGATGTCACCCAACAAGTGTTCTATCGGATTAAGGTCCGGGGATTGGGCTGGCCACTCCATAATCTCAATTTTGTTGGATTTTTATCATTTACTGGTGTGTTTATGGTCATTGTCTTGTTGAAACACCCTTTTTAAGGTCATATCCTCTTCAGCGTAAGGCAACATGACCTCTTCAAGTATTTTAATATATGCAAACTGGTCCATGATCCCTGGTATGCGGTAAATAGGTCTGGCACCATAGTAAGAGAAACATGCCCATATCATGATGCTTGCATCACCATGCTTCACTGTGTTCAGCGTGTACTGTGGCTTGAATGCAGACTTGTTTGACGAACTGTCTGCGGCCCTTGGACCCAAAAAGAATAATTCTACTTTCATCAGTCCACAAAATGTTACTCCATTTCTCTTTAGGCCAGTTGATGTGCTCTTTGTCAAATTATATCTGCTTCATTGCATGGCTTTTTTTAACAGTGAGACTTTGCAGGGACTTCTTGCTATGACATTAGCTTCACACAGGCGTCTTCTAACTGTCACAGTACTTGAGACTGTCTTTGATCATCCTGGAGCTGATCATTGGCTGAGCCTTTGCCATTCTGGCTATTCTTCCATCCATTCGAATTGTAGTCTCTCATTTTCTTTCACTTCTCTCTGGTTTTCCTTTCCATTTTAAAGCATTGGAGATCATTTTAGGTGAACAACCTATCATTGTCTGCACTTCTTTATAAGTTTTACCCTCTTCAATCAACTTTTTAATCAAAGCACACTGTTCTTCTGAACAATGTCTCGAACGACCCATATCTCTCAGGCTTTCAAGGAGAAATGCATGTACAACATGTTTCTTCACAGAACGATTGACCTCACTAATTGACCTCCACACTGCTATTATTTTGAACACACCGCCTTTCAATTAATTATTCAAATACACAGACTCAAAAACCTGCAGATCGTGAATGCTGAGTCTTTTGTTTTTTTACACTCTACTACTCCAACTGGTAAATTGTTTGACATATGGTAATATAATTTATAGCAAAAACAGTGATTAATCTGGTTAGTCATATTGGACTGCTATTATTGTGAACACTACTGTATGTAGGAAATATTTGGTACTATTATGTAGCCAAGTTATGGCACTTTTTTGTAGGAAATGTATGGCACTATTACGTAGGCATTCCTATAGTCAGTATTATGTGGGTATTGTATGGCACTATTGTGTGGGCATTTTATGACACAATTGTGTAGGCATTGTATGGCAATATTACATATAAATTGTATAGTAATATTATGTAGACATTGTATGGCATTAATGTTTAAGCATTGTATGGCATTATTTTGTCAGAACTGTGTAGTACTACTATTTAGACATTACATTGCACGATTATATAGGAACTATATAGTACTGCTATGTAGACATTCCATGGCTTTATTATTTAGGTACATTATTGCACTATTATATAGGACCTGTATGGCACTATTATGTAAGACCTGTATAGCACTTTTTAGTAAGCCAGAGTATTTCAAGCATGGAAATATAAATGGCAGAAATGGCTGCATGATACTAGTGAATTGTCACTGTATGATTTTATTAGGTAAAGGGAATATGTCAGTAACTTTTGTTACGTAATCTGACAGCAACATGATGTAGGGGCTGAGACCCTGATTCCAGCGATGTGTCACTTACTGAGCTGTATGTAGCATTTTCAATAAAATCAGTGTTTTATCAGCAGATTATAGTCACTACAGGACTAAGTGTCTTGTCCTCCTGGTCTACTGCTATGTATAACCCTGCTCTCACCACTGATTATCAGCTTTCTGGCAATATACAGTGTGCACAGAAAGATGCCAGTCAGAGGTGTGGGTGGGGTTATACAGGGCTCAACATTCTGAGCACTGCTACTTTGGCAGTAGGAAAAACAAGGATTGTATCAGAATGACAGTGTAGCGCCCCGAGGGTTCGGCCGCTACAGGGGTATTGCACCTCAGACCAGAGGTGTGATATTCCACTCCCGGGTAAGGATGGAGTATGGACCAGGGCTCAGTTAGGTGCATGCATCACACACACCCCATTTCCGGGGGACAGCTCAACGGTGCTCCCACTAGACAGAAGTGCAGGCACGACAGGATCTGTCCCTGGCTGGAGTGGGGACGGGGGAGGAAATCCCAGTGATGTAGGAGCAGATAGAGGTTGGGTTTCTGGGCATAGGTAGGAGCCCATTGGTTGCAAGTCACCTGGGCTCATACACAGAGAGGGAGGTATATAAGGTGGACACCATCTTAGAAGTTCAGTCAGTCAGTAGTTAGTTCAGTCAGGAGGAGAAGAGGAGAGGAGCTCAGCCAGAGAGGGCTGACAGGGAGCTGTGGCTCAGTCTGGGCCCAGCTCCACGAGGCAGGCCTGGAGTGAAGGCCAGAAACAGCAGAAAGAGAGAGGAGAAGGAACGGAAAGGAAAGTAAGAAAGGAACGGAACACTAAGAGAGGCCCAGAGACACAAAGGCAGAAAGAACCCCAAAGGCCCAGGAGATTGCGGGTGACGGGTTGGCAGAACAGGGTACCGGATCCCAAGTTGGTGGAGGCGACTAATCCTCAGCCAAGGACCGGCGGTCGTGATCACATCTTGGTGCGACCCCTCGCTACACCTACTAGAAAGGCATACCGCATAGGGTCAGGGAAGTGGACCTCCAACATCCCAAGAGAAGGCCTGAGGCAGCTGGACAAAAGTAGTGTCACTGGTGGGGCACGGCCAGAGAAAGGAATCGAAGGGAGTCCTGTGCTACACTCTGGAATTGCCTGGGGGTTGACCGAGCCCCTTGCTTGGTGGATGCAGCACGGCTTGGGCAGTCACTACCGGTACTGAAGTGATTTGGAATATAAACAACTGTGAGTAAAGCCTTTGAACTGCAATCCCACGTCTCTGTGCTTCATCGCCGCGCCAGCACTACTAGTGCTGGGACGCTCGCACCATCACTCCCATCATCTACTACACTGCCCTGGGGCTCCACTCTTCCCGTGGGGAGTCACACTACCTCAGCTGCACACACCATCGGCCCCAGCGGTCTGCCTTGCAGCGGCGGTCCGCGCTGACCGCAATCCACGGGTGGCGTAGTCGGACAATTAACCTAAAACCCCCACAAAATACCGCCATCGGCCTGACCACCCTGAGCCACGGGACCGGGTCACCGCCACGGATACTACAACCCCCCCAAAAGCCCGGTTCCGGGTGCCCCTCGGCCCAGGGGGCGAGTCAACAGCATGCAGCCCAGCAAGTGACACATCACTGGAATCAGGCTCTCAGCCCCTACATAGTGCTGTTTTCATATTATATACAAAATACCTGCTGACGGATTCCCTTTAAACATCTTTCAGCAATAATATTTGGGATTTATTATTAAAGCATTTCTCTTGCCTTAAGAAAATGATTGTGGAGCCACATACATTTACCCCAGGGGCCATCACGGGCTTTGTGTTTCCAATCTTAAATTAAAACAGTACCACACACATTTGTATTTTATTGCATTGATAATAGGGATCTCTGAGAGGATTTACATTGCATGTGAATTACTGTTCTCCTTTGTCTGCTCTTATGTAGGTCTCTACGTGTACGCTGGTGGATACAGCTGTGCTATATATCCAGTAATTGGTGACAGCTGATGGATGGTTTAATATCTTCATCTTTAACCTTGCGACATTAATACTCAGAGGCTCAGGCAAACGCTGATTCAGCCCCACATGTGGAGATATACGCCAGCCCTTACGTACATGTAAAATGCCTACAGACTCCAGGCTCTGTGATGTCAGACGCCCTGCATCCCTATATCACCCTGAGTATTGTGAGGGGGACACAAGTCATATCTGTTATGATATTTTCTTATGAGGTGACTGAGTCACTGTGTCCCTGTATTGTGGGAGTCAGTCTGGATTGCACCATCTTGCTCACATCACCCCCTGCCATCTGTCACTGCACGGAGCTTGGCACCTCTAGGACATGGCAGGAAAAAGAGCTTGGCACCTCTAGGGCAAGTGAATCAGAAAGACATAGAGAAAGAAGCTCACGGGCTATATTGGCACATAGGCCAGTAATGTGTACGATTTCTTTAACTAGATGCTTCTGCCGATATATACAAGTGCAGATATATCTATTTATATACAGAGTGCCATCTAAGGTCTGGGAAGGGAAGAGTTAAAGTAACAATATAATGAGGTCATTCAAATACGTAATATGGAATATTTAGCTCCACTCCACACTGCAGTGTTCATCTATCTATGTACACTATATGAAGGGAGGGAGAGAGACAACACTGCATAGCTAGAGATGTAGCAAAGTGGAGAGCCTTACTTAGCTTTAAATCTAGAAGGTAGGCGGATAGAAAAAAAGATGGATAGATAGATATAGATAGATAGATTCAGGATCGGACTGGCCTGGCAGGGTATCAAGAAATCCCCGGTGGGCCCTTGCTGCAGACAAGAGGGGGAAGAAGAGGATAAAAAAAAAAAAAAGCCTGCGGTTTTTAGGGGCATAGGCCTTTTAAAAGTGCAGGCAGAGTATATGGAGGGACGCATGCACGCAGCGGTCATTACCTGAAAAACCGCAGCGCACCTGACTCGCCCAGGGGGATATGGGGGACTCGGTACCCGGGCCTTTACCTTCTTGGGATGTCACGGCGGTCGGCTCCCGGGCCCGTACTCTGGGGTCACTCTTAAAAGGGGGTTGTTGCTTGAAGGGATGATAAACGGTTTTGTCTCGTGACGCCACCTATGATTCCTGGTAATGGGTACCAGCGCTGCTGCAGACCTCCGGGGTGATAGGATAGCAGCTGAGATGTCTCTGCTCCCCACAGGTGGAGCGGGCCCCCGGGGCAGGGTTGATGGAAGGGATGCAGGTGAGAGGTGGCCCG
Organism: Phyllobates terribilis; assembly: GCF_046119375.1. Taxonomy (NCBI): domain Eukaryota; kingdom Metazoa; phylum Chordata; class Amphibia; order Anura; family Dendrobatidae; genus Phyllobates; species Phyllobates terribilis. Next base: position 538,458,762 of record NW_027362771.1, read on the forward strand.
GTCGGGTCAGGGGGAATGATGGACACGCACACAGGGGATTCGCTTCAGTACCTTTACTGGTGTAACGGCAGGTATGGTCCAGGGTACTCAGTAGGAAGGGTGCACTTCTGGACTCTCCCCAGTGAGCGGGTAGTAGGCCTCCTGATCCGTTTCTTCCTCTCTCTAAAGCTCCTGGCCAGCCTGGAACTAGGCCTAGCTTCTGTACTGTTTCACTCTCTCACCTGTCTGTTTGGTAGTAGAACTTTTCTCTGGCAACCACTATCCCTGGACGCTGGGGCCTTCGTGGTTCCTAGTTCTGTAAATGATGGTAGCTTCAGGTTGACCAGGGGTCTGTAATCCTCCTGGTATGCCGGTTATCCCTACTGGGTGTAGAGGAACCTGTAGGCGCGGACCCGGTGTCCAGCTTGTGTTCTGGAGTGAGCTTAAGATGCTCCTCTGCCCCCTTAACTCCTCTCTCCTCTCCTTGCCTTCTAGGCCCTCAGGCTTCAGCACGTGCTTTGGGCCCTGGCTTTCCCTCACCACAGTAGCACAGCAGGTGCTGCCTGTTCACTGATCTCTAGTGCCAGCACACTCTGCCTACCTAACTCCACCCTCCTGTATATATATCCCTAACAGGCTCCCTCTGGTGGTATGAGGTGGAAGGGTGGAGGTGTCTGTTATGTAATGAGGGCCTCTTGTGGAGAAGTCCGTCCATGCACCCTTTTGGGTCCTGTGGTACCTGTGGTAGCAGGGTGCCACATTCCCCCCTAGTACAATTCAGTACTCCTGGACTGAAGCATTTTTTTGTAAACAGGTAACAACAACAATTACAATAACAATGACACCTATCAAAGTTACAGTGAGTCCCATAACCAGGTGTCCATCTCACTGGTGAAGGTGCAACATGAGTAGCATGAGGGACCCGTCTGAAAACCCTCAACGTAGGCCCTGGGCGTGGCTACAGGGCATAAGTGATCCAGGTGTTGGACCACATCTTCGGCCACGCCAAACGGGTTTTTATTCAGTGGTCTCTTAATATAAAACCAATAGGGGGCACTTTAATAAGTGCAACAATTTACAACGGACAGTTCTCGGCTGCTCACAGTCCTCATCCTGCAAGTCTCTATACCCTTTACGGGTAACTAAATGCACACATATAACTTTTTCAGTTCACACAAAAACAAATTTTAAATTTTATTCTGTACCCTTACGGGTAACTATTTACACTGTAGGCATTTTGTACCTTATTCCCTATACCTGGTAGGGATTTGGCCTTGTGTGCTGCGTGTGGATCTACGTAGCACTGGGGTGATACTGGTGTCTGTGCATGCACTATCCGCTAACCTATCAGGTCTACATGCGGATAAGTTATAGAACTGCCTCAACATCTCTATAGGACTGGCAAGTGCACGGTTTACTGGACCCTCAGGTTCTGCTTCAACTGGTGATCCTTCTCTTACTGGGGACTCTTCCTGTTCCTGAGCAGGTTCTTCCAGGGCGCTCACAGGTTCTTCTTGTGATGGAGGTTCTTCTGGTGGCTGACAGAAGTGTATCACTGGTATGATAACTGCTCCATCTGTTAGAACCTTGCTGTTAGGTTTTTTTTTCCTTTGCTGGTCACATGACCTTGTTGGCCTATTTAGTCCTGCTCCGCCCTTCTGGCTTTGCTGGACTTCATTGTATATCTACTTTCTAGCTAGCCTGTGCTCTGTATCTAACTCTGTTAGTTTGCTTGGTCTACTGACCTCTATGTTCTATATATTTTGTTTGTTCGTCTGTCTGCTACTATTTCTGTTAGGAGGTGTCCCATATTCCTCCCAGTCCTTAGTACTTGTAGGGATTCCCTCCCCACATCTATAGGTCTCCGTACAGACTAGCTAAAGACTTTAGCAGGTCTGATCGCAGGATCAGGTCCCCTGTTACATCGTAGGGATTAAGCTGAGTTCTATCGTAGGGACAGATCTCCTCTCTTTCCTTAGCTCTGGTAGCAGAACATAACAGTAAGTCCAGCCAGCAAATTCTCTAAGGAAAGATTTTTCTGTTCCATCATGGTGTCGGTTCAGGATTTGGTTCATCGCCTGCAGGGACTCTCTCTGGAGGTGGCCGAGCTCCGTCAGCACGTGAGTAACTGTCCTGGAGCACATTTCTTGGAGCCTAAGGTATGTTTGCCGGATTTATTTTTTGGTAAACACCGAGAATTTTTTTCATTTAAAAATGCTTGCTTATTGTATTTTCGTTTGAGACCTAAGTCCTCTGGGGATGAATCCCAGCGCGTAGGGTTCATAATGTCACTTTTGCGCAGAGAGCCTCAGGAGTGGGCCTTTTCTTTGCAACCTAGTGATTCATGCTTCAGATCAGTGGATAGTTTTTTTTCTGCTTTGGGACTATTATATGATGATCCTGACCGTGTCGCATCAGCTGAGACTGAGTTGAGACGTTTAAAACAAGGATCAGGTAATGTTGAAAAATATTGTACTCATTTCCGTTGTTGGTCCACTCAAACAGGGTGGAACGATTCTGCTCTGAAAAGTCTATTTCTTGCTGGGCTCAGTGAAAGGGTTAAAGACCTGCTAATTGCTTATCCTACACCTGAGGATTTGCAACAGGCTATGCAATTAGCTATACGGGTGGATAGAAGACTGCGTGCTAGGGTTAATGAGAGCAAATCCTCTGCTATGTCAGTTTCTGGTTATGATAATGTGTGTACTAACAGTGGTGAACCGATGGAGATTGGATCGGTGGCACCTCGCTCTCAAGAAAAAGACCGTCGTTTTTCGGAAGGCTTGTGTTTCTATTGCGGAAAATCTGGTCATTTGATTAAAGGCTGTGAGCTTCGTATGAAGAAAGAAAAAAAAATGGTCAGTCACGCCCGTATTGCCTGTTTAAATTCCAAGGGTATATTTTTAGCTGCTTCCACGATTGCTCAGGAAAAATTAATGGAATTTCGGGTGTTTGTTGATTGCGGGTTTACACTGAATGTAATTGATGGGGGATTCGTGGAAAAACTCAATTTAAAACCTGAACCTTTATCATCCCCCATTGCTGTGGTTTCTGTGGATGGCTCCCCTTTGAAGAATATTACTCTCAAGGTCAGTGAATTTCCTCTCACTATTAATGGTGTTCACCATGAGAAATTGGATTTGGTAGTGTTGAATAACTTGCCTTCTCCAGTAATATTGGGTTTGCCCTGGTTAAAATTTCACAATCCTGTACTGGATTGGTCTACCAGTGAAATTAAATCCTGGAGCCATAAATGTTATGACAAGTGTTGTAACGGGCGTATTGCAGCTTTGGATAGGGGAGAATTGCCTGTTCCTATTCAGGATTTTTGGAGAGTTTTTTCTGAGAAAGAATCGCAGGTTTTGCCTCCCCATAGAGACTATGATTGTTCTATTGAATTTGTCCCTGGAGCGACTCTTCCTAAAAGTCGTTTATTTAACCTTACTATTCCTGAGAGGAAGGCTTTGGAGGAATACATACAGACAAGTTTGGCCGCCGGTCACATTAGGCCCTCTAAGTCTCCTGTGGCGGTTGGATTTTTTTTTGTAAAAAAAAAGGACGGCGGTTTACGTCCTTGTCTGGATTTTCGTGAGATTAACAAAATTACGGTACGCAATCCTTACCCACTGCCATTGATTCCTGATCTGTTTAACCAGTTATTGGGGGCCAAGTGGTTCTCTAAAATTGACCTTAAGGGGGCATACAATCTGTTGCGCATGAAGGAGGGTGATGAATGGAAGACTGCTTTTAACACTCCTGTGGGTCATTTTGAGAATCTGGTTATGCCTTTTGGTCTTACTAATGCTCCTGCATTTTTTCAGAATCTGATTAATGACATCCTTAGACCTTTGATCGGTAAAAATGTGGTTGTGTATTTGGATGACATTTTGATTTATTCGCCAGATCTGGAGTCTCATTGGCGGAGCGTGCGTGAGGTATTACAGTTATTAATGGACAATTCGCTTTTTGCTAAGCTGGAGAAATGTGAGTTCGCTGTACAGAGAATTAGTTTTTTGGGCTACATTATCTCCAGCAAAGGTTTTGAGATGGATCCGGTTAAGGTTCAGGCTGTGCAGGAATGGCCTAGGCCTATTGGTTTGAAATCGATACAGAGGTTTTTGGGTTTCGCCAATTACTATAGAAAATTCATAAAAATTTTTTCTAGTATTGTCAAACCTCTGACTGATCTCACCAGGAAAGGTGCTGATGCGGTTCAGTGGTCTTCTGAGGCCATTGAAGCTTTTGTGTATCTCAAGGAGAGGTTCACCTCTGCTCCCATCCTTATGCAGCCTGATGTTACTAGGCCGTTTTTGGTTGAGGTTGATGCTTCCTCTGTGGGGGTTGGCGCAGTATTGTCTCAGGATAACGGGGATGGATTACATCCCTGTGCCTTTTTTTCAAAAAAATTTTCGGAGACTGAATTGAATTACGATATTGGTAATCGGGAATTATTGGCTATTAAACTCGCATTTGAACACTGGCGCCACTTCTTGGAAGGTGCGGAATTTCCCGTTCAGGTTCTTACGGATCATAAAAATCTGATATATCTTGATGCTGCCAAGCGCCTGAATGCCCGTCAGGCTAGGTGGGCACTGTTTTTCTCGCGGTTTAATTTCTCCGTTACTTACATCCCTGGTACTAAGAATGTTAAGGCGGATGCCTTGTCTCGCAGTTTTTCTCCCATAGTCGGTGCTGAGAAAGAGGAAAACATTTTACAAGAAGGTGTTGTGATAGCTGCTTTAGACTCCGTTTTGGAAGATGAGATTCTTAAAGCTCAGGAGAATGCCCCATCTAACACTCCTCATGGGAGGTTGTTTGTGCCTGGGACCTTTAGGAGAGATTTGTTTGTTGAGTGTCACGAATCTCGGTTGGCAGGTCATCCCGGAATCTCTGAGACCAAGAGACTGGTGGGTCGCAGTTTTTGGTGGCCTGGATGGCAGAAGGAAGTCATTAAGTGGGTGCGCCAATGTACTATATGTGCTAGATCTAAGTCCTCACATACTCCTGCTGCAGGGTTGCTTTGTCCTTTGGAGGTCCCCAGTGCTCCTTGGACACATTTGGCTATGGACTTTATAACTGACCTTCCCCCCTCTGAGGGTTTTACTGTCATCTGGGTGGTCGTGGACCGTTTTAGCAAGATGTGTCACTTGGTTCCCTTCGTCAAACTGCCCTGCGCTAAAACTCTCGCTAAGGCCTTTGTCAAGGAAATTGTCAGACTTCATGGCGTTCCTACTGACATTGTTTCTGATAGGGGTCCTCAGTTCGTGGCTCGTTTTTGGCGTGCCTTTTGTGACAGGTTGGGAATTCATTTGTCGTTTTCGTCCGGATATCATCCTGAATCTAATGGCCAGACAGAAAGGAAAAACCAGGATGTTGAGCAGTTCTTGCGTTGTTTTGTGGCAGACAATCAAGAGGGGTGGTCTGAGTTTCTGTCACTTGCCGAATTTGCTCTGAACAATCATACATCTTCTTCTGCTGGTTGTTCGCCTTTTTTTTGTTGTTCTGGGAGACATCCGTCGTTTGGGTCGTTCTCCAAGTTGGGATCTGCCGTGCCTGAGGAGGAGAATTTTTCCGGTGATTTGGAAAGAGTTTGGACGGATGTGCGTGGTAATCTTCAGGAGGCCAACAGAAAATCTAAAGACTACTTTGATAGGAAACGACAGGAGGTTTTGTTCGCTGTTGGTGACATGGTTTGGTTGTCCTCTAGGAATCTGCGGTTGAGGATTCCTTCTAAGAAATTGGGTCCCAAGTTTGTAGGGCCCTTTAAGGTGCTTCAGGTTGTCAACCAATCTGCTGTTAGGTTGGAGGTTCCTACCTCCTGGAGAATTAATCCGGTCTTTCATGTCTCTCTGTTAAAAAAAGCTGTTGTGTCGGATTGTGACGCCTCTGCCTCTGTTCCTCCGGTGGTGGAGGACGGGGAATATGAAATTTCTCGCATCCTTGACTCTAGACGGTATAGAGGTAGTTTGCAGTATCTTGTGGCCTGGAAAGGTTTCGGACCCGAGGATAACTCTTGGGTGAGGTCAGATGATGTTTCCGCGTCCAGACTTATCAGAGCGTTTCACAGGAGATTTCCTGATAAGCCTGGTCCTAGGGGATCCGGAGGATCCTCTTAGAAGGGGGGGTACTGTTAGAACCTTGCTGTTAGGTTTTTTTTTCCTTTGCTGGTCACATGACCTTGTTGGCCTATTTAGTCCTGCTCCGCCCTTCTGGCTTTGCTGGACTTCATTGTATATCTACTTTCTAGCTAGCCTGTGCTCTGTATCTAACTCTGTTAGTTTGCTTGGTCTACTGACCTCTATGTTCTATATATTTTGTTTGTTCGTCTGTCTGCTACTATTTCTGTTAGGAGGTGTCCCATATTCCTCCCAGTCCTTAGTACTTGTAGGGATTCCCTCCCCACATCTATAGGTCTCCGTACAGACTAGCTTAGGACTTTAGCAGGTCTGATCGCAGGATCAGGTCCCCTGTTACATCGTAGGGATTAAGCTGAGTTCTATCGTAGGGACAGATCTCCTCTCTTTCCTTAGCTCTGGTAGCAGAACATAACACCATCGAGTTGAGGCCAGTCCGCAGGGAAGTATCCTAGGACTGTATGAACTACATCTTCCTTGGGTTTTTCCGGTACTATAAGAGGTACTTCTTCCTCCTGTGTCTTCAGTAGACCTGGGCACAATTTCAAGTGGTCTCTTGAGACTGTTGTGGTTGTCCTACCTCCATCCTTGCTGATCAGGCAGGTTTTGGTATTGTCAAATCTGGAATTTAACACTGTGTAGGGCTCTCTTTCCCACTGGTCATCGAGCTTGTGACCTCTTCTTTTCCTCTTTAGCACTATTTCTCCGGGCGCCAAGGGTTCTGCTGGTGCATGCTTGTTATATTGGTCTTCCTGACTTTCCCTTACTTTGTTTAGGTTGTCTTCAACACAGTACTGTACTTTCCTGTACTGCTCTTGCTGATTTGTGTCCCAGTCTTCAGTGGACATATCTACAGCAGGCTCTACCACTCCGAGTTCCAGGTCCATGGACAATTTTCCAGGTCTTGCTCTCATGAGGTACGCTGGGGTACAATTAGTAGAACTCACAGGTATGTGGTTATACAGGTCCACCAGATCAGGTAGTTTGTCTGGCAACTGGTTCCTCTCTTACAAAGGTAGGGTTTTTAACAGGTCAATGACGATGTTATTCATTTTCTCGCACATACCGTTGGTTTGGGAATGATATGGTGTAGTCCGGATCTTCTTACATCCATACAGGTGACAGAATTCTTTAAACAGCTCAGCCTCGAAGACAGGGCCTTGATCTGTTAGCACCTTGTCCGGGTATCCATGGGGCCTGCAGAAGTATGTTTGGAATGTTCTTGCTGCAGTTTATGCTGTCAGATCCTTAACAGGGGCTACCACCAGGAACCGGGAATAGTGATCCACCATGGTCAGGGCATAGGAATAGCCTGATCTGCTGGGCGACAGTTTGACGTGATCCAGAGCGACAATCTCCAGGGGTTGGGTTGTTTTGATGGACTGCAAGGGTGCTTTCTGACTTCCGTAGTCTTTCCTTCTGAGGCTACAGGGCCCACAATTCCGGCACCACCTTTCTATGGAACTCCGCATTCCAACCCAATAGAACCGGTCCTTCAGCAGGGTTTCCAGCTTCTTCCAGCCAAAATGACCTGCTTGGTCATGGTAGGCCTCTAGTACCATCTGGATATCCGTCCTGGGCACTACAATCTGACACACCATTTCATGGGTTCTAGGGTTGACATACCTCCTGCACAGCTTTCCTCTGTAGATGGACAGCCGGCTTCTCTCATTCCACAGGTGTTTGGCTTGTGGAGGAGCATCCTTCTCCAGGTGAGAACCTTCTTGGGTTATCAGTCCTTTGATGAGGCAGACAATCAGGTCACTGTCCTGGGTCTCCTTCCAGCTGTGATGAGGTAAAGGGTTTAGCGTCTTACCATGACGTTTTCTGGAGGTGTGTTGCTCGTGGACCATTCCATTTCTGTGGAAAGCAGGTAATTAAATTTCTTCTAGGTCATCCACTTCATTCGGTGTCCGACTGGTGGGGCATTCTTGACAGGGCATCAGCATTGATGTTCTTGTGACCTGCCCGGTACTTGATTGTGAACTGGTAATTCGACAATCTGGCCACCCAACGCTGTTCCATGGCTCCCAACCTGGCTGTCTCCAGGTGTGTCAAGGGGTTATTGTCGGTAAAGGCTGTAAATTTATTTGAGGCTAGGTAATGTTTAAATCTTTCGGTGATAGCCAGACCAAGGCCAGGAACTCCAGCTTGAAGGAACTGTAATTCTCCGGGTTCCTCTCAGTAGGGTAAAGCTTCCTACTGGCATAGGCGATCACCTTTTCTCTGCCGTTTTGCTTCTCGGACAACACAGCTCTCAGTCCCTCATTGCTGGCGTCTGTGTATAACAGGAAAGGTTGGCTGTAGTCGGGGTAAGCCAGGATTTCCTCACCGGTTAGGGCTTCCTTCATTAATGCAAAAGACTCAGTCTGTTCTTTGCCCCACTGGAATGGGGAACTTTTACCTCTTTTGGACTGTCCTACTAGGAGATCTTGTAAAGGTGCTGCCTTTTTGGTGTAGTCCTTAATGAACCTCCTGTAGTACCCGACCAGTCCCAGAAATTAACGTACCTATTTGATGTTCCTTGGTTCAGGCCACTTCTGGATGGCAGTGACCTTCTCCGGGTCTGGTGCTACCCCCTCTGAGCTGACTACGTGTCCCAGGTACTGAACCTTCTGTTTCAGCAGGTGGCACTTGGAAGGTTTTAGTTTCATCCCATACCGGGACAATGCCTCAAATACCTCCGCCAGGTGCTTTAGATGGTCTTCATACGTCCTCGAGTACACGATAGCGTCATCCAGGTATAGCAGCACTGTCTCAAAGTTCCGGTGTCCCAAGCAACACTCCATCAACCTCTGGAACGTTCCGGGTGCGTTGCAGAGTCCAAATGGCATGCTGTTGAATTCGCATAATCCCATCGGGGTGGTGAAGGCTGTCTTCTCCCGGTCTTCCTCAGCAACAGAGACTTGCCAGTACCCGCTAGTGAGATCCAATGTGGAGAAACAATTGGCAAATTTTAGTGCAGCCAGGGATTCCTCTATACGGGGCAAAGGGTATGCATCTTTATGTGTTATTCGATTAATTTGTCTGTAATCTACACACATCCTCATGCTACCGTCCTTCTTTCTGACCAGGACCAGGGGAGCTGCCCAGGGGCTACAGCTATCCCTTACTACCCCTGCCTTTTTCATGTCATGCAACATTTCTTTTGCTTTTTGGTAATGTGCTGGTGGTATGGGTCTGTAACGCTCCTTAATGGGTGGATGGTTACCTGTGGGTATGTGGTGTTGTACCCCTTTGACCCTTCCAAAATCAACTGAGTGTTTACTAAACACCTGTTCATATTCCTGAACCACTCTGTAGACACCGTGTTTTTGATGGACAGGAGTGGCGTCAGTTCCAACATGGAGCTGTTGACACCATTCTTCCAGCTGGGCTTTGGAGTCATTGTCCTCCACCATATCTGGTGGGGTCAAGGATTCCACTGTGTGTATGGCATTATTATTCACAGTATACAGTCTGGCAACAGTGGCGTATCTTGGCAATTTGACTTCTTCCTCCCCACAAATTAGGAGGCGTACGGGTACCCTCCCATTGTGCACATCAACTGCCTCTCTAGCAGCTAGGAGTGTAGGTCTGTGCTCTGAGTTAACGGGCTCTACTACCACCTGGTAGTTCTGTCCCTTGAGACCTATTGCTGCCCGACACCAAATCAGCATTTCACTCATTGGGGGAATCACAATGGGTATCGGGTCAGTCACCCGTATATTACCAATCTCACCACCTGTTAGTTTTACCTGTTGCTGGTACAGGAGGACTCAAATTTCCTTCTGGAGCACCTTCCTCTGCCATGGTCTGGCAGTGTCAGCAATCTGTTGGAGTAAGAACAACACTTCTCCCAAACAGTTACCAACAACGTTTGTACCAAGTATCATATATGGGTTTGCATCACCAGGGTTAGACTCTATTACAATCAGTCCTTGGTCCTTTAGTTCCACTCTTCCCACCTTCACTGTCACATCCTTAACCCCGACTAGGTTAAGAGGAAGGCCATTGGAGGCATACACAGAGAGGTTTGGGTCTGGCGGGTGGAGTTCATCTATGGACCAGTACCTTTTGTAGAGGACATCAGGTATAATGGTTACCTGTGACCCGGTGTCCAGTAGTGCAGGGGTTGCTATGCCGTCCAGCACGATGGACAGGAAAGGCCTTCCTCCTACAAACCGGTCATACCAGCTCGATGGGCCTGGTTGATCTACTCCTGGGTGTCGGCCCTTGGCCCCAGGGTTTGCCCGTTTAATGGACAGATCCGTGTGGTGTGGCCTGCCTTGTGGCAATGGTAGCAAATGAGTTCTCCTGGAGGGCGAGGCCGGTCGTTGGTCCTCCCACGGGGTGGCATTATCCTACTTCTTCTCCTCATCCAGGGGACATCCTCAGGACTGTCGGCGAGTAGGATACTTCCATCCGGCTCAGGCTCCGTCTGTAGCTGCAGGGCTCGCAGGACAGTGGTCAGGGTTTTACTTAGGTGACGCACTTCAGAGCGCAGGCTGTCCAGCTCGCTAGGGGACGCCGTTTGCCCTTTTGCCTCAGCCGCTAATGAAGGGGCAGTGAGTGCTGTGGGCACTGGGGTGGCCCCACCCCGGTAACGCTGGATAGCAGTATCTGATGTTTCCAGGGGCTGGAGGCCCTTAATACCCATGTCCTTTAGAGCGTCAAAGGTGGCATTTGGATGATCTAAGGCCCACCACCGTACAGTTCTGCTCTCCTCCTGGGACCTTAACCCCCGGATGAATTGTTCTATCAGCATTTTGTCCTCATCATGTATGCTGGCTGGACTAACCTGCTTCAGGGCCCGCAGGGCCTCTTGTAAACGCCAGGCATAGTTCCGGATACTCTCCTCAGATTTCTGGGTACTGTGGTAGAACCTCATCCTAAGATCTGTCTCAGTGCGGTTTTCAAAGACAGTTTTCAGTCTCTTAAATATAATAGATACTGATTCCTGGTCTGCGGCCGGCCAGGTTTCAACTTCCTGCTCTGCGTCACCAGTCAATTGTCCCAGCACAACAGCGGCTCTCTGTTTACCAGTCATTGAGTACATGTCCAATACACCACATACTTTTCTTTTGAATCCAGACAGGGTGTCTGGTTTGCCGTCATACTGGGAAGCCATTTCGCTCCGGGCACGTACGGCAGGGCCATGGGTATCACTGAAGTCACGACCCCTGCTGGTGGGGCGGCCGCTCCGGCCTGAGCAGCGCCGTGCGCGAGTTGAGCATCAGGAGCGTTAACCGATGGTTGCGTCCCCCTAGTAAACCGTAGCCTACCTTCTTTACTTTTATCAGGTAGGTCGCAGCTCCGCAGATCACGGTCTCCTTCCAGGACCTGACGCTTCCTGGTGCTGCGTCAGAGCGCGAGGTGGGGCTTGGGCATCGCGCGCTACCAACGGTCACGCCTCTCTGGTTCCCATGGTTACGCCCCTCTTCTTCCTGCGCGGCGACGCAGTAATGGTGGCGATGTTCACCACAGTTCAAACAAAGTTCAAATACGGCACACAGTACCGGTGGCAACGGGCACAAAATCCTGTTCGTGACTAGAGTTGAGCCACCCCCATAGTGTTCGGGTTCGGTTCGGTTCGTCGAACACCTGTGTTCGCCAAGCTGTTTGTCGAACACCGTTGAACACCGTTAAAACCAATGGCAGGCAAACAAAAACACATAGAAACACATAGAAAACACCTTCAAAGGTGTCCAAAAGCTGACAAACTGCTCAGAAGACACAACTAACACATGGAAAAGTGACAAGTACATATAGTCATGCGAAAAGAAAAGAGGTGGAGGAGTAAAAGGAGGGGGAGACACAGATATAGGCATGTCATGCCCTTCTAAAATCAAGAAAGGCTGGAGTAAAAATCTAAAATCAGCCTACCAACACCCAGACGTTGTGACAAGAAAATTAAAAAAAGAAATATCTTTAGGTAGAATGGCGGTTCCATTAAGAACACTTTCCTTACAAGATGTAGTGGTATCCCCGTTGTGAGTTGTGCCAAAAATGGAACCCAATACATTCGGACTAATCCACCATTTGTCATATCCAAGGGGCAGGTCAGTAAACGACAACATCGACGTGGAACCAAGTACAGTAGTATATACTGTACATCCTTTGACAAGGCAATCAGGCGGATCAAGAAGTTGGGAAGGGTCATCCTAATGGCCAAAACAGACATTGATGCGGCGTTCCGGTTACTTACTACTTGTGCCTCCGAATAGTGTCCACCTATTGGGCAACTTCTGGGAAGGAGCATACTATATAGATCGCTGTTTGCCCATGGGGTGGTCCAGATCCTGCTCACTATTTGAGGCGTTTAGTTGCTTCCTTGAATGGGTTGTAATGGACGTTTCTAAGGGGGCACATATTATCCATTACCTCGACAACTTCTTATGCCTGGGCCCAAAAGATTCGCCACAGTGTGAATACACACGGTAGTCCACATGTGAGAAGGAGAGAGCTGGAGGGAGAGCAGACACCACAGAGCCAAGGTGTTAGAAAGAGAACGGAAGAAGGAAAGAGGGCGAGGGAGGTAAGGGAGTACCGTGGAAGGCCGACCTGAGCTCCCCCACGTTCCTGCTGGGCGGGGAACAGCCCTGGGAAGAAAAGCCGCTCGCGCTTCCCTTTGAGGTTACGGGCGCGAGTGGGCAGAGGGACTACACTGGAGTACGAAGCCGACACGCCAGTCCGTTCCTGCCCGTGCGACCTCCGTGTCGCCGGGTTTGTGCCAGAGCCGCGGTGGACCCTGATGGCCAGCCCCCCTCTCCCAATACTGGTGCCTGTCCGGTGGTGGGTCGAGCACCCCCGTGGTGGAGGCAGGTCTAAGCTCTGTAATTTAAATTATCTCTGTAATTTGAATGAGTACACTTTAAATCCTTTTACACGGATCTATTGGAGGGCAAGTCTGATGCCAGCAGCCGCGGTAATTCCAGCTCCAGTAGCGTCCACTAAAGCTGCTGCAGTTAAAAAGCTTTTATAAGGATCGAGCTTGGCGGTCCACCACAAGGCGTGCTACCGCCAGCCCCTTTGCCTTGGGGCGCCTCCCCGATGCTCTTCACTGAGTGTCCCGGGGGCCCGAAGCATTTCCTTTGAAAAAATTAAGTGTCCAAAACACAGGTGGTGTAGCTTGCTTAACAGCTGGGATACTCCGCTGACTAGCAGACACTGCTACTATGCCCAAAGTATTGCCTGGGCTAGATGCAGTTAAAAATGTGTAATTAGATCTACAGGCAGTGGCTACTCCGCTGACTAGCAGACACTGAAGCTTTGATTCCCAGGCTATAGTATGAGTAAACAGCTCTTCAGACTCAACCATCTGTGTTACCCCAAGCTATAGTGTATGTAGTTTCTTACGGTTAAAAGGGGGGGGAGAGACCCGACCCACCTGGAACTGACGATGCCAACGTCATGTAAAACACAGCAAGGGGACTCCAAAAAGAGTCTCCATTTTTTCCAAAAATTGTGGCACAGACACCACTTAAGTGGCATCAATTGTCCCAGAGTTGCTTAAAATGGTTGGTGAGGTGATTTTCCAAAATCCTCAAGCTTTTAGTCTCCCCAGGATGACACAGGTGGGGCAGATGGTGGTTGGTCCGGCCCGCTAGGCCGCATTGTAGCACAGTGAGCTTCGCACTGCAACTTATGCTTCATATCCATGTGACGGTTCAAGCATAAAGTACTCAAACTATTGTTTTTTTGGCCTCTACTTAGCTTTTGGTGACAAATGTTACAGATAACATAAGTTGGGTCATCCTTAGCGATCTCAAAAAATGCCCAGGCTATGCGAGGTTTAGAGCCCATGCGACACTGCTACTAGCAATACTAGCAAATGATTGGCTGGGTTAGATGCAGTAAAAAAATTGTTATTACATACACAGGCGGTGCAGCTTGCTTCACAGCTGGGCTACTACGCCCAAAGTATTGCCTGGGCTAGATGCAGTTAAAAATTCTTATTAGATACACAGGCGGTGTAGCTTGCATCACAGCTGGGCTACTACGCCCAAAGTATTGGTAGACTCTATACTAAATAAGGAAGGAGTCACTGACTGTGGTGGCCCCTCCGCGGGCCATGGCGATTGGTCATCCCCTTTCGCTGCCCCTTACTCAACGAATTCACAAACATCTCCCGTTGGTTTGGAGTCCCATTATGCCGAACAAAAACCATAGGCCCCACAACAAAGCTATCGTTCTTAGGCATCGAAATCGACACCACAGCAAGGTTGTTCCACCTCCCATGGGAAAAAATACCAAAACATTACACCTGATCGAGGGTTTTTGCGCAGTATGAAAAGTAACACTACAGCAGATGCAAGTATTAGTAGGTCTCCTCGTGTTTGCAAGCCAGGTGATGCCAGTCGAAAGGGTTTTTTCTCGTCATTTATCACCCGCAACCAAAGGGGCATCAAAACCGAGTCATAGAATCAGAATCAGCAGGCAGCTACAGGCGGACTTAGAGGTGTGGAAAACCTTCTTATAATCATTCAACGGTCACATGTTATTTATGTCAGCAGAACAGTCCAACATTGAACTAAGATTATTCACCGGGGCGGCAGAATCAGGCGGATATGCAGCGATACTAAATAACCAATGGTGCACAAGCTTATGGCCTCCGTATTGGGCAGAACAAGTGCTGACAAAAAAACAGACACTCCTGGAACTCTTCCCAATAGTGGTAGCAATAGAAATATGGGGCGCGCACCTGGCTAACAAAAATATACGCTTCATAACAAAAAACACCAGCCTAGCGCACTGCATTAATAAGATGGCATCATCGTCTCTCCCAGTGCTAGGCCTACTACGCTGGCTAGCATTCCTGTGCCTAAAACACAATGTATGGGTCCGCGCTAGCCACGATGCTGAGGGGTCTAACGCTGCTGCTAACGCTTTATCACAATTCAATTGGCAGATTTTCACAGAGCTCCTCCCCAACGCCCACCCATCGGGCAACAGTTGCCCACCCTCCCTATGGGATCTAGTGGCGAATAGTTGATGCCATTAATCAGAGCGTCAGTTGCCCCGTCGACGTGGCAAGGATACGGTAAGGCATGGGAAGAGTGGACACGACTAGTAGCAGGCAGACGGGTTGGCCAATGTGAACAAGCCAGATTACAAGTCACCATAGAATTTCTCCACCAGCTAATGATGAGGGGCATATCAGGGGCGTCAGCGCAGCGGTGTCTGACCGGAGTAGCATTTCACTTCCAACTACTGAATTGGGGAGATGTGACAAAGAGATTCATCATCAGACAATCCATAAAAGGGTGGAAAAGGGGTCAGCCAAGTCAGGAGTGTAGACGTCCCGTCCCGTGTCACTAAAACTGATTTCTCACATCATATCCCTAACACCATTAACATGACACTCACAATTTGAAGCAACACTACTGTCTACTGCATTTGCGATCGCCTTCTTCGGGGTGCTATGCATAAGCGAATTAGTCCCTCAATCCAAAATTACCACCAACGGAGGCTTATTACACCAGGATGTAGTCATAGCCAATAATGCAATACATCTACGCATATGCAAATCGAAAACGGTTCCAGCGGGCAGGGGCACTTGTGTACTTCTACAACCCACAAACGGTACACTGAGTCGGGTAACAATAGTAAAAACATATATAACCATCAGATGACAAAGTAATTTCTTCCTATCACACATTGATGGAACGCCATTATCAAGATACCAGTTCCAAGCTATATTTAATAAATGCCTAACATCGGCAGGGAACCACCCCAAAGATTACGGGACACACTCATTCCGCATAGGCGCGGCCACGGAAGCAGCAAGAGCAGAGCTGTCAGAAACGGAAGTTCAGAGGATAGGGAGATGGCGATCCACGTGTTTGGCGAGATACATAAGACCGGGCTTGTTATCCAAACGTGGTTTGTTTCTTTTACAGGTGACGCTAAGCAAACAGTGTGGGTGATAGGCCACTCGTATATATATTGGTCAGAAAAAAGGGCGAAAGTCCGCCCAGGCGGGAGGAAATTAGAGTTTCATAACACATATTTCAACTGGAGAGGTATTAGAGGCCTGCAATGGCCACAGGTACTAATGGAGGTAATCAAGGTAGGGAGAGAGGCAAGAGGTCCGGTCATCTTAGTTATACAGGCCAGGGGAAACGACCTAGGTCATCACAAGAGCGCATAACTAATGGCAATAATGAAACTAGACACTGAGCGCTTCAGAGAATTTTTCACAAAACTAGCTATAGTATGGTCAGAGATTGTGCCGATAGCGGTATGGCAAGGTGCGCGAGACATCACGGCCATCGAACGGACAAGGCGGGTAATAAATATTCGAATGGCAAAATTTAGAAGAGACAGAGGCGGTGTAGTGATACGACACCGACAACTGGAAGGAGATAAAGCAGGCCTCATACGGCCCGACGGTGTTCACTTAATGGATATTGGACTGGACATATTCCTGTCAGGACTCCAGTACGGAGTGGAACAAGCGTTAAGAGTGATGGATGGGGGTCAGAGTCCTGCATACGAGTAAGCAGGATCCTCCGTGGCCTGGAAATAGAAAGGACATGTTGGAGAGTTACACTTGTTGGCCAACTTGCCGGTGTGGAGACACAGGGCATGCTGCAACAAGCTGAATTATTTTAGAAATAAAATGCCTTTCTAATGGAATGAATAAAAAGAGTTAATAAAGCTGTGACTAATCCTCACCCATCCAGTTGTAAGAGTTACATTATTGTATTGTCAAGGAAAGGGGGGCAGTAGGGGGGCTGAGCATCTGGGTTTGGTTGGGGGTCCCCACAGTCTGCCTAGGCTAGATGCAGTTAAAAATTCTTATTAGATACACAGGCGGTGCACCTTACTTCGCAGCTGGGCTACTACGCCCAAAGTATTGCCTGGGCTAAATACAGTTAAAAATTCTTATTAGATACACAGGCGGTGCAGCTTGCTTCACATCGGGGCTACTACACCCAAAGTATTGCCTAGGCTAGATGCAGTTAAAAATTCTTATTAGATACACAGGCGGTGTAGCTTGCTTCAGAGCTGGGCTACTACGCTGACTAGCAGACACTGAAGCTTTGGAGCAGACCTCTGAGTAAACAGCTGTTCAGACTCAACCATCTGTGTTACCTCAAGCCATAGTGTATGTAGTTTCTTACGGTTAAAAGGTGGGGGGGTGCGACCCAACCCACCTGGAATTGACGATGCCAACGTCACGTAAAACACAGCAAGGGGACTCCAAAAAGAATCTCCATTTTTTCCAAAAATTGTGGCACAGACACCACTTAAGTGGCATCAATTGCCCCAGAGTTGCTTAAAACGGTTGGTGAGGTGATTTTACCAAATCCTCAAGCTTTTAGTCTCCCCAGGATGACACAGGGGTAGAAAAGTCCTTGCGGATCCATGATTTGTTCATCTTTATGAACGTGAGTCTATCTACATTCTCAGTGGACAGCCGCGTGCGCTTAGCTGTCAGCACACCACCAACAGCGCTGAACACACGTTCAGAGAGAACGCTGGCTGCAGGGCATGACAAGATCTCCAAGGCGTGAGTGGCGAGGTCTGGCCATTTTTCCAGATTGGAATCCCAAAATGAGCAAGGGTCCAGTGACACAGTCATGGCTTCGATGTTCACTTGGAGATACTCCTGTACCATCCTCTCTAGGCGTTGACTATGTGTCAGACTTCTTGTCTCCTGTGGCCTTGCAAAGGATGGTCTAAAAAAGTGGTGAAACGATTCCACAAAATTGCTGTTACCAGCAGATACTGTGTTACTGTTACGGTTTGAGTGATGAAGACTCGACAGTCCCACGGTTGGCAAGTTAGAACTGTGAGATTCACTACGTGCACCACTGGTGTTTTGTGGAAAAGCACATGTAAGATTCTGCAACAGCCTCTGCTGATACTCCTGCATGCGTGAATCCCTTTCTATGGCAGGAATTATTTTGGCAAATTTACTTTTGTACCGGGGATCTAAGAGTGTGGCAACCCAGTAGTCGGGATTACTTCGAATTCTGACAATCCGAGGGTCATGTTGCAGGTAGTGCAGCAAGAAGGCACTCATGTGTCTTGCGCATCCAGGAGGACCAAGTCCTTGTTGTGTTGGTAGCGAGGTAAGAATCATGCTTCCTTCCTCTGCCCTCTCCCCCCAACCTCGCACAACAGAAATGTGATCAAGGTCTCCCTCATCTGATGAGTCTTCCATGCCTATCGCCAGTTCGTCCTCCTCTTCTTCCTCAGCTCCTGCACCTTCCTCAACAGTTTGGCTGCTACCATGCGCCCTGGTTAATCCCTCTCCCCCACCCTCCCATGCCTGCCGCCTTGGTGCTGCCGACCGTCTGGACCTTGGAGATGTTATCCCTTCCGCATGCGACTCCTCCTCTACTTCCTCCACCTCCTCTTGTCCCACCACCTGACTCTGAATTCTGTTTAATGTGTGCTCCAGCATGTAAAGCACTGGAATAGTTATGCTGATAATGGCATCGTCAGCATTAAACATCTTCGTCGCCATTTCAAAACTGTGCAGAAGGATGCATAGGTCCCTGATCTGAGACCACTCCTGCAGCGTGATTTGCCCCACCTCTGGATCTCGTTGGCCCAGGCTATATGTCAGAACGTATTGCACCAGGGCTTGTCGGTGCTGCCACAGTCGCTGCAACATGTGCAGAGTTGAATTCCACTGTGTCGGCACATCGCATTTCAGCCGGTGAACTGGCAGGCCCAACGACTTCTGTAGAGATGTAAGTCGTTGAGCTGCGGGATGCGAACTGCGGAAGTGAGCACACAGCGACCGTGCCCTCTGCAGAAGGCCATCTAGTCCGGGATAGTGGGCTAAAAATTGCTGGACAACCAGGTTCAACATGTGAGCCATACAAGGCACGTGTGTGACATTGCCCCGGCGAAGGGCCGCACCCAGGTTTGCAGCATTGTCGCACACGGCCTTCCCTGGTTGCAGGTCCAGTGGAGACAACCATTCATGAAACTGGGTCTCCAGAGCTGACCACAACTCCTCAGCTGTGTGACTCACATTTCCCAGACATTTCAAAGTAAACACCGCCTGATGCCGTTGAGCCCTGCTGCCAGCATAGTAAGGAGGTGTGCAGCATCTTAGAGATATACTATTGCCAAAATTGAAGGATGTGTTTCTGGAGGCCCTGGAGGTGGCAGAATTACCGGAATCAATGCGGGAGGCTACAGTAGTGGTTTTGCCCAAGGCAGATAAGGACCGGACACAGCCAGATTCATATAGACCCATATCTCTACTACCGGCTAATATTAAAATCTTAGCTAAAGTATTGTCTAACCGGTTAAGCCGTGTAGTTTCTAGTATTATTCACTCAGATCAGTCAGGTTTTATGCCGGACAGATCAACGGCCATTAACTTGAGGTTTTTATTTTTTAATATGCAATTGGCCGCTGACAATGCTGGCCATAGAGTCGTGGTCTCACTGGACACACGGAAAGCCTTTGATAGTGTAGAGTGGAGCTATCTCTGGTGAGTTCTCCAATTGATGGGATTTGGTCCGGTTTTTGTGGCCTGGGTAAAGTTATTGTACATGCACCCTGTGGCTAGAATAAGAGTAAATGGGGAACCATCAGATAAATTTGATATGACAAGAGGAACCAGACAGGGCTGCCCCCTCTCCCCGCTGTTATTTGCCCTTGCCATAGAGCCGCTGGCTTCTGTAATGAGACAGACGTGGTAAAGGGATTTCGGTATGGGCTGGTTGAGGAGAAGATAGCGTTGTACGCAGATGATATTTTATTATTTTTACAGGACCCTCAAGCGTCATTACATGGTGCAATAGCTATCATCAAAAGATTTGGCCTGTTATCTGGGCTGCAAATTAATTGGGATAAATCTCATATTATGGAAATAGATACCCTGGATTTCTTAAATGTTGAACAAGTGGAACGTACACAACTTAAATTAGTACGAGAGTTTAAATATCTTGGAATTACGATATCATTACCAGTAAAGGAGTACCTTCAGTTGAATGTATACCCGATAATTGGGAAATCAAAAGATAAAGCATCTACGTGGAGCAAAATGCGCCTCTCGGTGGTGGGATGCACCAATCTTCTTAAAATGGTGCTGATGCCCAAATTGCTATATGTTTTACATAACTCCCCTGTGTGGATTCCTCGGTCGGTGTTCCAGCGTATTAATTCAATATTTAGGGATCTGGTTTGGGGTGGAGGACAACCCAGGATTAAGCTGGAGACTCTCCAGAGGCCGAAAGAAGAGGGGGGTCTCGCCTTACCAAACCCATGGATATACTTTTTGGCAGCACAGTCTCAGCATATTAGAGGGTGGGCACTGAAGGCTGTGAAGGGGACTATCCAGGTGGTCTTGGAAGCTCATCTTAAAAAGAGTCCATTGGTAGTGGGCCTAGAGTCGGGACTTTTTGGGAAGAGAGGCAGGTCATACCCGACATGTGGTCTAGTCCATAAACTGTGGATGAGGGTGAAGAGGATTAGAGGTATAGTAGGAATGTCTATGTATACTCCTATTTGGGATAACGAAAATTTAGGTGAATTTTATAAGATAGGAGAGCTGAGAGGATGGGTGGTAAGGGGTATACAGTACTTTTACCAACTTTTGGACAATCAAAACATGAAAACCTTAGAGATGCTGAAAGAGGAATTTCATTTATTAGACAGACACAGCTATCAGTATACACAGGTTAAACATGCGTTTATTAAGCAAAGGAAAATCAAGAACCTGTCTGCACAAAAGGATATTGTTATTGACTATATTTGTATGGGGGGATGTACAGCAGGCGTTATATCTAGGGTGTATGCTGATTTGCTCCACACCTTTCTATTGAACTATCCTGTTTTGGCGAGGGAGAGGTGGGAAGCAGATGTTGGTACCATTGAAGATGACAGGTGGGAATCCATTTTGGAATATATTCCTAAGTTGTCTCTAAATGAACCTGCCAGAATGTCCCAATTACTTCTTGTACATAGAGCATATAGATCACCCGATTTTTTGTTCAGGATAGGGGTACGGGAGAATTCGGATTGCCCGAGATGTGGGTCAGAAAATGCTGATATATTACATGTTATGTGGAGTTGCCCAAAGCTTGCAAACTATTGGTCTGAAGTAGCTGGCCTAATTGAAGGACGGTATCATTGTATAATTCCTAGAGATCCAGTGGTTTGCTTGCTGGGATATGTGGAGGAACTTGTGGGGAATGATGTCGCAAAACTGGCAATTGCCAGACTCTTATATGCAGCTAGGAAGGTAATAGCAAGGTATTGGGTGCGACCGGAACCTCCCTCTAGACAGGAGTACATAAGACAGGTGGATTATGTGGTACGAATGGAGGAAAAAATTTATTTAAAAAGGACTGTAGTATTTGTGATGTTGAAGTTGAGGTGGAGGAGAGCCCACTTGAAGGAGCACTTGATATCCGTTGAAGCACCTGCTGTTTTTGTGCCTCATCTGGAATTTGTAGCGATGGGAGTGTCCGTAAGAAAGGGATCGTACCACATTGTCCACGAAAAGAAGTAGACATCTTAGTTTGGCTGGAAGATGATCTTTCTTCTGCAGACGTTACTGTTGCTTTAACACCTACCCCACGGACACAACCTTTTTTTCCCTTTCCAACAC
Organism: Phyllobates terribilis; assembly: GCF_046119375.1. Lineage (NCBI taxonomy): Eukaryota > Metazoa > Chordata > Amphibia > Anura > Dendrobatidae > Phyllobates > Phyllobates terribilis. The sequence goes on from NW_027362771.1 coordinate 538,480,443, forward strand.
GCCTGTTCCCCTTTCCACCAGCAGCAGGCCTTTTGCCACTCATTTTGGTGGTTAACTAATTGACAACTCTGTAGTTGTTTGCACAAAAATCAATGGATGGAAACCGAGCAGAGCTGAGTGGCCAAACTGTGGTATTAGCCCAAAAGGATTGGCTGGGTTAGATGCAGTAAAACAATTTTATTAGATACACAGGTGGTGTAGCTTGGTACAGATGGGCTACTACAATGAGTAACAGACACTGCTACAGGCCCAAAAGCATTTACTGGACTAGGTGCAGTAAAAAATTGTTATTAAATACAAAGGTAGTGTAGCTTGGTACAGATGGGCTACTCCAATGAGTAACAGACACTGCTACAGGCCCAAAAGTATTTACTGGGCCAGATGCAGTAAAAAATTGTTATTAAATACAAAGGTGGTGTAGCTTGGTACAGATGGGCTACTACAATGAGTAACAGACACTGCTACAATGCCCAAAAGGTTTTACTTGGCTAGATGCAGTAAAAAATTGTTATTAAATACAAAGGTGGTGTAGCTTGGTACGGATGGGCTACTACAATGAGTAACAGACACTGCTACAGGCCCAAAAGTATTTACTGGGCCAGATGCAGTAAAAAATTGTTATTAAATACAAAGGTGGTGTAACTTGGTACAGATGGGCTACTACAATGAGTAACAGACACTGCTACAGGCCCAAAAGTATTTACTGAGCTAGATGCAGTAAAAAATTGTTATTAAATACAAAGGTGGTGTAGCTTGGTACAGATGGGCTACTCCAATGAGTAACAGACACTGCTACTATGCCTAAAAGGTTTTATTTGGCTAGGTGCAGTAAAAAATTGGTATCAGATACACAGGTGGTGTAGCTTGCAACACAGATAGGCTTCTCCACTGACTAACACACACTGCTAGAGGCCCAAAAGGATTGGCTTAGCTAGATTTAGCCAAATGCTGTGAAAAACACTTGCACAGCACTGGCACAGACCTGCCTGGCAAAAAGTGCTAGGAACTGCTGTAACCTAGCCCTCAAAAGGGCTGCAATTACAACTAGTCCCTACTCCCTAAACCTGTCTATTTAAGAGCAAATTCGCTTGCAATTCACACAGTTACAAAGTATAGCGCCCACAGCAGCAGCGGTGCCGTCTAACACTCAGCTGCAGCAGTGAGAAAATGGTGGTGACGGCGAAAATGGCTGGGTCTTATAGGGCAAGGACATGTGACATACACAGCCAATGACACATGCCCTTGCTTGTGTGAAAAAAAAGCACTTCGCTGCGTGTGTGCACTGCTGATAGCCTGACAGACTGCACCTCCCCACTGTAAATGCTGGAAAGAAAAAAAAAATGGAGATCGGCATTATTTCTGCAGAGATTCATCCCCTGCCCCTCCCCCCGCCCACTCTACACTGAAACTGTCTATTAACATTGATTAACAGTATTACTGTGAAAAAATCCAGTTACGATTTTGGTGCACGAATAGTTATTGAACATAACCTCGAACAGCCAGATTTTTTGCAAATCGTTCGGGTCCGTCGAACGGCTCGAACACCGCCCAAAACAGCTCGAATTTGAGATTTGTGAACAGTTCGAGTCGAACACCGCTCATCTCTATTCGTGACGCCAGGAAGAGATGACTCACCCAGGGGGATATGGGGGACTCGGTACCCGGGCCTTTACCTTCTTGGGATGTCACGGCGGTCGGCTCCCGGGCCCGTACTCTGGGGTCACTCTTAAAAGGGAGTTGTTGCTTGAAGGGATGATAAACGGTTTTGTCTCGTGACGCCACCTGTGATTCCTGGTAATGGGTACCAGCGCTGCTGCAGACCTCCGGGGGTGATGGGATGGCAGCTGAGATGTCTCTGCTCCCCACAGGTGGAGCGGGCCCCCGGAGCAGGGTTTATGGAAGGGATGCAGGTGAGAGGTGGCCCGGTCGGGTCAGGGGGAATGATGGACACGCACACAGGGGATTCGCTTCAGTACCTTTACTGGTGTAACGGCAGGTATGGTCCAGGGTACTCAGTAGGAAGGGTGCACTTCTGGACTCTCCCCAGTGAGCGGGTAGTAGGCCTCCTGATCCGTTTCTTCCTCTCTCTAAAGCTCCTGGCCAGCCTGGAACTAGGCCTAGCTTCTGTACTGTTTCACTCTCTCACGTGTCGGCTTGGTAGTAAACTTTTCTCTGGCAACCACTATCCCTGGACGCTGGGGCCTTCGTGGTTCCTAGTTCTGTAAATGGTTATAGCTTCAGGTTGACCAGGGGTCTGTAATCCTCCTGGTATGCCGGTTATCCCTACTGGATGTAGAGGACCCTGTAGGCGCGGACCCGGTGTCCGGCTTGTGTTCTGGGGTGAGCTTAAGATGCTCCTCTGCCCCCTTAACTCCTCTCTCCTCTCCTTGCCTCCGGCCACACTCTAGGCCCTCAAGCTTCAGCACGTGCTTTCGGCCCTGGCTTGCCCTCAGCACAGCAGCACAGCAGGTGCTGCCTCTTCACTGATCTCTAGTGCCAACTCACTCTGCCTACCTAACTCCACCCTCCTGTATATATATCCCTAACAGGCTCCCTCTGGTGATATGAGGTGGAAGGGTGGAGGTGTCTGTTATATAATGAGGGCCTCTTGTGGAGAAGTCCGTCCATGCACCCTTTTGGGTCCTGTGGTACCTGTGGTAGCAGGGTGCCACACACGTTCCAATGAAGCTGAAGCTGTACGTCTGACATCGCCGGCGTATGAGGTTACTGTCATGCGACGGGCGCATGTGAGAGTGTGAACTGTGATAGCAGCAGGAGAGCATTAGGAGCCTGTAGGTTTTGCGTGGCTGAGCTCAGAGCAGGGGCAGATCGGGAGACCCTGTGTGTTCTGAGGATGTCTACTGTGTGAGACGCTGGAAGGAGAGTCTGAGGAGAACTGTGAGGACTGAACTTCAACAAGACTCTCTCTTTACAAGCTATCCTGTGGGGGTTGTTAACTCCTGGCCCTGGTGAAGCTGTGTCCCTGCTTAAGAACTAGTGCTGAGCTGGGGAAAGCTTTGTGGCTCTTTGGAGTTTTGTGGAAGTCCATGCTGAGTGGACTAGAGACTTTGTGCTGAAGGAGCCTAGTGTCGAGTGAGAGGGAAAGAGACTGCGGAAATCATCTCTGTGACAGAGCGCGTGGTCGGTGGTCTGGAAAACAGTGAGTGACTACGAGAGGATAGACGGGTTCCGGTGCCATTCACATTGAGAGGATACTGACAAGCCTGGTAAAGAGTTCTTCCCAGACCTTAACCTGAGGCTACAGGACTTAAGTGTGGGCTCGGCATCGGCCGACAAGACAAGGAACCTTTGCTGTTTTTGTAAACATTGCTTTTTATTTGGCGTCAAAGTTTTCCGGGACTAGCTGCAGCCACCGCGATTCACAGGCCTGTGATAGACCACATCTGAGGTTAACGGTACCGTAACTTTCAGATACCCGGGTATCCCCCCTATACTAGGGGTATAAGAGCAATTGGTATAGTTTCATGCATTGTTATTGTTAATAGTGGTAGGATTGTACTCAGTGTGCCATCTCAGAGATCCCTATAGAACACCCCCACTAGACTGACACAGTGTTTAGGTAAAATTGTTCCAGATCTTTAGTATAATTCACATAAACTGGAAACCTTGAGATTGGCACATTGATTTCAGCTTTTGCTGATTGTGTGTAGTTAGTAGAGACAGTGTCCCAGGAAGAACCTGAGACTGATTCATGCAATACTGAATTTAAGTCTAGTCCCTGTTTTAGTAAAGAAAGTGTTGTTTATTTCTGTCTCTGTCTCAGTTTGTGACTCACTGGATCTCTCTCGGACCTCCGGTCATTACACGCACACAAGTCAGCCGCCGGCCTCTGCTAGGTCAGCGGCCATTTTAAGACCAGTGCGCCGGATCTAGGCAGTGGAGAACACCGCATGGTGCCGGGAGCGCAGGAAGGTAAAAGGAATCTTTTTTTTTTCTTTTTCTGTGTGTGCATGCAAAATGGGATGGGGGCCAGGCTGCACACATCGGGGGCAGGCTGTACACATGGGGAGGGCAGGCTGGACACATGGGGGGCAGGATGGATATATGGGGGGCAGGCTGGACACATGGGGGGCAGACTGGACACATGAGTGGCAGGATGGATATATGGGGGGCAGGCTGGACACATGGGGGCCAGGATGGATATATGGGGGGCAGGCTGGTCACATGGGGGCCAAGATGGATATGCGGGGGGCAGGCTGGATACATGGGAGCCAGAATAGATATATGGGGGGGCAGACTCGACACATGGGGGCCAGGATGGATATGTGGGGGGTAGGCTGGAAACATGGGGGCCAGAATGGATATATGGGGCGGGGCAGGCTGGACACATGGGAGCCAGGATAAATGTATGGGTATATGGGGGATCAGGCTGGATACATGGGGCTAGGACAAGGGACATATGGGAGCCAGAGGGGATAAATGGAGTGTGGCAGGATGGATATGTGGGGGGTGGCAGGGTGGATATATGGGGGGCAAGGATGAATACATGCGGGGAGCCAGGATGGATATGAGGAGGGGGGCAGGCTGGACATGTGGGGTCCAGGATGCATACATGGGGGCCAGGATAAATATATGGGGGGGACAGACTGGGAACATGGGGACCAAGACAAGGGACATATGGGGGCCAGAAGGGATATATGGGGGGGTGGCAGGAGGGATATATGGGGGTGGCAGGATATATGGGGGTCAGGATATATACATGGGGGCCAGGATAAATGTATGGGTATATGGGGGATCAGGCTGGACACATGGAGGCCAGGACAAGGGACATATGGGGGCCAGAAGGGATAAATAGGGTGTGACAGGACGGATATATGAGGGGGGGCCATGATGGATATATGTGGGGTGTCAGGGTGGATATATGGCGGGCGGCAGGATGGATATATGGGGGGCAAGGATGAATACATGCGGGGGGCCAGGATGGATATGAGGGGGCAGGCTGGACACAAAGGGGCCAGGATGGATATATGGGTGGGCAGGCTGGACATGTGGAGTCCAGGATGGATACATGGGGGCCAGGATAATTATATGGGGGGGGCAGACTGGGCACATGGGGGCCAGGATGGATATATGGGGGGGGCAGGCTGGACATGTGGGGTCCAGGATGGATACATGGGGGCCAGGATAAATATATGGGGGGGCCAGACTGGGCACATGGGGACCAAGACAAGGGACATATGGGGGCCAGAAGGGATATATGGGGGGTGGCAGGATGGATATATGGGGGGTGGCAGGATATATGGGGGCCAGGATATATACATGGGGGCCAGGATGAATGTATGGGTATATGGGGGATCAGGCTAGACACATGGAGGCCAGGACAAGGGACATATGGGGGCCAGAAGGGATAAATGGGGTGTGACAGGATGGATATATGGGGGGGCATGATGGATATATGGGGGGTGGCAGGGTGGATATATGGGGGGCGGCAGGGTGGATATATGGGGGGCAAGGATGAATACATGCGGGAAGCCAGGATGGATATGAGGGGGCAGGCTGGACACATAGGGGCCAGGATGGATATATGGGGGGGCAGACTGGACATGTGGAGTCCAGGATGGATACATGGGGGCCAGGATAAATATATGGGGGGGCAGACTGGGCACAAGGGACATATGGGGGCCAGAAGGGATATATGGGGGGGTGGCAGAATGGATATATGGGGGGGGGTGGCAGAATGGATATATGGAGGGGTGGCAGAATGGATATATGGGATGTGGCAGGATGGGTATATGGGGGAGCCAGGTTGGACAAGGGACACTAGGGATGAAACGCCACCTTTAACATGATGGGTAGATAGGCAGTACTGTGCAAAAGTATGGCAAGTGTGGAAAAAATGCTGCAAAGCCAGATTTCTCTCTAGAACAGATTGGTAATACACTCCTCAACATTGAAATTGCAACAACAAAAAGAAAATGTTGCAGAATTATGTGAATCACAGGTTGGATAAACATGTTAATGATCTTTAAATGATAAAAACATTGAAACATAATTTTCAAAAGATCTCAATTTATTCAGTATCGAGTAAGAGTGCCATGAGCAGGGATCCCCACATTTACAGCCTTGGCTGCTATTCATAGAATGTTAGAGTTGACTGCCTCCCGCCATCATAGACACTCCTTTTGATGATGCTCCAGAGGTTCTCAATGGTGTTGAGGTCAGGGGAGCATGGGGGCCACACCATAAGTTTGTCCCCTTTTATGCCCATAGCAGCCAGAGATGCAGATGTGTTATGTGCAGCATGAGACGGGGCATTATCATGCAGAAAAATGATCTTGTTGCGGAATGCACGGTTCTTCTTCTTGAACCATGGAAGGAAGTGCTGTTTGAGAAACTCAACATACATTATGGAGTTCATCTTTACCCCTTCAGGGATCCTAAAAGGGCCGACAATCTCTCTCCCCATGATTCCAGCCCAAAACATTACTCATGCAGAGTAAACATTTTTTTTTTCTGTGACAAATGTAATACAGCAACCTATATCTGAGTTTGAAACTGTTTGGCGTATATCTTCTCTGTTATACAGGCCTCACCCACACTAAAAAAATACTTTGTTCAGTGACTAACATGAAACAGTAGAGGAGATCTGAGTTTAAAATTGTTTGGAGCATATGGTCTCTGCTATACAGGCCTCATCCACACTAAAAAAATACTTTTTTCTGTTACAAATATGATACAGTAGAGGAGATCTCAGTTTAAAATGGTTTGTAGCATATCTTCAATGTTATACAGGCCTCATCCACACTAAAAAAATACTTTCTTCTGTTACTAATGTGACAAAGTAGAAGAGATCTCAGTTTGAAATTGATTGGAGCATATCTTGTATGTTATACAGGTCTTATCCATACTAAAAAAATATTTTCTTTTGTTACTAACATGATACAGTAGGGGAGATCTCAGTTTGAAATTGTGTGGAACATATCTTCTCTGTTACACAGGCCTCGTCCACACTAAAAAAATATTTTCTTCTGTAACTAGAGTGATGCAGTAGGGGAGACTCAGTCTGAAATTGTTTGCAGCATATCTGTTATGTTAAACAGGTCTCATCCACACTAAAAAATATTTTCTTCTGTTACTAACTTGATACAGTAGGGGAGATCTCAGTTTGAAATTGTTTGGAGCATATATTGTATGCTATACAGGCCTCATCCACACTAAAAAAAATATTTTCTTCTGTTACTAACGTGATACAGTAGGGGACATCTCAGTTTGAAATTGTTTGGAGCATATGTTGTATTTTATACAGGCCTCATCCACACTAAAAAATATTTTCTTCTGTCACTAACATAAAACAGTAGGGGAGATCTGAGTTTAAAATTGTTTGGAGTATATGTTTAATGTTATACAGGCCTCATTCACACTAAAAAAATACTTTCTTCTGTTTCTAATGTTATACAGTAGGGGAGATCTCAGTTTGAAATTATTTGGAGCATAACTTGTATGTTATACATGCCTCATCCACACTGAACAAATATTTTCTTCTGTTACTAATGTGATACAGTAGGGGGCATCTCATTTTGAAATTGTTTTGAGCATATCCTTTATGTTATACTGGCCTCATCCACAACAAAAAAATACTTTCTTCTGTTACAAACGTGACACAGTAGAAGAGATCTCAGTTTGAAATTGATTGGAGCAACTCTTGTATGTTATACAGGTCTTATCCACACTAAAAAAATATTTTTTTTGTTACTAACGTGATACAGTAGGGGAGATCTCAGTTTGAAATCAGTTGGAGTATATCTTCTCCATTACACAGGCCTCGTCCACACTAAAAAAAAATGTTCTTCTGTTATTAGCATGATACAGTAGGGGAGATCTCAGTTTGAAACTGTTTGGAGCATATCTTTTCTATTATACAGGTCTCATCCACACTAAAAAATATTTTATTTTGTTACTAACATAATACAGTAGGGGAGATCTCAGTTTGAAACTGTTTGGAGCATATCTTTTCTATTATACAGGTCTCATCCACACTAAAAAATATTTTATTTTGTTACTAACATAATACAGTAGGGGAGATCTGAGTTTGAAATTGTTTGGAGCATATTTTCTCAGCTATACTGGCCTCATCCACACTAAAAAATACTTTCTTCTGTTACTAATGTGATACAGTAGGGGAGATCTCAGTTTGAAATTGATTGGAGCATATCTTCTCTGTTATACAGGCCTCATTCACACTAAAAAAATATTTTATTTTGTTACTAACATGATACAGTAGGGGAGATCTCAATTTGAAATTGTTTAGAGCATATTTTCTCTGTTATACATGCCTCATCCACACAAAAAAATACTTTCTTCTGTTACTAACATGATACATTAGGGGAACTATCAGTCTGAAATAGTTTGGAGCACATCATTTATGCTATAGGGGTCTCATCCACACTAAAAAAATATTTTCTTCTGTCATTAACATGAAACAGTAGGGGAGGTCTGAGTTTAAAATAGTTTGGAGCATATCTTGTATATTATACAGGCCTCATCCACACTAAAAAATATTTCCTTCTGTTACTAATGTGATACAGTAGGGGAGATCTCAATTTGAAATGGATTGGAGCATGTCTTCAATGTTATACAGGCCTCATCCACATTAAAAAAAACTTTCTTCTGTTACTAATGTGACACAGTAGAGGATATCTCAGTTGGAAATGGTTTGGAGCATATGTTTAATGTTATACAGGCCTCATCCACACTAAAAAAAATACTTTCTTCTGTTACTAACGTGACACAGTAGAAGAGATCTCCGTTTGAAATTGATTGCAGCATATCTTGTATGTTACACAGGTCTTATCGATAATAAAAAAATATTTCATTTTGTTACTAACCTGATACAGTAGGGGAGATCCCATGTTAAAATTGTTTGGAGCATATCTTCCCTGTTACGCAGGCCTCGTCCACACAAAAAAAAATACTGTCTTCTGTTACTAACATGAAACAGTAGGGGAAATCTCAGCTTGAAATTGTTTGCAGCATATCTGTTGTTATACAGGTCTCATCCACACTAAAAAAATATTTTCTTGTGTTATTAGCGCTATACATTAGGGGAGATCTCAGTTTGAAATTGTTTTTGAGCATATCTTCTCTGCTATACAGGTCTCGTCCACACTAAAAAAATTTTTTTCTTCTGTTCCTAGCTTGATAAAGTAGGGGAGATCTCCGTTTGAATTTGTTTGGAGCATATCTTGTATGCTATATAGGCCTCATCCACACTAAAAAAATATTTTCTTTTGTTACTAACGTGATACAGTAAGGGACATCTCAGTTTGCAATTGTTTGCAGAATATCTTGTATGTTATACAGGCCTCATCCACACTAAAAAAAAACTTTCTTCTGTTACTAATGTGATGCTCTAGAGGAGATCTCAGTTTGAAATGGTTTGTGGCATATCTTCAATATTATTCAGGCCTCATCGATGCTAAAAAAATAATTTCTTCTGTTACTAACGTGACGAAGTAGAAGAGATCTCAGCCTGAAATTGTTTGCCGCATATCTTTCATGTTATACAGGTCTCATTAACACTAAAAAAATATTTTCTTCTGTTATTAGCGTAATACAGTAGGGGAGATCTCAGTTTGAAATTGTTTGGAGCATATCTTCTCTGCTATACAGGCCTCGTCCACACTAAAAAAATATTTTCTTCTGTTACTAACGTGATACAGTAGGGAACAACTCAGTTTAAAATAGTTTGGAGCATATCTTGTATGTCATACAGGCCTCAAAAATATTTTCTTCTATTACTAACGTCATACAGTAGGGGAGTTCTCAGTTTAAAATAGTTTGGAGTATATCTTTAATGTTATACAGGCCTCATCCACACGAAAAAAAAACTTTCTTCTGTTTCTAATATTATACAGTAGGGAAGTTCTCAGCTTGAAATTGTTTGAAGCATATCATTAATGTTATACAGGTCTCATCCACACTAAAAAAGTATTTTCTTCTGTTATTAGGGTAATACAGTAGGGGAGATGTCAGTTTGAAATCAATTGGACCATATCTTCTCTGCTATACAGGCCTGGTCCACACTAAAAAAATATTTTCTTCTGTTACTAACGTGATACAGTAGGGGACATCTCATTTTGAAATTGTTTGGAGCATATCTTGTATGTTATACAGGCCTCATCCACACTAAAAATATATTTTCTTCTGTCACTAAAATGAAACAGGAGGGGAGGTCTGAGTTTAAACTAGTTTGGAGCATATCTTGTATATTATACAGGCCTCATCCACACTAAAAAATATTTCCTTCTGTTACTAACGTGATAGAGTGGGGGAGATCTCAGTTTGAAATGGTTTGGAACATATCTTCAATATTATACAGGCCTCATCCACATAAAAAAAAAACTTTCTTCTGTTACTAATGTGACACAGTAGAAGAGTTCTCAGTTTGAAACTGATTGCAGCATATCTTGTATGTTACACAGGTCTTATCGAAAATAAAAAAAATATTTTATTTTGTTACTAACGTGATGCAGTAGGGGAGATCCCAGTTTAAAATTGTTTGGAGAATATCTTCCCTGTTACACAGGCCTCGTCCACACTAAAAAAAATACTATCTTCTGTTACTAACATGAAAAAGTAGGGGAGATCTCAGTTTGAAATTGTTTGGAGCATATCTTGTATGCTATACAGGCCTCATCCACACTAAAAAAATATTTTCTTCTGTTACTAACGTGATACAGTAAGGGTATCTCAGTTTGCAATTGTTTGGAGCATATCCTGGCCTCATCCACAGTAAAAAAATACTTTCTTCTGTTACTAATGTGATACAGTAGAGGAAATCTCAGTTTGAAATGGTTTGGAGCATATCTTTAATGTTATACAGGCCTCATCCACACTAAAAAAATACTTTCTTCTGTTACTAACGTGACAAAGTAGAAGACATCTCAGTTTGAAATTGTTTGGAGCATATCTTGTATGTTATATCTCATCCACACTAAAAAAATATTTTCTTCTGTTATTAGGGTAATACAGTAGGGGAGATCTCAGTTTGAAATTAATTGGAGCATGTCTTCTCTGCTATAGAGTCCTCATCCACACTGAAAAATATATTTTCTTCTGCTACTAGCTTGATACAGTAGGGGAGATCTCAGTTTGAAATTGTTTGGAGCATATCTTGTATGTTATACAGGCCTCATCCACACTAAAAAAATATTTTCTTCTGTCACTAACATGAAACAGTAGGGGAGATCTGAGTTTAAAATAGTTTGGAGCATATCTTTATTGTTATACAGGCCTCATCCGCACTAAAAAAATACTTTCTTCTGTTACTAACGTGAGAAAGTAGAAGAGGTCTCAGTTTAAAATTTATTGTAGCATATCTTGAATGTTATACAGGTCTCACACACACTAAAAAAAATGCTTTCTTTTGTTACTAATGTTATACAGTTGGGAAGATCTCAGTTTGAAATTATTTGGAGCATATTTTGTATGCTATACAGGCCTCATCCACACTAAAAAAATATTTTCTTCTGTTACCAACGTGATACAGTTGGGGAGATCTACGTTTGAAATTGTTTGGAGCATATCTTGTATGCTATACAGGCCTCATCCACACTAAATAAAAGTTTCTTCAGTTACTAAGGTGATACAGTAGGGGAGATTTCAGTTTGAAATTGTTTTGAGCATATCTTTTATGTTATACAGGCCTTATCCACACTAAAAAAATAGTTTCTTCTGTTACTAAAATGAAACAGTAGGGGAGATCTGAGTTTGAAATTGTTTGGAGCATATCTTGTATATTATACAGGCCTATCCACACTAAATAAAAGTTTCTTCATTTACTAAGGTGATACAGTAGGGGAGATCTCAGTTTGAAAGTATTTGGAGCTCATCTTCTCTGTTATACAGGCCTTATCCACACTAAAAAAAATACTTTCTTCTGTTACAAACATGATACAGTAGGGGAGATCTCAGTCTGAAATTGTTTGGAGCATATCTTTTATGCTATACAGGCCTCATCCACATTAAAAAAATCTTTCTTCTGTTATTAATGTGACACAGTAGAAGAGATCTCAGATTGAAATTGATTGGAGCATATACTGTACATTATACAGGTCTTATCCATACTAAAAAAATATTTCATTTTGTTACTAGCATGATAGAGTAGGGGAGATCTCAGTATGAAATTATTTGGAGCATATCTTTTATGCTATACAGGTCTCATCCACACTAAAAAAATATTTTCTTCTGTTACCAGCATAATACAGTAGGGGATATCTCAGTTTGAAATTGTTTGGGGCATATCTTTTATGTTCTACAGGCCTCATCCACAGTAATAAAATACTTTTGTCTGTTACTAATGTTATACAGTAGGTGAGATCTCAGTTTGAAATTATTTGGAGCATATCTTGAATGTTATACATGCCTCATCCACTCTAAAAAATACTTTCTTCTGTTACTAATGTGATACAGTAGGGGAGATCTCAGTTTGAAATTGTTTGGAGCATATCTTGTATGCTATACAGGCCTCATCCACTCAAAAAAATGTTTCTTCTATTACTAACGTGATACAGTAGTGGATATCTCAGTTTGAAATTGTTTGGATCATATATTATATGCTATACAGGCCTCATCCACACAAAAAAAAAATATTTTCTTACTAATGTGATACAGTAAGGGAGATGTCAGTTTGAAATTGTTTGGAGCATATCTTGTATGTTATACAGGTATTATCCACACTAAAAAAAAAATTATTTTGTTAGTAACGTGATACAGTAGGGGAGATCTCAGTTTGAAATAGTTTGGAGCATATATTTTATGTTTTACAGGCCTCATCCACACTAAAAATTACTTTCTTCTGTTACTAATGTTATACAGCTGGAAAGATCTCAGTTTGATATTATTTGGAGCATATTTGTATGATATACAGGCCTCATTCAAGCTGAAAAAATACTTTCTTCTGTTAGTAATGTTATACAGCTGGGAAGATCTCAGTTTGATATAATTAGGAGCATATTTTGTATGCTATACAGGCCTCATCCACACTAAAAAAATATTTTCTTCTGTTACTAACGTGATACAGTAGGTGAGATCTCAGTTTGAAATTGTTTTGATCATATCTTGTATGTTATACAGGCCTCATCCACACAAAAAAAATACTTTCTTCTGTGACTAACATGAAACAGTAAAGGAGATCTGAGTTTGAAATTCTTTGGAGCATATCTTGTATATTATACAGGTCTCATCCACACTAAATAAAAGTTTCTTCAGTAACTAAGGTGATACAGTAGGGGAGATGTCAGTTTGAAATTGTTTGGACCATATCTTGTATGCTATACAGGCCTCATCCACCCTAAAAAAATACTTTCTTTTGTTACTAATGTTATACAGTAGGAAAGATCTCAGTTTGATATTGTTTGGAGCATACCTTGTATGCTATACAGGCCTTATACACACTAAAAAATACTTTATTCTTTTAATAATGTGATACAGTAGGGGAGATCTCAGTTTGAAATTGTTTGGAGCATATCTTGTATGTTATACAGGCCTCATCCACACTTATAAAATATTTTCTTCTGCTACTAATGTGACACAGTGGGGGAGATCTGAGTTTGAAATTGTTTGGAGCATATCTTCAATGTTATAAAGGCCTCATCTACACTAAAAAAATACTTTCTTCTGTTACTAGTGTGACAAAGTAGAAAAAATCTCAGTTTGAAATTGATTGGAGCATTTCTTGTATGTTATAGAGATATTATCCACACTAAAAAAATATTTTCTTTTGTTACTAACGAGATACAGTAGGGGAAATGTCAGTTTGAAATTGTTTGGAGCATATCTTTTATGTTATACAGGCCTCATCCACGCTAAAAAAAATACTTTCTTCTGTTTCTAATTTTATACAGTAGAGGAGATCTCAGTTTGAAATTGTTTGGAGCATATCTTGTATGCTATACAGGCCTCATCCACACTAAAAAATATTTTCTTCTGTTAATAACGTGATACAGCAGGGGACCTCTCAGTTTGAAATTGTTTGGAGCATATCTTGTATATTATACAGGCCTTATCCACACTAAAAAAATACTTTCTTCTGTTACTAATGTGATACGGTAGGGGAGATTTCAGTTTGAAATTCAATTGAGCACATCTCGTATGTTATACGGGTCTTATCCAAACTAAAAAAATACTTTCTTTTGTTACTAACATGATACACTAGGGGAGATCTCAGCTTAAAACTCTTAGGCACATATCTCCTGTGTTACACAGGCCTCATCTACACTAAAAAAACTATTTTTTATATTATCGTTATATAGTCGGGGAAATCTCAGTTTGAAATTGTTTGGAGAATATCTTGTATGCAATACAGGCCTCATCCACACTAAAAAAATATTTTCTTCTGTTACAAACGTGTTACAGTAGGTGAGACCTCATTTTGAAATTGTTTGGATCATATCTTGTATGCTATACAGGCCTCATCCACACTAAAAAAATACTTTCTTCTTTAAGTAATGTGATACAGTAGGGGAGATCTCAGTTTGAAATTGTTTGGAGCATATCTTGTATGTTATACAGGCCTCATCCACACTTATAAAATATTTTCTTCTGCTACTAATGTGATACATTGGGGGAGATCTGAGTTTGAAATTGTTTGGAGCATATCTTCAATGTTATAAAGGCCTCATCTACACTAAAAAAATACTTTCTTCTGTTACTAATGTGACAAAGTAGAAAAAATCTCAGTTTGAAATTGATTGGAGCATTTCTTGTATGTTATAGAGATATTATCCACACTAGAAAAATATTTTCTTTTGTTACTAACGTGATACAGTAGGAGAAATCTCACTTTGAAATTGTTTGGAGCTTATCTTGTATGTTATACAGGCCTCATCCACACTAAAAAAAATGCTTTCTTCTGTTACTAACGTGATACAGTAGGGGAGATCCCAGTTTGAAATTGTTTGGAGCATACAGTGGTGGTCAAAAGCACCCCTGCAATTCTGTCAGATAATACTCAGTTTCTTCCTGAAAATGATTGCAATCACAAATTCTTTGGTATTATTATCTTCATTTAATTTGTCTTCAATGAAAAAAACACAAAAAGAATTGTCCTAAAGCTAAATTGGATATCATTCCACACCAAACCTAAAAAAGGGGGTGGACAAAAGTATTGGCACTGTTTGAAAAATCATGTGATGCTTCTCTAATTCCTGTAATTAACAGCAGCTGTAACTTACCTGTGGCACCTAACAGGTGTTGGCAATAACTAAATCACACTTGCAGCCAGTTAACATGGATTAAAGTTGACTCAACCTCTGTCCTGTGTCCTTGTGTGTACCACATTGAGCATGGAGAAAAGAAAGAAGACCAAAGAACTGTCTGAGGACTTGAGAAACCAAATTGTGAGGAAGCATGAGCAATCTCAAGGCTACAAGTCCATCTCCAAAGACCTGAATGTTCCTGTGTCTTCCGTGCGCAGTGTCATCAAGAAGTTTAAAGCCCATGGCACTGTGGCTAACCTCCCAAATGTGGACGGACGGAAAAGAAAAATTGACGAGAGATTTCAACTCAAGATTGTGCAGATGGTGGATAAAGAACCTCGACTAACATCCAAACAAGTTCAAGCTGCCCTGCAGTCCGAGGGTACAACAGTGTCAACCCGTACTATCCGTCGGCGTCTGAATGAAAAGGGACTGTATGGTAAGATACCCAGGAAGACCCCACTTCTTACCCTGAGACATAAAAAAGCCAGGCTGGAGTTTGCCAAAACTTACCTGAGAAAGCCTAAAACGTTTTGGAAGAATGTTCTCTGGTCAGATGAGACAAAAGTAGAGCTTTTTGGGAAAAAGCATCAACAAAGAGTGTACAGGAAAAAAAAGAGGCATTCAATGAAAAGAACACGGTCCCTACAGTCAAACATGGCGGAGGTTCCCTGATGTTTTGGGGTTGCTTTGCTGCCTCTGGCACTGGACTGCTTGACCGTGTGCATGGCATTATGAAGTCTGAAGACTACAAACAAATTTTGCAGCATAATGTAGGGCCCAGTGTGAGAAAGCTGGGTCTCCCTCAGAGGTCATGGGTCTTCCAGCAGGACAATGACCCAAAACACACTCCCAAAAGCACTATACAATGGTTTGAGAGAAAGCACTGGAGACTTCTAAGGTGGCCAGCAATGAGTCCAGACCTGAATCCCATAGAACACCTGTGGAGAGATCTCAAAATGGCAGTTTGGAGAAGGCACCCTTCAAATATCAGGGACCTGGAGCAGTTTGCCAAAGAAGAATGGTCTACAATTCCAGCAGAGCATTGTAAGAAACTCATTGATGGTTACCGGAAGCGGTTGTTCACAGTTATTTTGGCTAAAGGTTGTGCAACCAAGTATTAGGCTGAGGGTGCCAATACTTTTGTCTGGCCCATTTTTGGAGTTTTGTGTGAAATGATCAATGATTTGATTTTTGCTTCATTCTCTTTTGTGTTTTTCCTTGCAAGCAAATTAAATGAAGATAATAAAACCAAAGAATTTATGATTGCAATCATTTTCAGGAAGAAACTGAGTATTATCTGACAGAATTGAAGGGGTGCCAATACTTTTGGCCACCACTGTATCTTGTATGCTATACAGACCTCATCCACACAAAAAAAATATTTTCTTCTCTTACTAATGTGATACAGTAGGGGAGATCCCAGTTTGAAATTGTTTGGAGCATATCTTGTATGTTATACAGGCCTCATCCACACTAAAAAATACTTTCTTCTTTCACTAATGTGATATAGTAGGGGAGATCTCATTTTGAAATTGTTTGGAGCAAATATTGTTTGCTCTACAGGCCTTATCCACAGTAAAGAAATATTTTCTTCTATTACTAATGTGATACAGTAGGGGACATCTCAGTTTGAAATTGTTTGGAGCATATCTTATATGTTATACAGGCCTCATCCACACTAAAAAAAATTCTTTCTTCAGTGACTAACGTGATACAATAAAGGAGATCTCAGTTTGAAACTGTTTGGAGCATATATTATATGTTATATAGGCCCCATCCACACTAAAAAAATTCTTTCTTCAGTGACTAACGTGATACAATAAAGGAGACCTCATTTTGAAATTATTTGGAGCATATCTTGTATGCTATACAGGCCTCATCCACACAAAAAAATACTTTCTTCTGTGACTAACATGAAACAGAAGGGGAGATCTGAGTTTGAAATTGTTGGAGCATATCTTGTATATTATAGAGGCCTCATCCACACTAAATAAAAGTTTCTTCTG
Organism: Phyllobates terribilis; assembly: GCF_046119375.1. NCBI lineage: Eukaryota > Metazoa > Chordata > Amphibia > Anura > Dendrobatidae > Phyllobates > Phyllobates terribilis. Next base: position 538,497,670 of record NW_027362771.1, read on the forward strand.
TTACTAACGTGATACAGTAGGGGAGATCTCAGTTTGAAATTGTTTGGAGCATATCTTGTATGTTATACAGGCCTCATCCACACTAAAACATACTTTCTTCTTTCTGTTAGGAGGGCGGTTGCAAACAACTTTAATATAATGGGACGCAACCGACCCCGGGGTCCGCGATGCAGCCTGGTGGACTGCTGTCGAACACTTTCCGGGTGGAAAGGAAAGCAACCAACTTAAATGTTAAACCCTTCCGTGTTTCTGCACACTGGGACGGGTATAGCAATTCGCACTTTCTCCGTTAGCAGCACGAGAGAGATAGGCGGAGAAAAACTATATGTAGTCCTGTTACAGCACAGTGACTACAGTGGCAGCGCTAGGATGCGTGTGTGACTACGCCGACGGGTACACGTGCCTACAGCCGGCGTGCTACCGGACTGGAGGGTACTACTCCACGTGGCTGACATGCGAAACCGTGGACAGGACGTCTGCAGGCTGCTCGGGGTGTTAGGCGACCCCTTTGGCAGAGCCAGACTGCAAGACGGAGCTGCCTGCCTATTTCCACTAGCCTGCCTACTTTCACTACACCTGTCTATAGAAATTACATGGAACACAGTCGTCCACACACAGCAACACTTGCTCAATGATCAGAGCGCGCCGCCATGTTTGTGGGCGGACCTTTTAAAGACTAAGCCCTGCCCACTGACGCGCCATTGGTGACACCACCAGTGGACCAATCAGGCGGTGCCAGGTCACGGGGTCAGGTGGGTGCCTAACCACCAATCACGATCCGCCAGGTCACGGGCATGCTCAGTGCGGCGAATCCTGGACTTAGACTCCAAAAGCCCTGTCTCCCTCCGCAACCTATGCTTAACATTGCTAGGCACAAATACCCAGGAGACAATCTGTACATCTAGTGGACCAGCTAGGCGTGGGGGCTGACGACGATGCTGAGTAGCATCAGCCCCAGCTGGACTGAAATGGGAGACCAAAGAAGTTTCTGGACCCATTTCAAATCCAGCAACAGACCGACACCTAACATCCCCCTCCACTTGACGCTCATTTTCCTTCATGAGCAGGGGGCATGAATGTGGTTCACAGGGAAGATCCTCAGATCCGTGACCCCTCCGGTGTACAGGGTACCCTTTTTTAAAGCGGGGAGCAAACTTAGCAGACTCCCCGCGTACTTTAATATTGCTAGCCGTGAGCCACACTCTGTCGCCCGGATAGGATACGGGAGCAGGACGATGAGAAGTGACAACCGACTCTCTATGTGTGGAGTCCGTCACGGGTGACAGATGGGGAAGACCAGCCGGACTTTGGCGGAAAGATTTATCTCTCGCACAGACGGGACACGCGAGAACAAAGTCCTTGATGTCCTGGCGCCACCGGGGCCACCAATAGGACCGTTGAAGGGACTTAGTGGTACGTTTGACCCCGAGATGAGCTCCGTTCTTAGGAGCATGAGCCCAGGAGAGCACCTCATTTTGTAAATTAGGGGAAACAAACGTCTTCCCCGACGGAACCTGGTTAGAGGACACTGGAGCCACCCTCTCTACCTGACAGTTCTTTTTGACATAGTCTGACAAGACCCGGGTCTTGGGGACAGACAAAGAATCTGTACCGGAAGCCACGACGGTAGAGGGATCAGAAACTACCCTCCGGGTGACAGTAACCATACACTGAGACACACAATTCTCACTCCAGGAAGAAATTCTCCCCGTATTCCAGTCAATGTGTGGAGTATGACAACGTAACCAAGGGAGACCCAATAACACCTCATCTAATCCACCAGAAAGGAGATGACCTCCCGGTGGCCCTGAGGAAATGACATGGAGAGGGGAATCGACTGGTGGGTGATTTGCGTGTCCAGGAGTGAACCATTGACTACTCTAATGTTCATGGGTCTTGGCAGTAACTCCACAGGGATGGCGTGCCTCTGGGCAAACGTAGATGACAAAAAATTGCCATCAGCACCAGAGTCCACCCACGCCTTGGCAGTAACTGCAGATGTACCAAAGGATAATGTCACCTCATACTACAATCTGGAGGAAGAAGCCCCCGAATCTAACACACCTCCTCCAACGGTGGTAAGACCTACTCGTTTTCCCGACTTGCTTGGAACCCTTATTAACGGGGTACTCCAAGAGATGTGCAGGTCGGGAATGAGAGGGACTAGACTCCGACCGGGATATTTCCATAGCCTCAGGCTCCGGGTCAGAAGTCGCGGGTTTGGAAACGGGTCTAGAGAAGGACGTTGCCAACCGACACTGGGGCCTGGGAACCTCCAGTTCTAATTTGTGTTCTGCATGACGCAAATCAATTCGGTTAGCAAGAGAGATTAACTCCTCCAAGGAGGTTGGAATCATTCTGGTAGATAGAGCATTTTTAATATGCCCAGCCAGACCCTTCCAGAACACCGGGATAAGCGACCGCTCAGACCAATCCAGTTCAGCCGCTAGGGTTCTAAACTGGATGGCATAGTGGCTGGCAGTGGCCGAACCCTGGATCAACGCAAGGAGCTTAAGAGTCGTATCATGCGTGACCTGAGGACCTAGGAATACACTTTTTAGGGTCTTAAGGAAAAGACCCGCATTTGCTACAACCGGATCATTCCGCTCCCATATAGGAGTAGCCCACTCCAGAGCCCTGTGGGAGAGTAATGAGATGACATACCCCACTTTGGCTCTTTCGGAGGGGAACCGTGCCTCCATCATCTCCAACTGAATGGAGCATAAATGAATAAAACCCCTGCAGGATTTACTGTCTCCAGAAATTTTTTTCTGGGAGAGCAAAACGGGGTAATGGGGCAGTTGCAGCTGTCGCAGCATTTATCGCAGCCGAGTTAACCAGATTGGCTGCTAGCGAAGCTGCCTGGGTAGCTACTGCAGTGATATCAGCGGCCGGAGCTTGTTCCAGAAACCTAAGTCTGGTCTCCAGTTGCTGTATGTAACGCTGCAGTTGCTGGTTGTCGGCCATGTTCGGCAAGACCCGGGCACTGTGATACTGTTAGGGCGCTCTGATACTGTTAGGAGGGCGGTTGCAAACAACTTTAATATAATGGAACGCAACCGACCCCAGGGTCCGTGATGCAGCCTGGTGGACTGCTGCTGAACAGTTTCCTGGTGGAAAGGAAAGCAACCAACTTAAATGTTAAACCCTTCCATGTTTCTGCACACTGGAACGGGTATAGCAATTCGCACTATCTCCGTTAGCAGCATGAGAGATAGGCGGAGAAAAACTATCTGTAGTCCTGTTACAGCACAGGGACTACAGTGGCAGCGCTAGGATTTGTGTGTGACTATGCCGACGGGTACACGTGCCTCCAGCCGGCGTGCTACCGGACTGGAGGGTACTACTCCACGTGGCTGACAGGCGAAACCGTGGACAGGACGTCTGCAGGCTGCTCGGGGTGTTAGGCGACCCCTTTGGCAGAGCCAGACTGCAAGACTGCAAGACGGAGCTACCTGCCTACTTTCACTACACCTGCCTATAGAAACTACGTGGAACGCAGTTGTCCACACACAGCAACACTTGCTCAATGATCAGAGCGTGCCGCCATGTTTGTGGGCAGGCCTTTTAAAGACTAAGCCCTGCCCACCGATGCGCCATTGGTGACACAACCCGTGGACCAATCAGGCGGTGCCCGGTCACCGGATCAGGTGGGTGCCAAACCACCAATCACGATCCGCCAGATCACGGGCATGCTCAGTGCGGCGAATCCTGCACTTAGACTCCAAAAGCCCTGTCTACCTGCGCAACCTATGCTTAAAGTTGCTAGGCACAAATACCTGGGAGACAATCTGTACATCTAGTGGACCAGCTAGGTGTTGGGGCTGACGACGATGCTGAGCAGCATCAGCCCAAGCTGGACTGAAATGGGAGACCACAGAAGGTTCTGGAACCATTTCAAATCCAGCAACAGATGGACACCTAACACTTTCACTAATGTGATACAGTAGAGGAGATCTCAGTTTGGAGCATATCTTATATACTATACAGGCCTCATCCACACTAAATAAAAGTTTCTTCTGTTACTAATGTTATGCAGTAGGGGAGATCTCAGTTTGAAATTGTTCGGAGCATATCTTGTATGCTATACAGACCTCATCCACACTAAAAAATTCTTTCTTCATGGACTAACGTGATACAATAAAGGAGATCTCAGTGTAAAATTGTTAGGAGCATATCTTTTATGTTATACAGGCCTCATACACACTAAAAAAAATACTTTCTTTTGTTATTAATTTGATACAGTAGAGTAGATTTCAGTTTGAAATGGTTTGGAGTACATCTTTAATGTTATACTGGCCTCATCCACACTAAAAAAATACTTTCTTCTGTTACGAACGTGGCACAGTAGAAACGATCTCAGTTTGAAATTGATTGGAGCATCTCTTGTATGTTATAAAGGTCTTATCCATACTAAAAAAATATTTTCTTTTGTTACTAACGTGGTACAGTAGGGATGATCTCAGTTTGAAATTGTTTGGAGTATATCTTGTCTGTTACACAGGCCTCGGCCACACTAAGAAAATATTTTCTCCTGTTACTAGATTGATAAAGTAGGGGAGATCTGAGTTTGAAATTGTTTGGAGCAGATTTTCTCAGTTATACAGGCCTCATCCACACTAAAAAAATATTTTCTACTCTTAATAACGTGATACAGTAGGGAACATCTCAGTTTGAAATTGTTTGAAGCATATCTTCAATGTTATACAATCCTCATCCACATTTAAAAAAATACTTTCTTCTGTTATTAATGTGACACAGTAAAAGAGATCTCAGTTTGAAATTGAATGGAGCGTATCTTGTATGTTAGACGGATCTTATCCACACTAAAAATTATTTTTTTTGTTACTAACGTGATACACTAGGTGAGATCTCAGTTTGAAATTGTTAGGAGCATATATTCTCTGTTACACAGGACTCGTCCACACTAAAAAAATATTTTCTTCTGTTATTATTATTATACAGTATGGGAGATCTCAGTTTGAAATTGTTTGGAGCATATATTTTATGTTATACAGGCTTCATCCACACTAAAAAATACTTTCTTATTTCACTAATGTGATACAGTAGGGGAGATCTTAGTTTGAAATTTTTTGGAGCATATATTGTATGCTATACAGGCCTTATCTACACTAAAAAATATTTTCTTCTGTTACCATCGTGATACAGTAGGGGGCATCTCAGTTTGAAATTGTTTGGAGCATATCTTTTATGTTATACAGGCCTCATACACACTAAAAAAAACCTTTCTTCTGTTACTAATTTGATACAGTAGAGGAGATCTCAGTTTGAAATGGTTTGGAGCATATCTGCAATGTTATACTGGCCTCATCCACACTAAAAAATACTTTCTTATTTCACTAATGTGATACAGTAGGGGAGATCTTAGTTTGAAATTTTTTGGAGCATATCTTGTATGTTATACATGCCTCATCCACACTAAAAAAAATTCTTTCTTCAGTGACTAAAGTGATACAATAAAGGAGATCTCATTTTGAAATTGTTTGGATCATATCTTGTCTGTTATACATGCCTCATCTAAGCAAGAAAAATACTTTCTTCTGTGACTAACATGAAACAGTAGGGGAGATCTGAGTTTGAAATTGTTTGGAGCATATCTTGAATATTATACAGGCCTCATCCACACTAAAAAATACTTTCTTCTTTTACTAATGTGATACAGTAGGGGAGATCTCAGTTTCAAATTGTTTGGAGCATATATTGTTTGCTCTACAGGCCTTATCCACAGTAAAGAAATATTTTCTTCTGTTACTAACGTGATACAGTAGGGGAGATCTCAGTTTGAAATTATTAGGAGCACATATTCTCTGTTACACAGGACTCGTCCACACTAAAAAAATATTTTCTTCTGTTATTATTATTATACAGTATGGGAGATCTCAGTTTGAAATTGTTTGGAGCATATCTTGTATGCCATACAGACCTCATCCACACTAAAAAAATATTTTCTTCTCTTACTAACGTGATATAGTAGGGGAGATCTCAGCTTGAAATTGTTTGGAGCATATATTTTATGTTATACAGGCCTCATCCACACTAAAAAATACTTTCTTATTTCACTAATGTGATACAGTAGGGGAGATCTTAGTTTGAAATTTTTTGGAGCATATATTGTATGCTATACAGGCCTTATCTACACTAAAAAATATTTTCTTCTGTTACTATCGTGATACAGTAGGGGGCATCTCAGTTTGAAATTGTTTGGAGCATATCTTTTATGTTATACAGGCCTCATACACACTAAAAAAAAACTTTCTTCTGTTACTAATTTGATACAGTAGAGGAGATCTCAGTTTGAAATGGTTTGGAGCATATCTGCAATGTTATACTGGCCTCATCCACACTAAAAAATACTTTCTTATTTCACTAATGTGATACAGTAGGGGAGATCTCAGTTTCAAATTGTTTGGAGCATATATTGTTGCTCTACAGGCCTTATCCACAGTAAAGAAATATTTTCTTCTGTTACTAACATGATACAGTAGGGGAGATCCCAGTTTGAAATTGTTTGGAGCATATCTTGTATGTTGTACAGGTCTATCCACACTAAAAAAAAATACTTTCTACTGTTACTAATGTGATACAGTAGAGGAGATCTCAGTTTGAAATTGTTAGGAGCATATCTTCTCTGTTACACAGGCCTCGTCCACACTAAAAAAATATTTTCTTCTGTTATTATCATTATACAGTAGGGGAAATCTCAGTTTGAAATTGTTTTGAGCATATCTTTTATGTTATACATGCCTCATCCACACAAAAAAATACTTTCTTCTGTGACTAACATGAAACAGTAGGGGAGATCTGAGTTTGAAATTGTTTGGAGCATATCTTGTAAATTATACAGGCCTCATCCACACTAAATAAAAGTTTCTTCTGTTACTAATGTTATGCAGTAGGGGAGATCTCAGTTTCAAATTGTTTGGAGCATATCTTGTATGCTATACAGACCTCATCCATTTTAAAAAAATATTTTCTTCTCTTACTAACGTGATACAGTAGGGGGCATCTCAGTTTGAAATTGTTTGGAGCATATCTTGTATGCTATACAGGCCTCATCCACACAAAAAAATATTTTCTTCTGTTTTTAACGTGGCACAGTAGAAACGATCTCAGTTTGAAATTGATTGGAGCATCTCTTGTATGTTATAAATGTTAGAACCTTGCTCTTAGGTTTTTTCTATTGCTGGTCACATGACCTTGTTGGCCTATTTAGTCCTGCTCCGCCCTTCTGGCTTTGCTGGACTTCATTGTATTACTACTCTTTAGCTAGCCTGTGCTCAGTATCTAACTCTGTTAGTTTGCTTGGTCTTCGGACCTCTGTGTTCTATATATTTTGTTTGTTCGTCTGTCTGCTACTATTTCTGTTAGGAGGTGTCCATTTTGCTCCCAGTCCCTAGTACTTGTAGGGATTCCTTCCCCACATCTATAGGTCTCCGTACAGACTAGCTGAGGACTTTAGCAGGTCTGATCGCAGGATCAGGTTCCCTGTTACATCGTAGGGATCAAGCTGAGTTCTATCGTAGGGACAGATCTCCTCTCTTTCCTTAGCTCTGGTAGCAGAACATAACAATAAAGGTCTTATCCATACTAAAAAAAATATTTTCTTTTGTTACTAACGTGGTACTGTTGGGGTGATCTCAGTTTTAAATTGTTTGGAGCATATTTTCTCAGTTATACAGGCCTCATTCACACTAAAAATACTTTCTTCTGTTAATACAGTTATATGAAAAAGGTTTGGCACCCCTATTAATCTTAATCTTGATATATGTAATAACTGTTGGACACAGTAATGTTTCTGCCTTGAAATGAGGTTTATTGTACTAACAGAAAATGTGCAATCTGCATTCAAACAAAATTTGACAGGCGCATAAGTATGGGCACCCTTATCATTTTCTTGTTTTAAATACTCCTACCTACTTTTTACTGACTTACTAAAGCACTTTTTTTGGTTTTGTAACCTCATTGAGCTTTGAACTTCATAGCCAGGTGTATGCAATCATGAGAAAAGCTACTTAAAGTGGCCACTTGCAAGTTGTTCTCCTGTTTGAATCTCCTCTGAAGAGTGGCATCACGGGCTCCTCAAAACAACTGTCAAATGATCTGAAAACAAAGATTATGCAACATAGTTGTTCAGGGGAAGGATACAAAAAGCTGTCTCAGAGATTTAACCTATCAGTTTCCACTGTGAGGAACATAGTAAGGAAATGGAAGAACACAGGGACAGTTCTTGTTAAGGCCAGAAGTGGCAGGCTAAGAAAAACATCAGAAAGGCAGAGAAGAAGAATGGTGAGATCAGTCAAGGACAATCCTCAGACCACCTCCAGAGAGCTGCAGCATCAACTTGCTGCAGATGGTGTCACTTTGCATCGGTCAACTATACAACGCACTTTGCACAAGGAGAAGCTGTATGGGAGAGTGATGCGAAAGAAGCCGTTTCTGCAAGCACGCCACAAACAGAGTCGGCTGAGGTATGCAAAAGCACATTTGGAGAAGCCAATTTCTTTTTGGAAGAAGGTCCTGTGGACTGATGAAACCAAGATTGAATGTTTGGTCATACAAAAAGGCGTTATGCATGGCGGCAAAAAAACACAGCATTCCAAGAAAAACACTTGCTACCCACAGTAAAATTTGGTGGAGGTTCCATCATGCTTTGGGGCTGTGTGGCCAATGCCGGCACCGGGAATCTTGTTAAAGCTGAGGCACGCATGGATTCCACTCAGTATCAGCACATTCTTGACAATAATGTTCAAGAATCAGTGACAAAGTTGAAGTTACGCAGGGGATGGATCTTTCAGCAAGACAATGATCCAAAACACCGCTCCAAATCTACTCAGGCATTCATGCAGAGGAACAATTACAATGTTCTGGAATGGCCATCCCAGTCCCCAGACCTGAATATCATTGAACATCTGTGGGATCATTTGAAGAGGGCTGTCCATGCTCAGCGACCATCAAACTTAACTGAACTGGAATTGTTTTGTAAAGAGGAATGGTCAAAAATACCTTCATCCAGGATCCAGGAACTCATTAAAAGCTACAGGAAGCCTAGACTAGGAAGACTAGAGGCTGTTATTTTTGCAAAAGGAGGATCTACTAAATATTAATGTCACTTTTCTGGTGAGGTGCCCATACTTATGCACCTGTCAAATTTTGTTTGAATGCAGATTGCACATTTTCTGTTAGTACAATAAACCTCATTTCAAGGCAGAAACATTCCTGTGTCCAACAGTTATTACATATATCAAACTGAAATAGCTGTTGCAAAAACACCAATTTTTATAAAACATTAAGCTTAAGATTAATAGGGGTGCCCAAACTTTTTCATATAACTGTAATGTGATACAGTAGGGGAGATCTCAGTTTGAAATTGTTTGGAGCATATCTTGTATGCTATACAGGCATCATCCACACTAAAAAAAATACTTTCTTCTGTTTCTAAAGTGACACAGTAGAAGAGATCTCTGTTTGAAATTGATTGGAGCATATTTTGTATGCTATCCAGGTCTTATCCATAGTAAAAAAAATATTTTAATTTGTTACTAACGTGATACAGTAGGGGAGATATCAGTTTGAAATTGTTTGGAGCATACTGTATCTTCTCTGTTACATAGGCTTCGTCCACACTAAAAAAAATATTTTCTTCTGTAACTCGCATGATACAGCAGCGGAGATCTCAGTTTGAAATTGTTCGGAGCATATCTTGTATGCTATACAGACCACATCCATTTTAAAAAAATATTTTCTTCTCTTACTAACATGATACAGTAGGGGAGATCTCAATTTGAAATTGTTTGGAGCATATCTTGTATGCTATACAGCCCTCATCCACACAAAAAAAAAATTTCTTCTGTTACTAACGTGATACAGTAGGGGGCATCTCAGTTTGAAATTGTTTGGAGAATATCTTGTATGTTATACTGGCCTCATCCACACTAAAAAAATACTTTCTACTGTTACGAACGTGGCACAGTAGAAACGATCTCAGTTTGAAATTGATTGGAGCAACTCTTGTATGTTATAAAGGTCTTATCCATACTAAAAAAAATATTTTCTTTTGTTACTAATGTGATACCGTAGGGGTGATCTCAGTTTTAAATTGTTTGGAGCATATTTTCTCAGTTATACAGGCCTCATTCACACTAAAAATACTTTCTTCTGTTAATAATGTGATACAGTAGGGGAGATCTCAGTTTGAAACTGTTTGGAGCATATATTCTCTGTTATACAGGCCTCATTCATACTATAAAAATAAAAAAGTTTCTTCTGCTACTAATGTGATGCAGTAGGGGAGATCTCAGTTTGAAATTGTTTGGAGCTATCTTTTATGTTACACAGGCCTCATCCACACTAAAAAAATACTTTCTTCTGTTACTAATGTTCTACAGTAGGGGAGATCTCATTTTGAAATTGTTTGAAGCATATCTTGTGCTGTACAGGCCTCATCCACACTAAAAAAATATTTTCTTCTGTTACTAACGTGAGACAGTAGTGGAGATCTCAGTTTGAAATTGTTTGGAGCATATCTTGTATGTTATTCATGCCTCATCCATGCTAAAAAATACTTTCTTCTATTAATAATGTGATACAGTAGGGAAAATTTCAGTTTGAAATTGTTTGGCGCATATCTTGTATGCTATACAGGCCTTATCCACACTAAAAAAAAATGTTCTACTGTTAATAACGTGATACAGTAGGGGACATCTCAGTTTGAAATTGTTTGGAGCATATCTTGTATGTTATACAGGCCTCAACTGTTATGATCTGCAACATAAACTAAGGAAAGATAGGGAAAGCTGTCCCTACAGTAAGACTAAGCTGAATCCCTACGATGTAGCGGTCTGCCTGTTCCTTATGAACAGACCCGCCTTCGTCCTCGGCTAGTCTGAAAGGAGACCTATAGAATAAAGGGAGGGGTCTCTAAAAGAACTAAGGACTGGGACAAAAATGGGACACCTCGTAACAGAAGTTGTTGCAGAGCAAAAACAAAAAGTACTAGAGATCCCAGAGGACCAAGCAAACTGACAGAGATAGGCACTGAAGCACCTGGCTAGAAAGACAGTCTAGAAAACACTGAAGTCCAGCAAAGCCAGAAGGGCAGAGCTGGAATATATAGGCAGCTGGTCACGTGACCGCAAAACACAAGATAGCAAAAACTAACAGGAGGGTTCTAACTAGAGATGAGCGTTGTTCTACTCGAACTGTTCGCCAATCTCAAATTCGAGCTGTTTTGGGCGGTGTTCGAGCCGTTCGGCGAACACGAACAATTTGAGAAAAATTCGGCTGTTCGAGGTTATGTTCGATAACTGTTCGTGCACCAAAATCATAACTGGATTTTTTCTCAGTAATGATGAAAATTAATGTTAATACGCAGTTTGAGTGTACAGCGGGGTGGGGGGAGAGGCAGGGGATGGATCTCTGCAGGAACAATGAAGATCTCCATTTTTTTTTCTCTTTCCCGCATTTACAGTGGGGAGGTGCAATCTGTCAGCCTATCAGCAGCGCACACACGGAGCGAAGTGCTTTTTTTCACACAAGCAAGGGCATGTGTCATTGGCAGTGTATGTCACATGTCCTTGCCCTATAAGACCAAGCCATTTTCCCCGTCGCCACCATTTTCTCACTGCTGCAGCTGCGTGTTAGACGGCACCGCTGTTGCTGTGTGCGCTATACCTTGTTAATTTCAAGCCAATTTTCGCACAAATCTACAGATAGCTTGGGAGTAGGGAATAGTTGTGATTGCAGTCCTTTTAAGGACTAGGTTACAGCATTTCCTACGACTTTTATCAGGCAGGTCTGTGCTCTTAAATAGATAGATTGTGGGAGTAAAAACTAATTGTAATTGGAGTCCTTTTCAGGACTAGGTTACATCAGTTCCTATCAGTTTTTGCCAGGCAGGTCTGTGCCAGTGCTGTGCAAGTTTTTTTCACAGCATTTGGCTGAATCTAGCAAAGCTAATCCTTTTTGGCCTATTGCAGAGTGTGTTAGTCAGTGGAGTAGCCTATCTGTGTTGCAAGATATACCACCTGTGTATAGAATACCAATTTTTTTACTGCACCTAGTGAAGTAAAATCTTTTGGGCATAGCATCATTCTATTAGTCCATCTATACTGACCTCCATCAGGTTGCAAATTGAATATAATTTTTTTCTGCATCTAGCTCTGAAAAAATATTGGGCTTCTAGCTGTGTGTGGGACTTGTTGTATTAGTCCATCTATACTGACCTCCATCAGGTTGCAAACTGCATATATTTTTTTCTTCATCTACCTCTGAAAAAATATTGGGCTTCTAGCTGTGTGTGGGACTTGTTCTATTAATCCATCTATACAGACCTCCATCAGGTTGCAAACTGAATATATTTTTTTCTGCATCTACCTCTGAAAAAATATTGGACTTCTAGCTGTGTGTGGGACTTGTTCTATTAATCCATCTATACAGACCTCCATCAGGTTGCAAACTGAATATATTTTTTTCTGCATCTACCTCTGAAAAAATATTGGGCTTCTAGCTGTGTGTGGGACTTGTTGTATTTGTCCATCTATACTGACCTCCATCAGGTTGCAAACTGAATATATTTTTTTCTGCATCTACCTCTGAAAAAATATTGGGCTTCTAGCTGTGTGTGGGACTTGTTGTATTAGTCCATCTATACAGACCTCCATCAGGTTGCAAACTGAATATATTTTTTTCTGCATCTACCTCTGAAAAAATATTGGGCTTCTAGCTGTGTGTGGGACTTGTTGTATTAGTCCATCTATACTGACCTCCATCAGGTTGCAAACTGAATATATTTTTTTCTGCATCTACCTCTGAAAAAATATTGGGCTTCTAGCTGTGTGTGGGACTTGTTCTATTAATCCATCTATACAGACCTCCATCAGGTTGCAAACTGAATATATTTTTTTCTGCATCTACCTCTGAAAAAATATTGGGCTTCTAGCTGTGTGTGGGACTTGTTGTATTAGTCCATCTATACTGACCTCCATCAGGTTGCAAACTGAATATATTTTTTTCTGCATCTACCTCTGAAAAAATATTGGGCTTCTAGCTGTGTGTGGGACTTGTTCTATTAATACATCTATACAGACCTCCATCAGGTTGCAAACTGAATATATTTTTTTCTGCATCTACCTCTGAAAAAATATTGGGCTTCTAGCTGTGTGTGGGACTTGTTGTATTAGTCCATCTATACTGACCTCCATCAGGTTGCAAACTGAATATATTTTTTTCTGCATCTACCTCTGAAAAAATATTGGGCTTCTAGCTGTGTGTGGGACTTGTTCTATTAATCCATCTATACAGACCTCCATCAGGTTGCAAACTGAATATATTTTTTTCTGCATCTACCTCTGAAAAAATATTGGGCTTCTAGCTGTGTGTGGGACTTGTTGTATTAGTCCATCTATACTGACCTCCATCAGGTTGCAAACTGAATATATTTTTTTCTGCATCTACCTCTGAAAAAATATTGGGCTTCTAGGTGTGTGTGGGACTTGTTCTATTAATCCATCTATACAGACCTTCATCAGGTTGCAAACTGAATATATTTTTTTCTGCATCTACCTCTGAAAAAATATTGGGCTTCTAGCTGTGTGTGGGACTTGTTGTATTAGTCCATCTATACTGACCTCCATCAGGTTGCAAACTGAATATATTTTTTTCTGCATCTACCTCTGAAAAAATATTGGGCTTCTAGCTGTGTGTGGGACTTGTTATATTAATCCATCTATACAGACCTCCATCAGGTTGCAAACTGAATATATTTTTTTCTGCATCTAGCTCTGAAAAAATATTTGGCCTTCTAGCAGTGTGTGGGACTTTCTCTATTAGTCCATCTATACTGACCTCCATCAGGTTGCAAATTGAATATAATTTTTTTCTGCATCTAACCCAGCCAATAGTTTTGGCCTAATACCACAGTTTGGCCACTCAGCTCTGCTCGGTTCCCATCCATTGTTTTTTTGTGCAAACAACTCCAGAGTTGTTAATTAGTTAACCACCAAATTGAGTGGAAAAAGGCCTGCTGCTGGTGGAAAGGGGAATAGGCGTGTTGGGAAGGGGAAAAAAGGTTGTGTCCGTGGGGTAGGTGTTAAAGCAACAGTAACATCTGCAGAAGAAAGACCATCTTCCAGCCAAACTAAAATGTCTACTTCTTTTAGCGGACAATGTGATAAGATCCCTTTCTTACGGCCACACCAATCGCTACAAATTCCAGATGAGGCACAAAAACAGCAGGTGCTTCAACGGATATCAAGTGCTCCTTTAAGTGGGCTCTCCTCCACATCAACTTCAACATCACAAATACTCCAGTCCTCAAAGGTGTCACCCCAATCGCACTTGCTTCCTCACAGCTCCCAAATCTCCAGCTGCCCGTCTGAGTATGAGGTAGAACAGATGGTTGAGTCTGCAGAGCTGTTTACTCATACTATAGCCTGGGAATCAGAGGTCGACTCCAGCGCTTCTGTGAATCCAGACGAGGAAATGATCTGCACTGATGCCCAGATTCTTTATGAGTCGGATCCAGGACCAGACGCAGAAGGTTCTGACCATAATGTAGACCCTCATTCCCAAACTGTAACTCCTGTTGGTGGAGACAATGAGGAAGACGATGATAAGACTCAAATACCTGATTGGAGCGACAACTTTAGTTTTTTGTCAGGGCAGGAACAGGTTGGCTCTGAGGACGACGGGTGTGATAACGCACAGGGTGATGATGATGAGGTTGGAGATCCCACTTACTGTCAACCCACAGTCAGCCAAGAGATGAGGTCAGCAGAGGAGGTGGAGGAAGATGCTACTGACGACGAGGTCAGGTTGCGCCTTCCTGGACAGAGACATAGTACTGGAAGCACGTCAACAACTACATCCTCAAACACAACTCTGCCTCTCACCACAAGTCGTGGTGGCTCTTCAGGTCGCATGGGTGCTAAGCCTTGCATAGCCTGGGCATTTTTTCAGATCGATAAAGATGACCCAACTCGTGTTATCTGTAACATTTGTCAGCAAAAGCTAAGTAGAGGCCAAAAAATACATAGTTTGAGTACTTCATGCATGAACCGGCACATGGACATGAAGCATAAGTTGCAGTGGGAAGCTCAGTGTGCTACAATGCGGCCTAGCCGGCCGGGCCAACCACCGTCTGCCATATCTTGTGCATCCGCGGCCTCTTCATCCTCTGTGACTGGGGGGACAGCAGTCACACCTGTTTTGGGGCGCAGACCTGCCACCTCTTTACCCGCAACAGCCAGCGTGATTGGCAGGTCATCATTTTCTTTGGAGGTGGTAACACCAGCTGGTGTTGAGCGCTGTCCGACATCGATAGCACCACCTTTGGATCAAGGCAACCTAACATGTCCGCCTGCATCTTCCTCACAGACCGGCTGTTTGCCGGGGACACCCTTATCAACCCCGTCTAAGCACAATAGCCAGCCCTCGGTCCCTCAGATGTGGACAAGTAAAAGACCATTTCCTCCTAGCCATGAGAAAGCTAAGAGGTTGAATTTCACCATCTGCAAGTTCTTGGCTACAGAAATGCTGCCTTTCCGCCTGGTGGACACAGAGGATTTTCGAGACCTTATGTCCGTCGCAGTGCCCCAGTACCAGATGCCCAGTCGGCACTACTTCTCAAAGAAAGGTGTGCCTGCGCTCCACCAGCATGTCGCACACAACATCACCGCTTCTTTGAGAAACTCTGTGTGTGACAGGGTGCATTTCACCACAGACACTTGGACGAGTAGGCATGGACAGGGGCGTTACATGTCGCTGACTGGGCACTGGGTAACCATGGTGACAGCAGGACAAGGGGCTGCTGTCCAAGTCTTGCCGTCCCCACGAGTTGTGCGTCAATCCTCTTTATGTCAAAGTTCCTCCACTGCTTCTGCCTCCTCAACCTCCTCTCGGTCTTCCACCTGCACCCAAAGCCTGTCTGGTCATGCCACAAGCTTTCTAACTGCGCAGAAGGGATCCTGCACACCTCCTTACTATGCTGGCAGTAGGGCTCAACGTCATCAGGCGGTTTTTACATTGAAATGTCTGGGAAATGTGAGTCACACAGCTGAGGAGTTGTGGTCAGCTCTGGAGAACCAATTTCATGAATGGTTGTCTCCACTGGACCTGAAACCAGGGAAGGCCGTGTGTGACAATGCTGCAAACCTGGGTGCGGCCCTTCGCCGGGGCAATGTCACACACGTGCCTTGTATGGCTCACGTGTTGAACCTGGTTGTCCAGCAATTTTTAGCCCACTATCCCAGACTAGATGGCCTTCTGCAGAGGGCACGGTCGCTGTGTGCTCACTTTCGCCGTTCGCATCCCGCAGCTCAGCGACTTACATCTCTACAGAAGTCGTTGGGCCTGCCACTTCACCGGCTAAAATGCGATGTGCCTACCCAGTGGAATTCAACTCTGCACATGTTGCAGCGACTGTGGCAGCACCGACAAGCCCTGGTGCAATACGTTCTGACGTATAGCCTGGGCCAACGAGATCCAGAGGTGGGGCAAATCACGCTGGAGGAGTGGTCTCAGATCAGGGACCTATGCACCCTTCTGCACAGTTTTGAAATGGCGACGAAGATGTTTAGTGCTGACGATGCCATTATCAGCATGACTATTCCGGTGATTTACATGCTGGTGCACATGTTAAACAGAATTCGGAGTCAGGTGGTGGCACAAGAGGAGGTGGAGGAAGTAGAGGAGGAGGAGTTGTATGCGGAAGTGCTAACATCTGCAAGGTCCAGACGGTCGGCAGCACCAAGGCGGCAGGCATGTGAGGGTGGGGGAGATGGTTTTACCAGGGCGCATGGTAGCAGCCAAACTAGTGAGGAAGGTGCAGGAGCCCAGGAAGAAGTGGAGGACGAACTGATGGAAGACTCATCAGATGAGGGAGACCTTGATCACATTTCTGTTGTGCGAGGTTGGGGGGAGAGGACAGAGGAAGGAAGCATGATTGTTACCTCGCCACCAACACAACAGGGACTTGGTGCTCCTGGATGCGCAACACACATGAGTGCCTTCTTGCTGCACTACCTGCAACATGACCCTCGAATTGTGAGAATTAGAAATAATCCTGACTACTGGGTTGCCACACTGTTAGATCCCCGGTACAAAAGTAAATTTGCAGAAATTATTCCTGCCATAGAAAGGGATGCACGCATGCAGGAGTATCAGCAGAGACTGTTGCAGAATCTTACATGTGCTTTTCCACAAAATACCAGTGGTGCACGTAGTGAATCTCACAGTTTCAACTTGCCAACCGTGGGACCGTCAAGTGTTCAGCACTCAAACCGTAACAGAACCACAGTATCTGCTGGTAACATCAATTTTGCGGAATCATTTCACCACTTTTTTAGCCCATCCTTTGCAAGGCCACAGGAGACAAGAAGTCTGACACATAGTCAACGCCTAGAGACGATGGTACAGGAGTATCTCCAAGTAAACATTGAAGCCACGACTGTGTCACTGGACCCTTGCTCTTTTTGGGCTTCCAATCTGGATAAATGGCCAGAGCTAGCCACTTACGCCTTGGAGATCTTGTCATGCCCCGCAGCCAGCGTTCTGTCTGAACGTGTGTTCAGCGCTGCTGGTGGTGTGCTGACAGATAAGCGCACGCGGCTCTCCACTGATAATGTAGACAGACTCACGTTCATAAAGATGAACAAATCATGGATCCGAAACGACTTTTCTACCCCTGTGTCATCCTGGGGAGAGTAAAAGCTTGATGATTGGTTAAAATCACCCTACCAACCGTTTTAAGCTTTCAAATTACTAATCATGTTTATCTGTATCTTGGCTGGAAAATAATTTGGGCTTTGTAGCAGTGTGCAGCACTGATTCTATTAGGCCATCTATAATAAGCTCCACCAGATTTAAAATTACTAATCATGTTTATCTGTATCTTGACTGGAAAATAATTTGGGCTTTGTAGCAGTGTGCAGCACTGATCCTATTAGGCCATCTATACTAAAGCTTCACCAGATTTAAAATTAATAATAATTTTTATCTGCATCTAGCCCGGAAAATAATTTTGGGGCTCCGAGATGCGCAAGACACATAAGTGCCTTCTTGCTGCACTACCTGCAGCATGACCCTCATATTGTCAGAATTCGAAGTAATCATGACTACTGGGTTGCCACACTCTTAGATCCCCCAAACTTTTCGATCAACCTTTTCATTTTAATAAAGACCAAAAAAATGGTCATTTTTGAAATTATAAGCATTAGCAGGTTGTTAGAAACTGAAATCAAACAGTTTTCAACTCAAAACTTTATTCTAGGTGATGTTACATTTTCACATAGGACCCCTTGTTCGAAAGGAGCTTCTGAACTCTCTCGTCCATTGAATTTGTCAGGTTTTGGATGGTTTCTGCTTCAATTGTTTTGCATGAGGACAGAATACCCTCCCAGAGCTGTTGCTTAGATGTGAACTGCCTCCCGCCATCATAGACACTCCTTTTAATGATGCTCCAAAGGTTCTGAATGGGGTAGAGGTCGGGGGAGCATGGCGGTCACACCATAAGTTTGTCCCCTTTTATGCCCATATCAGCCAGAGATGCAGATGTTTTTTGTGCAGCATGAGATGGTGCATTATCATGCAGAAAAATGATCATGCTGTGAAATACACGGTTCTTCTTCTTGAACCATGGCAGGAAGTGCTGTTTGAGAAAATCCACATACATTATGGAGTTCATCTTTAGCGCCTTCAGGGATCCTAAAGGGGCCGACAATCTCTCTCCCCATGATTCCAGCCCAAAACATTACTCCACCTCCTCCTTGTTGGCGCTGTAGCCGTGTTTGCGTGGGGTGTCCATCAACCAGCCATCCTCCACTCCATCCATCTGGACCATCGAGCGCTGCACGGCACTCATCCGTGAACAAAACAGTTTTGAAATCAGTCTTCATGTAATGTTTGGCCCACTGGAGCCATTTCTGCTTGTGTGAAGTGGATAGAGGAGGTCGACAGGATGGCGTATGCACAGCTGCAAACCTCTGAAGGACCCTGCATCTTGTTGTTCGGGGGACGTTGGAGGCACAAGCAGCTTCAAAAACTTGTCTGCTGCTATGACAAGGCTTTTTTGCCGCTGCTCTTTCAACCTGACGTAATTGCCTGTAGGAAAGAGTCCTCAATTTGCCCTTATCAGCACGCACACGTGTGTACTGTGAATCAGCTACATACTTCTTGATTGCCAAGACACTTCATCCTGATCATCGCACAATGTTGATTGTAGTCATGCCTTGACCTAAACACTCCACAATTTGTTGCTTCTCAGCAGCCGACACATCCTTTTTCTTTCCCATTTTGGCAGAAAATGTAGGCTGCTTAATAATGTGAGACAGCCTTCTTAAGTAGTCTTGCCTTTCATTGGACACACCTGCCAAACTAATTAGCACAGGTGTCTGCAATTGCTTACAGTGATATAAAGAGCCCTGACACACATCACCATCAATGAGTTTAACTGACAAACAAACAAATTCTTCCCTTATCACTCCTAAACACTTTTTGCATAATAATTTGGAACACAGTGTACATGTGCTTTTCCACAAAACACCAGTGGTTCACGTAGTGAATCTACAGTTCTAACTTGCCAACCGTGGTCTGTATGGAGTTGTTCAATAAAGGGCCCAAAATTAAGATAACATAGATGGGAGAGGTCTCTATGAATAGGAATTCCTAAGTATTTGATACCCTGTGAGGGCCAGGCAAAGGGAAAGTTGGACTGGATGGAATCCTATATGGATTTGGGGAGGGAGACATCGAGGGCCTCAGACTTCGCTGCATTGATTTTAAAATTTGACCATGTAACAAAGTGATCTATTTCAGCCATAACAGCATGGATGGATATATGTGATTGAGTGATATATACTAGGACATCATCAGCAAATAGAGAGCACTTGTACTCGGTGCCTCCCACCTCAATCCACCTAATATTGGGGTTATGGCGAATTGATGAGAGCAGGTGCTCCGTCACTAGGATGTATAAGAGAGGGGACAGAGAACATCCCTGCCTTGTCCCATTGGTGATTGTGAAAGGTGATGAAAATGTTCTGACGCGCCCCCTGGGCCTTGGGACACCCGGAGCCGGACCCTTTTTGGTGGATGCTGGTGGTTGTAGTCTCCGTGGCGGCAACCCGGTTCCGTGGCTCAGGGCGGTCAAACCAGTGGCGGAACTATTTATGTGGTTTTGATGTTTAAATGTCCGACTACGCCACCCGTGGATTGCGGTCAGAGTGAACCGCCGCTCCAGGGCAGACCGCTGAGGCTGGCGTTGTGGGTGCAGCAGAGCGTAGCATAACTCCCCACGGGAGGAGTATAGCCTCAGGGCAGTGTATGCGGAGGATGGGGGTGATGGTGCAGGGCAGCAGCAGTAACGACACGGAGTCAGTGATGCAGTCCAGGGCCTTTACTCACAGTTCTTATTATCCAGACCACGTCTGCAGGTAACGGCTGCCCACGTCGTACTGTGCTCACCAGGTGAGGGGCTCAGACAACTCCCAGATAACTTTGGAGTGCTTCACAGGACCCCCTTTGTGTGTCCTTTGTCTGGCCTTTCTTACCAACCCTTCTGTCCGGCTGCCTCGGGCCTCCTCTTGGTAAACTTGGCGCCAGTTTCCCTGACCCTATGTGGTGCCTTCCTAGTGGGTGTAGCGAGGGGCTGCGCCACATAAAATGTCACAGCCTCCTGTTTCTAGCTGAGGGTCGTTTCCTGCCTCCACTAGTTTCGGGGACCGGTCTCCCCCTTTGGCCTGACCCCTCCACGCAGGTGGATTCGGGCGTGCGGTGGTGACTCGCCCGTCCGCACCCCTGAGATCCCTTCGTTCCTCGTTCCTGGAGCCTTCTCCGCTCCTCTTCCTTCCTTCTCCCTCTTCCAGGCCTGGGCCTCTGTTACTAGGCCTGCCTCCGGAGCAGAGCTCATGCAGAGCCCCTGCTCCCTGCCACTTCTGCTCAGACTTCTCTGCACTGAACTAAGATGGTGCCCACCTTTTATACTCCCTTCTCAATGCACCCAGGAACTGCTTCCTCCCTGCTCCTGCACTACAGGGTTCCCCTTCCTCAGTGTTCCCTCCCCCCACTCCAGCCAGGGACAGGGACTGTCGTGCCCATCTCAGGGGCATATTGGTCGCCCTGCCCCACGGCAATGTGGTGTAATGCATGCAGGTGTCGGGTCCTGATCCACACTACATCCTTACCTGAGAGTGAGATATCACACCTCTGGGTGAGGTGCAATACCTCTGTAGCAACCGAGCCCTCAGGGTGCTACAGTTCCATTTATCTTCAGCCTAGGTGACGTATTGCGATACAGGGCCGTGATTTTGGCTATAAAAGGGTCCCCTAGACCCCTACCCCAAGCTTTTTAAGAGAATCATATATGGCGTGCCAGGAGACTCTATGGAATGCTTTCTCAGCATCCAACGAGAGTATCTAATTACAAATTTTTAACTGCATCTAGCCCAGGAAATACTTTGTGCCTAGTAGCAGGGTCTGCTAGTCAGCGGATTATCCCGGCTGTTAAGCAAGCTACACCACCTGTAGTTTGGACACTTCATTTTTTCAAAGGAAATGCTTTGGGACCACGGGATACTCAGTGAAGAGCATCAGGAGGCACCCCAAGGCATAGGGGCTCGGACTGGCAGTAGGATGCCTTGCGGTGGACAGCCGAGCTCGATCCTTATAAAAGCTTTTTAACTGGAGCAGCTTTAGTGGACGCTACTGGAGCTGGAATTACGCGGCTGCTGGCATGAGACTTGCCCTCCAATAGATCCTTGTAAATGGATTTAAAGTGTATTTATTCAAATTAGAGAGACAATTTAAATTAAAAAGCTTAGAGCACAGGGGGGCTCGCTCGACCCACCAGCGGACAGGCACCAGTATTGGGAGAGGGGGGCTGGCCGTCAGGGTTCACCACGGCTCTGGCACAAACCCGGCGACACGGAGGTGGCACGGGCAGGAGCGGACTGAACGTGTCGGCTTCTCACTTTTTGGATTTTAGAAGGGCATGACATGCCTATATCTGTGTCTCCCCCTCCTTTTACTCCTCCACCTCTTTTCTTTTCACATGACTATATGTACTTGTCACTTTTCCATGTGTTAGTTGTGTCTTCTGAGCAGTTTGTCAGCTTTTGGACACCTTTGAAGGTGTTTTCTATGTGTTTCTATGTGTTTTTGTTTGCCTGCCATTGGTTTTAACGGTGTTCGAAGGTGTTCGATGAACAGTTCGACGAACAGTTCGGCGAACACACGGGTGTTCGACGAACCGAACCGAACTCGAACACTACGGGGGTGGCTCAACACTAGTTCTAACATCATCCACACTAAAAAAATACTTTCTTCTGTTACTAACGTGACACAGTAGAAGAGATCTCAGTTTGAAATTGATTGGAGTATATCTTGTAGGTTATACACGTCTTATCGATACTAAAAAAATATTTTCTTTTGTTACTAACGTGATATATTAGTGGTGATCTCAGTTTGCAATTGTTTGGAGTATATCTTCTCTGTTACACACGCCTCGTCCACGTTAAAAAAATATTTTCTTCTGTTACTAGATTGATAAAGTAGGGGAGATCTCAGTTTGAATTCGTTTGGAGCATATTTTCTCAGTTATACAGGCTTCATCCCCACTATAAAATACTTTCTTCTGTTACTAACGTGACACAGTAGAAGAGATCTAAGTTTGAAATTGATTGGAGCATATATTGTATGCTATTGTGGCACCCCAGGGGTCTGGTCTCCACAGTAATAGCAATGTTATGTCTGAGAGCAGGTGGGAGGTCTCTTGGTCAGGAATCCTATGCATGCCACACCTCCTGCCCAGTCCTGGGAGGGGAAGAACTTCCCCTATATAAAGCTGGGGCTGAGGCAGGGTTAGGGAGAAGAGAAGAGTTGAGAAGAAGTGAAGCAGCATAGGAAATAAAGATCAGGAGCTCTGTGGGAGCAGGCTAAAAGGAATCAGGGACTGGCAGCTGAAGAGCTTGCCCTGATTGAAGAGTTACTACCGGACCCGTAGTCCGAGGCTGTGTGGATTAACCCAGACCCAGCAGCAGAAACCGCCCGGCAGGGGATTTCAGGTCCTCTGGCCAAGAAACCCGAAGGCACGGTCACACGCGTGGGACCAGCACCGCCGTCGTGGAGCGGAAGCCACTAGAAGGCCCCGAGTCACCGGCCATACGGGTGAGCACCACACGGTACACTCAGGGACGTGGGCTACTTTTACCCGCCTCTAGCAAGGTAGCCAGAAGAGTACGATTAGTTGGGGAGGCCTACAACTCCGCCTGGCCAAGGGGGATCCCATCTGCTCAAGGACTGACCAGGCCCCGACCGCTAGCCAGTACTCCGGGAGGGTCTATCTTTGTCACCAGTAAAGACCCTGAACTACACCGCATCGTCTCTGAGTGGTTCCTGCTACCCCCATCATCCACGTCGGCTGCCCTGAGGCCATACCCCTCCCGTTGGGGGTTATACCATCTACGCTGCACTATCCTACCACCGGCCTCAGCGTTCTGCCCTGCAGCGGCAGCTCCATAGCTGCATTCAACGGGTGGCGTAGTCGTCCTACATCTACTGCTAATATACCGCCACTTAGTCTGACTCCCTGGGCACGGACCGGGTCACCGCCACGAGACTACTACCCCTATCAGATCCGGCTCCGGGTAGGCTCCCGCGTGCGCAACGCTACTCAGCACAGGCCCAGGGGCGCGTCAACTTTTGGCGTAGTCGGCAGGATTTCGTGCCCGCAACCACCGGGTACTGCGTGCCTGAAAAAGACTGTTCAAACTTACCAGTGGTGAAGATTCCCGCCATCCGGCGCCATCTTCAGCCTTCTTCCCGCCATCGGTGAAGATTCCCGCCATCCGGCGCCATCTTCAGCCTTCTTCCCGCCATCGGTGAAGATTCCCGCCATCCGGCGCCATTTTCAGCCTTCTTCCCGCCTTCCGTGGAGTTTTCCCGCCGTTGGACGCCATCTTGAAGACGCCGCGCGGGAAGAAGAGGGGCGTGGACTCCAAAAGCGCGCGAGAACTGAAGCCCCGCCTCACGTCCAGACGTCGCGTAAGGTCCTGGAAGGAGCCCAGCAGACGCTGACGTCACAGGAGCGCGACGGAAGGTCCTCAACCCTGACGATCCACTGCGGAGCCGCGGCCTACGGAAGAGGATCATCGCAAGGTAGGCCACGGTCCACTAGGGGGGAGAAAGATGTCGGATACGGAGGAGAGCTTCACTGCCTCAACCCCCGCCAGCGCCACCGCTGCTGCAGTCATGCCTTTCACCATGCCCTATATCCCGGGAGCAGCCTGGCTACCCCAGTACTCAGGGGAGTCACATACCCTGAATGACTTTAAAGAAAAGCTGGATAGCCTCTTCCAGGTGTACCCCCTCACAGAGGAGCAAAAAGTGAGCATCCTGGTGGCCCAACTAACCGGGGCAGCCCAAAGGGAGGTAAAGTCCTGGCCACCTGGGAGGAAGACTGTCGCGGGGATACTAACCCGGCTGAGGGACACCTTTGATACCCACACCTCAGCCGAGATTAAGCTTAGATTCTATGGGTGCAAGCAGCGAGCACATGAGAGTATAAGGGACTATGCACTAAACCTACAAGAGGCCCTGAGAGCCATTAAGCAGACCGACCCTGACGGCGTGGGAAACGAGGACAGGCTGTTGACCGAACAATTTATAGAGGGACTATATTGCAATGCCCACCGAACCCAGTTGCGGGCAATGGCCTTACAGGATCCTCATCTGGACTTTGCACAGTTCAAGGACAGAGCCATCCGGGTGCTCCGAGAACCGGCACCGGGTGGCGTTGTGACCCACAGGCGCCCAGCTATCACTTACCACCAGGAGGCGGCGCCCTTGTCGGCAGGGCCTGTGGGGGCTGATGCGCAGGCTTTGAACAATGACCCGGCTCCAGACCTGCACCATCAGGTCCAAGAGCTAGCTAAAAGCGTTGCTGCGCTAACCCGAACTGTGCAGTCTTTACAGGTTTCCACTCCAGGGAAGATCCAGCTGGCATCCGGACCGGAGGACATCCCGTGGCGTCGACCAAGGAGGACCCCACCGGCCAGAGGAAGACCCAGCGACCGATACAACGAGGACGGACAACCCATCTGCCGCCGCTGCAATCAACCCGGACATATGGCAAGGTACTGTCCTTTAAACTGGCACAACCTGGGGTAGAGGTCCAACCCCCAGGAAAAAGATCACCAGGCCCATCGAGCTGGCGCGACAAATATGTGGGAGGACGTCCAGTCTTGCCTGTGGTACTGGATGCCATCCCTATGAGTGCCCTACTGGACACCGGGTCACAGGTCACCACCATCCCGTACGTGCTCTTCAAGCAGTACTGGAATGACTCGGATATAACCCGCTATCCAGACGACGACTTGAGTATCATCGCCAGTAATGGTCAGCCCGTGCCACAGATCGGATTTAAAGAAATGACCATTAAAATCGGTAGAGTCGAACTGGCAGCACAGGGACTGATCATTGTAGACATTGACAAGCGCGAGAGTCACCCAAAGATAACTCTAGGAACTAATGTGATTGAAAATTGTCTTGCAGAGGTGATTTTCATTTTACAGCAGGTTGCCAAGAACGCCAGCTCCGGCCAGCAGCGAGTGCTCCAGAAAGAGATCCGGGCACTGATGCGACGGCAACAAGTGGAACTCTCCGGCGGTGAGATTGGTATCGTAAGAATGTGTGACCCTTTCCCTATTGCCATACCCCCGAAAAGTGAAATGATGATTTGGTGCCAGGCAGCTATTGGTCTGAGAGGTAGAGATTACCAGGCCATGGTAGAGCCAGTCTACTCAGACAGTAGGCCCACCATTTTGACAGCCCGGGGGGTAGTTGATGTACGCCATGGGAGGGTACCCGTTCGCATAATAAATATCGGGAAAAGGGAAGTATACCTGCCCCGGTATGCTACGCTAGCCAAATTATATACTATCAACCAAAATTCTATACAGTCTGTGGAACCCTTGCCTCCATCTCACCCGGAGGAAGGTAACGGCTCTACGAAAATAATGGAGGATTGGTGTCAGCAACTACATTTGGGTACTGACTCCACTCCCTCCCACCAGAAACAGGGAGTCTACCGGGTGGTTCAAGAGTACGAGAGAGTGTTTAGTAAACACCCGTTAGACTTCGGGCGAGTCAAGGGGGTAGAACACCACATCCCCACGGGAGACCATCCTCCCATAAAAGAGAGGTATCGACCCGTACCCCCTGCACACTACCAACACGCCAAGGGGATGCTTAGAGACATGAAGGAGGCTGGGGTAATCAGGGATAGCTGTAGCCCCTGGGCAGCTCCACTAGTCTTAGTCAAAAAGAAAGACAACACCATGAGAATGTGTGTAAATTACCGGAAAATTAACCGTATCACACACAAAGATGCGTACCCCTTACCAAGAATAGAGGAGTCTTTGGCTGCTTTAAAATCTGCTAACTTCTTCTCCACCTTGGATCTCACTAGCGGGTACTGGCAGGTTCCTGTAGCAGAGGCGGACCGGGAGAAGACCGCATTCACCACCCCGATGGGACTTAGCGAGTTTACCTGCATGCCGTTTGGACTCTGCAACGCACCAGGAACCTTCCAGCGACTGATGGAGTGCTGTCTGGGACACCGGAACTTTGAGACGGTCCTGTTATACCTGGACGATGTCATCGTCTACTCCAAGACCTACGAGGACCACCTGAAACACCTAGCGGAAGTGTTCGAAGCTCTGGCAAGTTACGGCCTAAAGGTGAAACCCTCCAAGTGTCACCTCCTGAAGCCAAAGGTGCAGTACCTGGGACACGTGGTGAGTGCTGACGGAGTGGCTCCCGACCCTGATAAGATCACCGCAATTAAGGAATGGCCAAGCCCCTCCAGCGTAAAGGAAGTGAGGCAGTTCCTCGGGTTGGTAGGCTACTACCGAAGGTTCATACCCGGTTTCACCAAGAAGGCAGCTCCTATGCAGGACCTCCTGATAGGCCAGTCCAGGAAGGCCAAGAACCAGAAGCCACCCTTCAGATGGGAGAAGCTGGAAGAAGAGTCCTTCCGCCAGCTGAAGATGGCCCTCACGGGGGACGAAATCCTGGCGTACCCGGATTACAGCCAGCCCTTTATCCTCTACACCGACGCCAGTAACATCGGGCTAGGAGCCGTACTATCCCAGATCCAGCAGGGGAAAGAACGGGTAATTGCTTACGCCAGCCGAAAACTGCGACCCACCGAAAGAAACCCTGAGAATTACAGCTCATTTAAGCTAGAGTTCCTGGCAGTGGTGTGGGCAGTCACCGAACGCTTTAAGCACTACCTTGCTGCTTCCCGGTTCACCGTGTACACGGATAACAACCCGTTGACACACCTGGACACTGCAAGACTCGGTGCCCTAGAGCAGAGATGGATGGCCCGCTTGTCCAACTATGAGTTTACAATCAAATACCGGGCAGGACGCTCCAATACCAACGCGGACGCCCTGTCCAGGATGCCGAACCTACCGGACGTAGGGGAAGATTCAGAGGAACTGGAAGAAGTTGAACTCCCCGCGTTCCACCGTCATGGGACTATCCAGTATTCCCACCGTGTAAGGAGTAAGCAATCCGCTACGTTCAACCCGTTACCTCATTACAACTGGGCGGAGACGCAAGACAGTGACCCTGCCGTTCGACTGGTAAAGGAGATGCTGACTCGGCCAGATGCACGCCTTGACCCAGACGCTCCGGAGGAAGCCAAGCAACTGTGGGCTGAGAAGAGTCGACTGTTCCTTTACAAGGGGAAGTTGTGCCGCAGAATGGTTTACTCCCGGGCGCATGAACTAATCTGGCAAGTAGTGGTGCCAAGAAGAGACGCAGCTATGGTGATGGAGGCATACCACGACGAAGCTGGGCACTTCGGATGGAAGAAGCTGGAGTTTCTTCTGCGCGGGCGGTTCCATTGGGTAGGCATGAGAGGGACCATCGAGAGGTGGTGCAGAGACTGTGGCCCATGCAACTTAAGAAGGAGGGACCGTGCCAGCCAGAAGACTCCCCTGCGGTCCATCATCACCAGACAGCCGTTGAAACTGGTAGCCTTGGATCATGTAAAGCTGACCCCAAGCAGAAGTGGCTACGTCTACGCATTAACCATCGTGGATCACTACTCCCGGTTCTTGGTTGTCGTCCCCGTCAAGGATTTAACGGCTCACACAGCAGCTAGAGCCTTCCAGCAGCACTTCTGCCGTCCGCATGGATACCCGGAGCAGGTGCTGACGGACCAGGGGCCTGCCTTTGAAGCGGAGGTCTTCCAGGAGTTCTGCACCCTGTATGGATGCCGGAAGATTAGAACAACACCCTATCACCCGCAAACTAATGGACTTTGTGAGAAAATGAACCAGGTGGTGATAGATCTCCTGAAAACATTGCCCCTGGAGGAACGCAGTCTGTGGCCTGAAAAGCTGCCCGACCTGGTGGACCTATACAACCACATCCCTGTAGGTTCCACCAACTGTACCCCGGCTTACCTAATGAGGGCAAGACCTGGTAAGCTTCCTGTTGATCTGGAGATGGGAGTCCTGACACCCGAGGACACTTCACCAGAAGCAGACTGGGACACAGAGAGGCAGCAGCAGTACCGGAAAGTACAGGAGAGCGTGGAGCGAAGTCTCTGTCAAGCTAGGGAAAGACAAGAGAAAACTTACAACCAGTATGCTCCCGCTGTTCCCCTGGTGCCCGGAGAGCAGGTCTTGAAGAGGAAAAGAAGGCTCCACAAGTTGGACGACCAGTGGGAGAAGGACCCGTACACCGTACTGCCCTCAAGCCACGACAACCCGAAGATCTGTACAATCAGTAAAGACGGAGGGGAAACCACAGCCATTGTATCCCGGGATCACCTAAAGAAGTGTCCCGAACAGCTACGGAACCCTGAAGAGGAACAAGAGGACCCTCGACCCGTAGAGGAAAGGGAAGATATGGTTAGTACTGTGCTCGGAGACTTCCCTCGGTCTTGGACTCAAGTCAATGGTGCTGTTGTGGTACCCGTCCTCACGTTCCTCCAACCAGCATCCCAAGTGCCTACGGAGACACAGGTAGAACTGGAAGAACAGCCGGTCCAGGAGGCAGAAGACCCTACACAAGCAGACCCGGAGAATCAACCCTCTGCTTATAGTGAGCCTGCCATACCCCTAGTGAGCCAAAGAGTCCGTAGACGGCTGCCCAGTTTACCCTTGACAGCTCCTATACCCTGTAGCTCAGGACCAGTGAGCCAGCTCCGTAGGTCCACTAGGGTCACTAGAGGCCAGTTGCCCATACGTTGGAGGATCTAAGTGTTTAGATTGTTTATTAATGTTTACCTGTCTATTGTTGCTTGTGTATAATTTTGTGTTTCTAGTTATTTATAGGAGTCTTTGGTGGATTTACCGGGAATCCTTTGTGTATATAGTTGGAGCGTAACCCAGGATGGACTGAAAGACTGTTAAGGACTCGGGGCAGGACAGACCCCTACCTGGTTACGTCTCCCTGTGTTGGTGAAATGGACACCCTTGTTTTCTTGAAAAACTGCACCCGGTTGCGGACACACCGTGACCATCCTAATGTTTTTCTTTATTGCGTTGTTTCTGTTTGTAATTTGTTATGTTTACAAAAGTATGTTTAGTCCCGGAGTACTAAAATTCACTAGGGGGGAATGTGGCACCCCAGGGGTCTGGTCTCCACAGTAATAGCAATGTTATGTCTGAGAGCAGGTGGGAGGTCTCTTGGTCAGGAATCCTATGCATGCCACACCTCCTGCCCAGTCCTGGGAGGGGAAGAACTTCCCCTATATAAAGCTGGGGCTGAGGCAGGGTTAGTGAGAAGAGAAGAGTTGAGAAGAAGAGAAGCAGCATAGGAAAGAAAGATCAGGAGCTCTGTGGGAGCAGGCTAAAAGGAATCAGGGGCTGGCAGCTGAAGAGCTCGCCCTGATTGAAGAGTTACTACCGGACCCGGAGTCCGAGGCTGTGGGGATTAACCCAGACCCAGCAGCAGAAACCGCCCGGCAGGGGATTTCAGGTCCTCTGGCCAAGAAACCCGAAGGCACGGTCACACGCGTGGGACCAGCACCGCCGTCGTGGAGCGGAAGCCACTAGAAGGCCCCGAGTCACCGGCCATACGGGTGAGCACCACACGGTACACTCAGGGACGTGGGCTACTTTTACCCGCCTCTAGCAAGGTAGCCAGAAGAGTACGATTAGTTGGGGAGGCCTACAACTCCGCCTGGCCAAGGGGGATCCCATCTGCTCAAGGACTGACCAGGCCCCGACCGCTAGCCAGTACTCCGGGAGGGTCTATCTTTGTCACCAGTAAAGACCCTGAACTACACCGCATCGTCTCTGAGTGGTTCCTGCTACCCCCATCATCCACGTCGGCTGCCCTGAGGCCATACCCCTCCCGTTGGGGGTTATACCATCTACGCTGCACTATCCTACCACCGGCCTCAGCGGTCTGCCCTGCTGCGGCAGCTCCATAGCTGCATTCAACGGGTGGCGTAGTCGTCCTACATCTACTGCTAATATACCGCCACTTAGTCTGACTCCCTGGGCACGGACCAGGTCACCGCCACGAGACTACTACCCCTATCAGATCCGGCTCCGGGTAGGCTCCCGCGTGCGCAACGCTACTCAGCACAGGCCCAGGGGCGCGTCACTATCTAGGTCTTATCCATAGTAAAAAAATATTTTAATTTGTTACTAACGTGATACAGTAGGAGAAATCTCAGTTTGAAATTGTTTGGAGCATATCTTTTATGTTATACAGGCCTCATCCACACTAAAAAAATACTTTCTTCTTTTACTAATGTGTTACAGTAGGGGAGATCTAAGTTTGAAATTGTTTGGAGCATATCTTCTCTGCTATACAGGCCTCATCCACACTAAAAAAAATATTTTATTTTGTTACTAACGTGATACAGTAAGGGAGATCTCAGTTTGAAAATTGTTTGGAGCGTATCTTCTCTATTACACAGGCCTCATCCACACTAAAAAATTATTTTCGTCTGTTACTAACGTGATACAGTAGGGGAGATCTCAGTTTGAAATTGTTTGGAGCATATTATCTCTGTTATACAGGCCTCATGCACAAAAAAAAATTCTTTCTTCTGTTACTAAAGTGACACAGTAGAAGAGATCTCAGTTTGAAATTGATTGAAACATATTTTGGATGCTATCCAGGTCTTATCCATAGTAAAAAAAATATTTTAATTTGTTAATAACCTGATACAGTATGGTACATCCCAGTTTGAAATTGTTTGGAGCATATCTTGTATGTTATACAGGCCTCATCAACACTAAAAAATTATTTTCTTCTGTTACTATCGTCATACAGTAGGGGAAATCTCAGTTTGAAATTGTTTGGAGCATATCTTGTATGTTATACAGGCCTCATCCACACTAAAAAAATATTTTCTTCTGTTACTAACGTGTTACAGTAGGTGAGATCTCATTTTGAAATTGTTAGGATCATATCTTGTATGTTATACAGGCCTCATAAACACAAAAAAATATTTTCTTCTGTGACTTACATGAAACAGTAGGAGAGATCTCAGTTTGAAACTGTTTGGAGCATATCTTTTATTTTATACAGGCCTCATCCACACAAAAAAAATACTTTCTTCTTTTAATAATGTGTTACAGTAGGGGAGATCTCAGTTTGAAATTGTTCGGAGCATACATTGTATGCTATACAGGCCTCATCCACACTAAAAAAATATTTTTGTCTGTTACTAACGTGATACAGTAGGGGAGATCTCAGTTTGAAATTGTTTGGAGCATATTTTGTATGTTATACATGCCTCATCCACACTAAAAAAATACTTTCTTCTTTTACTAATGTGTTACAGTAGGGGAGATTTCAGTTTGAAATTGTTTGGAGCATATCTTGTATGTTATACAGGACTCATCCACACTAAAAAAATACTTTCTTCGGTGACTAACGTGATACAGTAAAGGAGATCTCAGTTTGAAATTGTTTGCAGCTTATCTTTTGTGTTATACAGGCCTCAACCACACAAAAAAAATTTTTTCTTCTGCTACTAATGTGATACAGTGGGGGAGATCTCAGTTTGAAATTGTTTGGAGCATATTTTCTCAGTTATACATGCCTCATCCACACTAAAAAATACTTTCTTCTATTGTTAATGTGATACAGTAGGGGACATCTCAGGGTGCCAAGGGAGAGTGAATTACTGCGATTGAGGGGGAGTGGTGATACCAGACAAACTGATAGTGAAGGTGCAAGAGCTAAGGAACAAATGGAGGAGGAAGAGGTGATGGGCGAGCAACTGTCAGTAGATGAAGAGGATAATCATTCCCTCTCTGTTGTTTGTGGTTAGCGGGAGGGGACGAAGGAAACAAGCATCAGAGTTACACATCCACCAACACAGCATGGGCTTGGACCTCATGGAAGAGCCTGACATATGAGTGCCTTCTTGCTGCACTATCTAATCCCCGTATAGTTATGATTCAAAATAGTGCTGACTACTGGGTTGCCACTCTGTTAGATCCATGTTATAAGAGTACATTTTATTAGATGCTTCCCGCCCTGGAAGGGGACCCGCGAATGCTGGAGTATCGAAACACGCTTTTACACAACCTTAAGAGAAGTTTTCCCCAAGATAGCAGTGAGGCACATAGTGTGTATCGCAGCTCTATACTTCCAATCTCAGGCACATCAATTTGCCAACTCCAAAAATTAGCAGCAGCAGCAGTGTAAGGGGCAGAAGCAATTTCTGTGAGTCCTTTCAAACATTTTTTTAGACCAGCTTACAGTAAAAGTCAGTAAAAGTCTGACACGTGGTGAACGACTGGAGAGGATAGTGCACGAGTATCTAAAACTCAATATCAATACCATCAGGGAGGGTTTGGACCCTTTGATATTTTGGTCTTCAAAAATGGATGAGTGGCCTGAGCTTGCCTGTCACGCCTTGGGGGTTTTGTCATGCCCAGCAGCCAGCGTTCTCTCAGAACGTGTCCTCAGTGCTGCTGGTGGTGTCCTGACAGATAAGCGCAGCCAGCTATCACTTGAAAGTGTAGACCGCCTAACTTTCATCAAGATGAACAAGTTAATCGCAGACTGTACAGACTAGGTGATGCTGTAGTTTTTAATATACTGCACTGATCCCACATAATTGCAGTTTATTATATCTTTAGTGTGGCTTCTGTGCATGCTGTTGCTGCTGCTGCAGATGTTAACACTAATTTTTGGAAATGTGAACACTCCTGGTTGGGTCTCCATCTGCTGGGTGGGCTGTTGTGGAAGAGGTGTCGGTCCCCATTATAAAAGTTATACTCTAGTGAAATTAATTCTTTGGTGCAGATATTGTTTTCCACACAGGGGTACACATGATAAAATTGAAATTGGTTTTCTTACTACCGTGGTATATAAAGCAGGCTACATTTACTCTTAATTCTTTGGTGCTGATATTGTTCTCCATACAGGGGTACACATTAGTGATGAGTGAGCACTAAATGTGCTCAACTTAGTTCAGCCGTTTCTCAAAACCTACTCAGATCTGCCAGAAAGTCAGCTACAGCTTCCGCCACCCTGGCAGTGCTTCATCAGCATTTGCAGCTTCCAGCTTAACAACTGCTGTGCGATGTCACGACTGTTATGATCTGCTACAAGAACTAAAGAAAGAAAGGAAAACTGTCCCTACAATAGGACTAAGCTGATTCCCTACGATGCAGCGGGCAACCTGTTCCTTGTGAACAGACCCGCCTTCGTCCTCAGCTAGTCTGAACGCAGACCTATGGATATAATGGAGGGGTC
Organism: Phyllobates terribilis; assembly: GCF_046119375.1. Taxonomy (NCBI): domain Eukaryota; kingdom Metazoa; phylum Chordata; class Amphibia; order Anura; family Dendrobatidae; genus Phyllobates; species Phyllobates terribilis. The sequence continues at coordinate 538,531,435 of NW_027362771.1, forward strand.
CCTAAAAGTACTAAGGACTGGGACAAAATTGGACATCTCCTAGCAGAAGTTGTAGTGGAGCAAAAAAGACAAACAGACAAAAAGTACTTAGAGGTCCAAGGACCAAGCACACTATAGAGATAGGTACAAAGCACCTGGCTAGATTAAGAGTCAAAGTAACACTGAAGTCCAGAAAAGCCAGGAGGGCGGAGCTGGAATAAATAGGCAGAAGGTCACGTGACCACAAAATAGAAAAAACTAACAGGAGGGTTCTAACAGTACCCCCTCTTCTATGAGGATCCTCCGGATCCTCTAGGCCCAGGCCTATCAGGAAACCTCCTGTGAAATGCTCTGATAAGTCTAGGAGCAGATACATCATCCGCCCTTACCCAGGAGTTATCCTAAGGACCAAAACCTTTCCAAGTGACGAGATACTGCAATCTCCCTCTATGCCTTCTGGAATTCAGGATACGAGAAATTTCATATTCACTGTCTTCCACCACCGGAGGAACTGTGACAGTGGCATCCCTATCCGATACATCAGTTTTTTCAACAAGGAAACATGAAACACCGGATTAATCTTCCAGGAGGTGGGAACCTCCAACCTAACAGCAGACTGGTTCACCACCTGAAGCACCTTAAATGGTCCCACAAACTTCGGACCCAATTTCTTAAAAGGAATCCTCAACCGCAGATTCTTTGAGGACAACCAAACCATGTCACCCACCGTAAACAAAACCTCTTGACGTTTCCTGTTAAAATACTTCTTGGACTTTTTGTTAGACTCTTGAAGGTTACAACGTACATCAGTCCAAACTCTCTCCAAATCACCGGAAAAATTCTCCTCCTCCGGCACAGCCGACACCAATTTGGAGAACGAACCAAACGACGGATGTCTCCCAGTACAACAAAAAAACGGAGAACACCCAGCAGAAGAGGATGTATGGTTGTTAAGAGCAAATTCAGCAAGTGGCAGAAACTCAGACCACCCCTCTTGATTGTCTGCCACAAAACAACGCAAAAACTGTTCAACATCCTGGTTCTTTCTTTCTGTCTGTCCATTAGACTCAGGATGATACCCAGATGAAAATGACAAATGGACTCCCAACCTGTCACAAAAGGCACACCACAAACTGGGGTCCCCTATCAGAAACAATGTTAGTGAGAACGCCATGGAGCCTGACAATTTCCTTAACAAAAGCCTTAGCGAGTGTCTTAGCACAGGGTAGTTTAATGAAAGGAACCAAGTGACACATCTTGCTAAAACGGTCCACGACCACCCAGATGACAGTGAAACCCTCGGACACAGGAAGGTCAGTAATAAAATCCATTGCAAGATGCGTCCAAGGAGCACTAGGAACCTCCAGAGGGCAAAGCAACCCCGCAGCAGGAGCATGTGAAGCCTTTGATCTAGCACACACAGTACATTGACGCACCCACTTAATGACTTCCTTCTGCCACCCAGGCCACCAAAAACTGCGACCTACAAGTCTCTTAGTCTCATAAATTCGTGGATGACCTGCCAACCGAGACTCATGATACTCAACAAACAAATCTCTCCTAAAGGTTCTAGGCACAAACAACCTCCCATGGGAAGTGTTAGATGGGGCATCCTCCTGGGCTTTCAGAATCTCATCTTCCAAAACGGAGTCCAATCCTGCTATCACAACTCCTTCCTGTAAAATCCTCTCCTCCTCCTCGGTACCAACCATGGGAGAAAAGCTGCGAGATAAAGCATCGGCTTTAACATTCTTAGTACCCGGATGTAGGTAACAGAAAAATTAAACCGTGAAAAAAAAAGTGCCCACCTAGCCTGACGGGCATTCAAGCGCTTGGCAGCATCTAGATAGATCAGATTCTTATGATCAGTGAAAACCTGAATGGGAAATTTAGCACCTTCCAATAAATGACGCCAATATTCAAATGCGAGTTTAATAGCCAGCAATTCCTGATTACCAACATCGTAATTAAGTTCGGTTTCAGAAATTTTTTTCGAAAAAAAGGCACAGGGATGAACTCCATCCTTGTTCTCCTGAGACAAAACCGCACCGACCCCCACCGAAGAAGCATCAACCTCGACCAAAAAAGGCTTGGTCTAAGTCAGGCTACATAAGGATGGGGGCAGAACTGAACCTCTCCTTGAGATACACAAAAGCTTCAATGGCCTCAGTAGTCCACTGAACCGTATTCGCACCTTTCCTGGTGAGATCGGTCAGCGGCTTAACAATTATAGAAAAATTCTTAATGAATTTTCTGTAATAATTGGCGAAACCCAAAAATCTCTGTATCGATTTCAAACAAATAGGCCTAGGCCATTCCTGCACAGCCTGAACCTTCACCGGGTCCATCTCAAAGCCCTCGCTGGAGATAATGTAGCCCAAAAAACTAATCCTCTGCACAGCGAACTCGCATTTCTCCAGCTTAGCAAAAAGTGAATTGTCACTTAACAACTGCAATACCTCACGTACACTCTGCCAATGAGACTCCAGATCCGGCGAATAAATCAAAATGTCATCCAAACACACAACCACATTCTTACCAATCAAAGGTCTCAGGATGTCATTAATAAGGTTCTGAAAAAACGCTGGCGCATTGGTAAGACCAAAGGGCATAACCAGATTATCACAATGACCCACCGGAGTGTTAAAAGCAGTTTTCCATTCATCACCCTCGTTCATTCGCAACAAATTGTATGCCCCCCGGAGATCAATTTTAGAGAACCACTTGGCCCCCACTAACTGGTTAAACAAGTCAGGAATTAACGGCAGTGGGTAGGAATTGCGTACGGTAATTTTATTAATTTCGCGAAAGTCCAGACATGGATGTAAACCGCCGTCCTTTTTTTTAACAAAAACAAATCCAACAGCCATAGGTGACTTAGAAGGTCTAATGTGACCAGCAGCCAAGCTCACCTGTATGTATTCCTCCAAGGCCTTTCTTTCAGGGATAGTCAGATTAAATAAACGACTCTTGGGAAGAGTAGCTCCCGGAATAAACTCAATGGTGCAATCATAATCCCTAAAAGGAGGTAAAATTTGCGACTCCTCCTCTGAAAAAACCTTCCAAAAATCCTGAATGGGTACAGGTAATTCCCCTTTTTCCACAGCAGCAATGCGACCGTTACAACATTTATCATAACACTTAGGACTCCAAGACTTAATCTCATTAGTAGACCAGTCTAGTAAAGGATTGTGCAGTTTTAACCAAGGCAAACCTAAAACTACAGGAGAAGGTAAATTATCCAATACCACCAAATCCAAATTCTCTTGGTGAATACCATTAATAGTGAGGGGAAATTCAGCAACCTTGTGAGTAATACATTTCAAAGGAGTGTTATTAACAGCAACCACAGAAATAAGAGATGACAAAGGTTTGGATTCTAATTTAAATTTTTCCAAAAATCCCTTATCAATCACATTCAGTGTTGAACCACAATCCACAAATACCTGAAATTCAATCAACTCTTCCTGCAATGAGGTACACCCTGAAAGAAATACTCCCTTAGAGTTTAAACAAGCAATATTGGCGTAACTGACCTTTTTTTTTCTTTGTTTAACCGAAGCTCACAGTTCTTAATTAAATGGTCAGATTTACCACAGTAAAAGCACAATCCCTTGGAAAACCTTCGGTCTTTTTCCTGAGAGCGGAGAGACATCGCCCCAATCTCCATCTGTTCTCCGTCATCCGATTAGACCCTCTGATGACTAGGAGCTGCCATAGCAGGAGTTTTCTCCTCGTTAACCCTGGCACGCAGTCTCCTGTCCACACGTATAGCTAATTGCATGGCTTCTTGCAAGGTTCCAGGTGCAGGGAAAGCAATCAGCAGATCCTTAACCCTTTCACTTAGACCAGCAAGAAACAAACATTTTTAACGCCGAATCATTCCATTCCACTTCAGAAGACCACCTTCTGAAGTGTGTACAATAATTTTCAGCATCACCTGACCCCTGCTTCAAACGTCTCAGTTCTGTCTCAGCAGATGATACTCAATCAGGATCGTCATACAACCCCATAGCAGAAAAAAAAACTTCCACTGATCTAAAACACGGATCATTAGGTTGGAGAGAAAAGGCCCATCCCTGCGGTTCCTTGTGCAAAAGTGACATGATAAACCCAATGCGCTGTGATCATTCCCAGAGGACCTGGGTCTCAAACGAAAATATAATAAACAAGCATTTTTAAATGAAAAAAAATCTTGTTGTTTACCATAAAAAAATCAGGCAGTCCTACCTTCGGTTCCACAAAATGCGCTCCAGGACAGCTACTCACGTGTTGCTGGAGCGCGGCCACCTCAAGAGACAATCCCTGCAGGCGTTGAGCCAATTCCTGAACAGACACCATGCTGATCTCCGGATTTCTTTCCTTAGAGTTTCTATTCTTTTGGGCTGGACTTACTGTTATGATCTGCTACAAGAACTAAAGAAAGAAAGGAAAACTGTCCCTACAATAGGACTAAGCTGATTCCCTACGATGCAGCGGGCAACCTGTTCCTTGTGAACAGACCCGCCTTCGTCCTCAGCTAGTCTGAACGCAGACCTATGGATATAAGGGAGGGGTCCCTAAAAGTACTAAGGACTGGGACAAAATTGGACACCTCCTAGCAGAAGTTGTAGCGGAGCAAAAAAGACAAACAGACAAAAAGTACTTAGAGGTCCAAGGACCAAGCAAACTATAGAGATAGGTACAAAGCACCTGGCTAGATTAAGAGTCAAAGTAACACTGAAGTCCAGCAAAGCCAGGAGGGCGGAGCTGGAATAAATAGGCACAAGGTCACGTGACCACAAAATAGAAAAAAACTAACAGGAGGGTTCTAACAACGACACGTTGGAAATAAACGTTGCAAATGTTGGGAAAGATTTGTGAGCAGCCGAGGGAAGTTGTTGAGTACAAGCTTCAACACGCCTGCTGGAATTCAGGTCAGCCTCCACACATAAGAGTTGATGAGTGGGCATGGATGTCTGACATCTGTGCCATCCTCCAAAACTTTGTGGACTCCACCATGATGGTTAGCATCACCATCCCGTTTCTCTGTCGACTGAAACACTCGCTGCTCACAATTAAAGAGGAGGCATAGCAGGCGGAGCAAGGAACTCTACAGGGTGATGCTACACAGCCCATCCTCATCTCATCTCAACGTGGATTGGGTGACAATGAGGAGGAGGAGGAGGATGAGGACGAGAATATGCACAGTCATCCTCTTGGTGATGACAGGGAAGTCTTGGCTGTCTTGGAAGTCTTGATACCGCTCTTTCAGCCTGTATGAGTTTTGCTTAATGATGACCTTCAGTGGCCTAAACAGTGGCTTTGCTTGTGCACATTATTTCTCAAAATGCATTGCAGATCAGGCCATTGCTCAACTCTGTAGTAATGAAATTCAAGGTGTAAAGAAAGATCTTTGTGTTGAAGCACCACCGAGAAGTGTAAGCTGATGTTGGAGGGGCTGCCATTGCTTATGGAATAAGCTGCATTAGAGGACTTCTTGGGAGAAATGACAGCCAGAGTGGATACAGTTTCCCTCTATGCCAGTCCTTTCACCGAGCTAAAAAATATGACTGTAGTGAAATACAACTCTCACAAAGAAGCAACCCTGGCTAAGAAAAGTCTGTGTGAAGGTTCCCGGACACTATTGCTGCTTTTTTACTGTGGACTAGCTCCAGCAATCTATAAGATTTAAGATGCAATCTGGCACCTTGGCAAAGCCCAATTCTGTTCTCTGTCTGATATCTAACTGTCACGGGTGTGTCAGGTTTGACAGAAATCATACTACGGGATACAGCTGTAGAAGGTCACTTGGTTTGTCCTTGCAAATATCTTCCTGATCCTTTCATTATCCCTCTCTCTCTAGGACCCAGTGTGATCTTCACCTTGCTTGGTGATTATACTTTTGGGACCCAGCGGTTATCCTCATCTTCTGCTGCTAATTACCACACCCTTGCTGGATCCTTAAATACACTCAGTTTCTCCAGAGAGTTGCTGGTGATAGAGCTTCCTGTTCTATTTAGGCCTGGAATTCTAGTAGTTGACTAAGATTTCCTTGGAGTTCCTTTGTGGATTGTAGCCATGTTCTCTCCGGTGTCATCTTAAAGCTAAGTGTATTCCCTTGTATGTTTCCCTGGTTTGTACTTTTGTTTGCAGTGGGGCTGACTAGTGCTCACCCTTTCCCCTCCCTACCTAGGGCCTAGCTCTAGGGTCAGCTAGGGCTAAGGTATCCTGCTTGGCAATAGGTGTGGAACCTATGTAGGGTCAGTAGGGGAGTCAGGGTGTTGATAGATCTGCTTAGGGGTCTCCACTCTCCCTTTCCCTAGTTGTAGGGCTCCCTCCTCTGTTTCCATTGTTATACGCTGGGTTCTACCCATACCTAGCGTGACACTAACAAACAGGTTATGCTGGAGAAACTTACACCTACTGCCACTCAGTGTTTTCAGCTCCTTTGTGAGAAACTAATATTTGGGCAGCCAGTCTACCAAATAAAATTCCTGAGATGGAAATTGTGGATAGCTTCGCTTCTGGTACTGGATGCTAATACCAAACCATGGCATGCCATAATTCACTGGAAATATTCCTGGTTGGCTGGAGACAAGCTCATTCCCACAGAAAAGTACCAGCAAGCTAAGGAGATGGTGGCCTCTACCATCACGAGCTGCAAGGTTTCCACTATGAACTCTCCTGAAGGAGAAGCCAGGACCCACCGGAGGATTCTCAAGTTCTCTGGTGGGCCCGTCCAACTCTGCCGAGAAGCAGCCCTGGCTAAGAAAAGTCTGTGTGAAGGTTCCCGGACACTCTATGGCTGTTTTTTTTACTGTGGACTGGCTCCAGCGATCTGTAAGACTTAAGATCTGCAATCTGGCACCTTGGCAAAGCCCAATTCTGTTCTCCCTCTGATATCTAATAAAGAGGTCATGCTGGAGAAACTCTCACCTACTGCCACTCAGTGTCTTCAGCTCCTTTGTGAGAAACTAATGTTTGGGCAGCCAGTCTACCAAATAAAATTCCTGAGATGGAAATTGTGGATGGCTTCCCTTCTGGTACTGGGTACTAATGCCAAACCATGGCGTGCCATAATTCACTGGAAATATTCCTGGCTGATTGGAGACAAGTTCATTCCCACAGAAAAGTACCAGCAAGCTAAGGAGATGGTGGCCTCTATCATCATGAACTGCAAGGTTTCCACTACGAACTCTCCTGAAGGAGAAGCCAGGGCCCACCGGATCACTCTCAGGTTCTCTGCCGAGAAGCAGCCCTGGCTAAGAAAAGTCTGTGTGAAAGTTCCCGCACACTCTATGGCTGCTTTTTTACTGTGGACTGGCTACAGCAATCTATAAAACTTAAGATCTGCAGTCTGGCACCTTGGCAAAGCCCAATTGAAATAATAATCTTTTTATTTATATAGCGCCAACATATTCCTCAGCGCTTTACAATTCAGACAATTTACAGACATTATTCGCCCTGTCCCCATTGGGGCTCACAATCTACATTCCCTATCTTTGTCTTTGGAGTGTGGGGGGAAACCGGGGAACCCGTGGGAAACCCACACAAACATGGGGAGATCATACAAACTCTTTGCAGATGTTGTCCTTGGTGGGATTTGAACCCAGGACCCCAGTTCTGCAAGGCTGCAGTGCTAACCACTGACCCACCGTGCTGCCCCCCCCTCTGTTCTTCCTCTGATATCTAACAAATAGGTCATGCTGGAGAAACTTGCACCTACTGCCACTCAGTGTCTTCAGCTCCTTTGTGAGAAACTAATGTTTGGGCAGCCAGTCTACCAAATAAAATTCCTGACATGGAAATTGTGGATAGCTTCACTTCTGGTACTGAGTACCAAACCATAGTGTGCCATAATTAACTGGAAATATTCCTAGCTGGTTGGAGACAAGCTCATTCCCACAGAAAAGTACCAGTGTCACGGAACGACAAGGGGATGTCCGGCGGACGGCACAACACATGGATGCAACAGGAGATAGAGGGGGAAGGAGGGCCCTAGCGGTAGGGAACAAGGGAAGGGACACCTCATGACACCAAACTGTGTCTGTCCCTAAGCCCCCCCTATTGTCCCTAGATGGGTCCTTCCCCCCGAGTGCGATCACATGCCTAAGCCCTCCCTGGCCTAGAACTTAACCTGGCTAGTGCGCAGGCCAGCCAGACACTAGTCTCACCACTACAATAGGACAACACAAGGAAGGGAAGACAAACAATGGGAAGATAACAACATAAAATACACTTATCTCTCCAACAGAAAACTTCATCACTGCAATAGCAACGAACACCACAGCTTCTCCAGAGATAACAGGCGTTCAGCTGATGGATCATAGGACTATTCAAAGGGAGGTGGGAGTGGCACCAACCAACATCTGCTGACCGCTAATAAAAGGCTGCCAGCAAGAGACTAACATTAACCCTTGCTGGACCAAAAGGAAAAAACTACATTTAAATTACAGCATAACCAGAGCCGCCACAAATCTCCAAATTATTTGTGACAACCAGCAAGCTAAGGAGATGGTGGCCTCTATCATCATGAAGGAGTTTGTCTACAAGACCGACCACTACCTTGTGAACATTGTGTAGAAGCTTGATTGACCCAGGGCCAACAATCCTCTGCGTCGGGAGGACGTGTTCCATCCTAGGGTCTGACTGGGTCCCAGCTTCCACAATATTAACCCAGTGTGCCGTTAGTGAGATGTTCCGTCCCCGGCCACAAGCACTTGTCCACGTACAGTATCTGTGGTTAGGTGGTCCTTCCCAGTAACTGCGTTTGTGAGGGTATGGGTAATGTTCTGGGACCCGTGCTTGTATAAGGCGGGGAAAGCACACCAGGAGAAATAGTGGCAGCTGGGCACCGAGTACCGAGGGACAACCGCCGCCATGAGGTTGCAGAAAGCTTCTGCCTCCACGAGCCTAAAAGGCAACATTTTTTAGTGCAAGCAGTCGAGAAATGTGGCAGTTTAGTATTGTGGCCTGAGGGTGGGTGGCTGCATATTTGAGCTTGCATTCCAAGGACTGGGGTAGGGACAATTAAACACTGAAGGATAACTGAGGAATATGCCATTTCCAAGTAAAAAAAATCTGTAAAAACACTACTGCTTGCCCTCATCATATCCTGCCTTGACTACTGCAACCTCCTGCTATATTGTCTCCCTTCTAACAGTCTCGCACACCTCCAATCTATCCTAAACTCTGCTGCCTGACTAATCCACCTGTCATCCCCCCGCTATTCCACGGCCTCTGCTCTCTGTCAATCCCTTCACTGGCTCCCCATTGCCCAGAGGCTCCAGTTCAAAACCCTGACCTTGGCATACAAAGCCATCCACAACCTGTCTCCTCCATACATCTGTGACCTTCTCTCCCAGTACATACCTACATGCAACCTCTGATCTTCACAAGATCTCCTTCTCTACTCCCCTCTTATTGTCACGGGTGTCTCAGATTTGACAGACAGTCATACGGGATCCGGCTTTAGAAGGTCTCTGCATTTGGCCTTGCAAACATCTTCCTGATTCTTTCATGATCCCTCTCTCTCTAGGACCCAGCAGTGATCCTCACCTTGCTTGGGGATTATACCATTAGGACCTAACAGTGATCCTCATCTTGTGCTGCTAATTACCACACTCTTGCTGTATCCTTATATACACTCAGTTTCTACAGAGAGTGCCTGATATGAGAGTGCTAGACTGTTCTTATCTATTCAGGCTTGGAATTCTAGATGTTGGCTAGAATTTTTTTGAAGTTCCTTCATGGGTTGTTGTCTTGTTTTCCCAGGTGTCATCTTTAAGCTAAGTGTATTCCCTTCTTCGTTTCCCTTGTGTACTTTAGTTTGCAGTAGGGCTGACGAGTGCTCACCCCTCCCCCTCCCTACCTAGGGCCTAGCTTTAGGAGCAGCTAGGGTTTCCTGCTTGGCGATAGGTGCCGAACCTATATAGGGTCCATAGGGGAGTCAGGGTTTGTCGTTTGAGCTGTTTAGGGGTCTGCACTCCCTCTTTCCCTTTTCCTGTCGTTATACACTGGGTTCTCCCCATACCCAGTGTGACACTTCTCTCCTCTTCCCACAATCGCAAACAAGATTTCTCCCGTGCATCCTCTCCATTCTGGAACTCTCTACCCCAAAATAGCAGACTCTCGCCTACTGTTGAAACCTTCAAAAAGAACCTGAACACCCACCTCTTCCGACAAGCATACAGCCTGCAGTAACCCTCGCTCCACCATACCACTGCACGACAAGCTCTACCCTCACCTACTGTATCTTCACCTATCCCTTGTAGACTGTGAGCCCTCGCTGGCAGGGTCCTTTCTCCTCCTGTACCAGTCACCGTCACCCTTTTGTTCAAGATTATTGTAATTGTTTTTGCTGTGTATACCCCTTTTTCACATGTAAGCTGCTCTAATACTAAATAATAATAATAATGTGGTCCACACTCATGGCTACTGAGACTGGACCGTGTGGAAGATAGAAGAGTGGTGGTTGCAAACTGACTGGAAGCATTATTTATTTATCTGCTATCCAACTGTTATAGCAGAAGATGAGGTCCCTCAAGTTTAAAGGCCCCATCTATGCTATATAAGTCTGACAGTTACTTTAGGTCAAAACAACAGCTGAATGTTCCTTCCTTGTATCAATAGAGACTAACGTGTCCTTGCTAGTCATCAGAATGTATCTGATTAAATGTGTCTAATTAAATGTGTCCGATTGAATGTTTCAACACAAGAATAGACATCACGAGAAAAGAAACCAGTCTTTGTGTGCTAAATTGTATAATCGGACTATATATGGTAAATCCGTTTCCTGCCTTCAGGGTGTATATAAACCCTATGCTTTGTAATAAAGTTAGAGCTTGTTTGACACATACATCCTGTCCTGTGTCTCATTCTCTCCGATATCATAATCCAAGGATAGAAGACCCAGAAAGCAGTGACGTCAGCTGGCGCCCGAACAGGGACCTGAGTTAATCTACCCAGGGGTGCTCGACCGGTCCGAGACGTGGGACGAGCGAAGCTCTCTGTTGGTGATATATACAGCGCTGAGGTAAGAATAACTGTTATATTCTACCTAAAGTATATCACTACATAGAAGAGACTCCCTCACCCCCGAGCGGTTGGCTCCCAGATAATTCACAGATTGTTGTCTGGCTCAGGTCCCTTTGAACCAGTAGAATCCCCTCAGATAAATTGTCAGTCCTGCCTTCTATCCTTTGGAAAAACTTAAGAATGAAAGTATGGATCCAATGATTGTGTTGTGGGTGTGTCTCGGGATCGGTGTTTTTGGTCTGTTTTTCTGGTTGGCGTATAAGTCCTGGAAGGCTAGTAGTGGTGTGGTTCAGAAACATTTGTGGCCCATTGTCTAAGTGAATGAGGAGTCTACTCTAAGTGAGGAAAGAATGGGGAACCAAAATGCCAAAAAAGGCATTACTGCCAAAGACTTAGTAGTACGCAGAGAAGAGAAACAGGCACTGATTGGAATTGGCAAAATATTGTGTAAAGCGGGAATGAATAAAAATGGAGAGATGAACGGAGAGAAATGGAAATCCTTCTTTAACTCCTATCATGGATGGCTGAGAGATAAGGGTCTGTTGAAGACAGTGGATGTATGGATGAATGCATGCGCTCATTTCGAAGGAAAGATTGAAGAACTAGGAGACGGATGTTACAGACTGACAAAAACCGGAATGACAGATTTTTCTCCCTATCTGCCCCCGACGTCACCCCCACCCCAGTACCAGAATTCCCAGGAACCCAATTGCTGGGTTTGCCCCAGATGTGGACAGCAGAACCCCTTGACAGTAGACATCTGTGTGGCATGTGGAGGACCAAGACCCCACCCAGCTAGTCTATTCCCAATGAGAACGGTAGTTGTGCCAGGAGCACTGGGAGCAGTAGCAGCAGCAGTAGGGGACGCAGTTGTTCCAGGTCAAGAAACCCGTACAATGTGCAGCAGTAGGGGACGCAGTTGTTCCAGGTCAAGAAACCCGTACAATGTTAATGTATAGACCATGGAGTCCCTCAGAACAATTGGCGTTGATTTCCCAGTTGCCAGATCCATCCCAGTCCCCGATGGGTTTTGCCAGAATGATAAGAACCATACAGGATACATACAATGCAACTAGGTTGGATTTACAAGGGGTAATTAAGGGAAAATTGGCAGATGAAGCCCACTATGATAGGTAAATAGATGAGACAAAAAAACAGTATGCCAATAGGACTGGACCCGTAGATGCAGAATCTAATGATGCAGCAGCCGGAGTCCTATTCGCAGCAGCGTTGGTAAAGGCATGTAAAGACAGACAGGCAGAGAGGCAGGTTACACTAGAAGACCGGGTTCAAGGTAAGGAAGAAGACCCCAAAGATTACTTTTGGGCATTAAGGAGAACTTGGTCAGAAATGGGATTTATTCCCGAAAATAAGACTAGTGAGAGGGTATTAGCAAGTGCTTTCATGAATGGACTAAAGAAGGAGATGGCAGAGAAGGTAAAAGCAAGTAGACCAGACTGGAGATCAGTGAAAGCAGAGGATTTGGCTAGAATAGCCCAGGGAGCACAGCATGACATAGCGCAGGCAAAGAGAGCTGCCAGAGTACACATAGTAGAGACTACCCCTAGAAACAACAGAGACAAAGGACGGACTGCAGGAGGGGGACAGAGACTGTGTTACGGATGTAAAAAGCCAGGACATTTTAGAAAGGACTGTAGGACCAACCCGTATCCAAATGCTCAGAGTACAGGTCCTCCAGCCGACCAAACAACACCCCCATAGGATAAGGGTAGCTTGCACATGAACCCCCTCATCTCCTTACCCCCAACTCCCAGTTGTATAGTGCAGGTGAACCTACCAGGGGGACATGAAATCGATTTCCAAGTAGATACGGGGGCCGACAATTCAGTAATTACGCAAGGTGATTGGCCATACACTGACACTGATTTTTCACATCATGTCATTGCCACCCCTTTCAATTCCCCGTCTGTCCTGCTCCCTGTCACCAAGAGAATTCCCCTGCAAATTCAAGGAGCTACTGTACATAGCCAGCTCATGGTATCGCCCCGAGGCCAATGTAATCTTTTGGGAAATGATGTGTTGTCCCAATTACAAGCACATATTGAATATCATCCCGATGGCACTGTCACCATGACCCCAGGTTTAAAACCAAGTACCCTTTGCAAAATTATGTCGCTAGATATTGCAGGAATAGAAGAGAAAAATGAGTTTCCCCCGATATTGGAGCAGGCTGTGCCACATGACTTTTGGGCCTCAGACAAAACAGATGTCGGTAGGTTAAGAGTTCAACCAGTAATGGTAAAATTAAAACCAGGAGCAATCTTACCACAACAGAGGCAGTATCCCCTTAGCTCGGCTCAGGAGAATGCCATAGCCCAGCAAGTCCAAAAATTACTACACAGGGGAGTCCTAGTCAAAACCCAGTCCTCTTGCAACACTCCCCTGTTCCCAGTAAAGAAAAAGAGCGTGCCAGGACAACCAGCCGCATATAGAATGGTCCATGACCTCCGGTTGGTTAACAAAGCCACAGAACTTCTAACACCAGTTGTGCCCAACCCGCATACTCTTCTGTCACAGATACCTTCTAACTCTCTTTGCTTTTCAGTGGTTGATTTGGCAAATGCATTTTTCAGTGTACCATTACATCCTGACTGCCAGGACCTGTTTGCTTTCACGTTCCAGGGCAGTCAATATACATGGACAGTGTTGCCACAGGGTGCCCAGAACTCCCCCACCATGTACACTGCAAGTCTGCAGGAAATACAGGAGGGATGGTCTGAACCACATATCGTTGTTTTGCAATATGTCGATGACCTGCTCATTTGTGCCCCTTCTAGGAAACAATGTCATAGTGCAACCATATCGCTTATGTTGTTTCTCTATCATGCTGGCTGCAAGGCATCGAAAGATAAGCTTCAGTTTTGTAAATCTTCAGTCACCTTTTTGGGACATTGCATTACACCAGGAGCCTGTCATTTAACAAATGCACGCAAACAAGCAGTACAGGCATTCACCATCCCTGACAATGTTGCAGCCCTCAGAACTTTTCTTGGACTTGTTTCCTATTGCAGACAGTGGATTCATGCCGTCTCTGTTTTGATGCAGCTCCTTTATGACTGTCTTACCCCAACACCTTTTGTACTAACATCAGAGGCAATAGACTGTTTTTATTCTCTTAAAAAACGTATTTTGGCCGCTCCAGCTTTGGGTACCCCTAATTATGAGCTCCCATTTACTCTGTGCCTTCATGAACAAGCTGGACATGCAGCAGGAGTTTTAACTCAAACACACGGTGATAATCAGAGACCTGTTGCCTACTTTAGTGGCAGATTAGATGCGGTAGCCAGAGGTGCACCATCCTGTGTACGTGCTCTGCATGCTGTTGGACTATTACTCCATAAATCCGCAGACATTGTTCTAGATCATCCGCTCACCGTTCTAACATCTCATGATGTCTACACTATATTGAACCAAGTGCAACCCGCTCACCTCTCAGCAGCACGTCATCTCAGGTTACAATGTGCACTGTTAATGCCTCCCAATGTTTCTTTACAGAGGTGTACTACTTTGAACCCAGCAACTTTGTTACCTCTCTCAGATCTAAAGGAGGGGTCAGGTACTGTGCTTTTTAAGGAAGATCCAAGAGAGGAAGTTCCTCATGACTGTGTACAAATGATGGCACAAGAAACGGCAGGTTTACCTACTGTATTTGAACATGAATTAGAAAATGCAGATTTTGAATTTTTTGTAGATGGATTCCGTCATCAAGACGATTCGGGTACTTTCCATACTGGATATGCAGTTGTCTCCCTCAATGCAGTAATCAAGGCAGAACCAATACTCCCACACCAATCAGCTCAAGAGGCCGAACTTAGGGCCCTAACCGAGGCCTGTAAACTAGCAGAAGGTAGTATTGTTAACATTTACACGGATTATAGGTACGCATTCAGTATAGCGCATGATTTTGGTCCCATATGGAAGTCAAGAGGTTTCCTGACGGCAGCAAGACACCCCATAAAGAATGCTGATGCGGTCCAGCAGTTAATTGATGCACTACAACTACCCAAAAAAGTAGCTGTCATAAAGGTAAGAGCACATACCAGACGCACCGACCAGGTGAGTAGAGGAAACGCGATGGCAGATGCAGCAGCAAAAACAGCAGCCTATAAGCCGCAACAAGGGCCAACAGTATGTCAGTTAAGTGCCCCTAAAAACCCCTTTGTGTCGGAGGACATCTTATCCCAAATCTAGGCTCAGGCTCAAAAGGAGGAGGTTGATAAGTGGTTAAAGGAAGGTGCATGCCTGAATGAAGCAAATGGGGTATGGGGGAAAGGGACACGATGATGCCTTCCAAGGGTACTGTACCCAGCGGCTGCCCAGATGCTACATGGACCAGTACACCAATCTAAAACGGCTGTGATGAATGTGATGCAGAAATATTGGGTGGCACCAGGATTCTCCACCTGTATTGAACAACTAATAAAAGGGTGCATGATATGTGCTACACATAATCAGGGTAGAGTAGTTAAAACACCACCCAAACACACCCCCGGCCCCTCTATCCATTCCAGAGACTGCAAATTGATTATATTCAGCTGCCAAAGTCAGGATCATGGGAATATGTGTTGGTCTGTATTGATTTGTTCTCAGGATGGCCAGAGGCTTTCCCGATTGCCAAAGCCACGGCTGCGGCAACCGCAAAGAAACTGCTTGCGGAGGTGGTCTGCAGGTATGGGGTACCAGAGGTAATTGAGAGTGACAGAGGTACACACTTCACAGGTGAAATAATGAATGAAGTCATGTCAGCTCTAGGAATTCAACAAGCATTCCAAACCCCATATCACCCCCAAAGTAGTGGTAAAGTGGAAAGACTGAATGGGACATTGAAATTAAAAATTCAGAAAGCCATGGCTGAAACAGGAAAACCATGGCCGGATTGTTTACCGCTTGCTCTGTTTTCAGTAAGATATACACCCAATAAAAAGACTGGACTCTCTCCATATGAGATATTGTTTGGCAACGTACCCAGCCTAGGGTGTTTCTATCCGCAAGCATTAGAAGTGAACAACCATGTGCTAAGTTCCTACGTGAGGGCTTTACACAAAAAGATTAAGCAAATACATGATAATGTCTTCAGTTCTCTGCCAGATCCAGATCAAGACTCCAGCAGCCATATGCTGCAACCTGGAGACTGGGTGGTTATAAAAAGACACGTGAGGAAAAGCCTAGATCCACGGTTTGACGGACCCTTTCAAGTTCTGCTGACCACAAGCACAGCCGTTAAGCTAGAGGGAAAAGAGGCCTGGATCCACGCGTCCCATTGCAAAAAGATACTAGGAGAACCAGCGGACAAAGAATGAAGACATTGTTTATACTTACCTGCATCCTTGCGACCACAGGTGCATGGACTACGTTAGGCACCACAGATGGAGATGACAAAAGATTCATTAAACATCATCTTGCTCTAATCGATGGACTAAAGGAGCAAAACCAGACTATTGCTAATTGTTGGATATGTACACATGCCCCTGTGATGTCCACTAGCATACCCTTTCTCGCTGTCCCAGTCTCATGGGAAGAGATAAACTTTTGGGGGAACTGCTCAGATACTTTGGCCAAAAATTCTATTTTTTTTTAGGTTTTGCTAATGTGTCTTGCGGTTTATTTGGTTTTTAAGCTTTTTCTAATGTGTATTCAGCGTTGTACTAAAAGAAAATATAGAAATTCATATTGATAAATGAAGGAGCAAAAGGACGGAATGTTATAGCAGAAGATGAGGTCCCTACTAAATAATAATAATAATGTGGTCCACACTCATGGCTACTGAGACTGGACCGTGTGGAAGATAGAAGAATGGTGGTTGCAAACTGACTGGAAGCATTATTTATTTATCTGCTATCCAACTGTTATAGCAGAAGATGAGGTTCCTCAAGTTTAAAGGCCCCATCTATGCTATATAAGTCTGACAGTTACTTTAGGTCAAAACAACAGCTGAATGTTCCTTCCTTGTATCAATAGAGACTAACGTGTCCTTGCTAGTCATCAGAATGTATCTGATTAAATGTGTCTAATTAAATGTGTCCGATTGAATGTTTCAACACAAGAATAGACATCACGAGAACAGAAACCAGTCTTTGTGTGCTAAATTGTATAATCGGACCTTATATGGTAAATCCGTTTCCTGCCTTCAGGGTGTATATAAACCCTATGCTTTGTAATAAAGTTAGAGCTTGTTTGACACATACATCCTGTCCTGTGTCTCATTCTCTCCGATATCGTAATCCAAGGATAGAAGACCCAGAAAGCAGTGACGTAACAACCAATAACCTTTTGACACTGGTATTCCGTGGCCCCCCTAGAAAGTGGGACAGGAAGCTAGGTCGACATGATGTGGGTACTTGTTGTGCTCCCTCAGTAGACACAGTTTCATCTCACCCACGGCTTCGGCCTCTGCGTGCACAATCACCATTAAGTCCACTTCCCAGTCCCTTGCCATGGAGTTTAATATTTGTCACATTACCAAAAATGTCTGTATTATTGCTGCAGTAATATAGGATCACGTTTGATGACCACGGTTTTAGGCAGTGGCCTGGGAGTCAGAGATACTTCCAGGGGTCTTCCCCATGCTGTTCCCATGTCATTTCAGCACTATATGGATGTGTCTGATCATGTTTCACACACCACATGGCCAGCTAAGGTAATAAAATGTTAAAATGACATTTACTGGTGAATGTATTTTTCACCGTTGAAAGCAATGCAAAAGTGCAAAATAGCATCAAAAATGCTATGTGTGAACAAGGTGTGAGGAGCATTTTTTTGGGGGGGTTATTTATTTTGTCTTATATGCAAGTCATTACCCTGGAAAGAATGTTCCTTAACGTTTTTTCCAGGAAAATCCATTTTGGTTTTGTTTTTGTACATTTTACTGTGAGTTCATAAAAGTGGCATAATACTCTGACAACATTGTTCACAGCAGTGACCTGGTAGTGACCCCATGGAAGACCATGGGGTCTTCCCCATGCTGTTTCCATGTTATTTGAGCAATGTTCCCTTTGATTTGGGCAATTTTTAGGTCCCCTTCAGATCTCCTGGGGGGCAGGCGGAAAAATTCTCGAGTTTCCCATTGACACACATTGGACTCGTTGCTCAGGTCAAGCACCCGAGCAATGAGCACCCGAGCAGTTTAGTGCTCGCTCATTACTAGTGGTGAGTTCTCCTTCAATGGAAGTGTTCAAATAGAGGCTCAACAGACATCTGTCTGAGATGGTTTAGTGAATCCTGCATTGAGCAGGGGGTTGAACATGATGACACAAGGTCCCTTCCAACTCTAACTTTCTATGATTCTATGACATTGAGAGAATTAAGAGCATTCCTGGGTCTGTCTGTGTATTATAGGAGGTTCATCAAGGATTTCGCAAGGGGGATGGCAGGAGGTCCCAAGTGTCGGCCGATCCAGTGGGGGCTGAGGCAGGAAGAGGCCTTATGGGCACTAAAGCTTGTATTAACGAATGCTCCTAACTTGGCCTACGCAGATTTCTCTCAACCAATTGTGCTATACATGGATGGGAGTCTTTATGGCCTGGGAGCTGTGCTGGCCCAGGTCCAAGAAGGGCAACAATGAGTGATTGCCTTTGCCATTCGATCCCTATGGGATAAGGAGAGAAATCCAAACAGTTACAGCTCATTAAAACTGGAATTGTTAGCCCTGGTATGGACCATGATTAAGAAGTTAGCAGAGTATCTGTTGGGGTCAGCGATTCATGTGCGGACTGACAACAACCTGCTTGTTCACAAAATGCAAAACTAGGAGCACTGGAATAACGGTAGGTTGCAAGGATGTCCAAGTACCGGTATAAGATTGCCTATTGGGCGAAGGCTTAAAATACCCATACGGATGCACTATTCAGAGTAACCCATGAGGGACCAGTCCAGAATGTGGAAGAAGAATTGGAGGGTGATGAGACCCCAGATTTCAGATGCTTTGCGACAGCTCTCATGGCCTCTCAAGAAATAGGGGGAGAATACAGACCAAATCAGATGCTGGGACGCCCAAAAGACAAATTGGTACAACTGCAACTGTCAGATCCAGAGCTATCGAATTTACGAAACCCAGCAAACAAGAGAGGGCAGCCTTGCCCATCGGTGCCTTGCAGACACTAGACCTGTTATACAGATGGATACAGTTACCCAGAGAGTTCGGGAATATGTGGCAAGTAGTGATTCCAGAAGGGATGGTGAGAAGTGTGGTGAAGGAGTTCCTCTTCAGAACGGAGAGGACCTTACAGTGGCTGCAATGGCTCATGTATTGGCCACAACTACGTCGGGTGGTGGAAGAAGTATGTCGGAAGTGCCGGCAGTGTGAATTAGCCAAGCCTCTAGAACAGCACCCACTCAGGTAATAAGTACGTCTGAGCTGCTGGAAGTGTTGATAGTGGACTACCTCATGATCGACCCGTCTCATAACAGTTGTGAATATTGCCTGATGATGATGAACCATTTCACAAAGTTCGCAGTTGTGATCCCGACTCGGGATCAGACGGCCGAGTTAGTAGCCCGAGCCATCTGATGAAACTTCATCCGAGTATATGGGTTCCTGAAGAGGATCCATTTCGATCAAGGGTGCTTGCTTCCAGCAGAGAATCATGAAAGAATTGCACCGACTCTAAATCATCAAGAAGTCCTGAACAACGCCCTACCACCCTCAGGGAAACCCAGGGCTGCCACTAGGAATTTCGGGGCCCCATACTGGAAAAATTTTAGGAGCCCCCTGAGACAATCTGCCCCAGGCTCCACCACAACTCTGCCTCCATCGCTCGAACCTTCCACAGTCCCACCGCCCACTCTTGGAAAAACTCCACTTCTGCACCATGTCCTCACTAATCACACATTAACAGTTCCCATCGAACACCACATCACATACATAGCCATCAGCTTTTGTTTTGGCCAAAAGATTTCTTAAGCCGCTACCAGGACAAGGAGACTCCTCTGGCCGGGCCCTACTCTACTCTAACATATTAAACATTTCTTATAATACCCAGTACTCTTTTTAAGTATATATTTCTTTAAGGGAATGTTTCACATCCATTTTTTAAAAATGAACAATAATACCACGTACAAGGGACAAGTACTGCCACACCATTACCAGACCACATATTACAACCACATAGTGACTGAATAATACTACAGACAAGGAATAACACCACTCCATAACCAGACCATAAATTACCACCACATAGTGACCAAATAATACCACATACAAGGAATACCACCACTCCATAACCAGACCATATATTGCCACCACATAGGGACCAAATAATACCACACACAAGGAACAAATACCACCACACCATGACTAGACCACATATTACCATCACATAGTGACTGAACAGTACCACATACATGAAATAATTATTTGATCCCTTGCTGTTTTTGTATGTTTTCCCACTGACAAAGACATGAACAGTCTATAATTTTAAGGGTAGGTTAATTTTAACATTGAGAGATAGAATACCCCCAAAAAAATCAAGAAAATCACATTGTATAAATTAGATAAATTTATTAGCATTTTGCACTGAGAAACAAGTATTTGATCCTCTACAAACCATTATGAGTTCTGGCTCCTACAGACCAGTTAGACGCTCCTAATCAACTCGTCGTTACCTGCATTAAAGAGAGATGTCTTACATAGTCACTTGTATAAAAGACTCCTGTCCACAGACTCAATTAATCAGTCAGACTCTAACCTCTAAAACTTGGGCAAGACGAAAGAGCTTTCTAAGGATGTTAGGGACAAGATCATAGGCCTGCACAAAGCTGGAATGGGCTTCAAAACCATAAGTAAGACGCTGGTTGAGAAGGAGACAACTGTTGGTGCAATAGTAAGAAAATGGAAGAAATACAAAATGACTGTCAATCGACATTGATCTGGGGCACCATTAAAAATCTTACCTTGTGGGGTATCCTTGATAATGAGGAAGGTGAGAGATCAGCCTAAAACTACACTGGGGGAACTTGTTTATGATCTCAAGGCAGCTGGCAGCACAGTCAGCAAGAAAACCATTGGTAACACATTACGCCTTAAAGGTTTAATATCCTGCAGTGCCCACAAGGTCCCCCTGCTCAAGAAGGCACATGTGCAGGCCCATCTGAAGTTTGCCAATGAACACCTGGATGATTCTGTGAGTTATTGGGAGAAGGTGCTGTGGTCAGATGAGACAAAAATTGAGCTCTTTGGCATTAACTCAACTCGTCGTGTTTGGAGGAAGAGAAATGCAGCCTATGACCCAAAGAACACCGTACCCACTGTCAAGCATGGAGGTGGAAACATTATGTTTTGGGGGTGTTTCTCTGCTAAGGGCACAGGACTACTTCACCGCATCAATGGAAGAATGGATGGAGCCATGTACCGTAAAATCCTGAGTGACAACCTCCTTCCCTGTGCCAGGACATTAAAAATGGGTCATGGCTGGGTCTTCCAGCAAGACAATGACCCAAAACATACAGCCAAGGCAAAAAAGGAGTGGCTCAAAAAGAAGCACATTAAGGTAATGGAGTGGCCTAGCCAGTCACCGGACCTTAATCCCATAGAGAACTTATGGAGGGAGTTGAATCTCCGAGTTGCCAAGCGACAGCCTCAAAATCTGAATGATTTAGAGATGATCTGCAAAGAGAAGTGGACCAAAATTCCTCCTGACATGTGCGCAACCCTCATCATCAACAGCAAAAAAGTCTGACTGCTGTGTTTGCCAACAAGGGTTTTGCCACCAAGTATTAAGTGTTGTTTGCCAGAGGAATCAAATACTTATTTCTCACTGCAAAATGCAAATAAATCTATCTGATTTATACAATGTGATTTCTTGATTTTTTTTTGGGGATATTGTACCTCTCAATGTTAAAATTAACCTACCCTTAAAATTATAGACTGTTCATGTCTTTGTCAGTGGGCAAACTTACAAAAAAAACAATGGATCAAATAATTATTTCCTTCACTGTACAAGGGACACACAGTCACATCATGACCATACCACATATTTCCACCACATAGTGACCAAATAATACCACATACAAGGAACAAATACCGCCATACCATGACCGGACCACATATTACCATGACATAGTGACTGACTACTACAATACTGATCATTAATAAAAAAACACAATACTAATATTACCATAAGTGCCATTATACACAGGAGCTCTGCAAATAATATACAGTGTATAGTGTAAGTGTACAGGTAATACAGTGATCACCAGTGACATTATACACAGGAGCTCTGTATATAGTGTCAGTGTACAGGTAATACAGGGATCACCTGTGACATTATACACAGGAGCTCTGTATATAGTGTGTGTACAGGTAATACAGTGATCACCATTGACATTATACACAGGAGCCCTGTGTATAGTATGTAGTGTATAGTGTCAGTGTACAGGTAACACACTAACTCACCAGTGACGTCTCTAGGTGAAGTCCTTCATCTTAGCTTTTCTTGTTCATCCAGCACAGACCGCCACCACTTCTTCGAGCCAGGACTCGTCGCTGCAGAAAATAACACAGTTATCTAGAGCAGTTTCCAGAGCACATTCTCCACTTTTTCCCCAACTTCTACACTACACCAGATGAAGAAAAAAAGTGACATAGTGTCACCCTGCACAATAGCAGGACCCCCTCCCCACTGAAAACAGTATCCTCAAAAATAATGTGGCAACCTGCTGTTCACAGGTACCACAAGACCCAAAAGGGTGCATGGACGGACTTCTCGACAAGAGGCCCTCATTACATACAAACACCTCCACCCTTCCACCTCATACCACCAGAGGGAGCCCTGTTAGGGATATATATATATGGAGGGTGGAGCCAGGCAGTTCAGTCAGTCTCAGTCAGTCTCTCAGTCAGAGAGAGAGCGTGCAGACGCTGAGAGCAGCGAAGACGCAGCACGTCTGCTGCAGTATTGAGGGCCCCGAGTGAGGCCGGAGGCAAAGAGGAGAGGAGAGAGGAGTTGAGGGGGCAGAGGATCATAGGCTCACCCCGAGTATACAAACCGGACACCGGGTCCGCGCCTACAGGGTCCCTTTATACCCAGTAGGGATCACCGGCATACCAGGAGGACTACAAGTCCCTGGCCTACCTGAAGCTAAACCCATTACAGGACCAGGAACCACGAAGGACCCGGCGCCCAGAGATAGTGGTTGCCAGCGGAAGGTCCTACTAACAAAAGACAGGTGAAGAGAGCAACACGACACAGAAGCTAGGCCCAGTTGCAGGCTGGCCAGGAGCTTAGAGAGAGGGAGACATGGACCAGGAGGCCCTATACCCGCTCACTGGGGAGAAGTCCTGAAGTGCACCCTTCCTACCGAGTACCATGGACCGTACCTGACATCCGCACCAGTAAAGGTATTGAAGCGAATCCCCTGTCTCTGTCAGTTACTCCTGCTGCGCCATCCTGACTTCACTACAAGCCCCAGCATCACCACCCACCATCAAACTCTACACTGCCCTGAGGCTCGCTCCACCTGTGGGGAGCTGTTCCATCCTAGCTGCCCTATCAACTGCCTCAGAGGTCTGCAGCAGCGCTGGTACAAATTACCAGAAACCACAGGTGGCGTCACGATCAAGCTACAGATCCCATATAAATTATCCCCTTTTTGTTGACCGCCCTGGGCCACGGACCAGGCCAGCCACTGTGACATATTCCCCCCCAGCATCCATAGGCCCAGACACCGAGTACCCCACTGCCCTGGGGGCGCGTCATCTCTGGCGTCACGAACAGAATTTCGTGCCCGTTGCCACCGGGTACTGTGTGCTGTAATTGAACTGTGTTTTTACTGTGGTGAACATCGCCATTACCGCGTCGCCGCGCGGGAAGAAGAGGGGCGTAACGGAGGGAATCGGAGAGGTGTGACTGCTAGAAGCGTGCGAAGCTCAAGCCCCGCCTCGCGCTCTGACGCAGCACCTGGAAGCGTCAGGTCCTGGAAGGAGACCGTCGTCTGCGTAGCTGCTGCCTACCCGATTAAAGAGACAGGAGGTAGGCTACTTTTCACTAGGGGGGCGCAACCATGGCCGACGACCAGAGAGACGGATAATGCTCCTGATGCTCAACTTGCGCCCGGCGCTGCTCAGGCCGGAGCGGCCGCCCCACCAGCAGGGGTCGTGACTCTGTTAATACCCATGACCCTGCCGTATATCCCTGGAGCAAAATGGCTTCCCCAGTATGATGGCAAACCAGACACCCTGTCTGGATTCAAGAGAAAGATATGCGGTGTATTGGACATGTATTCAATGACTGGTAAGCAGAGAGCCGCTGTTGTGTTGGGACAATTGACTGGTGCCGCAGAGCGGGAAGTTGAAACCTGGCCAGCCGCAGACCAGGAATCAGTACCCACTATCTTTAAGAGACTGCAAACTGTCTTTGAAAACCGCACTGAGACAGATCTCGGGATGAGGTTCTACCACTGCACCCAGAAACCTGAGGACAGTATCCGGGACTATGCCTGGCACTTACAGGAAGCCTTGCGGACCCTGAAACAGGTTAGTCCAGCCAGCATACAAGATCAGAATAAAATGCTGACAGAACAATTCATCCGGGGGTTGAGGTCCCAGGAGGAGAGCAGAACCGTACGGTGGTGGGCCTTAGATCATCCAAATGCCACCTTTGACACCCTGAAGGACATGGCTATTAAGGGCCTTCAGCCCCTGGAAACATCAGGGACTGCTACCCAGCGTTACCAGGGTGGGGCCACCCCAGTGCCCGCAGCACCCACTGCTCCTTCATAAACGGCTGATAAAAAATCCAAACAATGCTCCCTAGTGAGCTGGACAGCCTCTGAAGTGCGTCAGCTAAGTAAAACCCTGGCCACTATCCTGATCACCCTGCAGCTACAGACGGAGCCTGAGCCGGAAGAAAGGATCCTACTCGCCGACAGTCCCGAGGATGTCCCCTGGATGAGGAGAAGAAGGAGGACAACGCCACCCCATAGGAGGCCAACGCCACCCCGTGGGAGGACCAACGACCAACGTCGCCCTCCAGGAGACTTCATCTGCTACCGTTGCCACAAGGCAGGCCACACCGCGCGGAACTGTCCTTTAAACGGGCAAACCCTGGGGCTGAGGGCCGACACCCAGGAGTAATTCAACCAGGCCCAACAAGCTGGTACGACCGGTTCGTAGGAGGAAGGCCTTTCCTGTCCATCGTGCTGGACGGCATAGCAACACCTGCATTACTGGACACCGGCTCACAGGTAACCATCATACCTGATGTCCTCTACAAAAGGTACTGGTCCATAGTTGAACTCCACCCGCCAGCCCTGAACCTCTCTGTGTATGCCTCTAACGGCCTTCCTCTTAACCTAGTAGGGGTTAAGGACGTGACAGTGAAGGTGGGGAGAGTGGAACTAAAGGACCAAGGACTAATTGTCATAGAATCTAACCCTGGTGATACCAATCCGTATATGATACTTGGTACAAATATTGTTGGTAACTGTTTGGGAGAAGTGTTGTTTTTGCTCCAACAGATTGCTGACACTGCCAAACCAGGGCAGAGGAAGGTGCTCCAGAGAGAGATTCGAGCCCTCCTGTACCAGCAACAGGTAAAGCAAACAGGTGGCGAGATTGGTAATGTACGGGTGACAGACCCGATACCCATTGTGATTCTCCCAATGAGTGAGATGCTGATTTGGTGTAGGGCAGCAATAGGTCTCAAGGGACAGAACTACCAGGCAGTAGTGGAGCCCATTAGCTCAGAGCACAGACCTACACTCTTAACTGCTAGAGGGGTAGTTGATGTACGCAATGGGAGGGTACCCATACGTCTCCTAAATTGTGGGGAGGAGGAAGTTAAATTGCCAAGATATGCCACTGTTGCCAGATTGTATACTGTGGATAATGATGCCATACACACAGTGGAATCCTTGACCCCACCAGATACAGTGGAGGACAATGACTCCGAAGCTCAGCTGGAGGATTGGTGTCAACAGCTCCATGTTGGAACTGACGCTACTCCTGTCCATCAAAAACACGGTGTTTACAGAGTGGTTCAGGAATATGAACAGGTGTTTAGTAAGCACCTACTTGATTTTGGAAGGGTTAAAGGGGTACAACATCACATACCCACCGGTAACCATCCACCCATTAAGGAGCGTTACAGACCCGTACCACCAGCACATTACCAAAAGGCCAAGGAAATGTTGCATGACATGAAAAAGGCAGGGGTAGTAAGGGATAGCTGTAGCCCCTGGGCAGCTCCCCTGGTCCTGGTCAGAAAGAAGGACGGTAGTATGAGGATGTGTGTAGATTATAGACAAATTAATCGAATAACACATAAGGATGCATACCCTTTGCCCCGCATAGAGAAATCCCTGGCTGCACTAAAATCTGCCAATTACTTCTCTACATTGGATCTCACTAGCGGGTACTGGCAAGTCTCTGTTGCTGAGGAAGACCGGGAGAAGACAGCCTTCACCACCCCGATGGGACTGTGCGAATTCAACAGTATGCCGTTTGGGCTCTGTAACGCCCCCGGAACGTTCCAGAGGCTGATGGAGTGTTGCTTAGGACATCGGAACTTCGAGACAGTGCTGCTGTACCTGGATGACGTTATCGTGTACTCGAGGACGTATGAAGACCATCTGAAACACCTGACGGAGGTATTTGAAGCATTGTCCCGGTATGGGATGAAACTAAAACCTTCTAAATGCCACTTGCTTAAGCAGAATGTTCAGTACCTGGGACATGTAGTTAGCTCAGAGGGAGTAGCACCAGACCCGGAGAAGGTCACTGCCATCCAGAAGTGGCCTGAACGGAGAAGCATCAAAGAAGTATGGCAATTCCTGGGACTGGTCGGGTACTACAGAAGGTTCATAAAGGACTATACCAAAAAGGTAGCACCTCTACAAGACATCCTGGTAGGACAGTCCAAAAGAGGAAAGAGTCCCCCATTCCAGTGGGGCAAAGAGCAGACTGAGTCCTTTGCATCAATGAAGGAAGTCCTAACCGGTGAAGAAATCCTGGCTTACCCTGACTACAGCCAGCCTTTCCTGCTGTACACCGATGCCAGCAACGAGGGACTGGGAGCTGTGTTGTCTCAGAAGCAAAATGGCAAAGAAAAGGTAATTGTGTATGCCAGTAGGAAGCTTCGCCCTGCTGAGAGGAACCCGGAGAATTACAGTTCCTTCAAGCTGGAGTTCCTGGCCTTGGTCTGGGCTATCACTGAAAGGTTCAAGTATTACCTAGCCTCAAAGAAATTCACAGCCTTTACTGACAATAATCCCTTGACACACCTGGAGACAGCCAGGTTGGGAGCCATGGAACAGCGTTGGGTGGCCAGACTGTCGAATTATCAGTTCACCATCAAGTATCGGGCAGGTCACAAGAACACCAATGCTGATGCCCTGTCAAGGATGCCTCACCAGTCGGACACCGAGGATGAAGTGGATGATTTAGAGGAAGTTGAATTACCTGCTTTCCACCGAAGCGGAGTGGTCCACGAGCAACACGCCACCAGAAGACGTCATGAAAGGACGCTGAATCCTCTACCCCACCACAGTTGAAAGGAGACTCAAGACAGTGACCCGGTTGTCAGCCTCATCAAAAGACTGATCACCCAGGAAGGTTCTCACCTGGAGAAGGATGCTCCCCCACAAACCAAACACCTGTGGAATGAAAGAAGCCGGCTGTTCATCTACAGAGAGAAGCTGTGCAGAAGATATGTCAACCCCAAGACCCATGAAATGGTGTGGCAGATTGTTGTACCCAGGACAGATATCCAGATGATTTTAGAGGCCTACCACGATCAAGCAGGTCACTTTGGCTGGTAGAAGCTGGAAACCCTGCTGAAGGATCGGTTCTATTGGGTTGGAAAGCGGAGTTCCATAGAGAAGTGGTGCCGGAATTGTGGGCCCTGTAGCCTCAGAAGGAAAGACTACGGCAGCCAAAAAGCACCCTTGCAGTCCATCAAAACAACCCAGCCCCTGGAGATTGTCGCTCTGGATCACGTCAAGCTGTCACCCAGCAGGTCAGGCTATTCCTATGCACTGACCATGGTGGATCATCATTCCCAGTTCCTGGTGGTAGCCCCTGTCAAGGATCTGACAGCAGAAACTGCAGCAAGAACGTTCCAAGCATACTTCTGCAGGCCCCATGGGTACCCGGACAAAGTGCTGACGGATCAAGGCCCTGCCTTTGAAGCCGAGCTGTTTAAAGAATTCTGTCATCTGTACGGGTGCAAGAAGATCCGGACTACGCTGTATCACCCTCAGACCAATGGTTTGTGTGAGAAAATGAACAACATCATCATAGACCTGCTGAAAACCTTACCCTTGGAAGAAAGGAACCAGTGGCCAGACAAACTACCTGACCTGGTAGATCTCTACAATCACATACCTGTGAGTTCTACTAATTGTACCCCAGCGTACCTCATGAGAGCAAGACCCGGAAAGTTGCCCATGGACCTGGAACTCGGAGTGGTAGAACCTGCAGCAGATATGTCCGCTGAAGACTGGGATACAAATCGGCAAGAGCAGTACAGGAGAATACAGGCCTGTGTCGAAGACAGTCTGAACAAGGTGAGGGAAAGACAGGAAGAGCAGTACAATAAACATGCACCAGCAGAACCCTTGGCACCTGGAGAGATAGTGCTAAAGCGGAAAAGAAGAGGTCACAATCTCGATGACCAGTGGGAAAGAGAGCCCTACACAGTGTTGAACTCCAAATTTGACAACAGTAAAACCTGCCTGATTAGCAAAGATGGAAGTAAGACAACCGCAACAGTCTCAAGAGACCACTTGAAAGTGTGCCCAGGTCTACTGAAGACAACGGAGGAAGAAGTACCTCCTATAGCACCGGAAGAACACAAGGAAGATGTGCTTCACACAGTTCTAGGAGATTTCCCTGCAGACTGGCCTCAACTTGATGGAGCAGTTATTATACCCGTGATACACTTCTATCAGCCACAAGAAGAACCTGTGAGCGCTCTGGAAGAACCTGCTCAGGAACAGGAAGAGTCCCCAGTAAGAGGAGGATCACCCGTTGAAGCAGAGCCTGAAGGCCCAGTAATCAGTGCACTTGCCAGTCCCACAGAGAGATTAAGGCAGTTTTATAATCTACCAGCACGTACACCTGCTAGATTAACAGAAAGTGCATGCACAGACACTAGTAACACCCCAGTGCTACGAAGGTCCACACGCAGCACACAAGGACAAATCCCTGCCAGGTTTAGGGAATAAGCACGAAGTGCCTACATTGTAAATAGTTACCCAGTTGGGTATTGCCTATGTTATTTATTATGTGAACTGTCGATAAAATGTGCTCATTTAGTTACCGGTAAGGGTATAAAGACCTGTAGGCTGAGGACTGTGAGCAGCCAAAAACTGTCCTTGTAAATAGTTGCACTCATCAAAAGTGCCCCTAATTTGACCACTGAACAAAAACCCGTTTGGCGTGGCCGAAGACGTGGTCCAACACCTGGATCACTTATGCCCTGGATCACTTATGCCCTGGATCACTTATGCCCTGTAGTACACTTTCATAGGTGAAATGGACACCTGGTTACGGGACATACTGTAACTCTATTATTGTTATTATAATTGTTGTTATTGTTGTAACCTGTTATAAAATGCTTCAGTCCAGGAGTACTGAATTGTACTAGGGGGGAATGTGGCACCCTGCTGTTCACAGGTACCACAGGACCCAAAAGAGTGCATGGATGGACTTCTCCACAAGAGGCCCTCATTACATACAAACACCTCCACCCTTCCACCTCATACCACCAGAGGGAGCCCTGTTAGGGATATATATATATATATATATATGGAGGGTGGAGCCAGGCAATTCAGTCAGTCTCAGTCAGTCTCTCCGTCAGAGAGAGAGCGTGCTGACGCTGAGAGCAGTGAAGACGCAGCACATCTGCTGCAGTATTGAGGGCCCCGAGTTTGGCCGGAGGCAAAGAGGAGAGGAGAGAGGAGTTGAGGGGGCAGAGGAGCATCATAGGCTCACCCCGAGTATACAAACCGGACACCAGGTCCGCGCCTACAGGGTCCCTTTATACCCAGTAGGGATCACCGGCATACCAGGAGGACTACAAGTCCCTGGCCGAGCTGAAGCTAAACCCATTACAGGACCAGGAACCACGAAGGCCCCGGCGCCCAGGGAAAGTGGTTGCCAGCGGAAGGTCCTACTACCAAGCGACAGGTGAAGAGAGCAACACGACACAGAAGCTAGGCCCAGTTGCAGGCTGGCCAGGAGCTTAGAGAGAGGGAGACACGGACCAGGAGGCCCTATACCCACTCACTGGAGAGAAGTGCACCCACCCTACCGAGTACCCTGGACCGTACCTGACATCCGTACCAGTAAAGGTATTGAAGCGAATCCCCTGTCTCTGTCAGTTACTCCTGCTGCGCCATCCTGACTTCACTACAAGCCCCAGCATCACCACCCACCATCAAACTCTACACTGCCTCGGGGGCCCGCTCCGCCTGTGGGGAGCTGTTCCATCCTAGCTGCTCTATCAACTGCCTCAGAGGTCTGCAGCAGCACTGGTACAAATTACCAGAAACCACAGGTGGCGTCACGATCCAACTACAGATCCCATATAAACTATCCCCTTTTTGTTGACCGCCCTGGGCCACGGACCGGGCCAGCCACTGTGACATATTCCCCCCCAGCATCCATAGGCCCGGACACCGAGTACCCCACTGCCCTGGGGGCGCGTCAATAAAATCCATCACAGCAGTAATAGTATCCATAATTAGCCCCTACAGTCATAATGCCCTACGTTCTGCTCCCATATGTACTCCATTCTGGACCCCATTTGACTTCATCATGCCTGCATGTCTCTCCGCTCTCCCCTCATGTCTCTCTGCTCTCCCCTCATGTTTCTCCACTTTCCCCTCATGTCTCTCCGCTCTCCCCTCATGTCTCTCTGCTCTCCCCTCATGTCTCTCCACTTTCCCCTCATGTCTCTCCGCTCTCCCCTCATGTCTCTCCCTTTTCCCCTCATGTCTTTCCGCTCTCCCCTCATGTCTTTCCGCTCTCCCCTCATGTCTCTCAGCTCTCCCCTCATGTCTCAGCTCTCCCCTCATGTGTCTCAGCTCTCCTCTCATGTGTCTCAGCTCTCCCCTCATGTCATGTCTCAGCTCTCCCCTCATGTCTCAGCTCTCCCCTCATGTCTCAGCTCTCCCCTCATGTCTCAGCTCTCCCCTCATGTGTCTCAGCTCTCTCCTCATGTGTCTCAGCTCTCCCCTCATGTCATGTCTCAGCTCTCCCCTCATGTCATGTCTCAGCTCTCCCCTCATGTCTCTCCGCTCTCCCCTCATGTCTCAGCTCTCCCCTCATGTGTCTCAGCTCTCCCCTCATGTCATGTCTCAGATCTCCCCTCATGTCTCAGCTCTCCCCTCATGCCTCAGCTCTCCCCTCATGTCATGTCACAGCTCTCCGCTCATGTCTCTCCGCTCTCCCCTTATGTCTCTCAGCTCTCACCTCATGTCTCAGCTCTCCCCTCATGTCTCAGCTCTCCCCTCATGGCTCAGCTCTCCCCTCATGTGTCTCAGCTTTCCCCTCATGTGTCTCAGCTCTCCCCTCAAGCCATGTCTCAGCTCTCCCCTCATGTCTCAGCTCTCCCCTCATGCCTCAGCTCTCCCCTCATGTCATGTCTCAGCTCTCCCCTTATGTCTCTCCGCTCTCCCCTTATGTCTCTCAGCTCTCACCTCATGTCTCAGCTCTCCCCTCATGTCTCAGCTCTCCCCTCATGTCATGTTTCAGCTCTCTCCTCATGTCATGTCTCAGCTCTCCGCTCATGTCTCTCCGCTCTCCCCTTATGTCTCTCAGCTCTCACCTCATGTCTCAGCTCTCCCCTCATGTCTCAGCTCTCCCCTCATGTCATGTGTCAGCTTTCCCCTCATGTCTCTCCGCTCTCCCCTCATGTCTCAGCTCTCCCCTCATGTGTCTCAGCTCTCCTCTCATGTCATGTCTCAGCTCTCCCCTCATGTCTCAGCTCTCCCCTCATGTCATGTGTCAGCTCTCCCCTCATGTCTCTCCGCTCTCCCCTCATGTCTCAGCTCTCCCCTCATGTGTCTCAGCTCTCCTCTTATGTCATGTCTCAGCTCTCCCCTCATGTCTCAGCTCTCCCCTCATGTCTCAGCTCTCCCCTCATGTGTCTCATCTCTCCCCTCATGTCTCAGCTCTCCCCTCATGTCTCTCCGCTCTCCCCTCATGTCTCAGCTCTCCCCTCATGTGTCTCAGCTCTCCCCTCATGTCATGTCTCAGCTCTCCCCTCATGTCTCAGCTCTCCCCTCATGCCTCAGCTCTCCCCTCATGTCATGTCACAGCTCTCCGCTCATGTCTCTCCGCTCTCCCCTTATGTCTCTCAGCTCTCACCTCATGTCTCAGCTCTCCCCTCATGTCATGTCTCAGCTCTCCCCTCATGTCTCAGCTCTCCCCTCATGGCTCAGCTCTCCCCTCATGGCTCAGCTCTCCCCTCATGTGTCTCAGCTTTCCCCTCATGTGTCTCAGCTCTCCCCTCAAGCCATGTCTCAGCTCTCCCCTCATGTCTCAGCTCTCCCCTCATGCCTCAGCTCTCCCCTCATGTCATGTCTCAGCTCTCCCCTTATGTCTCTCCGCTCTCCCCTTATGTCTCTCAGCTCTCACCTCATGTCTCAGCTCTCCCCTCATGTCTCAGCTCTCCCCTCATGTCATGTTTCAGCTCTCTCCTCATGTCATGTCTCAGCTTTCCGCTCATGTCTCTCCGCTCTCCCCTTATGTCTCTCAGCTCTCACCTCATGTCTTAGCTCTCCCCTCATGTCATGTTTCAGCTCTCTCCTCATGTCATGTCTCAGCTCTCCCCTCATGTCTCTCCGCTCTCCGCTCATGTGTCTCCATTCTTCACTTATGTCATGTCTCATCTCTGCCCCCCATGTCATGTCTCGTCTCTGTCCCCCATGTCTCATCTCTCCCCTCATGTCATGTCTCATCTCTGCCCCCTATGTATCAGCTCTCCCCTCACGTCATGTCTCATCTCTGCCCCCCATGTCTCATCTCTGCCCCCATGTCTCATCTCTGCCCCCCATGTCTCATCTCTGCCCCATGTCTCATCTCTGTCCCATGTCTCATCTCTGCCCACCATGTCTCATCTCTGCCCACCATGTCTCATCTCTGCCCCCATTTCTCATCTCTGCCCCCCATGTTTCATCTCTGACCCCCATGTCTCATCTCTGCCCCCATGTATCATCTCTGCCCCCATGTCTCAAAAAAAAAAGTTCATTCTTACCTTGCTGCTGCTTCAGCGGAGACGCTCCTTCCTTGATTTGAAGCGCAGACGCCAGCCAGTCACAGGCAGCACTGACATCATACCCCAGAAACGTGCGAGTGACTTCAGCTGCCGGCCTGTGATTGGCTGGCGGCCATTAACTATTGCCGTGCGGGAAGAGTCCCAAACAGCAATAGATTTAAAGTGAACCTGCGTTCGAGGAAGGACGCAAGTTCAGTTCCCAGGGACCCGGTGAGCAGAGGGGCCCAGTGGGCCCCTCTGCTCACCGGACCCCATACGCCAGTAAGGGCAGTAATGCCCTGATGGCGGCCCTGGGGAAACCCATTTCAGGACTTCTGTTGAACACTTCAACAGAACATTGTTACAGATGATAAGGACACTAGATGATGATCGAAAGATGAAGGGCTTGAATTTGTTCCAGAATTAATGTGGGTATAGAACAACCGAGCTCATGCCACAACGCTCTAGACGTTGCTGTTTGGCCACAATGGCCATGAGATAACTGAGTTAGAATTTGATCCAGAGGAAGATTGTACCTGGATGAGTACGTCCACCTGGGTGCGGGAGGACGTTGATGCCACTCGTTGAACAAAGATTCCAGGAGATGAGTTATCCTGATATAACTTCGCTGCAGGAGGCGCCACTTCAACCCGGAAACCAAGTGCTGGTACGAGCAAAGCGCCCCAGGGGCAAGTTGGATTATAGATGGGATGCGACTCCCCACCGGGTAATGAGGAGAGTGCACCCAAAAAATCAAGTATATGAGGTCTGACCTGAGGGAGACGATGAGGCACCAGGAAGGGTGCTACACTGCAATATATTCTGTGTCGGTATGTCTGAAGGGTAGAGAGTGATTGAACCCCCAAAAGAGCAGAGGAATGATGCATCAAGGAGGTTTGCGGATAATGAGGATTAATTGTGGGTAGTACCTGCAGTGCCAAGGGAAGCAACACTACCCCTCCAGGCTCATCCAAAGAATAGGTCAAAGGCTGAACCCGCAAGAGGAGTGCCAGAAGGCTCAAGTGTTCATGAAGAGACAAATTGAGAGGAGCAAACACTGGTGTCCCACCCACGAGGTATGCAAAAGACAATTTCATCTCGCAATACATTATGCGAGAGACGCAGGAGTGCGACAGGATATGAACAACGTTGAGGCAGCACCCAAAGAGCATCTAAAGTCTGAAGTGATCTTTCTTACCCGAGGACTGGTGGTTGTAAAGAAGGGAGGAATGTAAGGAGTAGAGATGAGCGAATGTTTCAATATGCGATTTGGATTACGATTGTCGAATTTGCAATATTCGCCGATTTTTTTCGTCAAATGATCATCGAACGTTACCGAACACCATAAGATTCAATGGGGGGACAAAAAAAACGCATACACAACACCTTAAAACCGGCCCAAAAGCTGCCAAAACACATCAAATTAGGGGTAGACACCTGAAAAGTGCCATCAATTGACCCAGAGTACTAGTACTATAGTTATTATTACTATTACAGCAACATTTATTCCGTGGCACTTTACATGTCTAAAGGGGTCACCGACTGGTACAAGAGGAGAGAGGACCCTGCCCACGAGGGCGCACAAACAATCTACAAGGGATGGGTGAGGATACAGTAGGTCAGGGTACAGCTAGTCGTGCAGCAGTATGGTATGCTGGAACGAGGCTTACCACTGATTGTACGCTAGTCACAAGAAGTGGGTCTTCAGCTTTGTTTTAAAGGTTTCCACTGTAGGCGACAGTTTGATGTGTTTGGGTACAGCGTTATCACAGAAGGGGAGATGCATGGGACAAATCTGTTGAGAGCCTAAATCACATTAAGCTTCCAGGAGCTCACAACTGAGCAGATTAACCCCTGCACCAATTAGTATGAAGACGAAAGTCTTCTTTTTAATGACTGCAGGAGTGGGAGGAATCAGAAGCTGCGGTCTTCTTGCTCCTCTCTGTCCCGGTAAACCCGTGACACCTTGCAAGCTTCAACACAATGTTCACAAGGTAGACAGCAGTGGTGGTCGGTCTCCTAGACAATGAGCTAACTCCTTTATGATGATAGAGGACAACAGCTGCAAGTAGTTTGTATGTTCTCCCCGTGTTTGCGAGGCTTTCCTTCAGGTTCTCCGGTTACCTCCTTAGTAAAAAAGCAGCCATACAGGAGTGTTCACAGTTCAAAAAATTAGGGCCTGACACCACCACATCCGTGTCCAACAGATTGGAGATTGTGGATTTCCACCTCTTAGCTTTGTCATGCGTGGCTGGAAACAATATTTTACTTGACCACAAATGCGCGACCGAGGGCTGGTTGCAGTGCTGAGAGAGGGCAGAGTATGGTGAAACAGACAAACTGCTGGACTGTGAGTGAGGTGCAGGTGCAGATGTTACGGTAGTTTGAGAAACGTGTGGTGTGCTTGGTGAAACAAACACAGCAGGCATGTCCGCTCTCGTTATAGCTGACGGACTCTCACTCAGCCTGACGGGAGCGGGTAGAGAACCAGAAGTTTTGCGGTGGGAGACCTGCGTGCCAATACTTGGCGTGGTAACAGAGTAGGAGGAGGAAGAAGCAGCGGATATGGTTGATGGGGCAGCTGATGGTTGTTGAAGTCCGCTGGTCCGCATTTTATCGCAGTGAGATTGCCAGAGTAAGGCATGTTGATTGCGCATGTGAAGGTTCATGCATGTAGTAGTCAAATTATTGCACTTTTTCCCTCTACTGAGCTTTTTCTTGCAAAGTGTACAGATAATGTGAGTTGGCTCATCCTTTGCGATCTCAAAAAAGGCCCAGGCTAGGCAACCCTTGCCACCCCTGCGAGCTGCAGAACCGCGACTGATGCTGGCCACAGCCACAGTTGTGGCTAAGGATGCAGTGCTCCTCGTGCTTGCATTACTCCATGTCTGCGCCGTGGGTGGAAGGTAACCTCCTCGTCTTTCTCCTCCTCCTCAGATGAACTACTCGGCTGCATGACTCTGGGTTCACACCAAGTAGGATTTTCAACCTCGTCATCATCCAATATGTTATCCCATTCCTCGGCCTCAGAGTAACCCTTTACCTCTTGTTGCCCTGACAGCACAGTACAGTCCGCATGAGCCTCTGGTATCTGAGTCTCATCAGGATCACCTCCCTCCCAGGTGGTTAACGTCTGGTCACGAGGGTCAAGAATCTGCTTCGATCCTACTCCGTCCTGCCCCGAATCCAACATAAAAAAAATTTGGGCATCGGTGTAGATGCTTTCCTCCTCTTCTTGACTCTGATGCCCATGATATAGAATAGGTGAACAGTTTTACAGATTCGCCCATCTGTGGTTCGCTACAGTCAGTTGGGCGCTTGGACAGTTGTGACACGGGGGGAAGCAAGGGTAATTGGAGGGTCACCTCTGTGGACTGTACTGTATGTGATGTTGAGGTGGAGGAAGAAGAGGAGAGGTCACTTGAAGCAGCGCTTGCCATCCACTGGAGCACCTGCTCTTTCTGGCCCTTATTAACAAGGCTTATCGCTGTGCGGCTGTCAAAGAAAGAGAGTGGAGTAGCCCGTCCAGTAACAGAAGTTATCAGTTGTCTTTGGATAGGACATGGCAGTGTTGGTTCACTAGAGCTTTCACTAACATTACCACCTACCCCACGTATACCTTGAACACCAAGCCTATTCCCCCTTCCACCACGACCTCTCTTTTTCCCACTCATGTTGCTCAGATACTGTAGTAGGAGCACGCTATTAGCAAAACAAAATTAGATTTTTTTCCTCTGCAACAGCTCTGCACACACCTGAATTTCAGCGGCACTAAATGACAAGGTATGATATGGCTTGCTGTACAACGTTACTAACCGAACAAAGTATTTTTTTACTGTGGCTGACGCCTATATAACAGGAGATTTTTTCAAAACTATTTCAAACTGAGATGTTCCTGCTGTATAGTGTTAAAAACTGAACAAAGTATTTTTTTACTGGGGATGACACCTGTATAGCATAGGAGATATTCTCCAAACTATTTCAAACTGAGATGTCCCTGCTGTATAACGTTAGGAACCAAACAAAGTATTGTTTTACTGCGGATGAGGCCTGTATAACATGGGAGATATTCTCCAAACTATTTCAAACTGAGATGTCCCTGCTGTATAACGTTAGGAACCAAACAAAGTATTGTTTTACTGCGGATGAGGCCTGTATAACATGGGAGATATTCTCCAAACTATTTCAAACTGAGATGTCCCTGCTGTATAACGTTAGGATCCAAACAAAGTATTGTTTTACTGTGGATGAGGCCTGTATAACATGGGAGATATTCTCCAAACTATTTCAAACTGAGATGTCCCTGCTGTATAACATTAGGAACTGAACAAAGTATTTTTTAACTGTGGATAATGCCTGTATAACATAGGAGATATTCTCCAAACTATTTCAAACTCAGATCTAGCCTGCTGTATAACGTTAGCAACAGCAAAACATAGAATTTTTTTTACTCTGCACAAGCTCTGAATGCAGCTGAATTTCACCACCTCTAAAAGGACTAGGTGACTTATAGCAGAGTGTAACACATTTGCAACAGAAAAAAAAATTTTTTGGACTCTGTCTAGCAACAGAAAAAATCAACTTTTTACTCTGAAAACAGCTGAAGTTCACTGCCACTAACGTAGTAGCTGACGTATAGCAGAGTGTATGACATTTGCCACCCAAAAAAATTGTTTGTGGGCTCTGCCTAGCAAGACAAAAAAAACATTTTTTTTACTTTGAAAACAGCGGAGGGTCACCGCCACTAACGTAGTAGCTGAGGTATAGCAGAGTGTATGAAACACAAAAACATGTTTGCCACAAAAAAAATCTTTGGTGGACTGTGGCTAGCAACAGAGAAAATCTATTTTTTTTACTCTGAAAACAGATGAATTTCACCGCCACTAAAAGGACTAGGTGGCTTATAGCAGAGTGTAACACGTCTGCAGCACAAAAAAATCTTAGGTGGACTGTGGCACTGGCTAGCAACAGAAAAAAACTTTTTTTTTTACTCTGAAAACAGCTGAAGTTCACCGCCACTAACGTAGTAGCTGAGGTATAGCAGAGTGCATGACGT
The DNA here is from genome assembly GCF_046119375.1 of Phyllobates terribilis. Taxonomy (NCBI): domain Eukaryota; kingdom Metazoa; phylum Chordata; class Amphibia; order Anura; family Dendrobatidae; genus Phyllobates; species Phyllobates terribilis. The sequence goes on from NW_027362771.1 coordinate 538,569,706, forward strand.
TTGCCACACAAAAAAAATCTTTGATGAACTGTGGCACTGGCTAACAACAGAAAATATCTATTTTTTTACTCTGAAAACAGATGAATTTCACCACCACTAAAAGCACTAGGTGGCTTATAGCAGAGTGTAACACATCTGCGACACAAAAAAATCTTTGGTGGACTGTGGCACTGGCTAGCAACAGAAAAAATCTATTTTTTTACTCAGAAAACAGATGAATTTCACCGCCACTAACGTAGTAGCTGACGTACAGCAGAGTGTATGACGTTTGCCACACAAAAAAATTGTTTGTGGACTCTGCCTAGCAAGACAAAAAATCTTTTTTTTTACTTTGAAAACAGCTGAGGGTCACTGCCACTAAGATAGTAGATGGCTTTTAGCAGACTGTATCACGTTTGCCACACAAAAAAAAAATCTTTGGTGGACTGTGGCTAGCAACAGAAAAAAAATTGTTTTAACTGTGCATAAAGCTGAAGTTCATCCACAAAAAAAATGACAAACTAACACAGCTAACACAGCTTGCACTATCACATTAGCAAATGAAAAAAAAAGTTTTTTGTGCTCTGCACTGACAAGCTCTGCAGATAGCTGAATTTCAACCCCACAAAAACAAAAAGTGGCCTACAAGGGCTTGCTTTATCACATTGGCAAGTGCAAAAATAGATTGAAGGTCTGCATGGAGCACAGACAGTACAACCGGTGCACAGCACTGTTCTGAGCCATAGGCCCTGCTCTTTTTGTCAGAATCTCAGTAATTGCACAAAAACAAAAAAAGGGCTGCAAAGTCGATTGAACAGGTACACAGCACAGGACTTATCTACACTATCTGACTTCCGCAGAAGCGCTCATCTATCTAGCTAATATTTCTCATTACCCAGGACAGAGCACACTGAGCAGCGTCTATCTCCTTCACTGACATGCATAAAATGGCGCTGAGGGAACATGGACGCTTTTTATATAGGGAGGACATGTGATTTCAGCAGCCAATTGCAGAAGCACTTGTGTCTGGGACACTGTGGATGCTTCCTGCGCTCTGATTGGCTGGCCGCGCTTTCCTGACTTTTAGTTACCGCCTACAGGAAGAAAAAAAACAGCCCGTCGCTGATCTGACCTGTTCTGAGCTATCACCAGCCCCCCCACTCATCTTCCATGTCTCCCCGCTCATCATACACAAGCACTATGCTAGCAAAACTGTAAAAAACGCAGTAGTTGCCCCGTAACCACATCAATTCGCCAAATGTTACCGATTTTACCGAATTTAACAAATATTGCTTGCCTTTCCGATCACGAATAGAAATGTGCCACGCTCGTGTCAAACTTAACTTTTGAGATCGGATTTCAAACATATTCCCTCATCACTAGTAAGGAGATGGACAAGTGAAAAGATTCACACAGCTAATGCCTAACTAAGTATCTGCAGGTGAGCACCATCTGAGAAAATAAAGAACCTCATCCACAACTACCACAAAATACTTCAAGCTGTCATTGATGTTAGAGGGGGCAATACACGGTATTAAGAACTGGGGTATGTGAACTTTTGATCAGGGTCATTTGGATGTTTTTGGTTGTCATTAAGATTTAAAAAGAGAAAACACAGAAGTTTGACAATAAATGGCTTCACCCAACCAATAACCATGAGTGGAGAAAAAGTCTTTTTGTTATCATTCATATTTACTGAATCAAGGCCAAGAAAGTAAAAATTCTGCCGGGGTATGTATACTTTTGAGCACAACTGTATATCTAATACAGTCATAGCTGCTTGCACCTTTTCACACTTTCTTAAGTTTATTAGGAGATGCTAGTCAGATATTTGTTTCTTTGAAGTATATTGTCGGGGATGGTGACTATCTCCTTTGTTAGATGAACTCTCCTCCCATCATTCTAAGGTTGGATTCACATGAGCGTATGCAAAATCATCCATTTTACGTCTCGAAAAAACTGATGATTTTTCATCTGTATTGTCATCCATATGCAGTCTGTATGTCATCAGTGTGTCCATTTTTATGTCCATATGCAATCCATATGTCCATTTTGTCAATCTGTATGGCATCTTTTTTTACATGAACAAATAATAAATAAATAATAAGAGACAAATACATTTTTTATCTTTAGAATTGCAATTTATCCATGATAAACTTATTGCAAAGGGATGGCATGTGAGGGGACAGTATGGGGGGAAGTGTGAGTGGACTGTATGGAGTAAAAAAGTGTGATGGGAGAGTTTGTAGAGGAACTGTGTAAGGGGACAGTATGGGGGGAAAAGTGTAAGGGTCAGTAAGGGGGAGGAATTGTGAGGGGACACTATGGGAGGGTAAAGTGTGAGGGGACAGTATGGAGCAGAAAATTGTAAGGGGATAGTATGATAAGGAAAAGTGTAATGGGACAGTATGAGTAAGGACGTGTGAGAGGACAGTATGGGGGGAGTGTGAGGGAGTACAGTATAGAGACTGGGTAGTGTGTGGGGTAGTATCGAAAGCAGTCAGTATGGGGGACAGTGGGAGGGCTCATCAAGGAGGGGAAGTATGAGGAGGGGGTACAGTATAAAGACTGAGCAGTATAGAGGGGACACAGTGTGAGGATACAGGGTGAAGAGTGTGCCCTGTATGGAAAGGGGGCATTGTGGTGGCATACACTTAAGAGAGGGACAATATGATAGTTGTAACCAATCAGGGTGAATAGTGAGGCAATTATAGCTAATAAAGGAGGACAGTGGTGGTTACAGTTCATAAGGGTGGATAGTGGTGGTTATAGTTCATAAGGTCGAACAGTGTGGAGGCAATATATTAAAGGAGGGGACAGTGTGGAGGCCATGTACCATAAGAGAGATGTTGTGCCGTCATATTTCATGCAGGAAGCACAGTGAGGGGCAATTATTACACTTAGGGCAGATATTTTTATTCAGAAAAATTATAATGACACTGAGACCGGAGAAGATGTAAATCTGCAGAGACGAGCTATGTATGTGAATATGTTATCATGACATCTGGACAAGATAGAGAAGAAAAGAAAGAGAACGAGTCCAATCAGAGAGGATGTCACTTATAAGGTACTTGGATGTAAATGTTTATTTGTGTTACTGCCTACGTCTCATCAGTTCTGTGGTTTGTGTATGGTTAGCAGTCTGATAATGACTGATAACAACTCCCAGTATCTACTTACCAGTGTTAAGGACATTCTGGGAAATGTAGGTTCATGAGATACAATTGTATATGGGGCTGACTTGACAATACAATAGATCGCTGTACTAAGTTTGGTGATGTAGTCGTGTACTAATGGTGGTTCTGGTGAAGCATTCCTGTACTGATGATGGTTGTGATGCTGTATTTCTGTACTGTTGGTGGATTTGGTGCTGTATTCCTGTACTGTTATTGGTTATGATCATGTACACATGTAGCAATCCATAATTTGTTAGATAACGTAATACATGCCTATGTTGTAAAGCATTGTGCCGTATATCAAGTTAAGGATTACTCCATCTGTAGGAGTATTAATTTTAAAATTAAGCACTGCAGCATGCCAAATCTAAATAGTGTGTAATATACAGTACTCAGAATCAAGATGTGGCTCTGCTTGCCAGTTCCAGCAGTCATCACATGACCACTCATATGTGATTTACATAGTTACGGACATGTGCCAATTAGCTTCTCTTCCTGCTTCTCTCAATGAAGCAGGGATTGTATTTTTTTTTTACTGAATATTGAGAGAATTAGGGAGAGTAGCTGGACAGCATGTGTCTAAATATTCAAACTGCATATGAGCAGTCACATGACATGTACTAAAACTGCTTGGGCTATGTACAGGAGGGGGCACTAAACTGAATTTCTGCCCTGGTCATAACCACATGCAGCTGCCAGATACCTTTAGCAAAACGCTATTTCTCTATACCAGCAACACCTGGTCCTTCTCTGTTCTCATGTGAAACTTCTTCCACTGTGATTATGTGAACAAGGCCCCAGCGGGGCCAAAACGTCAGTTTTCTTAAAGTCACAGCACATTTTGAAGTTTTGATTATTGCAAATATATCTTTTTTATCCATACAAAGAGAGTGCTGTATCTAAACAATTTCCCTTACATAGTAGAATGTCCCCACAAAGCCTCCCCAAGCAGTGTGATGTCCCCACATAGCCACCTACACAGTACAATGTCCCCACAATGCCCCTCAAACATTATAATGTCCCACCACAGTCCTTCAAACAGTATGATGCCCCTCACACAGTATGATGTTGCCACAAAGTCCCCCCATGCAATATGATGTCCTCTCACATCCCCTTACACAGTGTAATGTCCCCACACAATTCCTCACACAGTATGATATCCCTACAAAGACCCTCACACAGTATGATGTCCACACAAAGCCCTCCACAGTATGATGTCCACGCACAGTATGAGGTTTCAACAAAGCCTGTCACAGAGTATGATGTTCCGTTACAGAGTACGATTTCCCCACAAAGCCCCCATGCAGTTTGATGTCCCTATACAGCCCCCTATGCAGTACAATGTCTCCACAAAACCTCTCACACAGTATAATGTCCCCACACAATCCCCCACAATACCCTCATGCAGTATGATGTCCCAACACAGCTCCCCATGCAGTATTCTGCCCCATGGTTTCCCACAAATACTGACATTTTAAAAAGAGAAATAAATAAAACTACTCACGTAATCCCGCTCCCCACCTTTCCAGTCAGCGCTGTGTACTGAGACACAGCTCGAGCGATCTAGTGATGTGAACGCGCCTGCTGCACTCTCAAACGCACATGCTCAGTGGTGGAAGAGGGAGCTAACAGCTTCCCGTTCCATCATTGTATTCAACGGTATCTGCATTCTGAGATGGAATTGAAATGGAGGGGCGGCTGCATAGTGTAGAACACTACTGTGTCTTATCGTCTGACTGTCCCAGTCCGTGGGCCATAGCGCAACAGCCAAAGGGATGCATATGGTCCGAGGGCCACACTTTTTCCACGTCTGATACAGATTATATCCAGATAAATAATAGAAAGAAACAAAGAAAGAAAGAAAGAAAGATGAATGGATGGATAGATATATTTGAGATAGATTTCTTTCACTTCTTAATAATATCATTCATGGGTGATAGTGGAATATTTAGAAGAAAGAAATGTGTCTCCTTATTTACAGGAGCGTGCTGGTATCATTGAGCTCACAATATGGCCTGCCGAAAGTCCACGCACCCAAAGTGGCAATGGCCACATAACTTTGCCTCACAATTGTGCAGCTACTTGGCACCACAATGGGCTTAGTTTCACCTTGTGAACAAGCTATTCTTTCACAAATATTAGTAAAGATAGACGGCATGGTGAGGGTTATATACTGGGGGCAATAGGGTTTAATAAAATATCTGAATTCAGTGATTTAGCTGTGTGACCCAATACTTTTGTCCATATGGTGTAGATAGATAGAAAGAGAAATGACACAGGGAAAAAGTATTGAATACATGAAGAAAGGTGCAAAAAGCCATGGAAAGTCATGACACCAACTGAAATCTATCAGTAATTATAAAGCAATCCTGCTGCTTAGTGAAAAACAGTATTAACTGTTCCAACTGATGGCCTATAAAAAGGTGTCTCATTACCAAGGTGCCACACAAGAAAAATCTCATGATGGGTAAAATCAGTGAGCAGTTTCAAGACATTCGCAATCTTATTGTTGCAAAACACACTGATGGCATTGGCATTATAGAAGAGTTTCTAAACTACTGAAGGTTCCAGTGAGCATTGTTGGGACCATAATCCAGAAGTGGAAAAAAACATAAATTCACCATAAACCAGCTACGACCATGTGCTCCCCGCAAAATTTCAGACAGAGGAGTGAAAAGAATTATCAGTTGTCCAAGAGCCAAGGACCACCTGTGGAGAGCTACAGAAATACATGGAATATGCAGGTACAATTGTTTCAAAGAAAACTATAAGTAATGCTCTCAACCTCCATGGCCTGTATGCATTCTCACCATGCAAGACTCCATTGCTGAACAAAAAGCATGTTCAAGGGCGTTTAAAGCGCACCTGGCAGCAGGATTGTGCTCAGTATACTACATAAACTGTCAGGTGGGCACCACATTACACTGATTAAAATGATACCTTGGTTGATGAAATTCATGCTGTATTTGTTGTGTAATCTTTACTTTCAGTTTGGAGATAATGATATGCTCGTGCTTTGGGGCGCTCTATCTGGTGCTCTGCTTACATATTCATATGTATGCTCTTATGACAGCTCACTGTGCCTTCACTGATCTGCCTCCTATTTTACCTAGCCCCGCACTACTAGATGCATTATGTTAAATAGGAGGCAGGTCAGTGAAGGCATAGTGAGCTGTCATAAGAGCATACAGATGAATATGTAAGCAGAGCACCAGATAGAGCGCTCCCCACAGGCTGCCCCGAAGCACCAGCATATCATTATCTCCAAACTGAAAGTAAAGATTACACAAGAACCACAGGATGGATTTCATCACCCAAGGTATCATTTTAATCAGTGTAATGTCACCCACCTGACAGTGTAAGTAGTTTACTGAGCACAATCCTGCTGACAGGTGCGCTTTAAAGTTAGCTCAACAACATTTAGAAAAGCCTGTTAAATATTGGAAGAATATAATCTGGTCAGATGAGACTAAAATTGAACTCTTTGGATGCCATAATATACACCATGTTTGGATTCCAAAAGGCACTGCATATCACCCCCAAAAACACCATACGAACAATAATTTTGGAGGTGAAAACATCATGGTGTAGGGCTGTTTTTCAGCATACAGCACTGACAAACCTTATATAATTGAAGGGAGGATGAATACACAAATTTACTGAGACATTTTTGATAAAAATCTGCTGCCATCTACCAGAATGATGAAGATGAAACGAGAGTGGACATTTCAGCAAGACAACACACAGCCAAGGAAACTCTCAATTGGTTTCAGAGACAGAAAATAAAGCTGCTAGAAAGGTCCAGCCAATCACCGGACCTGAATCCAATTGAAAATTTATGGAAGGAACTAAAGCTCAGCGTTCAGGGGACTGCTCGATGCTCACTCGAGCATCACTGTGCTCGCCACTGCTCGGTACTCGCCCCAGTATTTCCTGTTTTCTCCGGTGGGAGCTCGGGTCCACTCCCTGCATATTTGGCGCTCTTTAGAGAGCCAATGAACATGCAGGGATTGCCTGTCATGCACTGTAATGCCGTAGCCATGTTGGTTGTGGGCATTACAGTGAATGGCTGGCCGCACAGCATCATCAGGTCTATATAAGACCTGGCGCCGCCATGCTCGTCACAGTCTACCCCGGAAACAGGCAGAGTAGCGAGAGATGCTGCTGAGTCAGGGAGAGATTTGTTTATAGTTAGTATAGGTATTCCACAACATATATATATATCCAACTGAACTAACAGTCCCTCTGAAGACTAATCCAAGCTGCATATATTCAGTGGTGACAGCAGGAGTTAGGCAGGCAGGCAGGGTATGTGGCAGACTGCAGTGCATGATACAGCACAAGAGGGTCCATTGAATGTCCTGTTAGTATAGGTATTCCACAACATATGAATAGTGATGAGCGAGCATGTTCGCTACTGCTCGGTGCTCGCCCGAGCATCTCACTGCTCGACATGCTCGGCGCTCGCCGACTATTTCTGGGGTTGCTCAGCGGGAGCTTGGGTCTCCTCCCTGCGTGTTTGGTGCTCTTTAGAGAGCCAATGAACATGCAGTGATTGCCTGCCACTCACTGTAATGCCGTAGCCATGTTGGTTGTGGCATTACAGTGATTAGCTGGCCGCACAGCGTCATCAGGTCTATATCAGACCTGGCGCCGCCATGCTCGTCACAGTCACTCCGGAATCAGACAGTGTAGGGAGAGCTACTGCTGAGCTAGGGAGAGATTTGTTTGTTTCTAGTTAGTGTATGTGTACAGACTATATTAGAGACACATATCCATCTCAACAAACAGTCCTTCTGAGGACTAATCCATCTGCAGAGATATCAGGCAGGCAGTGTATATAGGCAGGCAGGCGGTGTATATAGGCAGGCAGGGTATATAGCAGACTGCAGTGCACATAGCACAAGAGGCTCCATTCCAGTTCTGCCCTCTGCTGCTGTTAGATATTTCTAGACAAAGGCCAAGATCTCAGGGGCCAGGAATAATATTTTTGGGATCTTAATCCTCATTATTTGCTTAAAAAGCAATACAGAGAACACCATTTTTCTGCGCCATTTGCTTGTTGGCACTGCAGAATACAGCCAGGTCCTTTCCATATTACAGCGCTAAAAATCCAGCTATTTAAAATTGTGTTTTCTCCGTCACACAGATCACATATACGTTTTCAGAAAATACTGCCATTTCTGGCCTCCATTAAAAAAAAAATTTCAGTATGTCAGCAAAGTTTTTGACACCGGTTTGCTGTTCAAAATAGTTACCTACAGGCCAGGTATTTAAAACTGTGTTTTCTCCGTCACACGGATCACATATACGTTTTCAGAAAATACTGCCATTTCTGGCCTCCATTAAAAATTTGTTGCAGTGTGTCAGTGAAGCAATTGACACCAGATTGCTGTTCAAAATAGTTACCTACAGGCCAGTTATTTAAAACTGTGTTTTCTCCGTCACACGGATCACATATATGTTTTCAGAAAATACTGCCATTTCTGGCCTCCATTAAATTTTTTTTTCAGTGTGTCAGCAAAGTTTTTGACATCGGTTTGCTGTTCAAAACAGTTACCTACAGGCCAGGTACTTAAAACTGTGTTTTTTCCGTCACACGGATCACTTATACGTTTTCAGAAAATACTGCCATTTCTGGCCTCCATTAAAAATTTGTTTCAGTGTGTCAGTGAAGCAATTGACACCAGATTTCTGTTCAAAATAGTTACCTACAGGCCAGGCAATAAAAACTGTGTTTTCCCCGTCACACTGATCACATATACAGCACAGACCAAAAGTTTGGACACACCTTCTCATTTATAGATTTTTCTGTATTTTCATGACTATGAAAATTGTACATTCACACTGAAGGCATCAAAACTATGAATTAACATATGTGGAATTATATACTTAACAAAAAAGTGTGAAACAACTGAAAATATGTCTTATATTCTAGGTTCTTCAAAGTAGCCACCTTTTGCTTTGATGACTGCTTTGCACACTCTTGGCATTCTCTTTATGAGCTTCAAGAGGTAGTCACCGGAAATGGTCTTCCAACAATCTTGAAGGAGTTCCCAGAGATGCTTAGCACTTGTTGGCTCTTTTGCCTTCACTCTGCGGTCCAGTTCACCCCAAACTATCTCGATTGGGTTCAGGTCTGGTGACTGTGGAGGCCAGGTCATCTGGCGTAGCACCCCATCACTCTCCTTCTTGGTCAAATAGCCCTTACACAGCCTGGAGGTGTGATTGGGGTCATTGTCCTGTTGAAAAATAAATGATGGTCCAACTAAACACAAACTGGATGGAATAGCATGCCGCTGCAAGATGCTGTGGTAGCCATGCTGGTTCAGTATGCCTTCAATTTTGAATAAATCCTCAACAGTGTCACCAGCAAAGCACCCCCACACCATCACACCTCCTCCTCCATGCTTCACGGTGGGAACCAGGCATGTAGAGTCCATCCGTTCACATTTTCTGCGTCGCACAAAGACATGGTGGTTGGAACCAAAGATCTCATATTTGGACTCATCAGACCAAAGCACAGATTTCCACTGGTCTAATGTCCATTCCTTGTGTTCTTTAGCCCAAACAAGTCTCTTCTGCTTGTTGCCTGTCCTTACCAGTGGTTTCCTAGCAGCTATTTTACCATGAAGGCCTGCTGCACAAAGTCTCCTCTTAACAGTTGATGTGTCTGCTGCTAGAACTCTGTGTGACCTGGTCTCTAATCTGAGCTGCTGTTAACCGGAGATTTCTGAGGCTGGTGACTCGAATAAACTTATCCTCAGAAGCAGAGGTGACTCTTGGTCTTCCTTTCCTGGGACGGTCCTCATGTGAGCCAGTTTCTTTGTAGCGCTTGATGGTTTTTGCAACTGCACTTGGGGACACTTTCAAAGTTTGCCCAAGTTTTCGGACTGACAGACCTTCATTTCTTAAAGTAGTGATGGCTACTCATTTTTCTTTACTTAGCTGCTTTTTTCTTGCCATAATACAAATTCTAACAGTCTATTCAGTAGGACTATCAGCTGTGTATCCACCTGACTTCTGCACAACACAACTGATGGTCCCAACCCCATTTATAAGGCAAGAAATCCCACTTATTAAACCTGACAGGGCACACCTGTGAAGTGAAAACCATTTCCAGTGACTACCTCTTGAAGCTCATCAAGAGAATGCCAAGAGTGTGCAGAGCAGTCATCAAAGCAAAAGGTGGCTATTTTGAAGAACCACGAATGTAAGACAGTTTTTTTCAGTTGTTTCACACTTTTTTGTTAAGTATATAATTCCACATGTGTTAATTCATAGTTTTGATGCCTTCAGTGTGAATGTACAATTTTCATAGTCATGAAAATACAGAAAAATCTATAAATGAGAAGGTGTGTCCAAACTTTTGGTCTGTACTGTACGTTTTCAGAAAATACTGCCATTTCGGATCTTCATTAAAAAATTGTTGCAGTGTGTCAGTGAAGCAATTGACACCAGATTGCTGTTCAAAATAGTTACCTACAGGCCAGGTATATAAAACTGTGTTTTCTGCATCACACGGATCACATATACGTTTTCAGAAAATACTGCCACTTCTGGTCTCCATTAAAAATTTGTTTCAGTGTGTCAGTGAAGCAATTGACACCTGATTGCTGTTCAAAATAGTTACCTACAGGCCAGGTATTTAAAACTGTGTTTTCTGCATCACACGGATCACATATACGTTTTCAGAAAATACTGCCACTTCTGGTCTCCATTAAAAATTTGTTTCAGTGTGTCAGTGAAGCAATTGACACCTGATTGCTGTTCAAAATAGTTACCTACAGGCCAGGTATTTAAAACTGTGTTTTCTCCGTCACACGGATCACATATAGGTTTTCAGAAAATACTGCCATTTCGGATCTTCATTAAAAATTTGCTGCAGTGTGTCAGTGAAGCAATTGACACCTGATTGCTGTTCAAAATAGTTACCTACAGGCCAGGTTTTTAAAACTGTGTTTTCTGCGTCACACAGATCACACGCTCCAAATTCAGTCATTTGTTGTGAGCATGGAAGATATTGTCCTCCATTTAAAATGGGCAAGGCACGTGGCAAGGGACGGGGAACTGGAAGTGATGGTGATGATGGTGCATGCAGAGGCCGAGGCCGTGGGCAAGCTGAAATTGTGCCACAACAAACACCCACATCTTCTCGCTCGACCTTCCTGTCCCAATTAATAGGGGACCGCAGAACACCACTATTGAACACAGAGCAGTGTCAAAAGGTTATTGGTTGGATAGCAGATAATGCTTCCAGTCATTAGCCACCACCACCACCACCTTGTCTTCCACACGGTCAAGTCTCAGTAGCTGTGAGTCTGGACCGCATATTCCTCACCCTAAACCTCCTTCCTCCCACCATGCTGAGTGCCCAGAGACACCTGATCCCACACTTGGACACTCCGAAGATGCCACTTGAAGCGGGGCAAGAGGAGATCGCATGCAGCGATGCCCAAATATTTGAGCAGCCACGGTCACATGAAGGCGACGGTGGGAAAGTGTCCCAAGAGGGGGACGATGATGAGACACAATTGCCAGAAAGTCAGGAGGAGGACCAGAGTGCGGAAGTGGAAGACGAGGTGGTGGATGATATAGTAACTGACCCAACCGGGCAGGAGGACATGCAGAGCGAGGACAGCAGCACAAAGGGGGAGGGAGGCGTAGCAACCCAACAGGCAGGAAGAAGCAGTGTGGTGGCTGCAGAAAGAAGGCAGACAACTGTTCCCTGTAACACCAACACGAAGGAAGTTGCCAGTACAACTGTTAGGTTTTCCCGAGTCTGGTTGTTTTTTAAAGACTCTGCCGATAACCCCAAAAAGGCCATTTGCACCACCTGCCAGGCCAGCATCAGCAGGGGTGTCAAAACGACCAGCCTGACCACAACCAGCATGATCAGGCACATGGCAGCAAAGCACCCGACTTTGTTGGCCGAACTCCAGGGTCCAGGAACAGTGTCTGCGGGTGGCACCATTGCTTCTTCCACTGTTGTGCATGCAAGCCAATCCCCTGTCCTTGGTGCATACGAAGATGCCTCCTGCCCTGCATCTGTCGTTGCACACTCTCAAGTAGCAGTATCAGGAAGCACATCCACGTCCTTGTCCCAGCGCAGTGTTCAGTTGTCCATACCCCAGTCCTTGGAATGCAAGCGCAAATACGCAGCCAAAGCCCAACAGGCCACAGTACTAAATTCCCACATTTCATGACTGCTTGCACTCGAAATGTTGCCTTTTAGGCTGGTGGAGGCGGAAGCATTCCGCAACCTGATGGCGGCGGCCGTCCCTCGGTACTCGGTCCCCAGCCGCCACTATTTCTCCCGGTGAGCCATCCCCACATTACACAACCACAAGTCCCAAAACATTAGCCGTGCTCTCAACAACGCAGTTACCGGGAAAGTCCACCTAACCACGGACACGTGGACAAGTGCTTGTGGGCAGGGACGGTACATCTTGCTGACGGCACACTGGGTTAGCATAGTGGAAGCCGGGACCCAGTCGGACATTGGGACGGAACACGTCCTCACGACGCCGAGGATTGCGGGCCATAGCTCAATCAGGGTTGCCCCCACAGTCTATAGCTCCTGCACCTCATCTTCCTCAGCCTCCTTCTCCTCTTCAGCCTCCATCTCCGAAATGACCACATCAGTCACAAGCTGGAAGCACTGCAGCACTGCCTCGGCCAAGCGGCAACAGGCTGTGCTGAAGCTAATATGCTTAGGTGAGAATCCGCACAATGCTGAAGAGTTGTGGACAGCTTTGAAAGAGCAGGCAGATCTGTGGCTCACACCGCTGAACCTACAGCCTGGCATGGTCGTGTGTGACAATGGCCGGAACCTGGTGGTGGCTCTGAGGCAAGGCGAGCTCACACACGTACCATGCCTGGCCCATGTACTTTACCTCGTGTTTCAGCGGTTTCTCAAATCCTACCTGGAGCTGCCGGATCTGCTTGTTAAAGTATGCTGCCTGTGTGCCCATTTTAGAAAGTCACCTACAGTTTCCACTGCCCTTGCCGTGTTACAGCAGCGTTTGCAGCTTTCGGTTCACAGACTGGTATGTGATGTCCCCACACGTTGGAACTCTACACTGCAGATGTTGGGAAGGATTTGTGAAGAGGGCAGTTGTTAAGTAACAGCATTAGAGATGAGCGGTGTTCGACTAGAACTGTTCGCCAATCTCAAATTCGAGCTGTTTTGGGCGGTGTTCGAGTTGTTCGACGAACCCGAACGATTTGCAAAAAATTCGGCTGTTCGAGGTTATGTTCGATAACTGTTCGTGCACCAAAAGCGTGTCCTGCATGTCTGGTGCTATTTAGAGCACCAATCATGCAGGGATTGTCTGCCACTCACTGTAATGCCACAGCCATGGTGGTTGTGGCATTACAGTGATTGCCCAAATCGATGGGAACAGTGCCAACAGTGAAACATGAAAAGCCGGCAATTCAGCAGCGGCATACACCTGTACCCGACAAATTAGAACCGAAAGAATAGAGCTTCACACATAGATTAGATAGATATAAACAAGTCAGTCACATATATACGAAGTACAGTGACAGTGCTGCTTACTGTACTTGTCATTTAGCGTAAAGGATTTATCAAAAAAAATAATAGTGTTTTCATGCACCGTCTCTTTAAGAAAGCCGGCCGGCAATTCAGCAGCGGTACCCGACAATTTATAACAGACAGAATAGAGCTTCACACATAGATTAGATAGATAGAAACATGTCAGTCACATATATATGAAGTACAGTGATAGTGTTGGTTACTGTACTTGTCATTTAGTATTAAAATAAAGGATTTATTATTAAAAAAATTGGCGTGGGGTTCCCCTTAATTTTAGGCTCTAGCGGAGGTTAAGCAGACGGCTGGGGCAGATGTTTGAAGCCTGGGAAGGGGGTAATACCCACGGAGCTTCCCAGGCTACTAATATCAGCCCCCAGCTGAATACATAGCCTTTACTAGCTATTAAAATGGGGGACCCCCCAAAAAAAATGACGTGGGGTCCCCCCTAATTTAATAGCTAGCAAAGGCTAGGCAGACAGCTGGGGGCTGATATTAATAGCCCAGGAAGGGAGCCATGAATATTGGCCCCCTCCCAGGCTAGAAACACCAGCCGTCAGCCGCCCCAGAAATGGCGCATTCATAGGATGCGCCAATTCTGGCACTTAGCCTCGCTCTTCCACGCTGCCCTGGTGCGGTGGCAGGGGGTAATAGGGTTGGGGTTGATGTCAGCTTATAATGCCAGCTGACATCAAGCCCAGGTTAGTAATGGAGAGGCGTCTATAAGACACCCCCATTACTAACCCCATAGTCAAAGTTAAAAAAAACACAAACACCCAGAATAAAGTCCTTTAATTGAAATAAAGACACAATCCTTTATTGTTCTAAATTAAACCATACTTACCGTCACGCCCATTCCAGCTGAAGCCAACGATCTCCTGCAATAAAAGAAAAATAATAAAGCAACCTCATCCTCACCTTTCCATGGTTCCCACGACAGCTTCAGCTCTGCTACATCGAGATGACAGGCTGGACCGCAGCAGAACGCTGCCATCCAGCCTCTCATCCCGCAGACACTGAGAAGCGCAGGCTTGCTTGCGCTGCTCAGCGTCTCTCTGTGACGACATCCAGATGAGCCGAGTTCATGTCCAATGAACTCGGCTCACCTCATGCACGTCACTGACAGCGTGGGAAAATTCTCAAGCTGAAGCGGTGAGTGCAGGAGAATTCTCCCACGCTGTCAGTGACGTGCATAAGGTGAGCTCATGTCCAATGAACTCAGCTCACCTCCTGCACGTCACTGTCAGCGTGGGAGAATTCTCCTGCACTCAGCGCTTCAGCGTGAGAATTCTCCCACGCTGAAGCGCTGAGTGCAGGAGAATTTTCCCACGCTGTCAGTGACGTGCATAAGGTGAGCTCATGTCCAATGAACTCAGCTCACCTCCTGCACGTCACTGACAGCGTGGGAGAATTCTCCTGCACTCAGCGCTTCAGTGTGAGAATTCTCCCACGCTGAAGCGCTGAGTGCAGGAGAATTTTCCCACGCTGTCAGTGACGTGCATGAGGTGAGCCGAGTTCATTGGACATTAACTCGGCTCATCTGGATGCCCTCACAGAGAGACACTGTGGAGCGCAAGCAAGCCTGCGCTTCTCAGTGTCTGCGGGATGACAGGCTGGATGGCAGCGTTCTGCTGCGGTCCAGCCTGTCATCTCGATGTAGCAGAGCTGAAGCTGTCATGGGAACCATGGAAAGGTAAGGATGATGTTGCTTTATTATTTTTCTTTTATTTTAGGAGATCGTTGGCTTCAGCTGGAATGGGCGTGATGGTAAGTATGGTTTAATTTAGAACAATAAAGAATTGTGTGTTTATTTCAATTAAAGGACTTTTTTCTGGGTGTTGTGTTTTTTTTAAATACTTTACTAGAAATTCATGGTGGTCATGTCTAATATTGGCGTGACCCCATGAATTTCGGGCTTAGGGCCAGCTGATAATGCCAAGCTGGCCCTAACCCCTTTATTACCCAGTGAGCCACCGCATCAGGGCCCTGGATGAGTTGGGTACAGCGCCAGAAGATGGCGCTTCTATGAACGCGCCATTTTCCGGGGTGGCTGCGGACTGCAATTTGCAGCGGGGGTGGCCCAGAAAGCTTGGGCCTCCCTGCGCTGCGGATTCCAGCCCCCAGCTGCCTAGTTGTACCTGGCTGGACACAAAAACAGGGCGAAGCCCCACGTCAATTTTCTTTAAATTATTTCATGAAATAATTAAGAAAAAAAGGGCTTCCCTATATTGTTGTGTCCGGCCAGGTACAAATAGGCAGCTGGTGGTTGGGGGCAGCCCGTTCCTGCCTGCTGTACCTGGCTGGACACAAATATAGTGCAAAGCCCCACGTCAATTTTTTTTAAATTATTTCACGAATTTCCTGAAATAATTAAAGAAAATTGAAGTGGGGCTTCGCACTATATTTGTGTCCAGCCAGGTACAGCAGGCAGGAACGGGCTGCCCCCATCCACCAGCTGCCTATTTGTACCTGGCCGGACACAACAATATAGGGAAGCCCTTTTTTTCTTAATTATTTCATGAATTTCATGAAATAATTAAAAAAATTGAAGTGGGGCTTCGCACTATATTTGTGTCCAGCCAGGTACAGCAGGCAGGAACGGGCTGCCCCCAACCACCAGCTGCCTATTTGTACCTGGCCGGACACAACAATATAGGGAAGGCCTTTTTTTCTTAATTATTTCATGAATTTCATGAAATAATTAAAAAAAAAGTACGTGGGGCTTCGCCCTATTTTTGTGTCCAGCCAGGTACAACTAGGCAGCTGGGGGCTGGAATCTGCAGCGCAGGGAGGCCCAAGCTTTCTGGGCCCCCCCCCCGCTACAAATTGCAGTCCGCAGCCACCCCGGAAAATGGCGCGTTCATAGAAGCGCCATCTTCTGGCGCTGTACCCAACTCATCCAGGGCCCTGGTGCGGTGGCTCACTGGGTAATAAAGGGGTTAGGGCCAGCTTGGTATTATCAGCTGGCCCCAAGCCCAAAATTCATGGGGTCACGCCAGTATTAGACATGACCGCCATGAATTTCTAGTAAAGTATTTAAAAAAAACACAACACCCAGAATAAAGTCCTTTAATTGAAATAAAGACACAATTCTTTATTGTTCTAAATTAAACCATACTTACCATCACACCCATTCCAGCTGAAGCCAACGATCTCCTGCAATAAAAGAAAAATAATAAACCAACCTCATCCTTACCTTTCCATGGTTCCCAAGACAGCTTCAGCTCTGCTACATCGAGATGACTGGCTGGACCGCAGCAGAACGCTGCCATCCAGTCTGTCATCCCGCAGACACTGAGAAGCGCAGGCTTGCTTGCGCTCCTCACTGTCTCGCTGTGACGGCATCCAGATGAGCCGAGGTCATGTCCAATGAACTCGGCTCACCTCATGCACGTCACTGACAGCGTGGGAAAATTCTCACGCTGAAGTGCTGAGTGCAGGAGAATTCTCCCACGCTGTCAGTGATGTGCATGAGGTGAGCTCATGTCCAATGAACTCAGCTCACCTCCTGCACGTCACTGTCAGCGTGGGAGAATTCTCCTGCACTCAGCGCTTCAGCGTGAGAATTCTCCCACGCTGAAGCGCTGAGTGCAGGAGAATTTTCCCACGCTGTCAGTGACGTGCATAAGGTGAGCTCATGTCCAATGAACTCAGCTCACCTCCTGCACGTCACTGACAGCGTGGGAGAATTCTCCTGCACTCAGCGCTTCAGTGTGAGAATTCTCCCACGCTGAAGCGCTGAGTGCAGGAGAATTTTCCCACGCTGTCAGTGACGTGCATGAGGTGAGCCGAGTTCATTGGACATTAACTCGGCTCATCTGGATGCCCTCACAGAGAGACACTGTGGAGCGCAAGCAAGCCTGCGCTTCTCAGTGTCTGCGGGATGACAGGCTGGATGGCAGCGTTCTGCTGCGGTCCAGCCTGTCATCTCGATGTAGCAGAGCTGAAGCTGTCATGGGAACCATGGAAAGGTAAGGATGATGTTGCTTTATTATTTTTCTTTTATTTCAGGAGATCGTTGGCTTCAGCTGGAATGGGCGTGATGGTAAGTATGGTTTAATTTAGAACAATAAAGAATTGTGTGTTTATTTCAATTAAAGGACTTTTTTCTGGGTGTTGTGTTTTTTTTAAATACTTTACTAGAAATTCATGGTGGTCATGTCTAATATTGGCGTGACCCCATGAATTTCGGGCTTAGGGCCAGCTGATAATGCCAAGCTGGCCCTAACCCCTTTATTACCCAGTGAGCCACCGCATCAGGGCCCTGGATGAGTTGGGTACAGCGCCAGAAGATGGCGCTTCTATGAACGCGCCATTTTCCGGGGTGGCTGCGGACTGCAATTTGCAGCGGGGGTGGCCCAGAAAGCTTGGGCCTCCCTGCGCTGCGGATTCCAGCCCCCAGCTGCCTAGTTGTACCTGGCTGGACACAAAAACAGGGCGAAGCCCCACGTCAATTTTCTTTAAATTATTTCATGAAATAATTAAGAAAAAAAGGGCTTCCCTATATTGTTGTGTCCGGCCAGGTACAAATAGGCAGCTGGTGGTTGGGGGCAGCCCGTTCCTGCCTGCTGTACCTGGCTGGACACAAATATAGTGCGAAGCCCCACGTCAATTTTTTTTCAATTATTTCATGAATTTCCTGAAATAATTAAAAAAAATTGAAGTGGGGCTTCGCACTATATTTGTGTCCAGCCAGGTACAGCAGGCAGGAACGGGCTGCCCCCATCCACCAGCTGCCTATTTGTACCTGGCCGGACACAACAATATAGGGAAGCCCTTTTTTTCTTAATTATTTCATGAATTTCATGAAATAATTAAAAAAAATCGAAGTGGGGCTTCGCACTATATTTGTGTCCAGCCAGGTACAGCAGGCAGGAACGGGCTGCCCCCAACCACCAGCTGCCTATTTGTACCTGGCCGGACACAACAATATAGGGAAGGCCTTTTTTTCTTAATTATTTCATGAATTTCATGAAATAATTAAAAAAAAAGTACGTGGGGCTTCGCCCTATTTTTGTGTCCAGCCAGGTACAACTAGGCAGCTGGGGGCTGGAATCTGCAGCGCAGGGAGGCCCAAGCTTTCTGGGCCCCCCCCCCGCTACAAATTGCAGTCCGCAGCCACCCCGGAAAATGGCGCGTTCATAGAAGCGCCATCTTCTGGCGCTGTACCCAACTCATCCAGGGCCCTGGTGCGGTGGCTCACTGGGTAATAAAGGGGTTAGGGCCAGCTTGGTATTATCAGCTGGCCCCAAGCCCAAAATTCATGGGGTCACGCCAGTATTAGACATGACCGCCATGAATTTCTAGTAAAGTATTTAAAAAAAACACAACACCCAGAATAAAGTCCTTTAATTGAAATAAAGACACAATTCTTTATTGTTCTAAATTAAACCATACTTACCATCACACCCATTCCAGCTGAAGCCAACGATCTCCTGCAATAAAAGAAAAATAATAAACCAACCTCATCCTTACCTTTCCATGGTTCCCAAGACAGCTTCAGCTCTGCTACATCGAGATGACTGGCTGGACCGCAGCAGAACGCTGCCATCCAGTCTGTCATCCCGCAGACACTGAGAAGCGCAGGCTTGCTTGCGCTCCTCACTGTCTCGCTGTGACGGCATCCAGATGAGCCGAGGTCATGTCCAATGAACTCGGCTCACCTCATGCACGTCACTGACAGCGTGGGAAAATTCTCACGCTGAAGTGCTGAGTGCAGGAGAATTCTCCCACGCTGTCAGTGATGTGCATGAGGTGAGCTCATGTCCAATGAACTCAGCTCACCTCCTGCACGTCACTGACAGCGTGGGAAAATTCTCCTGCAATCAGCGCTTCAGCGTGAGAATTTTCCCACGCTGTCAGTGACGTGCATGAGGTGAGCCGAGTTCATTGGACATGAGCTCGGCTCATCTGGATGTCGTCACAGAGAGACGCTTAGCAGCGCAAGCAAGCCTGCGCTTCTCAGTGTCTGCGGGATGACAGGCTGGATGGCAGCGTTCTGCTGCGGTCCAGCCTGTCATCTCGATGTAGCAGAGGTGAAGCTGTCGTGGGAACCATGGAAAGGTAAGGATGAGGTTGCTTTATTATTTTTCTTTTATTGCAGGAGATCGTTGGCTTCAGCTGGAATGGGCGTGATGGTAAGTATGGTTTAATTTAGAACAATAAAGGATTGTGTCTTTATTTCAATTAAAGGACTTTATTCTGGGTGTTTGTGTTTTTTTTAACTTTGACTATGGGGTTAGTAATGGGGGTGTCTTATAGACGCCTCTCCATTACTAACCTGGGCTTGATGTCAGCTGGCATTATAAGCTGACATCAACCCCAACCCTATTACCCCCTGCCACCGCACCAGGGCAGCGTGGAAGAGCGAGGCTAAGTGCCAGAATTGGCGCATCCTATGAATGCGCCATTTCTGGGGCGGCTGACGGCTGGTGTTTCTAGCCTGGGAGGGGGCCAATATTCATGGCTCCCTTCCTGGGCTATTAATATCAGCCCCCAGCTGTCTGCCTAGCCTTTGCTAGCTATTAAATTAGGGGGGACCCCACGTCATTTTTTTTGGGGGGTCCCCCATTTTAATAGCTAGTAAAGGCTATGTATTCAGCTGGGGGCTGATATTAGTAGCCTGGGAAGCTCCGTGGGTATTACCCCCTTCCCAGGCTTCAAACATCTGCCCCAGCCGTCTGCTTAACCTCCGCTAGAGCCTAAAATTAAGGGGAACCCCACGCCAATTTTTTTAATAATAAATCCTTTATTTTAATACTAAATGACAAGTACAGTAACCAACACTATCACTGTACTTCATATATATGTGACTGACATGTTTCTATCTATCTAATCTATGTGTGATGCTCTATCTTTCTGTTCTAAATTGTCGGGTTCCCCTGCTGAATTGCCGGCCGGCTTTTTTAAAGAGACAGTGCATGAAAACACTATTATTTTTTTAAATAAATCCTTTACACTAAATGACAAGTACAGTAAGCAACACTATCACTGTACTTATTATATATGTGACTGACATGTTTCTATCTATCTAATCTATGTGTGAAGCTCTATTCTTTCTGTTCTAAATTGTCGGGTACAGATGCTGAATTGCCGGCCGGCTTTTTTAAAGAGACGGTGCATGAAAACACTAATATTTTTTTTAATAAATCATTTACACTAAATGACAAGTGCAGTAACCAACACTGTCACTGTGCTTCTTATATGTGTGACTGACATGTTTCTATCTATCTAATCTATGTGTGATGCTCTATTCCTTCTTGTCTAAATTGTCGGGTACCGGTGTATGCCGCTGCTGAATTTGCCGGCCGGCTTTTTTAAAGAGAGTGTCTTCTCAGCAGTTTGTCAGCTTTTGGACACCTTTGCAGGTGTTTTCTATGTGTTTCTATGTGTTTTTGTTTGCCTGCCATTGGTTTTAACGGTGTTCGACGGTGTTCTAAGGTGTTCGACGAACAGTTCGACGAACAGTTCCTCGAACATCCCGGTGTTCGACGAACCGAACCGAACCCGAACACTACGGGGGTGGCTCAACACTAAACAGCATCAACAAGGCCGTCGGTATTCAGTTCAGACTCCACACATAAGACCTCAGGAGTGGACATAGATGTCAGACATATGTACCATCCTCCAAAACTTTGAGGACTCCAGCAAGATGGTGAGTGGCGATGATACCATAATTAGCGTCAGCATCCCGCTTCTCTGTCTTCTGAAATGCTCTCTGCTCACAATCAAAGAGGATGCATTGCAGGAGGAGCACGATGAGATGGAGCAAGGAACCATACAGGGTGATTACACACAGCCCAGCCTCATCTCATCCCAACGTGGATTGGGTGACAATGAGGAAGAGGAGGAAGGACAGGAGCTAGTTTCATGCGCTATAGATGGTACTACCTGCACAACTGTCATACCATTTGTTCAGCGTGGATGGCCAAAGGACAGAGAGGAGGAGGAGGAGAGCATGGTCAGTCATCCTCTTGGTGAGGACACGGAAGTCTTGCCTGTTAGTAGTCTGGCACGCATGGCTGAGTTTATGTTACGCTGCCTTTCCCATGACCCTCGCGTTCTCAAAATTTTGGGTGACAGTCATTACTGGTTGGTGACACTTCTAGACCCACGCTACAAGGAGAACTTAATATCTCTTATTCCTGAGGCGGACAGGTCTACAAAAATAGGGCAGTACCAGAAGGCCCTTGTTGCGGAACTATAAAAAAAATTCCCATCTGAAAACGCTGGCGGCAGAGGTCACAGTTTGTTAAGGAGTACAGGCGAGAGAGACACAAATGCAATCCAGCAGAGGCAGGGGAACACTGTCAATGTTCTGGGACAGTTTTCTCAGATCCTCCCATCGCACAGGCCCTGAAGTGCGGGGTACTCTCGCAAGGAGTGCAAAGTTTGGGAAGATGCTGAGAGAGTACCTTGCAGACCATACCAACGTCCTCCGTGATTCCTCTGTGCCTTTTAATTATTGGGTATCCAAGCTGGATACGTGGAATGAACTGGCTCTCTACGCCTTGGAGGTCCTGGCCTGCCCTCCCGCCAGCGTTTTATCAGAGCAGGTTTTTAGTGCCGCTGGTGGAATAATAACTGATAAGCGCTTCCACCTGTCAACTGAAAATGCTGACAGGCTGACTCTTATAAAAATGAACAAGGGCTGGATTGGGCCAGACTTCTCAACACCACCGAATGATAGCAGCGTAACATAAACTCAAATCCAGTGTCTTTTTTGGGAGGTGTATTCCCATGCACCTCTTCACACCCACACATCGGTATACGCTTCCTGATTTTGGCTATTTGCTCTTGTCCTCCTCCTTCTCTTCATCCTCCACCACCATATCACCAGGGTGACCGTGGTCCGTGATGCAACACCCACGTAATTTTTTTAAAGGGTGTTTATGATGCCCATAAAAAAAAATTATACAGTATGTTCATGTATACCCCCCAGGGGTAAATGTTTGCAGCCCATACACTTAGTGCATGGGCATTCCAAGTATAGGAGACCCGCTCCTTTCTAAAGGGAACATTTTTTTATGAGGCCCTCTAAGTCTCTTCCAAGGGGCATTGGAGTGCCCCCCAATTTTTGGCAGCCCTTGCACTCACTGCATAGGCCAACACTATGGGAGACCCTCTCGTTTCTAATGAGAATATGACGTTACTGTGGCCCTGCTCTATGTGTCTTTAAATTTTTAGTGGGGTTTTTCCTAAAATTGGTCAGCCATTGGACTCACTGCATACCGTATAACTGTATAGCAGACTCTCTCCTTTCTAATAGGAATTTGTCGTTACTGTGGCCCTGCTCTACGTGTCTTTAAATTCTTAGTGGGGTTTTTCCTAAAATTGGTCAGCCGTTGGATTCACTGCATACCCTATAACTGTATAGCAGACTCTCTCCTTTCTAATGGGAATTTGTCGTTACTGTGGCCCTGCTCTATGTGTCTTTAAATTTTTAGTGGGGTTTTTTCAAAAATTGGTCAGCCGTTGGACTCACTGCATACCCTATAACTGTATAGCAGACCTTCTCCTTTCTAAATGGAATTTGTCGTTACTGTGGCACTGCTCTATGTGTTTTAAAAATCTTAGTGGGGTTTTTCCCAAATTTTGGCAGCCATTGCAGTCACAGAATGAGCATTACCACTATAGGAGACCTGCTCCTTTATAATGGGAACATTTTTTTTTTACTGAAACCCTCCTCTATGTCTCTTCAAAGGGGTATTGGGTTGCGTCCAAATCAAATTTTTGGCAGCCCTTGCAGTCACTGGATACGCAATAACAGTTTAGGAGACCCACTTGTTAATAATGGGAACAACAAAGCATAGCCAGCTGATGGCTCTCTAACAATAGCGAGGGCCGACTGCTGGCCCTTTAAGAATAGTAAGGGCCACCTGATGACCCTATAAAAATAGGCTTTTTGACTTTCAGAGTCCCTCCATTATAAATAAAACAGGATGTCTCTGATGTGTCACAGACCACATTGCCAGATAAGGTTGTAAAATGTTAAAATGACATTTCCCGGTGAATGCATTTGTCACGGTTGAAAGCAATGCAAAAGTGAAAAAATGCATAAAAAACGCTGCATGTGAACATAGCCCAAGGTGAGGAGGAACATTTTTGTTTTTGTATACTTATTTTGCCTTATATACAAGTCATTACCCTGGAAAGGATGTTCCTTAACATATTTCCCAGGAAAATCCATTTTGGTTTCATTTTTGTATGTTTTATTGTGAGTCCGTAAAAATGGCGTAATACCTCTGACAACATTGTTGACAGCAGTGACCTGGGAGTCAAAAATGCTTCCAGGGGTCTTCCCCATGCTGTTCCCATATCATTTGAGCATTGTTCCCATCGATTTGGGCAATTTTTAGGTCCTCTGCAGACTGCCAGGGGGGGGGGGGCGGGGGCGCCAGAAAAATGCTCGAGTTTCTCATAGACTTACATTGGGGTCGTTACTCGGACCGAGCACTCAAGCATTCCAACTTGTTCAACTCGAACAACGAGTACCCGAGCATTTTAGTGCTCGCTCATCACTAATAGTTAGATAATAAACAGATTAATATAATAAAAAGAAAGCAAGAATGAAAGAGAAAGAGAAAGAAAGATATAAATAGTATACTGTATATATACAGTATATACACACATGGTCAAAATTGTTGGTACCCCTCGTTTAATGAAAGAAAAACCCACAATGATCACAGAAATAACTTGAATCTGACAAAAGTAATAATAAATTAAAAATCTATGAAAATTGAACAAATGAAAGTCAGACATTGCTTTTCTGCTTCCACAGAATTAAAAAAAAATAAACTCATGAAATAGGCCTGCACAGAAATGATGGTTCCCCTGAAAATAATGTGACAAAAGGGACATGTTTAATCAAGTTGTGTCCACTAATTAGCATCACAGGTGTCTACAATCTTGTAAGCAGTCAGTGGGCCAGTATATAGGGCTACAGATGCTCACTGTGCTGTTTGGTGACATGGTGTGTACCACACTCAACATGGACCAGAGGAAGCAAAGGGAAGAGTTGTCTCAGGAGATTAGAAAGAAAATTATAGACAAGCATGTTAAAGGTAAAAGTTATAAGACCATATCCAAGCAGCTTGATGTTCCTTTGATTACAGTTGCACATATTATTCAGAAATTTAAGATCCATGGGGCTGTAGCCAACCTCCCTGGACGTGGCCGCAGGAGGAAAATTGAGGACAAATCAAAGAGATGGATAATACGAATGGTAACAAAAGAGCCCAGGATAACTTCCAAAGAAATTAAAGGTCAACTTCAAGCTCAAGGAACATCAGTGTCAGATCGCACCATCCATCCTTTGTTTGATCCAAAGTGGACTTCATGGGAGATGACCAAGAAGAACACCATTGTTGAAAAAAAATCATAAAAAAAGCCAGACTGGAATTTGCCAAAATACATGTTGACAAGCCACAAAGCTTCTGGGAGAATGTCCTATGGACAGATGAGACAAAAATGGAAGTTTTTGGCAAGGCACATCAGCTCTCATGTTCACAGATGGAAAAATGAAGCATATCAAGAAAAGAACACTGTCCCTACTGTGAAACATGGAGGAGGCTCTGTTATGTTCTGGGGCTGCTTTGCTGCATCAGGCACAGGGTGTCTTGAATCTGTGCAGGGTACAATGAAATCTCAAGACTATCAAGGGATTCTAGAGAGAAATGTGCTGCCCAGTGTCAGAAAACTTGGTCTCAGTCACAGGTCATGGGTCTTGCAACAGCATAATGACCCAAAACACACAGCTAAAAACACCCAAGAATGGCTAAGAGGAAAACATTGGACTATTCTGAAGTTTAATTTTTTTTAAAAAATTCTGTGAAAGCAAGGTTGAAAAGCAATGGCTGACATTCATTTGTTCAGTTTCATAGATTTTTAATTTATTATGACTTTTGTCAGATTCAAGTTATTTCTGTGACCATTGTGGGTTTTTCTTTCATTAAACGAGGGGTACCAACAATTTTGACCATGTGTGTATATATATATATATATATATATATATATATATATATGCTGTGTACAAAAGATAAAAGGAGGAATGAATAGATCTCAAAGACAGATTCAATATATGTCGATAGATTGATTTATGATAGCGATAGATAGATAGATAGATAGATAGATAGATAGATAGATAGATAGATAGATAGATGGACACTAAAACAAAAAGATACAAAGATAGATAAATGTATAGATGAATAAATTGGATAAAACCAGATAGATTCAAGATACGTAGCCAGATGTTAAACAGATATACTGTAGATAGATAGATAGATAGATAGATAGAAAGAAAGATGGATAGATTTGATAAAAACAAATAGATTTGAGATATGTAGCCAGATGTTAGATAGATAGATAGATAGATAGACAGATAAACAGTATAGATAATAGATAGATAGAAGAAAGAAAAAAAAAAGATAGATAAATGTATATGGATAAATTTGATAAAATTCGAGTAGATTGAAAGATTCAAGATACATAGCCAGATGCTATACAGATAGATATAGATAGATAGATTGATTGAAGTTAAGAAACATGGATAGATTTGATAAAAACAGATAGATTCGAGGAGATATGTAGCCAGATGCTATATAGATCGATCAATCAATAGATAGATACGCTTGTAGATAGATAGATGATAGATAGATAGATAGATAGATAGATAGATAGATAGATGATAGCTAGATAGATAGATATGAGCTAGCCATAACTATAGCTAGATAGTAGACACCATATAACACATGCAGTGACAGGAATACATGATGGCCTACATGCACACATGTCATCCTTCCATCTCTGGATACTACTGTCCCCCTTCATGTTTTCCTATGTACAGATACTGGTGTAGCCACTGTGTAGGCTCCAATAAACCCTTAATGAGACTGTATGATGTACTATGGAGTCACAGCGAGAAGTGGGAATAGCACGGGGACAGATGTGGTGAGAAATGTACACAGAAATCTATGTGTAACATGTACAGAGAAGGATGCTGACAGGGGAGGGGACCAAAGATGGAGTGAGACAGAAATGTTTGTACAGAAAGAGGAGGAGAGGTGGATGAAGCAGGCGAAGGATGGAGAGAGAGAGAGGAGGGAGTGGGTGAAGGAGAATAGAGGGAGGAGATAGGGAGATGGAGGGACACAGAAGAAATGATAGCAAAGACGGGAGAACACAATGGTGGAGGTGAAGCATCAATAAGACACTGAGCCGAGTGTCTGCTCTGAGGGCAGGGAATGGCAGACAGGAGAAGAGACAGCTGAGATGAAAGAGAGAGTGCTAGGGTAAAGAGATTTACATCTAACTAAGGGTTAAAAGGAGTGAGGGGGAGGGAAGAAGGGAGGGAGAGAGGAGAGAGGGAGAGAGAGAGCAAGGGAGGGAGAGACAGAGGAGGGGCAGGGAGCTGGAGACCGAAACAGCCCCACAATCTCTCATTTATTTTCTTTGTTATTTCTTTACGTGGGATACAAAATTACAAGAAGAGCGGTGGCAGAGAACATCTCCATTCCAGAGACGAAAAGAGACAGATAGAAAGGAAAAGAGAGACCTCCAGTCAGTGCTCACCCAATCTACTAGAGAAGGAATGTGAGAGAGGAGAAGAGACAGGCAGCTCGTGAGAGACAGACAAGGATAACCGACACGGGGACATCACCAAGACGGGCGCTGTGAAAGCGATAGACGGGTACATATCATCCCTACAAGATGGAGAGGACCAGAAGAGACCTCAGATAGCCACCGAGATAGCCGTGAAGAGAGGACAGGACCAATAATGAGATGATAGAGGGCTGCTCACAATATTAGGAGTAGTGAAGACATACAAGGGGTTCGGCTGCTTTTCCACCTCATTCTCCCCGTTCACTGGAAATCATATTTAATATGATGGATGTCAAGACTGCTGCTCTCAGACAATCGGATACAAGTGGCCACTGAGTGACTACCTAGCAGGTGCAGCATTAGGAAAAAAGACAATTACCCAGTACCCTGGAGAGCGACTGGGCCACCCGGGGATAGGAGGCTGTTGGACAATTGACAGTGACTGGTTACTACTCGGGTTAAGAGAGTACTAGCCCACTGGAGAGAACTAGACAAGAGGGCTAATATCTCCTGACAGGTGGGGGATGCACAAATCCCATGTGGTCGTAGTACGTACACGAATTTGATGACCCCCCCCCCTTTCCAAATACCAGAAATCCTGCAATGACTAGTCCATGGGAAAGTCTTTGAAAATGGCCAGGCCATAGGGATACAATTCTGGCTAGTGTGTACGAAGACGGTCTTCCATCCTGCAGTTAGCAGGAATTCACAATGAATCGCAGCTTGGAGAAGAATCATCAATCCTAAAAAGCCAGCAGTGGCTACTAGCACGGAAAGCATAAGGACAAGGAATCCCACTGACCTATGGCAAGGCCCAGCAAATGCAAACATGGCAAATCCAAACCGAGTGCTTACCACGGCAGCTAAGACATGTCCGAGAAGCTAAGAGGGACAGAAGAAGGACTGCTGTTCTGGTGAGAAATGTACCGAACCATCTGGAATTGGCCAGATTATTGCCAGATCTTGTGTATATAAAGCAACTCTATTTTCCAGATTACTGATATAGTGCCACACAGATCCATCCACCAACAGAATCGGGAGCAGCCATACTGGACAGGTGGCCATATTCCTTTACAAGAGGCTGGCTTATTCACAGTCCTCCAAATACGTGGACAACCGTCCTGTTGACAGAAGGCCAGTATTCTCTTTCCATCCTTGGACAGTGGCAATAAGGCGCAAGAGGAGGGGCCTAACGATTAGGCTCCACCCCTGTGGGATCATGTCCATGGCAGGTGGTCTTCTTGGGGAAAATCGGTGACCAGGCTTAACCCCAATCCTCCAAAATCATAAACATCTGGGGGAAAAAAAAGACAACATTATAAGGTGAGAAACATTCTACATCTGCAGAGGCATGCAGCGTATACCATCGTGTGCGTTCATATACATACGTGTGTGTACGGACACACAACCACACACATATATACATCTACATTGTATAAACGGCAGTATGGGGTCAGTTTCTGCAAGAGTCAGTGGGATTTTTAATATCCATCTATTCACTACTGTATGTCTGCAAAATAAATGCATGTTGATTCGGGATATTGATCTGTATGCTATATATTAAAATGTTTATGATCACAAATATATATGGATAGAAGAAGGAGGCCAGGTTTAGGTATAAACTTTATCTATCTATTTGTCTGTCTGTATATCTAATATGTATGTATATATCAATGCATCTCATACCTATATATCTTTTAATCTATCAGTCTTATAGCTATCTGTCTAGCTATTTATCTGGCTCGTATCTATTTATTTATCTATTCATCTATCTATTCTATCACATATCTATCTGTCTCTGTCTATTTGTCTATCTAGTCATACATCTCATATCTATCCATGTATGTATTTATCCGTCTCATATCCGTCTCCGCGTCTTGTACAATATTGTTCTGTAGGCAGCCCATACAGGCCATCTGGCCTCTTATTTCTGGATGTCAGTCTGCTTCACTGCAAGGCAACCTATGTTATTTCCATGCAGGGATTCACTCTCTACTGAGTGGTCAATTAGAAATTTATGAAAAGGTGGTCTTTCACGAAAGGATGTCTCACGCTGGTGGAAGCAGCCTGCTTCATGGCATAATACTCTTATTTGCTTCTCCCCGACACAATGCGAAGCATGGCCAATCTCATTTATTGAATATACATCCATTTGAAAGCAATCTCATTATTTGCTAGACCACGGTATATTATTATGATCTGCACAGTCCCAGTTCCTCTTTCTTTTTTTTTTCGACAGCAGTGAGAGTCTTATCTGTTTGTTTGGGTTTTATTTCATTTTGACGACTTAGACAATTTTCTCAACCTGGAAAGTAGCCCGTTGCTTCCATCTTCAGTTGGTTCTTGATCTTGGTTTATACCTATTGAAAATTAGAATCGAGATCCTTGACATATGTCCTGCTTCTTGTCCCAGCTTTGTTGTCAAGTTTCCAGTTCTAGGGCACTGCAACCCTGGTAGGTATAAGACCAAGTAATGACCATTATTGGGGTAGAAGCCTTTGGTTCTTAGTACATGGTCATAAAAAAAGATTTATAGACTTTGCAGAGTATGTAATTACCCGACCAAAGAATCCTCTTCTTGGATGGTGATGACAGTAGATGGGATTTTGGTAGATCACTCATTTCAGGTGCTGTCAGAAGAAGACAACACTTTGCAAAGGAATCTTATTATAAGAAAATCTGTCTATAATGGACAACCGAAAAATGCCATAATTGGAAGAAGAAATTGTCTAGTCCAAGAAAATGTGACTTTTTTGACAAACATCTGTTATTTATCAAGAAACCTGTAAGGAGTAGGTTCTCGAAGACTATACCAATTGTGGCATTGCAATTGTATATATCATTCATGGGCAGTGTTACCATCACTCATTAAAATCAGTGTCACTCACTGGTAATAACCTTAGTCAATTACTCACTGGAAAAGTAACCCAGGGAAAAAAATGTAGTGTCACTCATTAAAAGATAATATGACACAGTAGATGGTAGGATGACATAGCCATAGAAGAAGGTAAACCTCACTATTGTAAAATGTTGAGAAGCCAGAATGTAAAATTACTCATTGGAATGTGAACTCTTTCAATGAAGTAGAACCACACATGGAACATTAGATCAGTCTTGGGTACTGATTCAGTTTGGGTGAAATTTAAAGAATTGGCCGAAGACGCATAGTGTGGAAAACCTAGGCTCTAATGCAAAATCTGTAAAAGTGTCTACTAAAGAACTCATGCCTCTTATAGTCCTTTAATTTGGCAGAGGGGTCTTTAGGCACAAAACTCGAGTGACGTTTAAAACCTCTGTACCTCGTTTTGGTTATACCACTGATTGGATTGTAAAGCATACTGTCAACAGACTCTGCTTTTAGTATAGCCGAAAAATTTCCTTCGCACTAACACTGGAGACCAGGACATTGATGTGTGCTATAATGACTAAATGTACAAAATACAAACTCTTTAAAAACTCCCTGAATTGTTAAGAAAGAGTTAGTCTGGGACCACTAAACTTGCTGAATTGTCTTTTGAAGTGCCAATAGCCAGGGATGGACATTGCGGTCACCACAGAAGGAATAAAATTCTTCTTCTGGAGCTGGGTCAGGTCACCATGCCAATCTCACTGCTTAACACTCTGGAGTTCATTGATTGTCTTCGAAAGACGTTGTTAAATATAAGGAGCTTATATCCCACTGGGTTCCAAAGCCTACTTATTGATAACAATGATGGACAGCCTGATTTGAACCCCCTCCTTTCATGGTCTCATAGCAGCCGCCTTATCTGCTTCTATGGTATGTTCGCCCTTGCCAATATCATCCCACGAGTGCTAATAAGCATATGTAGTGACTTCCCTCCAATCTGTGGGCTCTCTTAGCCAATCAACACAATGAGAAAAGGGCTGACAAGTCTCAGTTTTTAAGAATTTCCCCAACCCTTGTGATTTTTGCCATACAAATTCTCTTAAGAGAATGACATAATGGCAAAATATAATGTCTAGCATCATTGGGAATGGTATGTGAAATCATATTATCATTGGCAAAATGAAATAATGGTACAGAAGAGAGTACAGACTATTTCCCCTGAAGTTACTCATGGCCTAAAATGTGTAGAAGACACATCTAGTATTTACATCCTCCAATCAATTTATCAAAGGAAAATCCTTTTAAGGCAGGGTACAATTTCTAAATGGAATGTAGACTCATTTATGGAAAGGTAGAGTAACTCCCTGGAATGTCAAGCCACTCGTTGAAAGCTAAAATCATTTATCAGAAAGGCCGAATTCATTCAGTGGAAAGCCGAGTCAGAAGGTATAGTCTTCTAGAGGAGAATCGAATTACTCACTGGAATGGTAGTACCCATCACTGGAATTTAGACTGGTCAATTGAAAGGCCTGAACATTTTATAGAATCGCAGACCCAGTATTCGAAGACTGTATTCTGAAACATGGGTCGATTTATTGAAATGTAGACTAGAATGCTGGTAGCGAATTGGTGGAACCTTCTCGCTAGAACATCGACTTCAGGCTAGAGGAACTCACTGGATTGTCGAGTTATTCCCTAGGTGCTCTCATTGGAAGGAAGATTTGTCTGGGATTGAAGGCCCATTCAATGGGATGTAGAACCAGTGTAAGAGGAAATCACTCACTGGATTGCAGAATCGATCAGATACGGTTTTGCGGAATCACTCACTGCAAGCAAAAGTCATACTGTATGGTTGAATCATTGCCAGGAATCTGTAATCAGTAACTGAGCGGTTTCATCACATACTTGAAAATATTGTGAATTTCTAATGCGGAGAGACCATTACTCTTTGTCAGGCAGAACCATTTATTAAAAGATAGGGTCAGTTTTCGCTTCACACTGTCAGGTAGAATCAATTATTTTAATCCTTTACTGGATAAATTAATTATGTGTTCCTTGTAATTTATATGACTGAAAAATGGTGCATATGTGATCTTTCTTTCATATACGGAGCATGTCATTTTTAAATAATTTCACTCTCCATGTCATATTCTGTGGTTTCATCTATAACGTAACCACATGAGTGGACAGGTCACTGCCTCCGAAAAGGTCAGCACACTCATCTACTGCTGCTGTGATTGTTCCCATTATATAAATTGATTAGTATGTTCTATCCTGCCCACTTCACATTACATTTTCTGACACATGTAGCCTTTTCCCCAATCATATAACCCCGTAATTGGTCAAGTCACTGCCACCTACAAAGTCTGCACACTTTTCTGCTTCTATTGTGACCATTTCTATAATCTGCTTGATTAAAAAAAAGTTTATCCCTGCCCCCTTCATTTTACTATTTCTGTCACCCACAGTCCTTTTCTAATATAATTCCAGGTCTGCAGCAGTCACTACCTCCTACAAAGTCAGTCCACTCATCTACTGCTGCTGTGATCATTACTACAATCTGATTAATTACAGAGTGTTTTAACATGAAATTACTGTTCCAATGTTGTACTTATATAATCACATGTGTAGATAAGTTACTGCTACAGTCAAGATCTGCTTTCTGCTGTAACAATATGGCCACTTTGATGTGTCATACAGGGTGACGTCATGACTAGTCATCACTTGATGATGAAACCATTGGATGATGTAACTAATAGACCTAACGTCATTCTGGAACACCTGTAAATTCGGCCATATTGTATAAGAAAAAGCAGTTAGTCATCACTGTTGACATTTTTTTTCGCTTTACGAGGCAAGACTTGTCCAACTCCAACTCCTCCATATCTCTCATGGGAGTAACCAGATTAAGTTTTATGTTCTTTATGAAAGTTATCTTTTAGCAAAATATCTTATCAATTCAAAATATCTTACCAATCTTATCTGCCTCAGTAGCTATGGCATTAATTAGGGCCCTACACTAAAGTAGGAATGAGTATTTGTTACAACCATACATGTTAAGATCTTCTGCAGAGAAAAGAGCAAGACAATTATCTACTGAAATGTTCTTCGATAAGGCTCCAACACTAAGGGTATGTTCACACAGGGCGTTTTTGGTGCGTTTTTTCTGCTCTCTTGGCAGAAAAGAAGCAGCGTCAAAAATGCAGGTTTTGGTGCATTTTTTGTTGCACTTTTGGTGCGTTTTTCAGGATCCCAAAGTTCAGCTTTGCTTACACCACAGAAGCATGAACACAGGTCACCCATGCAAAACATATGTGAAACCATATTAACCAGAATTACAAATGTAACACTGGGGGAAGGTGAATTGTTCAGGAATAGTTTATCTAAGACATTGGCAGAGCATTGAGTTTGTAGGACACTGTTTATTTCACACTTTGGTCTGCCATTGAGTTGCTCTGGCATTGTTCAGTTTCATACCTTGGTCAGCCACAGGTATTGTTCAATCTCAAACCTTGGTTAGCTGATGTTTACTTCGTATGCATCACTAATTGAATTAAACTGCACTAATCCTAACTGCCATCTCAGGTGACCCAGACAAGATGGTTTAAACTTGGGAAAATCACAAGAATAAATGGATTTCACATACTGCGGTACTAGCTTTTTTTCATTAAAAGGAAGCAAAAACTAATAACTGCGTTTTTGCAGTGTTTTCTTCAGTGTATTTTCAATTACCGTGGAAAACGCTAAAAATTCTGAAAAAAATAAGTGACATGCTTTATTGTGCAAAAAAACATGCAAAGCACAAAATATTGAGGATAAAGAAAACCAAGCTGTGTGCATGAGATTTCTGAAATCTCATAGACTTAGCTGGTACTGTAAAATGAAGCTGAAATTTGCATAAAAAACACTGAAAAAAGGCCTAGTGTGGACATAGGCTAAGAACACTGATGACAGCCAACTAACCAAAAGAGATTACCTTCATACCCGTCTCTATAAAAGTCTATATACAACCTTACCTAATTCCATCTTTTGTGTCACTGCCTTTATCCTAAAGGGAATTTGTCATCAGGTTTCTGCTTCCCCATCTGAAAGCAGCATGAAGTAGAAGCAGAGACCCTGATTCCAGCGATGTATCACTTACTAGACTGCTTTCTGTAGTTTTGATAAAACCACATTTTTATCTGCGGCAGATTTAGCAGTTCCCCACAGCTCTGTATAATCCTACCCACACCACTAATTGGCAGCATTCTGTGTAGACTGTGCATAGGCAGAAAGCTGCCAATCAGTGTTGGGGGCAGGGTTATACAAAACTCATGAATATGGAGGACTACATGGCAGCAGGTTAACTAGTTCTCTAGTGATAATCTCCGGATAAAATTACAGCAAGCAGCCCAGTAAGTGACACATCGCTGGAATCAGGGTCTCTGCCCCTAAATTATGCTGCTATCAGACTAGTTGGCAAAAACCTGGTGACAGATACCCTTTAAAGTATGTTCAATCATCACCTATGTGGGTGCTCAACTATGACAAGATATTATGTAAATAGCAACGCTCACATAATTGAAGAACAGTGTTACATCCAAATCCTGAAGATATAACATGAAACTCAAATGTAACTGTACCAAGGTCCCTCATCCATAATGCGCCATTTATAGCATTGCTGTTCTATACTTGAGCAATTGGGCTCTATTAGGCGCCATGACCCAGGTGCACCTTCAACTTTTTAAGTTCTTAAGTGTTACCCCACATGTATGTTATTTTCGGACTTTAAAATGTGCGGCCAGATATACTATCAAACAGACTGACGATCAATAATCTAATTTATGGACCTTGATTGGTAGTCAGGTACCTTCAAAGTTATGACTACGGACAGTAGCACACTTTTGAGTAGTAAACTGCTGGTGATATATTGAACAACCCTCCAAAAAAAAAAATGAACAAAACTGCAGAAATTTTTCTTTTCGTTAGTTATTTTTCTTTTTTACATTATACTAACTCAAAAGCAATATTCTAGCTGTGCCATTTCTTCGGAGTTCCGTTGCATCAATACATTCATGTGATCTCCAGTCTGACTACCAGTACATGCAGTAACGTGTAGGCAGGATGACATCATCGTCTATCCTATCGCTCCTGGTGGCTGTGAGATAACTACCCTCCCAAATCAGCACTGCTCTCTGTGTACCTCTCAGTGTATATAGCCTAGTGATCTCTATCTATGTATTAAATTAAAGGAATGTTTTTCACAATTATATTTAACGAGTATCTATTATTTACATTTTTTTCATAAATCAATAGTAAACATGAAAATAAAAAACATAATATATATCATTAGAGAAAATCTGCTTCTTTCTTCTTTCTGAACTGATATTTCATTCTTAAAATTCTCATCTTATGGGTAAAATTTATCTTTAGTGAATCCAGACTTTCC
This sequence comes from Phyllobates terribilis, assembly GCF_046119375.1. Lineage (NCBI taxonomy): Eukaryota > Metazoa > Chordata > Amphibia > Anura > Dendrobatidae > Phyllobates > Phyllobates terribilis. The sequence goes on from NW_027362771.1 coordinate 538,605,291, forward strand.
CATTACTTAGATAGGAGATGACAGTTGGTGCAGCAGGAACTTCAATTGGATGTGCGTCCTCGAGTCATATTACCAGGATAAGGGACATATTGCAAGGATGGGGTCCATAATAAGGAACATATACAAGGAGACATATTACCAGGATGGGAGATAGCTATATATATATATATATATCAGGATGGGGCACAGGATAAGGGACATATACCAGGATTGGGAATATATTTACCAGGATGGGGCAAAGGATGGGGGACATATATACCATGATGGGGCATATATATATATATATATATATATACCAGGATGGGATGCAGAATAAGGGACATACCGGTATATACCAGGATATATATGTATATATATATATACATATATCCTGGTATATACCGGTATGTCCCTTATTCTGCATCCCATCCTGGTATATATATATATATATGCCCCATCATGGTATATATGTCCCCCATCCTTTGCCCCATCCTGGTAAATATATATATATATATATATATATATATATACCATGATGGGGGATATATATACCAGGATGTGATGCAGAATAAGGGACATACCGGTATATACCAGGATATATATATATATACATATATATATATATATCCTGGTATATACCGGTATGTCCCTTATTCTGCCTCCCATCCTAGTATATATATATATATATCCCCCATCATGGTATATATATATCAGGATGGGGTCCAGGATGCATACCAGGATGGGGGATATATATATCAGCATGGGGAATATATATACCAGATTGTGGTCTAGGCAACGGGACATATAGACCAGGATGGGGGATATATATACCAGGATGGGGGATATACTGTATATATATCAGGATGGGGGCCAGTCCAAATCTTGCTCTGGGGCCATTCGGACTCTAGTTACACCACTGGAGAACGTTATCACAATGGAAATCTGTCTCCCAATTCTCTTTAGACTCATTGTTACAACTACTGCATATATTATGGTCATAAATTGAATTGCCACATAGTTCCTACCAACAATACTTGGAAAAATCCATATACTGTTATAAGGTTTTGTTGCTGGAAGGAACAACTTCATGCCATCCAGATTAGAGAAAAATGGAGCCCAGCGTTCACCATGGCACATGCATAGTAGCCATGCTCCATGCTTGGAGAATGCACCTACAGTATATCTTGCATACTGCCAGATAATTGAAAGCTCTTACCACTTATTATTGTACAAGTATTTGTAAGGTGGTTGGTGACGCTTTTTGGAAGAGATAGTGACTGAATAAAAGATATTGTCACGCTTAAGAAGATAATGTTACAGACTCCATGAGTGTTTCAATCATTCTGAGATATTGTCACTCATATGAGCTTAGAGTTTCTCAATGGAGGATGACGTTAGTCATAAGAAGATAATGTAGTGTCTCGTATTGGATATATGGCGCTTTCAATGGAAGATAGCTTCTCTCAACAGATCAGTTTATTCCTGAGTGGATGGTGTCATATGTTGGATAGTGGAAATATGAATAGGATGCTGAGGTTATCCACAAAATTAGTGTTAATCATACAACAGTATTTCCCATGGCTCATTTGTCTCCTACCTAAGCTGCCAGTTGGAGACCACTGTATAACAAGGTATGGCTGAAATGTAGACTCTTGTACTGAACTAGTGAGATGGTAGACCTCAACAAAATACCATCTCAATCATCTGCATTTAGAAGATACCAAATGTATTGGATGGTATAATCTGCTGAGGATTTGTGATAGTTGTTGCAATGACATGATGGCTAGGCTATTGATGTTACCCACAAGAGTGCTGTCAATCATTACAACAGGGTTTGCAACAGCGGCCAAGATGGTCTGTACTGTACAGTAAGGTATAGTTTCATACATTGAAAGCATAAGACAAGTTGATGTGTACCTGTACTTTTACACAGGACCTAAAGAAAGGCATAATTTTGCTTTCCTTACCCCCCCCCCCCCCCCCGCCTCAGGATGTTAAAACTGCTTTTTGGACACATACTAGTCTAATACATTCATGAAATGTACTCTTTTTCAGTTTGTGGGTCCTCTTTCTAAGCATTTTGCCAGCACTAAAGGTGCTGAAACTACCCTTTCTTTACTTCCCAGCATGCATTGCTCCTGCCATTGTCTAATGGTTTACCTGTCCCTGTTAGAATCTATGTTGTTTTACTATCTGCCATCTTGCTGTGGTTTGCTGACTTCTGGTCTTTTCCTCTGGTGATGGGTGCCTTGGTCACGTGATCTCTTCACTCTTTATTACTCAGCACCTATCTCCCATTCCCTGCTGGACATCAGTGTTTGCTGCGCTTGTGCTCTGGCTAAGTTGCCTTGATAAGTTCTTTGTGCTTTGGTCAATTGATATCCTGGGACTTCTTGTTCCACCAGTTTTGTTCCCTTTTATCTTTGTTTCTGCAACTAACTTTTCTGTTAGGGGGTCTCCTGTTTTTGCTCCCAGTCCTTAGATCTTTTAGGGATCCCTTTCCCCTTCCTTCAGGTCTTTGTTTGAGTTCAGTGCAGGAGTTTTGGTGGGGCTATTCACATGGAATAGGGCACCCACCCCAGTGTAGGGTTAAGCTGAGTCTCAGTGCAGGGACAGCTTTTCCCTCCTATTCCTTAGTTCTAAGTAGCACAACATAACAGTCCGGAATTGAAAGCCCTCCCTCTATGTTCAGAATGTTTTCAGCTTGACAAATAGGAGAGCAAGACCAGAACAAAGACCTGTCCCTACTTCCTGTAGGGAGACATAGATCCGATTTTACTGCCTGTTGAGAGACAAAGACTCGTCTCTACAACCTGTAGAGAGGCGAAGCCCGGCTCCACATCCCATAGAGAGACAAAGATCCGCCTGCACTTCTTGAAGAGAGGCAAAAAGCCGCCTCCACTTCTTGTGTATAGACAAAAATGTGCCTCCACTTCCTGTAGTGAGGCAAAGATTCACATCTACTTCCTGTAGAGTGATAAGGACCCATATCCATTTCCTGTAGAGAGGCAAAGACTCGCCTCCACTACCTGTAGAGACAAAGACCCGTCTCCACTTCCTGTAGAGCGGCGAAGCCCGGCTCCACATCCCATAGAGAGACAAAGATCTGCCTGTGCTCCCTGAAGAGAGGCAAAAAGCCACCTCCACTTCCTGTGGATAGACAAAAACCCTCCTCCACTTCCTGTAGTGAGGCAAAGATCCACATCCACTTCCTGTAGAGAGATAAGGACCCATCTCCACTTCCTGTTAAGAGATAAGGACCCATTTCCACTTCCTGTAGCGAGGAAAAGACCCGCCTCCTCTTCCTGTAGAGACAAAAACCCGCCTTCACTTCCTGTAGAGAGACAAAAACCCGCCTCCACTTCCTGTAGAGAGACAAAAACCCGCCTCCACTTCCTGTAGTGAGGCAAAGATCTGCATCCACTTCCTGTAGAGAGATAAGGAGCAGCCTCCACTTACGGTAAAGAGGCAAAGATCGGCATCCACTTCCTGTAGAGAGACTAAATCCCGCTCCCACTTTTAGTATTGCATTTCAGAATCTCTGCTGCTGGTAACGAATTACATTTGACAACAAGCAGTGGGCAGCAAGTTAGACAGATGGGAGACCCCTGCGGTGGCACTTTGAAGTGATTTTACAGAAGTAATACTACAAAATTTTAACAAAGTGATTTGCAGGTCGTCCATTTATCACATTATGTATCAAATGGGATCAAGTTGTCTGAAAGTACAGCAATGATTTAAACAATTTCGAGAATCTAAGAAAATATCCTTTTTGATCACCAACAATTAGAAGAGCCAGGGTTTATTGGTCGGCACTATCTGAAGTAAATTTATTGAACTTATTTTGAGGTACTGTTTTAGTATCATTTTCTGGAAGGCATTGTTACACCTCGCGACAATTTAGTATCACTCCCTTGTAGATACCATTAATTCATGAGAACAGTAGCAGTCATCGGAAGACAGTGTCACTTATTGGAAGGTGTTGTCACTTACTGAAAACTAGTGTTACTCACATTTTTCTTTGGTTCCTGTTAGATTATATACATTATACATTATACCAGCAGGTGATTTTATAATGTTACTCACTCAGGTCACAAAGTAATTTTTGGTCACGAGTATTAATGTGTTTAACAAATGTGCATACATTTTTTTATTTAAATGGTGAAAAGAAATTCAAGGGTTTGTAAAAAAAAATTTAGTTTGTGTTGCCATTTTCCGCGACATGTAATATTTTAATTTTTTAATCGATGGAGCTGTGTGAGAACTTTTATTTTGAGTGGCAAGCTGACGGTTTTATTGATACCAATTTAGGATGCGTATGACTTTTTGATCGCTTTTTATTGTATTTTCTTAGAGTGATGTGGTGACTAAAAAACAGCAATTCTACCCTTTTGATTTTTTTTCTCTTCTATTTAGGTAGAACAGACTTTTACAGACATAGTTATGCTAATATGTTTATATATTTTTTCGGTGATTCAGATTTGTACGTTTTAGCTATTCTTTTTATATTTTTAATAACTTTATTATATTATTTTTTGCTTATGCCATACAACTCAAAATACTTTATTGATAGGTACACATCAAAAAGCCATGAATCAGTTGATACAGGTGAGCGACAAAAATAAAGGACGTGTAAAATACTTAACATAAAATGTACATAGATAATAATCGTACAGCATGCTGATACATGCTGCCCACGGATTGGGCAGCATGCATCACTTGTGAGGTTCCATGGACCCACTTTGGAGAATTGTTGGGTTTCCGTGCTTGGTTAGACACAAGCTCTATAACTTGAGATTCTTACTGCTATTGAGACAACAATCCTTTCTCTTCCTTTTCCTTTAATCTTTGCTTTCCTCTTCCCTCATCCCTCCTCAAGTCTGACTTCTTTTCTTTATTCTTCTTTTCTTCCTTTTTTTCCCCCTCAATGACACCTTTACAGTCTACTGGTTCCATTGCGGTCAGGCCCTCCATTAGACCATCATCACGAGACTGAGTCTCCTGTTTTTCTTTTATGCTTTTATGTGCTTACTTGGTGCTATTAGTTGTCGTTTGTATGTAAACTTTGTTTTAGGGCTCGTTCAGATGAGCGTATCATACCGATGTGTAATGTCCGAGTAAAAATTAGACAGTGCACTGACCAATGTAAATCAATAGGGCTGTACAGATGACAGTTTTTTCAGCATGCACTATTCTCTTCCAAGCCTCAGACTCGCCAATTCAAATCTATGGATACGAGGAAAAAATCAGATCCCATACGGAACATACATTTTGCATCTGATTTTTACAAATGTATTGCCATTATTAACCTAGGAAACTGTATTTGATCATGTTCATGTACTATTAAACTGTTGATGCATAGCTCATGGATGTAAAATACGGACATGCGAGAGCCACATGAATGACAATTCGGATGAAAGTCATCCGAGTTTTCTGAATGAAAATTGGATAATTTTTCACATGCTCATCTGATCCTGGTCTAAGGCTGTGTGCCCACGTAGCGTTTTACAAGCGTTTTTGATGCGGAATTTCCGCAGCGGAAACGCTTGTAAAATGCTTGGTAACCCGCACCCCATGATCCCCAATGGGTTTCCGCAACTTCTATGCACATGCTGCGGATTTTTCCGCAGCGTTTATGCCGCGTTCAAAAATCCGCAGCATGTCATTTAATTTTGCGTTTCCGCAAGCGGAATTGCCTTTGTCCAATGCATAAAAAACGCAAGGCAATTCCGCATGTGGAAAACGCGTGATAAACGCGCGAAAAAAGCACGATAAACGCGTGCGGAATTCCGCATGCGTTTTTCCGGGAGAGGACTTGCATTTATGCAGCAGAAATTTTCTGCTTCATAAATGCAACGTGGGCACATAGCCTAATGGTACAAAGCACTTAAAAAGTACCTTTCAGTGGATTTTTTTTTTATTTAAACTGAGTACCTCTACTAATTGGTGCTGCTCCATTGATTCTAGAAAAGTTTTTAGTTTTCTTCTGTGTCCATCCGTTCCAAAGTTATACTCCCCAGGTTATAAAGATGCAAACTTTTTCTTCAACCAACTAGACGTATACCACAGAACTTCCCTGTGGGCATGGACCTGTTTTGATTGGTCAGCATCAGAGGGGAAAAAGCAAATGCCCACAGATAAGTTCTAGGGTCTACGCCCAGTTGATTGAAGGGAGTTTTCAACTATATTACCAAGGAATGGAAGGACACAGAGAAAAGAGAAAAACTATTCCAGAATCTGTGGACCAATGTCAACTGGAAGGGGAATTAGGTTTGAATATATAAAAAATCCAGTGAAATGCCCTCTTATCTATATATTCATCAAAACCTCTGTCTAATATTCTTATATTTCAATATATCAATAAAAAAAATTTGACAAAAAAACAACTCCATCGGTTGGCTCTCTGCACCAACCAGGAGTGTAGATACAGGAGATTGAGAGGTAGCCGTCACACCTTGGCCTTGTTGCTTGAAAGGGCTCAAGAGCCCCTATGACACATCTTAAGACATCAGTATTATAAATGGCATATTGTATATTATTGGAAGCTGTTACAGATTTTGTATTGGGCCCAGAAGCTTCAAGTTGTGCTTATGGCCACCACATTGCAATGCACCAATTTCACTATCCAAAGAGACGCAATACATTGACGGTGAGCCATGATATGTGCAATGCTCCATTGGGCCCATAAAAAAGATTGTTTCCCATAGTAACCAATCACAGCTTTCATTTTTCGAGAGCAGAATACAAAATGAAGCTACTCTGTGATCGGTTGCTACAGGCAACAAAGATTGTTTCATAAATCTGCCCCAACCTCTTCCCTTCCCTAGTACCCACATATGAAAGGCACAGAATATTTTGTCAATTTACAAATGAATGAGATTAAAATAATATACCACATTTTTTGGACTATAGAATGTGCAGTTCTCCAGGTTTAGACAGCAGAAAATTGGAAAAAATTATAGTTCCTACTAATTATAATTTCCCTGGTGATGTCAATGAGTGGAGGGGTCAAAATTGCTAATTTTAATGCAGGTAGAATACGGAGGTAATAGATCTATTGTTAGTATTTCTCTGTATCATTTGTATTATATTCATACTTTACAGTACACACATTATGTACACTCTCTATACCACACACATATACACAACACTATGGTGTACAAAGTACATGCACACACAGCTCTGGTACATACACACACAGCTCTGCTACATACACACAGCTCTACTACGTGAACACACAGCTCTGGTACATAGAAACACAGCTCGGGTACATACACACACAGCTCTGGTAAATACACACACAGCTCTGGTACATACAAAACTCTGCTACATACACACACAGCTCTGCTATATACACAGTTCTGCTACATACACACACAGTTCTGGTACATAAACAGCTCTACTACATACACAGCTCTGCTACATAAACCCACAGCTCTGGTCTCTGGTACATACACAGCTTTGCTACATACACACACAGCTCTGTTACATACACAGTTCTGCTACATACACACACAGCTCTGCTACATACACAGCTCTGCAACATACACACACAGCTCGGCTACATACACATATAGTGATATGAACAGCATTCCCTCTGAAGCGAAAAATGATGAATCAGTCATTAAAATATATACGATTTAAACAGATCATGGACAATTCATTTGTTTTACGGGCAGGGTAAAAATGCCCTTTTTGGTGAGGGGGCTGTCCAGAAATTTCTAGACAGTTGGCAATCCAATTGGATAGATAGAGAAAAATAAAAACAGCACTTTTCATGCAAAGAAGCTAAGTACTAAAACCTTTTGGATACAAATCTCAAAAAATGGGGGCAGCGCTCCAAAATCAGAAGTGAGAGACAGATTTTAATCAGCCCATGCAATGTCAGAGCCTTTCTCAAGTATGCAGATAAAAGATAGACAGATAGAAATGAGATGGATAGATAGATAATAGATAGATAGATAGATATGTAGATAGACAGATAGATAGATAGACAGACAGACAGACAGACAGACAGACAGACAGATAGATAGATAGATAGATAGATAGATAGATAGATATGTAGATAGACAGACAGACAGACAGATAGATAGATAATAGATAGATAGATAGATAGATAGATATGTAGATAGACAGACAGACAGACAGACAGACAGACAGATAGATAGATAGATAGATAGATAGATGCTGTAGATTAGATGACATTCTGATTTGGCTGTATGTATATAAGTGTTTGAGCGGTGGTATAAATTATAGCTGAGTATTGATATATCTGTTCTCCAGTGCCAGTAATGGAGGCAACATCTGGGTAATCAGGATTGTGTAATATTGTGTGCATGATCCTTGTGTGGCTATAACCAGAGCACAATGAATGGTTAATTTGGCAATCAGGGTAATGACGCCTCATTCTCTGCCCCATTCTTCTCTCGCTGTGTGTATTATTGTGTATGTGGCACAGCGCTGGATGTGTGTGCACCATTATGCTCTGCGATGCTCGTTCTTTGTGTTGGTTTTGGCTTAGTTCTTCATGTGATATTCTCAATGAGACCTCTATTATTATTTTAATAAGCTCGTATTTTTGTAGCTGATTTGGGTTAAATTTAGGAGTGTTATTTTCTGTTACATTCCTAATATGCTGTTTCCTTTACGCTCTGCTCACATCTACGTTGGAGGCTCTGTCGTAGATTCCACCCAAAATACTCTATTTTGTCTGATAAAATGCCAGACACCAAGACGGAAACCCAAAGGACCCCATTATAGTCAATGGGGTCTGTCAGGCACTTCTGGTTTCTGTTATGTCCAGGTTCAATGCTTTTGTTACTTTCCTGTTTCTGTTCCTATTAATACGTATTCATTACAATTATAATTATTATATTAATATTATCATTTAATATTGAGCAGAATTAAGTACGCTGACATCCCCTATATACCATGTGAGCCTACACACAGCTCCTGTAAATACATTATAAGCCCTCACACAGTCTCTCTATATACAGTATTAGCCCCCCATAGCCTCCTATAGACAGTATGAGCCCCATAGCCCCTATACAGTATGAGCCCCCACATAGCTTCTCTATATACAGTATGATCCCCAGATAGCCTCCTATAGCCAGTATGAGCCCCACAGCCCCTATACAGTATGAGCCCCCACATAGCTTTGTAAATACAGTATGAGCCCCTAAATAACCTCTGATATACATACAATCATCCCATAAACTTATGGGGGAAAAAAACACATACTCACCTCACTCCCATTCCCCCGGTGCTCTGCTCCTGTTTCCGGTGCACTGTACAGCAGACGCAATGTAAATGACAACATCATGTCTGCTGTCTCACACGCTTATTGGTGAAAGAAGGAGCCGGCGGCTCCGTCCTCCACCAATGTATTCCCCGCTATCTGTATCCTGAGGATGCGGATAGTGGTGACATCGGGAAGCGGATGGGCAGCGGACGAGAGCATGGGCAGCCCGTGGGCAACTGTTTTCACCCCTTCGGTTTTCTCGGTCCGCGGGCCATACTGGAACAGCCAGAGGGCCGGATGCGCCCGCATGCTGCACTATGCCCAGCTCTGGCCTAAGAGGAGTACAAAATCTTGTGTTTTATTTCACAGTACAAGGTTATAAAATCCAAACATCTTAATGGGACATAATCCACTCAGGCTAACCTCACGTCTGCACTGTAGGGTATTATGTCACAAAGAAAGACAGAGAAACACTAGGCGCAGAATTATTAGGCATGAGGATTTTGACCATATCACATTGTTATGCAGATTTTCCAACTCCGCGCTGTATAAACGTGAAGGCTTATTGGATGAAGCAGATCAGCTGATGTGTATTTCTGTAATGAGGAATATGAGGCCTAAGGATACAACGCTCTTTATCAGGGTGCACAGAGTTATTAGGCAGCTTGTTTTACTTAGGGAAAATGGGCCAAAAAAGAGATTTACAGTTAGGTCCATATATATTTGGACAGAGACAACATTTTTCTAATTTTGGTTCTAGACATTACCACAATGAATTTTAAACAAAACAATTCAGATGCCATTGAAGTTCAGATTTTCAGCTTTCATTTGAGGGTATCCACATTAAAATTGGATGAAGGGTTTAGGAGTTTCAGCTCCTTAACATGTGCCACCCTGTTTTTAAAGGGACCAAAAGTAATTGGACAGATTAAATAATTGTAAATAAAATGTTAATTTCTAGAACTTGGTTGAAAACCCTTTGTTGGCAATGACTGCCTGAAGTCTTGAACTCATGGACATCACCAGACGCTGTGTTTCCTCCTTTTTGATGCTCTGCCAGGCCTTCACTGTGGTGGTTTTCAGTTGCTGTTTGTTTGTGGGCCTTTCTGTCTGAAGTTTAGTCTTTAACAAGTGAAATGCATGCTCAATTGGGTTGAGATCAGGTGACTGACTTGGCCATTCAAGAATATTCCACTTCTTTGCTTTAACCGGTTCCCGACCGCCCACTGTAGATAAACGTCCGCCTGGGCTCTGTGCAGGGCCGACGTTTAAAAACGGTGGGTGGTCTCGCAGTGCTCAGGACCCCCAGGGTCCTGCAAGCACTGCGATTCCGGTGCAGAGCGTTAGCTCTGACAGGGTACATCATCGGGACCTGATTAGATCAGGTCCCAGTGATGTTAACCCTTTGCTGTCTTCTATATGCTGCGATCTATAGTGATCGCGGAATATAGGAGACAGCAGGAAGAGAGGGGGTCGTCTTACTTACCTCCGAAGACCTCCGTTTCGTTTGAGGACCTGGGGTTGCTATGGCAGCTGGAGGTCACATGACCGCCTCCAGCTCTGCCATATATGGTGTCCTTCCTTTCTGGCTTCAGCCTGTATGTAGCTGATGCCAGACAGGAAACTGACTGAAACAGTCAGTGAAGATCTCATGTAATGTAATATATGTCTATTACATTACATGAGATCAGTGATCAGAAAAATAAAAATTAATGTCCCATACAGGGACTAAGTAAAAATGTAAAAAAAAGTAAAAAAAAAAGTTTTTAAACTATTAAAAAAAAAAATCACAAAATAAATAAAAATAAATAAATAAAATATTAAACCAATAAATCCGTATATTATTACAAAACCAAAAAAAGTACACATATTTGGTATCGCCGCGTCCGAAACAACCCGAGCTATAAAACTGTCACACTAATTAACTCCTTCTGTGCACACCGTAATAAAAATAAATAAAAAACGGAGCAAAAAAATATGCTTTTTCATCATATCGCCAAACAAAAAGTGGAAAAAAATGCGATCAAAAAGCAGAATAGAAATAAAAATGGTACCACTGAAAACTTCATCTTGTTCCGCAAAAAAAGCCGCCATACAGCTCCATCAGCCGAAAAATAAAAAAGTTATAGCGCTCAGAATAAAGCAATGCAAAAAAAATATTTTTTTTTCTATAAAATTGCTTTATTGTGTAAAAGCGCCAAAACATAAAAAAAATACAGTAAGTGTAGTATCGCTGTAAACGTACTGACCCGAAGAATAACGCTGCCTGATCACTTTTACCACACGCAGAACGGCATAAAAAAAAACTCAAAAAACAATTCCTGAAGTGTTTGTTTTTGTTAACTTTACCTCCCAAAAAACGGAATAGAAAGCGATCAAAAAATGTCACGTACCCAAAAATGGTTCCAATAAAAATGTCAACTCGTCCCGCAAAAAACAAGCCGTCACATGACTCTGGAAAATTTATAGCTCTCAAAATATGGTGATGCAAAAACTAGATTTTGCAAAAAAAGCGTATTTTAGTGTGTGACAGCTGTCAGTCATAAAAACCCGATATAAATCTGGTATCTCTGTAATCGCACCGACCCGAAGAATAAAGTAATCTAATCAGTTATATCACACTAGGAACGGCATAAAAAATAAATAAAACAAATATTATTCACCTGCTACTGTTTTGTTTATTATATCTCCCAAAGATCCCAGTAAGGCTCTGCTCACATTTATCCTGTGCTCTGCGCTGAGCACTTACACCAGAGTTTCCGTGTAAATCTCTGAAATACGTGATTCAGCCAGAACCCATGATGGAAGATTCCCTGTAATGAGGCAGATATAGGCCACTGTGGACGCCGTCTAGCCTGGGATCCCACGGTGTCATTTGTTTTAGGCGTGCATAAAAGTGCGGTTGGCCACAGTTTTGTGCACTTCTGAAAAAAAGGACACCACTAAACAGAGGCCAGACGGAGTCCAGAGTAACTCTGCTGCCTCATTATAGTGAATGGATCCTGCAGGGGTTTCATCTGAATTACATCACTTGGAAATTTAGATGGAAACCCCGATGTAAGTGCTCAGCCTAGAGCGCCGGATAAATGTTACGTAAAATGTTCCCAATAAAAGCTTCAACTCAGTCCTCAAAAAAAGCAAGTCCCCACTCAGGTCCATCATCTGTTAAAAATATAAGGGACTTCCAAGTTACTGGTAGCAGAAAGGCTCTGGAAAAGCAAAATGGTCCTTGCCCCCCAAAAGAAATTCAGAAAATTTTGTGCTCCCAAATCCAAATGCCTATTCTGCAATAATTTGTTCTCCAATTGTCAAATAGCACTCCTTCCCCCTCAAATCTCACCGTATGGCTAAGTGGTACGATACAGCCACATATGGGGTATTAACACTTTTAGAAGAAATTGTGTGACACATTTCGGCACCATTTTTACCCATTGCCCTGTGTGAAAATGTAAAATCTGAGGGTAAAACATTTTTTTGTGGCAAAAATATAATTATGCTTTTTTCACTGCCCAATGGTATAAATTTAAAAATTAAAAAATGCTCACTACTTCCCTAGATGAATTCCTTGAGAGGTGTAGTTTACAAAATGGGGTCATTTGTGGGGGTTTCTGCTGTTTTGGCATGTCAGCGACTCTTCAAATGTGACATGGTGTCTGCTGCCTATCCCAGCCAACATAGCGCTCCTTTCTCTTCCGAACCCTGCCGTACACCAAAGCAGTGGTTTTCCCCCACATATGGGGTATCGGCGTACTCAGGAGAAATTGTACAACAAATTTCATGGTGCAATTTATCCTGTTACCCTTATGATAATGCAAAATTAGGGAATGAAAAACATTTTTTATGGGAAAAATGTGAAAATTTTATTTTTACGGCTCAATATTATAAACTTCTGTGAAGCAGCTGGGGGTGCAAGGTGCTCACCACACATCTAGATAAGTTCCCTAAGGGGTATAGTTTCCAAAATGGTGGCACTTGTGGGGGGTTACCACTGTTTAGGCACATTAGGGGCTCCCCAAATGTGACATGGCGTCCGCTAATTATTCAAACAAATTTTACATTCAAAAAGTCAAATGGCGCTCCTTCCCTTTCAAACCCTGCCATGTGCCAAAACAGTAATTTGCCTCCACATATGGGGTATCGGCGTGTTCAGGAGAAATTGCACAACAAATTTCATGGTGCAATTTATCCTGTTACCCTTATGATAATACAAAATTAGGGAATGAAAAACATTTTTTGAGGGAAAAATGTGAAAATTTTATTTTTACGGCTCAATATTATAAACTTCTGTGAAGCAGCTGGGGGTGCAAGGTGCTCACCACACATCTAGATAAGTTCCCTAAGGGGTCTAGTTTCCAAAATGGTGGCACTTGTGGGGGGTTTCCACTGTTTAGGCACATTAGGGGCTCCCCAAATGTGACATGGCGTCCGCTAATTATTCAAACAAATTTTACATTCAAAAAGTCAAATGGCGCTCCTTTCCTTTCAAACCCTGCCATGTGCCCAAACAGTAATTTGCCTCCACATATGGGGTATCAGCGTGTTCAGGAGAAATTGCATAACAAATTTCATGGTGCAATTTATCCTATTACCCTTATGATAATGCAAAATTAAGGGATGAAAAACGGTTTTGTGGGAAAAATGTGAAAATTTTATTTTTACAGCTCAATATTATAAACTTCTGTGAAGCACCTTGGGGTTCAAGGTGCTCACCACACATCTAGATAAGTTCCCTAAGGGGTCTAGTTTCCAAAATGGTGTGACTTGTGGGGGGTTTCCACTGTTTAGGCACATCAGGAGCTCTCCAAACGCAACATAGCGTCTGCTAATTATTCAGACAAATTTTACATTCAAAAAGTCTAATGGCGCTCCTTCCCTTCCGAACCCTGCCGTGCGCCCAAACAGTGGTTTTCCCTCACATATGGGGTATCAGCACGCTCAAGAGAAATTGCACAAAAAAATTTGGGGTCCATTTTTTCATGTTACCCCTGTGAAAATAAAAAAAATTGGGTCTAAAGTAACATTTTTGTGAAAAAAGTTAAATGTTAATTTTTTTCTTCCACATTCCAAAAATTCCTGTGAAGCACCTGAAGGGTTAATAAAGTTCTTGAATGTGGTTTTGAGCACCTTGAGGGGTGCAGTTTTTAGAATGGTGTCACTTTTGTGTATTTTCTGTCATAAAGACCCCTCAAAGTGACTTCAAATATGATGTGGTCCCTAAAAAAATGTTTTTGTAAATTTTGTTGGAAAAATGAGAAATCGCTGGCCAACTTTTAACCCTTATAGCTCCCTAACAAAAAAAAATTTTGGTTCCAAAATTGTGCTGATGTAAAGTAGACATGTGGGAAATGTTATTTATTAACTATTTTGTGTGACATATCTCTCTGATTTAAGGGCATGAAAATTCAAAGTTTGAAAATTGCAAAATTTTCCAAATTTTTGCCAAATTTCCGATTTTTTCACAAATAAACACAAGTTATATCGAAGAAATTTTACCACTATCATGAAGTACAATATGTCACGAAAAAACAATCTCAGAATCAGGGGAATACGTTGAAGCGTTCCAGAGTAATTACTTCATAAAGTGACAGTGGTCAGAATTGAAAAAATTGGCCCGGTCACGAAGGCAAAAACAGGCTCTGGCGCGAAGTGGTTAATAAACTCCTGGGTTGCTTTGGCTTTATGTTTTGGGTCATTGTCCATCTGTAGTATGAAACGAAGACCAATCAGTTTGGCTGCATTTGGCTGGATCTGAGCACACAGTATGGCTCTGAATACATCAGAATTCATTCGGCTGCTTCTGTCCTGTGTCACATCATCAATAAACACTAGTGAGCCAGTGCCACTGGCAGCCATGCATGCCCAAGCCATCACACTGCCTCCGCCGTGTTTTGCAGATGATGTGGTATGCTTTGGATCATGAGCTGTACCAGCCTTCGCCATACTTTTCTCTTTCCATCATTCTTGTAGAGGTTGATCTTGGTTTCATCTGTCCAAAGAATGTTCTTCCAGAACTGTGCTGGCTTTTTTAGATGTTTTTTAGCAAAGTCCAGTCTAGCCTTTTTTTCTTGATGCTTATGAGTGGCTTGCGCCGTGCAGTAAACCCTCTGTATTTACTTTCATGCAGTCTTCTCTTTATGGTAGATTTGGATATTGATAAGCCTACCTCCTGGAGAGTGTTGTTCATTTGGTTGGCTGTTGTGAAGGGGTTTCTCTTCACCATGGAGATTTTTCTGCGATCACCCACCACTGTTGTCTTCCGTGGGCGCCCAGGTCTTTTTGCATTGATGAGTTCACCAGTGCTTTCTTTCTTTCTCAGGATGTACCAAACTGTAGATTTTGCCACTCCTAATATTGTAGCAATTTCTCGGATGGGTTTTTTCTGTTTTTGCAGCTTAAGGATGGCTTGTTTCACCTGCATGGAGAGCTCATTTGACCACATGTTTACTTCACAGCAAAACCTTCCAAATGCAAGCACCACACCCCAAATCAACTCCAAGCCTTTTATCTGCTTAATTGAGAATGACATAATGAAGGGATTGTCCACACCTGTCCATGAAATAGCCTTGGAGTCAATTGTCCAATTATTTTTGGTCCCTTTAAAAACAGGGTGGCACATGTTAAGGAGCTGAAACTCCTAAACCCTTCATCCAATTTTAATGTGGATACCCTCAAATGAAAGCTGAAAGTCTGAACTTCAACTGCATCTGAATTGTTTTGTTTAAAATTCATTGTGGTAATGTCTAGAACCAAAATTAGAAAAATGTTGTCTCTGTCCAAATATATATGGACCTAACTGTACCTGATTCTGAAAAGTCAAAATTGTTAAAAGTCTTACAATATCTTGGGGCGATCACAGAACCATCAAAGGTTTTACTGCAAATAGTCAACACGGAACAAAATACAAAAATACATTATGTGCTGGAAATAAAAAAAGCCGATTATCTTCAAAAGATTTGAGAAGAATCAAACGAACAAGGTGTTCAGTGCTCAGAGACATGGCCGAGGTGAGGAGGCTGAGCCCGACCACCACTGAGCAAGACAAAGAAGTACAAGGTGTTCAGTGCTCAGAGACATGGCCGAGGTGAGGAGGCTGACACCAACCACCACTGAGCAAGACACAGAAGTACAAGGTGTTCAGTGCTCAGAGACACGGCTGAGGTGAGGAGGCTGAGCCCGACCACCACTGAGCAAGACACAGAAGAACAAGGTGTTCAGTGCTCAGAGACACGGCCGAGGTGAGGAGGCTGAGCCCGACCACCACTGAGCAAGACAAAGAAGTACAAGGTGTTCAGTGCTCAGAGACATGGCTGAGGTGAGGAGGCTGACACCAACCACCACTGAGCAAGACACAGAAGTACAAGGTGTTCAGTGCTCAGAGACACGGCTGAGGTGAGGAGGCTGAGCCCGACCACCACTGAGCAAGACACAGAAGTACAAGGTGTTCAGTGCTCAGAGACACGGCTGAGGTGAGGAGGCTGAGCCCGACCACCACTGAGCAAGACACAGAAGTACAAGGTGTTCAGTGCTCAGAGACACGGCTGAGGTGAGGAGGCTGAGCCCGACCACCACTGAGCAAGATACAGAAGTACAAGGTGTTCAGTGCTCAGAGACATGGCCGAGGTGAGGAGGCTGAGCCCGACCACCACTGAGCAAGACAAAGAAGTACAAGGTGTTCAGTGCTCAGAGACATGGCTGAGGTGAGGAGGCTGAGCCCGACCACCACTGAGCAAGACACAGAAGTACAAGGTGTTCAGTGCTCAGAGACACGGCTGAGGTGAGGAGGCTGAGCCCGACCACCACTGAGCAAGACACAGAAGTACAAGGTGTTCAGTGCTCAGAGACACGGCTGAGGTGAGGAGGCTGAGCCCGACCACCACTGAGCAAGATACAGAAGTACAAGGTGTTCAGTGCTCAGAGACACGGCCGAAGTGAGGAGGTTGACACCCGACCACCACTGAGCAAGACACAGAAGTACAAGGTGTTCAGTGCTCAGAGACACGGCCAAGGTGAGAAGGCTGAAACCCGACCACCACTGAGCAAGACACAGAAGTACAAGTTGTTCAGTGCTCAGACACATGGCCGAGGTGAGGAGGCTGAGCCTGACCACCACTGAACAAGACACAGAAGTACAAGGTGTTCAGTGCTCAGAGACACCGCCGAGGTGAGGAGGCTGAGCCCGACCACCACTGAGCAAGACACAGAAGTACAAGGTGTTCAGTGCTCAATGACACGGCTGAGGTGAGGAGGCTGAGCCCGACCACCACTGAGCAAGATACAGAAGTACAAGGTGTTCAGTGCTCAGAGACACGGCCGAGGTGAGGAGCCTGACACCCGACCACCACTGAGCAAGACACAGAAGTGCAAGGTGTTCAGTGCTCAGAGACATGGCTGAGGTGAGGAGGCTGAGCCCGACCACCACTGAGCAAGACACAGAAGTACAAGTTGTTCAGTGCTCAGACACATGGCCGAGGTGAGGAGGCTGAGCCCGACCACCACTGAACAAGACACAGAAGTACAAGGTGTTCAGTGCTCAGAGACACGGCCGAGGTGAGGAGGCTGAGCCCGACCACCACTGAGCAAGACACAGAAGTACAAGGTGTTCAGTGCTCAATGACACGGCTGAGGTGAGGAGGCTGAGCCCGACCACCACTGAGCAAGATACAGAAGTACAAGGTGTTCAGTGTTTAGAGACATGGCCGAGGTGAGGAGGTTGAGCCCGACCACCACTGAGCAAGACACAGAAGTACACGTATTCAGTGCTCAGAGACATGGCCGAGGTGAGGAGGCTGACACCCGACCACCACTGAGCAAGTGAGTAAGACACAGAAGTACAAGGTGTTCAGTGCTCAGAGACATGGCCGAGGTGAGGAGGCTGAGCCCGACCACCACTGAGCAAGATACAGAAGTACAAGGTGTTCAGTGCTCAGAGACATGGCCTAGGTGAGGAGGCTGAAACCCGACCACCACTGAGCAAGACACAGAAGTACAAGGTGTTCAGTGATCAGAGACATGGCTGAGGTGAGGAGGCTGAAACCCGACCACCACTGAGCAAGACACAGAAGTACAAGGTGTTCAGTGCTCAGAGACACGGCCGAGGTGAGGAGGCTGAGCCCGACCACCACTGAGCAAGACACAGAAGTACAAGGTGTTCAGTGCTCAGAGACACGGCCGAGGCGAGGAGGCTGACACCGACCACCACTGAACAAGACACAGAAGTACAAGGTGTTCAGTGATTACAGACATGGCCAAGGTAAGGAGGTTGAGCCCGACCACCACTGAGCAAGACACAGAAGTACAAGTTGTTCAGTGCTCAGACATGGCCGAGGTGAGGAGGCTGAGCCCGACCCCTACCGAACAAGACACAGAAGTACAAGGTGCTCAGTGCTCAGAGACACAGCAGAGGTGAGGAGGCTGAGCCCGACCACCACTGAGCAAGACACAGAAGTACAATGTGTTCAGTGCTCAGAGACATGGCCGAGGCGAGGAGGCTGACACCGACCACCACTGAACAAGACACAGAAGTACAAGGTGTTCAGTGCTCAGAGACATGGCCGAGGTGAGGAGGCTGAGCCCGACCACCGCTGAGCAAGACACAGCAGTACAAGGTGTTCAGTGCTTAGAGACATGGCCGAGGTGAAGAGGCTGAGCCCGACCACTACTGAGCAAGACACAGAAGTACACGGTGTTCAGTGCTTAAAGACATGGCCGAGACGAGGAGGTTTAGCCTGACCACCACTGAGCAAGATACAGAAGTACAAGGTGTTCAGTGCTCAGAGACACGGCCGAGGTGAGGAGGCTGACACCGACCACCACTGAGCAAGACCCAGAAGTGGAAATGTCAAGACTGGGCCAAGAAATATCTGAAGACAGGCTTTAGGCTGTGTGCCCACGATGCATTTTTTAAGTGTTTCCGCAGCGGCAAAAACGCTGCAGAAATGCTTAAAAAACGCATGGTAGAAGGTCTGCCATGTCCCCCAATGATAATCCGCATGTGCTGTGCACATGCTGCGGAAATTTCCGCTGCGGATTATCATTGCGGAAAAAAACGCAGCACTACCAATTATTTTGCGGAAGTGCTGCTTTTTTTACGCCATTGACTTGCATTAGAATGCGCCAATTCCGCAAGACTGCATCTGTACTTGCGTAATTGGCGCGTTCTAATGTGCGGATGGTACCCAGGTGTGGAGGACAGGAGACTCTCCTCCGGACTCAGGTACCCTAAAAGCTGTAAAAAAAAGAATAAAATAAAAAATAAAGATTATATTCACCTTCTGACGGTCCCCGGACTCCTTCCCTGTGCTTGCCAATAGATCGTGCAGGACTGAAGGACCTGCGGTGACGTCACAGTCATGTGACGGCAGGTTCTTCAGTGCAGTGTACCGCGATCTGCCGGCAGCCAGGACGGAGCGAAGCAAGTCTCGGGGGCCATCGGAAGGTAAGTATAGGTTTATTTTGTATTTTTTGACATTCTCTCGGGTCACACTATATAAATCCATGCTGGTTGCATGGATTTATATAGTGTGACCGAGTTGTTAAGCACTTTCCAACTGATGCTAAAATCTCTTGGAAAGTGCTTGACAACTCGTATGCGGAAATGCAAGTGAAGAACGCTTCACATCCGCATGTCCCTGGCAGGAAAAACGCATGTACAATCCTCATGTACAATCCGCATGTACAATCCGCATGTACAATCCGCATGCGTTTTTTTCTGCCAGGGAGATGCAGAAACGCTCAGGAAAAAATCCGGAGCATTTCTGCATCATGGGCACATAGCCTTACAAAGGTTTTATGGATGAGAGTGACTTTTGGTGGACCAGATAGATGGGCTCATGGCTGGATTAGCAATGGACATAGACCTCCACTACTACTCAGACGCCAGCAAGGTGGAGGTGGATACTGCTATGGGCTGGTATTATTAAAGGTGAGCTTGTTGGACCTTTTCAGGTTGAAGATGGATTCAAAATCATCTCCTAAATCTACTGCCAGTTATTAGAAGACACTTTCTTCCAGCAGTGGTAGAGGAAAAAGTCTGTATCTTTCAAGAAAACCATGGTTTTTATACAGGACAATGCTCCATCACAGCATTGAAGTCTCCACTGGTCGGCTGCCCGTAAAGGCCTTAAAGATGAAAGAATAATGACATGACAATAACATTGATAGGTAGATAGAAATTAAATGGACAGATGGATATTAGAAAGAAAGATATGAGATATATGTAGATACATATATATCTATTTGTGAGATATAAATATATGTAGATAGATATATAAATAGATTTTTGATAAATAGATATGATTGCCGGGAACCAATGTGTTACTATGACAGCTAGGGCCCTGCTGAAGGCCTCCATGGCTGCCATCTTGACGCTGAGTTTCAAAGGAGAACCACGATTTTAGAATATAATGCAATACTCTGGTATTGCAGTACATAGCATAAGCGATCGAACAACCACAGGTTCAAGTCCCCTAAGGGGACTAAAACAATAAAGAGAAAGGTTGAAAAAAAATGTTTTTCAAAAACTTAAAAAAATTGAATTACCCATCTTTGTCTCATTCAAAATAAAGAAAATAAAAAATGCAATAAATAAACATATTCAATTCCTCCATAAAAGTCCAATATATCAAAATATAAAATTAATTAACTCAATTGGTAAAGGCAGTGAGGAGAAAAAAAATATCTAATTACCAGAACATGCAGTAAAAGGCAATCAAAAGATTATAGATACCCGAAAACGGTATCGATAAAACCGTCAGCTCGCCATTCAAAAAAAAAAGCCCTTACACAACTCCATCAACCAAAAAAGGTGGGGTTTTTTTTAACAAATTTCCTAATTTGAAGAGCATTTGACCAGTCCTGATTGACCACCAGCAGCCATTGTATGTAGGACTAAAGTGCTGATCAGCCTGTGAGGAAAGCTGCACTAACAAGAGAAAGTGGTCAACCTGACTGAGAATCAGTCAGTGAGCTCGTTCTGATAAGCCTAGCATTAGGCTACGTGCACACATTGAGTGTTTGGTGAGTTTTTTTACCTCAGTATTTGTAAGACAAAACCAGGAGTGGAACAATCAGATGACATTCAGAGTCCAAAGTTTGTTTCGGGTACCAGAACTGTACCTGAACTTGAACCCGAACCCCATAGAAATCAATGGAACCCCGAACTTTGCGAGCGCGATCTGTTAGGCGTAATAATGTGTACATGGTTATTAAGGCCCAGGTCACAGAGATGTATTATTATACCTCACGTCAAAAAGGGGTTAAAAAAAGCTTTCCAAGTGTATTATCTATAAAGCTGCAGAATCATATTTCCAGGTAATTTTTATAGTACAATGAGAAAAGTCAGAGAAAACCCATTTTTTTCACAATTTTAAGGCACTTGGAATTTTTTTCCGCGTTCTTCAGTACATTTAGTATTAAAATGAAAGTTGTCATTCAAAGCTACAACTTGTCCTCCAAAAAAACAAGCCCTCATAAGACTGTGTCAACTGAAAAATAAAAAAAGTTATGGGTCTTGGAAGAAGGGGAGGAAAAAAATGGAAGGGCAAAAACAGAAAATTGACAGGCGCTGTTCTGTGCTCAAAGGTTCCCTATAAGTTTATGTGCACACGATGCAGAAATGCTGCATATTTTTTCTGCATCTCCCTGGCAGGAAAAACACATGCGGATTGTACATGCGGATTGTACATGCGGATTGTACATGCGTTTTTCCTGCCAGGGACATGCGGATGTGAAGCGTTATTCACAGACATTTCTGCATGCGGGTTGACAAGCGCTTTCCAAGCGATTTTAGCATCACTTGGAAAAGTGCTTGACAACTTGGTCACACTATATAAATCCATGCAACCGGCATGGATTCATATAGTGTGACCAAGTAATAGTTAGAAAAAATGGTAAAAAATAAAAACATAAACATTATACATCATTTAGTCATGTGACAGGTCACGCGACCGCCGACGTCAGTGGTCGCGTGACCTGTCACATGACTAAATTACATCATGGAAGGTCCTTTTACACCATCGCGAGCCACCGGGGAGCCAGGACGCACCAGTGAGAAGACCAGGGGACATCAGAAGGTGAGTATAATGTTTACTTCCAATGGGTGAAAAAAACGCTGAAAGAAGTGACACGCTCTATTTTGCAAAAAAACCCGCAAAGCACAAAATCCTGAACTAAAAAAAATCCCCATGATGTGCGCATGAGATTTCTGGAATGTCATAGACTTTGCTGGTACTGCAAAACGCAGCTGAAAATTTGCATATAAAGGTTTTTTTTTTTGTTTTTTTTTTACAAAAACATCGCCACGTCTGTCCACAGGTTGTAGTATTACAACTCTTCCCAATTCATTTCGATGGAGCTGAGCTGCAGTACCAGACACAACCCGTGGACAGTTATGGCGCTGTTTCTGAAAGAAAGCAGATATGTTTTTCTAATCCTGTACACACCCTTTAAATTAAAAAAAGGTTGCAAGAATTAAAAAAAAAAATTATAATTTTGAATTATTCTTATTGACATGACTGAGCTGCAATACCAGCCACAGCCATTGGACATTGGTTGTGCTGTTTTTAAAAGTAGAATTTTTTTCTAGCCACAGATGATGGCTTTAAGAAACACCAATATGTTGGCTGTGCACATGTGCAATTTTTGCATGATCGCGTGTGCCCATAGATATAAAGTATGTGTATTACTTGGTGTATGTGCACAGGACGGGTTTTCCGTGAGACGTAGATTCACACGCTGCACATAAACATGCAGAGATAGCTCAGCTGCCGGCCTGAGACCCGACCCTCCTCCCTCCCCTGTTTTTAAAGGGCCGGTGCCACACGCCTATTAACGAATCAGACTAATTAGCGCTGTGCTGTTACCCAGTAATTTCCCTGCCAGAGCTCACACTCCCCCGTTAATTAACACACATAACGGCATAGTTGTTACAGGGGAACCAGCGTAAAGCTATCTCTAGCTGTGTCCGTGTGCCCTGCAAGTGCCAGACTTTTTACATTTTTTTTCATTTACGTATAGGACACTACAGTCTACTAACATGCCCACTGTGATTCATGGGAGGGGTACAGTCATTTTTTGGGAATGCTTCTTTTTTGTGTGCCAGTACGCAAGCCATGACAGAGTTTGGCACACATTATAGTTTTATAGTGCGGCAATCTGTTGCCCTAATCATCCCTGAATGTACATAGTACATCTCGCATGCTGCCACCCGATATCGATGCCAGTCGTGTGTAATAAACCCATCTCTACCCATATAGTATGTACACATAGTAGCAATTAGCGCCTGGGTTTAAATATAGTATTAGGAGCGATTAAAAAATATATATATAATAGTCCCAAACTTCAGAACTATTTTATAAATTTGAGTTTCTGCATCTCGAGCAAATTCTTCTGGAGGAACTAATGTGTCTGTGTCAATGGAGGCAGTGTAGTTACTTTATCATACCTGTGGGGGCGTAGTTACTTTATCATACCTGTGGGGGCGCTGCATGGAAAATAAACACTTACAGCCAGGTCCGCCCACAAGTTAGAGTTGATTACGTAGGGTCCCACAATCAGGACAATCAGAATTTTGGGGGACCTTCCTAACAAAGAATGAATTTTAAACTGCGGAAAACTCTTTTAAAGCATGAAAAAAAATATACGATATAATATAATAAAGAAAAAAAACAAACAGCCATAGAGGTGTATTAAGCTGAGGCTGCACAGCGACATGTGTAGCACGACAGCAATAGAAAAATTTTCGGGCAATTTGTCTGCAACTGTTTTAGGTTAAGTCTTAAGTTCCCTCGAGCTATGTATGGGGGAGTCAGGAGAAATAGTGGTTAGCCAAATGATCATGCACCTTCAGTCTCCTCAACATTAAAATTGCAACACCAAGCTGAAAAGTTGTGGAAGTGTCAAAATCACAGGATCGATGGTAATGTTAATTATAAAAAAAACAAAACATTTTCATCTTGATTTATTCAGTATCGAGTGTGAGCACCATTCACAAAAATCCCCCCGCTTACACAACTTGGCTGCTGTCAATGAGGCTATTGATGGTTGTCTGAGAAATGTTCTTCCGTGCCGAATGCACTTGGGCCACAAATCATCAAGATCCGCTGCTGGCAGCTCCCTATGCAGTTGCCGATCAATGACGTCCCAGATGTGCTCAATGAGAGACTAGTCTAGAGACGCTGCAGGCCATGGTAGCATGTTTAGACCTCGCTGGCCGCTCACAGTAGCGTGATCAACATGTGGACTGGCGTTGTCATGTTGAAAAACGGCTTCTTGGACACTTTGGAGAAATTGTTGTTTCACTGGTTCTACAAGCAAATATGTACTTGAAATGAAGTCTAGAGGGGTCTGGTTACTGTATGTTATGCAACGCCAAACCATAATTCAAGGAGTAGGATTGGTATGATGTTCCCTCATGAAGGCCTCTTCATGACGTTGCTCTATAGGAAATTGTTCCAGAGATGCTACTGGCTGTGGTTGCACATTTACACAACTTAATGGCATTGTCCATGTGGTCTGAAGACCATTCTCCGGCAGCTATTGCATCCAAGACAAAAGTGGGCCTCATCTCTGAAGAGGATAGACTTCAATTCCGGCTTCCATTGCCATTAGATATTAGAAAAAACTTTTTGACAGTGAGGGTGATCAATGAGAGGAATAGGCTTCCATGCCACAAGAGGTGGTGAGTTCTCCTTCAATGGAAGTCTTCAAACAGGGGCTAGACAGACATGTCTGTCTGAGATGGTTTAGTGAATCCTGCATTGAGCAGGGGGTTGGACATGATGACCCCGGAGGTCCCTTCCAACTCTAACATTCTATGATTCTATGATTCTATATTGAACTGCACCATGATAATGTGGCGCCCCTGTGGGTTCAGTCGCAACAGAGGTACTGCATCTCACCCAGAGGTGTGGTATCTCACTCTCAGGTAAGGAAGGAGTACTGCCCGGGACCCTAACACCTGCATCCAACACTACACTACTCCAGACCAGCAGGAGGGGCAAGATACGTCGCTCTCCTGCTGAGCCCTGTCCCTGGCTGGAGTGGGGGGAACCAAAGTAGGGGGAACCATGTAGTGGGTGTGGGTGGAGGTAGTAGTTCAGGGGAGCTCAGTAAGAAGCGATATAAAAGAGAGGGTGGAACATTCTAGAGAGAGTCTGAGGAGATTGAGTCAGTGGAGCAGGAGCTCAGCAGGAGCTCTGTTCAGGAGGAGGGCCTAGTGAGAGAGGCCCAGGACAGAAAGAAGAGAGGAGAGGAGCAGGAAGGCTCCAGTAAAGCAGAAAGGATCCCAGGGGTACGGGCAGTGCTGGAGGCCACCCGTACGCCCGAATCTACCAGGCGGTGGAGGGATTGAGCCGCAGAAGGGGACCGGCCCCTAAACTAGCGGAGTTCTTCATGCCTCAACTAGGTAACCGGAGGGTGCAGCATTTCAGGTGCTGCAGCCAAAAGCCTCATCTAACTCGCCAAAAAGGTGGCCATAGAGGACCCAGGGGACAGAGAAGACGTCGCCCGACAAGGACTGCGGTCACTGGCTTGGGACACTGGGTGTGAGGTGCAGGGAGATGGCCAGAAGGAACACACAGAAGGGGGTCCCGTTATGTACTCCAGAGGTACCTGCGGGTTTGCTGAACCCCTCCCTGAGTAAGCACAGGACGACGTGGGAAGTTACCCTTGCCCTGGTAACTTGGAGTCTAAGAATTGTGAGTAAAACCCTGAAGACTGCACCCCACTGTCTCTGCGAATTATTACTGCGCCATCATCCCCTGCACTACACTGCACAGCAACATCTATAACATCACCATTTCCTGTCCTGGAGCTAAGCTCAGCCTGTGGAGAGCTGAACCAACTCTGCTGCACTAACATCAGCTCCAGAGGACCTGCTCCGCAGCGGCGCCTCCCTTTTGCCACATACCACAGGTGGCATCACGAACTTTATATAAAAACTATAAATCTCCTGTAAATATCCCCTTTTATTGACCGCCCTGGGTCACGGACCGGGTCACCGCCACTGTGACATCTCCCCTAGCAACGACTGGCCCGGAACCGAGTACCCCATGGCCCAGGGGGCGCATCAATAGCCTTTGAGAGATGTAGTAAGAGATCATTAGAACACCTGTAGCTGAACGTCTGGCTTGTAGCCTAATGTCATGCAAATGCCTTCTGATTACTTGTGTAGACACTGTTTGATGCCTTCAGATCTTGCATTTCTGAATGGATGAATGGTAGAACCAGTGGTATGGCCATTTCTCAAAGTCTCAAAGGAGCCATTTTTCAACCCAACATCGCCAGGCCACATGTTGCTCTTGCTACTGTGAGCAGCCTGCAGTGTCTCTGAAATTGGCTCCCATTGAACATATCTTGGATGTCATTGGTCGACAATTACAAAGGGAGCTGCCAGCAGTGGATCTTGATGATTTTTTTGCCCAAGTGCATTCAGCAGAACATTCCTCATACAACCTCAATAACCTATACATACTGGGATTTCTGTACGTGTACTTTCATACTCGATACTGAATAACTCGCCGATGGACCCAGGGAAGGTAAGTACAGCGTGGTTTGTTTTTTATGTTTTTTATATCGCAAACTATAGCCAGGGTAGAAATTTTATTGAAAGGGAAAACCCCTCTGAGACACATAACGCATCATAGGCTTTACTTAGAACAGAAAAAATGTGACATCATCATCATCATTGTTAATGATGACTGGAAGTGTGTTTTGTTGCTATTGCAAGAATATTTGAAACCACAATGTGCATATATTATACAGTCACTCAAGATAAAGAAGTAAAATTCTTGTTCTATCAACTCACATAGGAGCTGAAAATACCTGAATATAGATATTAACACCGGGCCCCAGGTTCTGCTCCCCAGGATCTGAATTGCTGTAGGGGAGTGGGCACAATCAAATGATTTTCTCCATTTAGTAAACTTTGCTTAAACAAAGGTCCCTTTAAATTTCAAGGGCCTGTTCACTGTGGACAATAACTTGCTACATTAAATACCTCTTTATGCTGTTGATTAGAAGCTTCCACTTCACAAGGAGCAATCTCAAATAAGGGACTGATTGTGCCAAACTGGAGTTGTTAGTTCTTCTTGGAATGTGTGTAAAAGGAAATTTGCCCTCTCTATGACACCTGGATTCCAGTTTTAATTAAAAAATATATATGGAAAAAGGTAAAATATTAGACATATTCATTCTAAAAAAAATAATATATATATATATACAGTACAGACCAAAAGTTTGGACACAGCTTCTCATTTAAAGATTTTTCTGTATTTTCATGACTATGAAAATTGTACATTCACACTGAAGGCATCAAAACTATGAATTACCACATGTGGAATTATATACTTAACAAAAAAGTGTGAAACAACTGAAAATATGTCTTATATTCTAGGTTCTTCAAAGTAGCCACCTTTTGCTTTGATGACTGCTTTGCACACTCTTGGCATTCTCTTGGTGAGCTTCAAGAGGTAGTCACCGGAAATGGTTTTCACTTCACAGGTGTGCCCTGTCAGGTTTAATAAGAGGGATTTCTTGCCTTATAAATGGGGTTGGGGCCATCAGTTGTGTTGTGCAGACGTCTGGTGGATACACAGCTGATAGTCCTACTAAATAGACTGTTAGAATTTGTATTATGGCAAGAAAAAAGCAGCTAAGTAAGGAAAAACGAGTGGCCATCATTACTTTAAGAAATGAAGGTCAGTCAGTGCGAAAAATTGGGAAAACTTTGAAAGTGTCCCCAAGTGCAGTTGCAAAAACCATCAAGCGCTACAAAGAAACTGGCTCACATGAGGACCGCCCCAGGAAAGGAAGACCAAGAGTCACCCCTGCTTCTGAGGATAAGTTTATCCGAGTCACCAGCCTCAGAAATCGCAGGTTAACAGCAGCTCAGATTAGAGACCAGGTCAATGCCACACAGAGTTCTAGCAGCAGACACATCTCTACAACAACTGTTAAGAGGAGACTTTGTGCAGCAGGCCTTCATGGTAAAATAGCTGCTAGGAAACCACTGCTAAGGACAGGCAACAAGCAGAAGAGACTTGTTTGGGCTAAAGAACACAAGGAATGTACATTAGACCAGTGGAAATCTGTGCTTTGGTCTGATGAGTCCAAATTTGAGATCTTTGGTTCCAACCACCATGTCTTTGTGCGACGCAGAAAAGGTGAACGGATGGACTCTACATGCCTGGTTCCCACCGTGAAGCATGGAGGAGGAGGTGTGATGGAATGGGGATGCTTTGCTGGTGACACTGTTGGGGATTTATTCAAAATTGAAGGCATACTGAACCAGCATGGCTACCACAGCATCTTGCAGCGGCATGCTATTCCATCCCGTTTGCGTTTAGTTGGACCATCATTTATTTTTCAACAGGACAATGACCCCAAACACACCTCCAGGCTGTGTAAGGGCTATTTGATCAAGAAGGAGAGTGATGGGGGGCAACACCAGATGACCTGGCCTCTATTCACCAGACCTGAACCCAATCGAGATGGTTTGGGGTGAGCTGGACCACAGAGTGAAGCCAAAAGGGCCAACAAGTGTAAGCATCTCTGGGAACTCCTTCAAGATTGTTGGAAGACCATTTCCGGTGACTACCTCTTGAAGCTCATCAAGAGAATGCCAAGAGTGTGCAAAGCAGTCATCAAAGCAAAAGGTGGCTACTTTGAAGAACCTAGAATATAAGACATATTTTCAGTTGTTTCACACTTTTTTGTTAAGTATATAATTCCACACGTGTTAATTCATAGTTTTGATGCCTTCAGTGTGAATGTACAATTTTCATAGTCATGAAAATACAGAAAAATCTTTAAATGAGAAGGTGTGTCCAAACTTTTAGTCTGTACTGTATATATATATATATATATATATATATATATCTACATATAATTTAGAAAAACAGATAGAGTTTATAGACAAAAGTATTAGTCCTCTCCACATTGCACCTACAAGAGTTTGCATTACATCCCATTCTAAATCCTCAAATATTAATTTTGAGCTGTCCCCTTTTTGCAACTATAAGAGTTCCCACTCTTCTGGGAGTCTTTCTACAAGATTTCGGAGTATGTCTCTTGTAATTTTGGTCCATAATTTAGAAGAACCAGGCTCACAATCTCTGTTCTCGTTCATCGCAAAGGTGTTGGATGGGGTTGATGTCTAGGCTTAGTACACCGGTTATGTTCTTCTACACCAAACTCCCCCAACCATGACTTTATGGACCTTGCTTTGTGCATTGGGGCACAAAGCAGTTCCATAAAGAAATGGTTGTAGGAGGTCTTGAGGCTCCATGTGCACAATATTTGTGCTGATGTTAATACCAGAGATGGTTTGGACTTTGCCGTTAAGGAGTCAGCAGAGCATTGGTGACTTTTCTGCCCTCTGCTCTTCAGGTGACCCCGCTCTGTAAAACTACAGGGTCTTCACTTCATGGCTGAGTTGCTGCGGTTCCTTCCACTTCTCAATAATATCACTCACAGGTGATGGAGGAAGATTTAGAAGGGAAGAAATTTCAGTATCTGGTGGCTCCTATTACAGGACCGTGCTGGTATCAGTGAGCTTTTTAGAGTGAGACCTCACAATGTGGCCAAAATTGTGATGCTACTGGCCACCGCAATCAGCATAGTTTAACCCTGTGAACAAGCCATTCTTTCACACATTAGTAAGGGCAGACGGCATGGTGAGGGGCTGGATGTTATATCACTGGGGGCCAAGGAACCAGATGTTATACATTGGGAGGCTAAGGGCTGGATGTTATATACCAGGGATGAGGCACCGGATGTTATACACCGGGGGTAAGGAGGGGCCGGATGTTATACTCCGGGGGAAGGAGGGGCCGGATGTTATACTCCGGGGGAAGGAGGGGCCGGATGTTATACACTGGGGGCCGAGGAGCCGGATGCTAAACACCGAGGGGCCGGATGTTATACACCGGGGGCCAAGGAGCCGGATGCTATACACCGAGGGGCGAGGGGCTGGATGTTATATACCGTGGGTGAGGGAACGGATGTAATACTCAAGGGGTGAGGGCCAGAATGTTATACACCGTGAGTGAGGGGCCGAATGTTATACCCTGGGGGTGAGGCTCCTGATGTTATACATTGAGGGCAATGGGGCTGAATTAAAATACTGAACTCAATGATTTGTCTGTGTGACCATATGGTGCAGATAGATAGATGGATAGATAATAGATATGACTCGCCCCCTGGGCCGTGGGGCACTCGGAGCCGGGCAATAGGGAGACGATGGGGGTAGTAGTGGCAACCCGGTCCGTGGCTCAGGGTGGTCAGACCAGTGGCAGTCCTTTATAAGTTTTAAGTAATGTCCGACTACGCCACCCGTGGATTGCGGTCAGTGCTAACCGCCGCTGCAGTGCAGACCTCTGGGGCAGATGTAAATGTGCAGCTCCGAATAGTACAACTCCCCACGGGAAGAGTAGGGTCCCAGGCCAGTGTATGATGGATGATGGAGGGGATGATTCCGACCGCGTTAGCCAGGAAACGGAGGCCTCTTAAACAGTTCAGGGTCTTTATTAGAACAGGTAAAACGACCCAGAAACAGGCCTGGCTAGGAGGGGGCCTGGATGTCTGAGAGCAAGTGGGAAGCTGGCCCTGGTCAAGGTGAGGGTGTCGGCCTACCATGCTCTCTGTGCTCCTTCTGGCTATTTCCCTTCTGGTAATGTAACAGTCCACGTTCCTGAGCTCACCGTGTCCTCTCGCCCGTATGGCTTGCAACTCGGGTCCCTTGCTACTCCCGGCCTGGTACGGCTCTGCTGGTCCCTTCTGCTGTGGCGGAGCCTCCGGGCTTCTTAGGCCAAGGAACATACAGTCCCCTGCGGACTGGTTATCTGCTGTAGGATGTGGAATCCTCACAGCCTCAGACATCAAAGTCTGGTAGATTAGTTTCTTTATCCGCCAGGACAGACTCACTTCGCCTTTTGTCCCTGGCTCGTGGCTCTCCTACTGCCACACGTCCTCTTAGGCTGCAACACAACTGTCTGTCCCTGCTCTGGGACACCTCTCAATCCAGAGACAGGTCGTCCAGTTCTCCCTAACCCTGCCCCCAGTTCCAGCTTTTATAGGGGCAGCCTGCTCCCCCTACTGGTCTGTGACAGGAGGTATTGCATGCTAATGGCCCTTGACTAGAGGACCTCCCCCTTGCTCTCAGACACAGCTTTATTATACATTTGTGGCATCCAGGCCAGGGTGACACATTCCCCCCTAGTAAAATTTAGTACTCCGGGACTAAACAAGAAACAAGTAATATGCATGACCATAAAAACATTATTAGACAAACGGCGCACAGGTTGAGTTCTTAAGGTCACAGTGTGGTCTGTGACCGGGTGTCCATATCACCAACACAACGGGGAGCCTTAACCAGGTGGGGGTCTGTCCTAGCTACAAGTCCTTTTCAGTCTTAGTTCATTCCTTGGTCAGGCTCCGAATGCAGTCCATACAAAGTCCCGGTTATTAAAAGTTCATAACATTTGAGTCCATACGGTAACTGTAAGAAACTGAAATACACAATTACTAATCATGCATGTAACTTTGCAAACATTTCAACACTTGGCAACGGGGTTATTTACAGTTTTAGTGCACCCTATATTCTCCAGCGAGCGGGTATCCTTGTGCTCCTGGTTGACCTGCGTAACCCACTGTCTGGTGGTGGACCGACCTGGTTTTCTTCACTAGCGTTAGGGGTAGAGCTACCAGCTTGGTGTATAGGTAGGGCAGGCAGCTGTCTACGGGTCCTTTGGCTCACCGCAGGCATGGCAGGCTCACTGTCAGCAGAGGGTTTATTCTCCTGGGCTGCTGGTACCGGCTCTTCTGCCTCTGGAACTGCTTGCTCTTCTTCAACTTCCGGCTCTGGTGTAGGTTGTTGCTGAACCGGTTGTAGGAAATGCAGGACGGGTACCACTATGGCATCATTTATTCGAGTCCAGGACTGAGGGAACTCTCCGAGAACTGGGGTGCTGATCATTTCTTCCTTGTCCTCTGCGGGTTCAAGGTCACTTTGATCCTCTTCTGCACTACGGAGTTGCTCGGGGCATCTTTTTAGGTGGTCTCTGGAGACGGTACTAGTGGTTTCTCCTCCATCCTTGGTGATCACGCACACCTTCGAGTTGTCGTGATCAGACTGCAGTACGGTGTAGGGTTCCCTTTCCCACTGGTCGTCCAACTTATGTAGCCTTCTCTTTCGCTTCAGGACCTGCTCACCAGGATCTAGGGGACCAGCAGGGGCGTGTTGGTTGAAGAGTCTTTCTTGCCTTTCTCTCACCTGGGCCAGGCTCTTCTCCACACTCTCCTGTACCTTCTTGTACTGCAGTCGCCTCTCCGTATCCCAGTCCGCATCCGGGGAGGTGTCCTCAGGTGTTAGGACCCCCATCTCCAGATCTAGGGGCAGCTTACCTGGTCTGGCTCGCATCAGGTAAGCCGGGGTGCAGTTTGTAGCGTTCACCGGGATATGGTTGTATAAGTCTATCAGGTCCGGCAGTTTTTCTGGCCACAGGCTGCGTTCCTCCAGGGGCAACGTCTTCAGGAGATCAATGACTATATTGTTCATTTTCTAACACATCCCGTTGGTTTGTGGGTGGTAAGGCGTTGTCCGAATCTTCTTACAGCCATAGAGGTTGCAGAACTCTTGGAAGATTTCGGCCTCGAATGCTGGCCCCTGGTCCGTCAGAACTTGTTCTGGATACCCGTGTGGACGGCAGAAGTATTGCTGGAAGGCTCTGGCCACCGTTTAGGCTGTCAGGTCTTTTACCAGGACCACCACTAGAAAACGGGAATAGTGGTCCACGATTGTCAGGGCGTAGATGTATCCTGACCGGCTTGGAGCCAATTTGACGTGGTCCAGAGCTACCAGCTCAAGAGGTTGCTGGGTGACGATGGGCTTCAAGGGTGTCTTCTGGCTGGTGCAGTCTTTTCTCCTTAAGTTACAAGAGCCACAGTCCCTGCACCACTTCTCTACAGCCCCTCTCATGCCGACCCAAAAGAACTGTCCTCTTAGCAGGAACTCCAGCTTCTTCCAACCGAAGTGCCCCGCTCTGTCATGGTAAGCCCCCAGGACCATAGCTGCATCCCGCCTTGGGACCATGACTTGCCAGGTCAGCTCGTGTGTCCAGTGGTTGACAAGTCTTCTGCACAGCTTGCCTTCATAGAGGAACAGCTTGCTCTTCTCTTTCCATAGCTGCTTGGCTTCCTCTGGAGCATCTGGATCTAAGCGGGCATCTTCCTGGGTCAGCAGATCTTTCACCAGGCGGATCGCAGGATCACTATCTTGGGTCTCGGCCCAGCTGTGGTGAGGTAGGGGATTGATCATAACGGTTGTTAAATCTTCCACCTTCACGCGGTGGGAGTATTGAGCGGCCCCATACCGGTGAAACGTGGGGAGTTCTACCTCCTCCAGCTCTTCTGGGTCTTCGTCACCTTCAGGTAAGTGAGGCATTCTCGATAGGGCGTCAGCATTGGCATTGGTTTTGCCTGCCCGGTACTTGATCACGAAGTCATAATTGGAGAGACGGGCCATCCACCGCTGTTCCAGGGCACCAAGTCTTGCACTGTCTAGGTGTGTTAACGGGCTGTTGTCCGTATACACAGTGAACTTTGCGGAGGCCAGGTAATGCTTGAAGCGTTCCGTTATGGCCCACACCACCGCCAAGAATTCTAGCTTGAAGGAGCTGTAATTCTCCAGGTTCCTCTCGGTGGGCCTCAGCTTCCGGCTGGCGTACGCGATCACCCTTTCTCTGCCCTGTTGGTTTTATGACAGTACGGCTCCCAGTCCCACATTACTGGCGTCTGTGTGGAGAATAAAAGGCTGGCCATAATCAGGGTAGGCCAGGATCTCATCCCCTGTGAGGGCCATCTTCAACTGGCGGAAGGACTCCTCTTCCGGTTTATCCCACTTGAAGGGTGGCTTTTGGCTTCTGGACTTAGACTGTCCTATCAGGAGGTCCTGCATAGGAGCTGCCATCTTAGTGAACCCGGGGATGAACCTTCGGTAGTAGCCTACCAACCCGAGGAATTGCCTCACTTCCTTGATGTTCGAAGGGCTTGGCCAGCTCTTGATTGCCGTGACCTTGTCAGGGTCGGGTGCTACTCCTTCCGCACTTACCACGTGCCCTAGGTACTGGACCTTCGGTTTCAACAGGTGACACTTTGATGGTTTCACTTTCAGGCCATAGCCTTCCAGGGCTTCAAACACCTCGGCCAGGTGCTTTAGATGGTCCTCGTAAGTCTTCGAATAGACAATCACGTCGTCCAGGTAAAGGAGGACCGTCTCGAAGTTTCGGTGCCCTAGACAGCATTCCATCAGCCTCTGGAAGGTCCCTGGTGCGTTGCAGAGCCCGAAGGGCATACAGTTGAACTCGCTCAGTCCCATCGGGGTGGTGAAGGCGGTCTTCTCCTTGTCAGCCTCAGCCACAGGAACCTGCCAGTACCCGCTAGTAAGGTCCAAAGTAGAAAAGAAGTTAGCTGATTTTAGTGCGGCTAAAGACTCTTCTATTCTAGCCAGAGGATATGCGTCTTTGTGGGTGATACGTTTGATTTGTCTATAGTCCACGCACATTCTCATGGTGCCGTCTTTTTTTTTTACCAGAACCAGGGGGGCTGCCCAGGGGCTACAGCTATGTCTAATGACCCCAGCTTCTTTCATTTCCCGCAGCATACCCTTGGCGTTCTGATAATGTGCAGGGAGTACAGGCCTGTGTCTCTCTTTTATTGGTGCGTGGCTCCCTGTGGGGATGTGGTGTTATATCCCTTTTACTCTGCCGAAGTCCAGCGGGTGCATACTAAAGACTCTCTCGTACTCCCGTACCACCCGGTAGACTCTTTGTTTTTGGTGCAGGGGAGTGGAGTCAGCACCCACATGGAGTTTCTGGCACCAGTCCTCCTTTTGTTTCTGGGAGCCATTACCCTCCGCCTGTGGAGATGGAGGCAAAGGCTCCACGGCCCTGATAGCTTTGTGTTCGACAACAAACAGTTTGGCAAGTGTAGCGTACCTGGGTAAGTGTACCTCTCTCTCCCCAATGTTGAGAATGCGAACGGGCACCCTCCCATGTCGGACATCAACCACCCCCCGGGCTGTCAAAATGGTGGGCCTGCTGTCTGAGTACACAGGTTCTACCATGGCTTGGTAGTCTCTACCTCTCAACCCGATTGCAGTCCGACACCAGATCATCATCTCACTTTTGGGACGCATGGAAATGGGGAATGGGTCACTCAGTCTTACGCTACCGATCTCACCACCAGACAGTTCTACCTGCTACCGTCTCATCAGGGCTTTTATCTCCTTGTTGAGGACTCTCTGTTGGCTGGAACTAGCATTCACCGCCACCTGTTGTAGAATTACAATTACCTCTGAAAGACAATTTTCAATCACGTTAGTACCCACAGTTATTTTAGGGTGACTTTCACGACGGTCAATGTCCACAATAATCACTCCCTGTGCCGGTAGTTCAACTTTACCAATTTTAATGGTCATCTCCTTGAACCCCATCTGCGGCACGGGCAAGCCATTACTGGCGATGATGCTCAAGTCACTGTCTGGATACCGTGTTATATCAGCATCAGTCCAATACTGCTTAAAAAGTACATAAGGGATAGTAGTTACTTGCGTCCCGGTATCCAGCAAGGCGCTCATGGGGATACCGTCCAGCACCACGGGTAAAACCGGGCGCCCCCCAACGTACTTATTGCGCCAATTGTAAGGGCCTGGTGATCTTATGCCTGGGGGTTGGCCCTCTGCCCCAGGTTGGACCCGTTTAAATTACAGTACCTGGAAATGTGTCCGGGCTGGTTGCATCGACGGCAAATGGGCTGTCCATGATCTGCGTAGCGGTCTGTGGGCCTCCCTCGGAACGACGGGGTCCTCCTCTGTCGATGCCACGGGACATCCTCCGGACTTGAAGCCAACTCAATGGGTCTTGACGGGTCCACTTGTAACGCCTGGACGGTCCTGGTCAACGCCGCAACGCTCCTGGTCAGCTCCTGGACTTGGTCATGCAGATCTTTCGACGGGGCTTGGCTCAGGGCCTGTGCATCGGCCCCCACAGAGTCCATAGAGGAGGGCGCCGCCTCCTGGTGGTAGGTGAGAGCAGGGCGCCGGGGGTTTATAGCTCCACTTGTTGCGGGTTCACGGAGCACCCTTATGGCCCTGTCCTTGAATTGGGCAAAAGTCAGATCAGGGTTCTGAAAGAACATGAGGCGCAGCTGGGTCCTGTGGGCGCTAGACAGCAGACCTTCTATGAACTGCTCTGTTAGTAGCTTATCCGTATCCTGCACGCTGCCAGGGTCAGCTTGTTTGATGGCTCTCAAGGCTTCCTGCAAATTTAGGGCATAGTCCCTGATGCTGTCCTGTGCCCGCTGCTTACATCCATAGAACCGCATTTTAATTTCAGCGGAGGTACGGGTATCAAAGGTACCCCGCAGCCGGGCTAAAATGTCCTTTACGGTCCTTTTCTCCTCAGTGGGCCATGACTTTACCTCCCCCTGGGCTGCGCCAGTTAACTGCCCTGTCAGTATGCTAATCTTCTGTTCCTCTGTCAGGGGGTAAACTTGGAACAAACTGTACAGCCTTTCCTTAAAGTCATTTAGGGCATGGGGCTCCCCTGAATACTTAGGCAGCCAGGCCACTCCAGGGATGTAGCGCAGGGAAAATGGCATCACCGCTGCTGCAGCTGCGCTGGTGGTAGTGGGCGCCTCCGTGTCCGACATTTTCCTCCCCCCTAGTTAAGCGTGGCCTACCTTCCGACGATCCTCTTCTGTAGGCCGCGGCTCCGCTGGTGCTGCTCCGGACGAGGACCTTGCGTCGCATCCTGGTGATGTCAGCGTCACTCTCTCTCCCTTCCAGGACCTTGCGCAGCGTCGGTGCGTGGTGCGGAGCTTTGGGTCTCGCGCGGTTTGGACGTCTACGCCCCTCTTCTTCTCGCGCGGCGTCCTGAAGATGGCGGGAACCGACGGAAGATGGCGGGAGACGGCTGAAAATGGCGGGAAACGGCTCCGGATGGCAGGAAACCTCTTCTTCAGGTACGTGCACAGTCTTTTTCAGGCACGCAATACCCGTTTGTGGCGGGTTGGTTACAATCCTGCCGACTACACCAAAGCTGACTCGCCCCCTGGGCCTTGGGGCACTCGGAGCCGGGCAATAGGGAGACGATGGGGGTAGTAGTGGCAACCCGGTCCGTGGCTCAGGGTGGTCAGACCAGTGGCAGTCCTTTATAAGTTTTAAGTAATGTCCGACTACGCCACCCGTGGATTGCGGTCAGTGCTAACCGCCGCTGCAGTGCAGACCTCTGGGGCAGATGTAAATGTGCAGCTCCGAATAGTACAACTCCCCAAGGGAAGAGTAGGGCCCCAGGGCAGTGTATGATGGATGATGGAGGGGATGATTCCGACCGCGTTAGCCAGGAAACGGAGGCCTCTTAAACAGTTCAGGGTCTTTATTAGAACAGGTAAAACGACCCAGAAACAGGCCTGGCTAGGAGGGGGCCTGGATGTCTGAGAGCAAGTGGGAAGCTGGCCCTGGTCAAGGTGAGGGTGTCGGCCTACCGTGCTCTCTGTGCTCCTTCTGGCTATTTCCCTTCTGGTAATGTAACAGTCCACGTTCCTGAGCTCACCGTGTCCTCTCGCCCGTATGGCTTGCAACTCGGGTCCCTTGCTACTCCCGGCCTGGTACGGCTCTGCTGGTCCCTTCTGCTGTGGCGGAGCCTCCGGGCTTCTTAGGCCAAGGAACATACAGTCCCCTGCGGACTGGTTTTCTGCTGTAGGATGTGGAATCCTCACAGCCTCAGACACCAAAGTCTGGTAGATTAGTTTCTTTATCCGCCAGGACAGACTCACTTCGCCTCTTGTCCCTGGCTCGTGGCTCTCCTACTGCCACACGTCCTCTTAGGCTGCAACACAACTGTCTGTCCCTGCTCTGGGACACCTCTCAATCCAGAGACAGGTCGTCCAGTTCTCCCTAACCCTGCCCCCAGTTCCAGCTTTTATAGGGGCAGCCTGCTCCCTCTACTGGCCTGAGACAGAAGGCATTGCATGTTAATGGCCCTTGACTAGAGGACCTCCCCCTTGCTCTCAGAAACAGCTTTATTATACATTTGTGGCATCCAGGCCAGGGTGACACAGATAAATAGATAGATAGATAGATAGATAGATAGATAGATAGTGAAGATTGTAAGTGTAGATTAAAGATATTCTCCACTTTATTACAAACCATTACACTACAAGGTCTATTATAGTAATGCCACATTGACTCATGCTAGCTGATGGTATCCACGTATAAATATGTGCAGGGTGGCAGCGTACATTCACAAGCCGTCATAACGCTGCTTTGTCAGGCCATAGCATGAATGAGATGTGTCCTCTAAAGGACATTAACGATAGATGGATATAGATATAACCCTTAATATTCTGGGAGCAGGCGGCCGGCTACAGGTTATGTTCCAATGTGGCCCCAGGCCTTTCTTTTATAGCCCTTTCATTCACATGGGAGTATGAGGTAGGACAGTGCTCCGGCTCCGTGTAACACACTACCCCAAAGATGGCTCTTTTAGTTTCCGGGTGTCCTGAACCATAGTCGGTATCCATGGAAACCAGGCAGAGCTCACACAGTTGCTATGGTTACCTTGGTCTCTGCCTTCCAACAACTGTTTCTAAAGACCAGATATTGCAGCAGTCATAAGAGATCATTTAGGGTCACATATATAGTGTATAAGTGATACCACATTATATACTGTGGATATAATTATATTCAGCGTTCATCGTGCAGAAAGGTAGATGGCGTTACAATGACCTTTATTATTCAGCCTTCACTTTGCCTGACCATTACATCATATACAACCATGCCTCTAGATGATAGGTTAACGGCAGAGATGTCATATTAACCCTTCAAGTCAAAGCTCATTTTATATAATTGGTAAAACCAGACTGTGAAATTTTGTGTTAAGCTCCTATATCCTGGCAACCAATGCCACACCAAAGTTATCTCTGGTAACGACCCTGGAGGCTGGGAAGGCACAATAGGTCATAAGCTCACGGCATGGCTAAGTACATGGAGCCTGTACAGTGGTACACTGATAGTCTGCGACTACACATTTCAGAACCATAGGATTCCCGTATACTCATATATGACCCTCTATTACAGAAATATTCTTCCCCACAAGCATTGCTTCCCATATCCTGACATAACCATACCAAAGCTATCTCTGGTAACGACCCTGAAGGTTGGGAACACTGGAGCCAGTACAGTGGCACACTGATAGTCTGCGACTACACATTTCAGAGACATAGGTTCCTGACCCCATATACACACATATTGCCACCTATTATAGAAAAAAACGTCCCCACAAGCATTACTTCCCGTATCCTAACATAACCATACCAAAGCTATCTCTGGTAAAGACCCTGGAGGCTGGGAAGGCACGATAGGTCATAAGCTCACGGCATGGCTAAGTACATGGAGCCTGTACAATGGCACACTGAGACCCTGCAACTACACATTTCAGAACCATAGGATTCTCATATACTCATATATGACCCTCTATTACAGAAATATTCTTCCCTACAAGCATTGTTTCCCATATCCTGACATAACCGCACCAATGTTATCTCTGGTAACGACCCTGGAGGCTGGGAAGACACAGTAGGTTGTAAGCTCATGGTATAGCTAAGTACATGGAGTCTGTACAGTGGCACACTGAGACCCTGCAACTACACATTTCAGTGCCATAGGACCCTCCGTATACTCATATGTGGTCCTCTATTATGGAAATATTCTTCCCCACAAGCATTGCTTCCCATATCCTGACATAACCGCACCAATGTTATCTCTGGTAACAACCCTGAAGGTTGGGAACACTGGAGCCTGTACAGTGGCACACTGAGACCCTGCAACTGCAAATTTCACCACCATAGTCTTCCTGTATACTCACATATGCCCTATTATTATGGAAAGAATCTTCCCTATAATCATTGCTTCTCATATCCAAACATATTGATATCAAAGTTATCTCTGGTAACGACCCTGGTGGCTGGGAAGACACAGCAGGTTGTAAGCTCACGGCACGGCTATGTACATGGAGCCTGTACAGTGGCACACTGAGACTCTGCAACTACACATTTCAGAGCCATAGGCCCCCCGTATACTGACATATGACCCTCTATTACGGAAATATTCTTCCCTACAAGCATTGTTTCCCATATCCTGACATAAGTACACCATAACCACACCAAAAAAGCACTCCATATGCATGCTGAGGTATAGTAGATAGACTTCCATAGGTGCGATATTACACATTAGTACAACATGGTACTGATTTATAATACATCCCAGTGCTTTATGTTTATTGGGAATCCGTAGGTAATATCCCTAATATATACCAAACCAAAGACAGTAGAATAGAAAAAAATGTCATCAAAGT
Organism: Phyllobates terribilis; assembly: GCF_046119375.1. Classification (NCBI taxonomy): domain Eukaryota; kingdom Metazoa; phylum Chordata; class Amphibia; order Anura; family Dendrobatidae; genus Phyllobates; species Phyllobates terribilis. The sequence continues at coordinate 538,645,920 of NW_027362771.1, forward strand.
GACATCCAGTAGACCAGGGATCCCGGCGCTCATCCTCACGTGTTCTTGTAGAAGTCCTAGAATTCAACCTCTCATTAAAAGCATTAACGACATCATTACGTCCATTGTCGAGCTCAAGTCATTAAGCAAGTCTGGCATGTCATCTCTGGTCAGTGGAGCAGAATCTACGGTAAAATGGTCAGGAACAAAGAGGACAGTGAGAGGAACAGATGCCATGGTGGGACACACTTGACCGCTGCTCACTAAAAGGAACAAATTAAAGGGCCACTAAGCCTACAGTAGGTTATAACGGTACAGCGGTGTAATAAAATGATCGGCTAGTGTGAAACATATGGATGTAAATGTATCTGCGGGTTCTCAGCACTGGAGCTTTGTGGCATAAAGCAGTCAAGGGAATAGGAGTATTCTGAACCTTATGCCAGTGATCCCCTTAAAGAATACTACAAACTCCTCTGTATTTTAAAACAATTTTCAAATTTCACACCCCTGCTAGCTCCGACTTCCCATTCTTTCAGGAAATCTATGTACATTAGCAGCAATTGACTGACTCAGACCCTGTCTTTTGTATTGAAGCATCTAATGAACGCTGGAAAAATTCATTTTAAAGGGAGGGGGAACAGGGTGAGATGTGACATTAACTATTGTGAATGGATCTTGTGTTATCTGCAGTGTATAAAGTGATTATCTGTCATTTTTAAATCCTGTCTGTGATGATAATGAGACTTCTGAAAAGTCTTCTTTAAAGAACAGGATGCATTAGCTTAAAATAGCCCCAGTTGGCCAATATAAATGTTAAAAAATTGCAAGATTAATCCCTTTTTTTTTTTAAACCCTTCACGACCTTGGGATTTTCGTTTTTTTTTCGTTTTCGTTCTTTGCTCTCCTTCTTCCCAGAGCCGTAACTTTTGAATTTTTCCATCAGTATGGCCCTGTGAGGGCTTGTTTTTTGTGGCATGAGTTGTACTTTTGAAGGACACTATTGATTTTACCATATCGTGTGCTGGAAAACTAGAAAAAGAATCAAAGTGCAATGAAATAGGAAAAAAGGGCAATTCCACAATTGTTTTTTGCTTTTGTTTTTTTACCATGCTTACTAAATGCTAAAACTGACCGGTAATTATGATTCTCCAGGTCATTACGAGTTCTTAGATAGAAAACATGTATACGTTGTTTTTTATTTAAGTAGTAAAAAAAAATTACAAAATTTGTAAAAAAAAAAAAAAGTGCCATTTTCGTGACCCGTAGTGTCTCCGTTTTACGCGATTCTGGCGTTTTGATTACTTTTTGATTATTTTTCTGATTGTGCTGTTTACCGATAGGATTAATTATTTTCTATATTGATGGATCGGGCGATTCTGAACTCGGCAATACCAAATATGTGTATTTTTTTTACTATTATTGTTTTATTTTAAATGGGACAAAAGAGGGGGGTGATTTGAACTTTTAGATTTTTTTAATTTTTTAAATATTTTTAAAAACTTTTTTTTACACTTTGTACTTGCTTCAATAGTCCCCTTTGAAGACTTGAAGCTGCGATCTTCTGATCGCTTGTTCTGATAGACCTGCTATGTGTAGCAAAAATCATCATCTACTATGAATGCCGGCCACAAGCCGGCGTTCATAGCAGATCAGCAATGACAAATACGGGGGTCTTCTGCAGACCCCCGATTGTCATGCCAACCCATCGGTGCCCCGTGATCATGTGACATGGGCGCCGATGGGTGGATTTTGTGACACGCTTCTGGCATGATCATGCTAAGTGCTGCTATCAGAAATTGACAGCAACATTTAACATGTTAACAGCAGCTGGTTACTGGTGGCTGTTAGGGGCACAGGACAGCTGATTAAATCAGCTGCCATGTGCCAGAAAAGATGCGGGCTCAGCGCTGGAGCTCGTATCAAAGGGGGATACACGGCCTATGACATACCTATGATATCACGTATGATATCACGTACCTTGTGATATGAAAAAACCAAAATGTTTACACAGTGCATTTAACACAAAAACCTGATTTAAAGGGACTCTGTCAGTAGGATCAACCCCCCCCCCCACCCTAAGTTGTCTATTTGGACATTTAGGTCAAAGAAAGTTAAATAAAATGATACATTGATATCTATGATCCGATGTTTTATTACAGAGTAATCCGTGTTTTTTCTCAATATGTAAATGAAATATTAAAATCTATGGGCCGGACACAAATCTCCCTGAAAGGGGGCATTACCAGTGTGAGACTGACAGTCTGCTCTTCTTATCTATGCTTCTCATTTCATTTCATTGACAATAAGCTCTGGGGGCAGATTCTCGGGGAGATCTATGTCCGGCCCATAGATCTTAACAGCTCATTTACATATTGAGAAAAATGTGGATTTTTCTGGAATAAAACATCCGATTGCAGATATCATAGTATCATTTTATTAATTTTTCTATGATCTACATGTCCATATAGGCAGCTTAGGAAGGTTGATCCAACTGACAGATTCCCTTTAAGATACATTTCCTTTGCCATGGATGGAACCTTGTAATGAAGACGGAATGTATTTTTTCTTCTTCAATGCATATACTAGATGGTTTTATTCAGTGAAGGGTTTGGTCACATATGGACCACCCATGTCCTTGTGCCCTATTGGAACATCTGGACAATATAGAGGGGATTCTTGTGATGCACGCATTTAGATAATGCAACCATTCTGACAAAGGACGCCTAAGTTGCGTCTGAAACGCGTTGCACTGTCCGTCTACCTCTTTCTCCCCCAATGGATATGTAATTTTAACGTTATTGAATATATGAACTGTTTTTTGCAGGAGCTGGAACACTTCTACTTTTTTTCGATTATTCTGTATAATACACAAAACGCACGGTGACATCACCATGAATTGCGCCACGTCAGTTCTTCTACATCTGTAGATGAACATTTGGAATTCCTGTAGACCAGTAAACCTACATTTAGTCCTGTTGGGTGCCCAATAATGGTCTATGGTGTGAACTTTTATGCATCTGATGTGGGCGGACATGTGTGCTATATGGAGCGATGGTATGCCGTCGCCTTATAAGGAAATCCGCCTTCTATCCACTGTTTTAGCAGCGTAGGAGTATCTGTTTCGGGTACAGTATATTATTTTCTATGTGGTTAAGCTCAATAAATTATGCTAGCACATTATAAATAAATGATAATAATTATGCCCTGCCGCATGGAACTTGTTAGATGTACACGAAAGGTTTCCATTGCAAGAACTTTTTCCCTTTGTTTACAGACGTGTACTTTAGTCTCTTGTGACGTGCTGCGGGATATTATCCTTTGTGGTAAATACATGACCTGGATTTTCGAGACAAGGTTCATTGTTTTGAGAGATGTTATTATTTATAGGATAATTCCTGCCCCCCTGGGTTATGTGTATGTGCAATAGACTCAAATGACTTTACATTTGGCAACACCTACTGTAGTGATAGATTGAAATTGCAACACCAAGAAGGAAAAGTCGTGGAATTATAGAGTTGGCCAAGTGTTCTCCAGACCAATCTCCGGATATCACTGTGTCCAAAACAAAAGCAGGACTCATCGTTGAAGAGGATAGACCTCCATTCCAGCCTCTATTGCTCCTTTACAGCCTCCATTTCTCCATTCTAGCCACCAGTCTCCATATGGAGACTGTAACGGGTCTGGGAGGCGGAACCTCTGAGCAACTATACAAGGGGGCGGTCCTTGTAAGGAAGCGGGTGGCTCCCAGGGAAGACGGGCAGGTAATCACGGCAAGTGACAGGGACAGTCTCTGGGTAGAAGGGCAGGTAGTCACGACAAGTGACAGGGACAGTCTCTGGGTAGAAGGGCAGGTAGTCACGGCAAGTGACAGGGACAGTCTCTGGGTAGAAGGACGGGTACTCACGGCAAGTGACAGGGACAGTCACTGGACAGGCAGGTGGTCACGGCTAGTGACGGCAGAGCCTCCAGGTAGGCTAGCAGGCAGGTAGCAGGTGAGCGCTCCTAGGTGAGCAGACAAGAGTCTCTGGACAGGCAGGTGGTCACGGCAAGTGACGGCGGAGCCTCCAGGTAGGCTAGCAGGCAGGTAGCAGGCGGACGCTCCCAGGTGAGCGGGTAAGAGTCTCTGGGCAGGCAGGTGGTCACAGCATGTGACGGCAGAGCCTCCAGGTAGGCTAGCGGGCAGGTAGCAGATGAGCGCTCCCAGGTGAGCAGACAAGAGTCTCTGGACAGGCAGGTGGTCACGGCAAGTGACGGCGGAGCCTCCAGGTAGGCTAGCAGGCAGGTAGCAGATGAGCGCTCCCAGGTGAGCGGGCAGGCTGGTCCATAGACAGACTGACAGGTGTCGGAAGGCAGACCGTCGGACCGCAGGCTTGCAAGCAGGTAAACGGATATCTGGCAGGTATCAAGCAGGAATCTGGCAGGTGACTGGCAGGTAACAGGCAGGAATCTGGCAGGTAACAGGCAGGAATCTGGCAGGTGACTGGCAGGTAACTGGAAACGGGACCTGAGGGCTGAAGCAGAGTGAAGGCTTTGCAACAACATTGCTCGGGCACCTCCATTTTGGAGGAGGTGCCTTATATATGGTGAAGTCCTCCGGCCATTGGCCAGGGACTCCTTAGGACGGCGCGCGCGGCCCCTTTAAGAGAGGGGGAGCGCGCGCGCGCCCTAAGCACCGTGGCCGGGGAGCAGCACGCGCTGCCAGCAGAGCGGGAGGAAGACGCCGGGCACAGAGCGGAGAGGTGAGGGGAACAGCGTCCCTGCCTAACAGGAGGCAGGGACGCCGACGCTACAGAGACTACATGGACAACATCATGAAGACACCTTCAAGAAGGAACGTCACACCAGTCCTAATCCCTGGATTATGGTGTAAGGTGGCATAATGTACTGTAGCCAGACCCCTCTAGTCTTCATTCCAGGTACACTAACGGCTCAGCATTACATTAATCTGGTCTCTCCAAAGTGTCCCAGGAGTCGTTTTTCAACATTAAAACATCAGGCCACATGTTGCTTGTGCTACTGTGAGCACCCTGCATGGCCTAAATGTGCTACCATGCCCTGCAGCATCTCTGGACTTGTCTCCCATCCAGCACATCTGGGACAGCATTGGTTGACAATTACAAAAGAAGCTGCCAGAAGCGGATCTTGATGATTTGCTGCCAAAGTGCATTTAGCAAGGCAGAACATTCCTCAGACAACCATTAATAACCTCATTGATAGCAGCCAAGTCGTGTAAATGCGGAGATTTATGCACATGGCGCTCATACTCAATACTGAAAAAATTGAGATGTTTTGAAAATTTCCATTTTTTCATTGTTTGCAGATCAGTAACATGTCTATCCATTCTGTGATTTCCATAATTCCATGACTTTTCCATCTTGGTGTTGCAATTTCAATGTTGAGGAGTATATTGGGGTATTCTGTCCATATGTTTTGGCTGGTGGTCCTGCATCTATCTATTGATGGCTCTTTGCAGTGATCTCCTCCAACAGGTATGTGGAATAAAGCCTGTTGGAGAATCATAGGGTTCAATTCATCAAATATTTTCACCAGAACTCTGCCATAAAACTGTTTGAATTATCACAAAATAGTGGTAAATTGTGTCACTTTTTATGGGTTTTTTTTACACCTGTCCCGGCCAGTTCCTCCAAGTCTTTGAAAAGTGGGCAGATCCTTGACAGGAGGGGTTGTGGCTGAGTGCTGCCGACAAATTCAGAAGTGTACTCCAGTCCCTGATTGAATTGCATTTCTCAGGCAAGTCTGGTGGACGTTCATAATTCATTAGGTGACACTTGCCTCTGAATTTGGAACAATTTACTCAGGTGCCTCCTTTATAAAGACTGACATACAAAACACCTCTTGATGAATTGGAGGCATAGTTTCCAACTGTCCTTAATTTTCAGTAACATTGAAAATTTGGGCTTGTCTTAAAAAGTGGACAAGCTTGTCTTGTCTGAAAAAGTGGATGGGTTTATGTAATTATTTATTTAATGGTCCTGAGCCATGGTGACTTGATGGATGAACGCTTTGTAGGAAGAATGATCTTGTGCAAGTCTAGATACGTCCAGCAGGGTCTTCTCCACCATTATCTTGATAGTATCAAGCAAGCCATCGGGTTGCAGGTCTTCCTCTTCGCCTTGTTCCTTCTATTCTTCTGACCATGATGTCCTTTTGCAGTAATTACTCTCTTCATATGATGTGTTCAAAGTAGACAAGTCGTAGCTTGATGATTCTTGCTTCGAGTGACATGTCTGGCTTGATTTGTTCCAAAATTGATTTTTTTGTTCTTCTTGCCGTCCATGGTATTGATAACTAGTGTTGAGCGAATTTGTTTGGCATTTCAAATTTGTGTGCGTGTTCGGGGTTCGGATGTTATATGCGTGACAGCGTGACAAATCAGGGATGTTCATGGGTGGAGCCGATTTTTTGGCGTGAACAAGCCGGAACCCCGAACACGAACCCGAATTTGAAATGACAAACAAATTCGCTCAACACTTGAAATGATAGGCTACAAGCACTAAGGAAAGACAGGAGATCTGTCCCTACAATAGAACTAAGCTAGATCCCTACGATGTAACGGGGAACCTGATCCTGCGATCAGACCCGCTAAAGTCCTCAGCTAGTCTGAACAAAGACCTATAGATGTGAGGGAGGGATCCCTACAAGAACTAGGGACCGGGAGAAAGATGGACACCTCCTAGCAGAAATTGTAGCAGTAAAAAGACAAACACACAACATAGAACATAAAGGTCAAAAGACCTAGCTAAACTGACTGAGAAAGGTTACAAGGCACCTGGCTAGCTTAAGAGTAGAAATTACAATGAAGTCCAGCATGGCCAGAAGGGCGGAGCAGGATTAAATAGGCAAAAAGGTCATGTGACCAGCAAAATAGAAAAAACCTAACAGGAGAGTTCTAACAGTACCCCCTCTTCTAAGAGGATCCTCCGGATCCCCTAGGCCCAGGCTTATCAGGAAGCCTCTTGTGAAACGCTCTGACAAGTCTGGAAGCAGAAACATCATCCGCCCTCACCCATGAGTTATCCTCGGGACCGAAACCCTTACAAGCGACGAGATACTGCAAACTCCCCCTATAGCGTCTAGAATTAAGGATGCGGCAAATTTCATATTCCCCGTCCTCCACCACCGGAGGAACAGTGGCAGTGGCGTCTCTATCTGATATATCAGCTTTTTTCAATAGAGAAACATGAAACACCGGATTAATCTTCCAGGAGGTAGGAACCTCCAACCTAACAGCAGATTGGTTAACTACCTGAAGCACCTTAAAGGGCCCTACAAACTTGGGACCCAATTTTTTAGAAGAAATCCTCAACCGCAGATTCTTAGAGGACAACCAAACCATGTCACCAACCGTAAACAAAACCTCTTGACGTTTCCTGTCAAAGTACCTCTTAGATTTTTTGTTAGCCTCCTGAAGATTACCACGCACATCCGTCCAAACTCTCTCCAAATCACCGGAAAAACTCTCCTCTTCAGGCACAGCCGATATCTATTTGGAGAATGACCCAAAAGACGGATGTCTCCCAGAACAACAAAAAAAGGCGAACACCCAGCAGAAGAGGATGCATGGTTGTTAAGAGCAAACTCAGCAAGCGGCAGAAACTCAGACCACCCCTCTTGATTGTCTGCCACAAAACAACGCAAGAACTGCTCAACATCCTGATTCTTCCTTTCTGTCTGGCCATTAGACTCAGGATGATATCCAGATGAAAACGACAAATGAACTCCCAACCTGTCACAAAAGGCACGCCAAAAACGAGCCACGAACTGAGGTCCCCTATCAGAAACAATGTCAGTAGGAACACCATGGAGTCTGACAATTTCCTTGATAAAGGCCTTAGCGAGTGTCTTAGCGCAGGGCTGTTTGATGAAGGGAACCAAGTGACACATCTTGCTAAAACGGTCCACGACCACCCAGATGACCGTGAAACCCTCAGAGGAGGGAAGGTCAGTAATAAAGTCCATAGCCACATGTGTCCAAGGTGCACTAGGAACCTCCAGAGGGCAAAGCAACCCCGCAGCAGGAGTATGAGAAGACTTAGATCTAGCACACACAGTACATTGACGCACCCACTTAATGACTTCCTTCTGCCATCCAGGCCACCAAAAACTGCGACCCACAAGTCTCTTGGTCTCAGAAATTCCTGGATGACCTGCCAACCGAGACTCATGACACTCAACAAACAAATCTCTCCTAAAGGTCCTAGGCACAAACAACCTCCCATGGGGAGTGTTAGATGGGGCATTCTCCTGTGCTTTAAGAATCTCATCTTCCAAAACGGAGTCCAATGCAGCAATCACAACACCTTCTTGTAAAATGCTCTCCTCCTCCTCAGCACCGACCATGGGAGAAAAGCTGCGAGACAACGCATCAGTTTAACATTCTTGGTACCCGGGATGTAAGTAACGGAAAAATTAAACCGCAAAAAAAAAGTGCCCACCTAGCCTGACGGGCATTCAAGCGCTTGGCAGCATCAGGATAGATCAGATTTTTATGATCAGTGAAAACCTGAATGGGAAATTCAGCACCTTCCAAGAGATGACGGCAGTGTTCAAATGCGAGTTTAATAGCCAGCAATTCCCGATTACCAATATCGTAATTAAGTTCAGTCTCAGAAATTTTTTTTTGAAAAAAAGGCACAGGGATGTACTCCATCCTTGTTTTCCTGAGACAACACCGCACCGACCCCCACAGAAGAAGCATCAACCTCAACCAAAAACGGCTTAGTCACATCAGGCTGGGGGCAGAGCTTAACCTCTCCTTTAGAAACACAAATGCTTCAATGGCCTCAGTAGTCCACTGAACCGCATTAGCACCTTTCCTGGTGAGATCAGTCAGTGGTTTAACAATAATAGAAAAATTTTTAATGAATTTTCTGTAATAATTGGCGAAACCCAAAAACCTCTGTATCGATTTCAAACCAATAGGCCTAGGCCATTCCTGCACAGCTTGAACTTTCACCGGGTCCATCTCAAAGTCCTCGCTGGAGATAATGTAGCCCAAAAAACTAATTCTCTGTACAGTGAACTCACATTTCTCTAGCTTAGCAAAAAGCGAATTGTCAATTAATAACTGTAATACCTCACGTACGCTCCGCCAATGAGACTCCAGATCAGGCGAATAAATCAAAATGTCATCCAAATACACAACCACATTTTTGCCGATCAAAGGTCTAAGGATGTCATTAATAAGATTCTGAAAAAATGCTGGAGCATTGGTAAGACCAAAAGGCATAACCAGATTCTCAAAATGACCCACAGGAGTGTTAAAAGCAGTCTTCCATTCATCACCCTCCTACATGCGCAACAAATTGTATGCCCCCCGGAGATGAATTTTATCGAACCACTTGGCCCCCACTAACTGGTTAAACAAATCATGAATCAATGGCAGTGGGTAAGGATTACGTACAATAATTTTATTAATCGCGCGAAAGTCCAGACAAGGACTTAAACCGCCGTCCTTTTTTTTAACAAAAAAAAATCCAACAGCCACAGGTGACTTAGAGGTTCTGATATGACCGGCGGCCAAGCTCGTCTGTATGTATTCCTCCAAAGCCTTTCTCTCAGGAATAGTAAGATTAAATAAACGACTTTTAGGAAGAGTCGCTCCAGGGACAAATTCAATGGTACAATCATAGTCTCTATGGGGAGGCAAAATTTGCGACTCCTCCTCAGAAAAAACTTTCCAAAAATACTGAATAGGTACAGGTAATTCCCCTTTATCCACAGCAGCAATGCGCCCGTTACAACACTTGTCATAACACTTAGGGCTCCAGGACTTAATTTCATTAGTAGACCAATCCAGTACAGGATTGTGCAATTTTAACCAGGATAACCCCAAAATTACTGGAGAAGGCAAATTATTTAATACTACCAAATCCAAATTTTCTTGGTGAATACCATTAATAGTGAGGGGAAATTCATAAACCTTGTGAGTAACACATTTCAAGGGAGAGCCATCGACAGAAACCACGGCAATAGGGGATGACAAAGGTTTGGGTTTTAATTTAAGTTTTTCCAAGAATCCCCCATCAATCACATTCAGAGTAGAACCACAATCCACAAATACCCGAAATTCAATTAATTCTTCCTGAGCTGCAGTAGTAGCAGAAAGAAATACCCCCTTAGTGTTTAAACAGGCTATACGGACGTAACTGACCTTTTTTTTCTCTTTGTTCATGTGAAGCACACAGTTCTTAATGAAATGGTCAGATTTTCCGCAATAAAAGCGCAAACCTTCAGAAAACCTGCGGTCTTTTTCCTGAGAGCGGGGTGACATCGCCCCAATCTCCATCGGCTCTCCAATGTCAGTACAGACCCTCTCAAGACTAGGAGCTGACATGGCAAAGGATTTACTTTCATTAACCCTTGCACGCAGTCTCCTGTCCACCCGTATAGCTAATTGCATTGCCTCCTGCAAGTTTCCAGGTGTAGGATAAGCAATAAGCAGATCCTTAACCCTTTCACCTAGCCCAGCAAGAAACAAACTTTTCAGAGCTGAATCGTTCCACCCCACCTGAGCAGATCACCGACGGAAGTGAGTACAATAATTTTCCACATTACCTGATCCCTGTCTCAAAAGTCTCAATTCCATCTCAGCTGATGAGACACGATCAGGATCATCATACAACAACCCCAAAGCAGAAAAAAACTATCCACTGATCTAAAGCATGGATCACTAGGTTGGAGAGAAAAGGCCCATCCCTGAGGTTCTTTGCACAAAAGTGACATTATGAACCCTATGCGCTGTGATTCATCACCTGAGGATCTGGGTCTCAAACGAAAATACAATAAACAAGCATTTTTAAAGGAAAAAAAATCTTGTTGTTCACCAAAAAATAAATCAGGCAATCGTACCTTTGGCTCCACAAAATGCGCTCCAGAACAGCTACTCACATGTTGTTGGAGCTCGGCCACCTCCAGAGAGAGTCCCTGCAGGCGTTGAGCCAAATCCTGAACCGACACCATGATGGAAACTGGAGGTCTTTCCTTAGAGATATTTTTGGGCTGGACTTACTGTTATGATAGGCTACAAGCACTAAGGAAAGACAGGAGATCTGTCCCTACAATAGAACTAAGCTAGATCCCTACGATGTAATGGGGAACCTGATCCTGCGATCAGACCCGCTAAAGTTCTCAGCTAGTCTGAACGAAGACCTATAGATGTGAGGGAGGGATCCCTACAAGAACTAGGGACTGGGAGAAAGATGGACACCTCCTAGCAGAAATTGTAGCAGTAAAAAGACAAACACACAACATAGAACATAAAGGTCAAAAGACCTAGCTAAACTGACTGAGAAAGGTTACAAGGCACCTAACTAGCTTAAGAGTAGAAATTACAATGAAGTCCAGCATGGCCAGAAGGGCGGAGCAGGATTAAATAGGCAAAAAGGTCATGTGACCAGCAAAATAGAAAAAAACTAACAGGAGAGTTCTAACAACACTATTGATAACATCCTTCTCCAACACCACGTTTCGAATGAGTTGAAGTGAGTGATCTCATTGGTTTTGACAATCTCAGGGTAGTTGTGGGGGTAGGACTTAAAGGGACTGTCTAATTAAAACAAGTTTATACTTATCCAACATATATGTGATAACTTGCTGATCTTTGGGGGTCCGACCACTGTGATCCTCATTGATCCATAGACCAGAAAACTTTTATCCGCATTAGAATAAAACTGCAAAGTTCTCCATTCATTTCCTATGGGGCTGCTGAGGGCTGCATTTGGCTTTTTCAGGCAGCCCCAAAGAGAATGAACGGAGTAGTTGCGGTTCAGCGTCTAACCTGTGGCGTCGTTCTGTAGCGGGAATAAAAATGCTCCATTGGGGATAAAAATTCCTCTACATGTCGGTGTGAGCGGATAGGTGATAACTTGAATTAACTGAACAAACCCTTTAAATGTCTCTAGTTTACTCACTTAGTTGTTTGCATGACTTTTACCCACACTCCCAAAGAAAGACTGTGGGTTTGTTTTTTAATGTGCAACATTTTTTTCTTTTTAAGCTTTTTTCCCTCTACTCCTCAGAGAAGCTTTTGAGCAGACTTCACAATTTAGCCGCATTTAGCCACCAATTAACATATATTTTAAGCCAATATTCTGACGATCGAGGGTCGCTCAGCGACTCCATACTACAACAATTGGCTTTCTGAATCCATCACTTAGTCGATATCATCCTGCTGCTTCAGCCACCTGAATTACGAGATTTCTGAGCAATTTTGTTAGGAAAAATGTCCGCTTATGCTAATTTCAGCTGGAAATATTCTATTATATCCCAATTAACCCCATTATCTAGAAATATGGGGACTATGGCAGCAATATTCAGCTTAAAGATGCATTGCATTAGTAATGACAGGTTTAAAGGCAAATATTTTTTATTTTTATATGCCATTTTTTATATTTGACATATCCGGTAAAACGTAAAAGTTAAACATTAGCTGCTTTTAATGGGGCTCTTCTTAATGTAATTGATTATACAAGCGAGCGGCGATGTGATGAGACTGTTTTATATGTTATTAGGACTCTATTGATTATACATTGTACACTATCTACAAATGTTCCTCAATCCGCCAGTGATATTGATTTGTAACTTGACACATCACTAATTTACTTATCAAAGACAGCTGCCAGTTCGCAGTCACCTGGCAAGTCTTCATCTGACCGCTATGGCTTCTATTAGTGCAGTACCACTGCCGACCACCAGGGACTTATATTTCAGCTTGGGCTTAAAAAGAGGGCGTTATATTTTTGTGGTAAAATGGTTGTCAGGAGGAGGATAGGTGATAATAACTTGATTACCAGTGGGAATCCAACCACTAGGACCTGCACCAATTGTCAGAACGAGTAACTTTTATCCTTGTTAGACTGGGGTATTTTTTCTCATCTGAGAGAGTGGGGCCGATTATACTAATCACTCTCTAATTGGAGTTTGATCAGAATTTGATCACACTGTGATTCAATTTTCTCGGATGTGAAAAAGATGGAAAAAAAATTTCTCCGTCTTCTCCATTCTTGTAGTTCGTGAAAATCGCATCGCATTTAGATGTCATCCGAGTGCAGTCCGTTTTTTTCCTTGGACTCATTAATTTGCTTGGCCAAGTGTGATCTGAATATTGGATCAGACTTGGACATGCTGCAATTTTTTCCTTGAACCCATAAACTAACATTCGTCCAAGTGCGATCCGATGTTTTGTCAGATCAAACTCGGACCAAAAATAGGGTCGTCTACTCGAGACCTTAGAATGCACCTGCTCGTCCGCTGCCCCATTCTTTCTGTATGGGGCTGCCAAACACTGAGCTCAGCTCTTTCCATCAGTTCCATGGAAAAGGAATAATCCGTCTTGCTTCCCATTTTGTAACGGGGGCAAAGGTTAATTGTTGGGGATAAATGTTCCCCATTCTGCATATCGATTCGGGTCCCAACGATTGGACTCCTACCAATCTTGCAGGTAGATGATAATTTATTTTAACTGGACAACCCCTTAAAGATTAAGACACTGATTCCTCCAACAATTTTTCACCAGAATTCTGTCTTAAAACGTCAGAAAAATACCAAAATTTTTGGGCAAGTCGTAGTTCTGTGGATACAAATTATGATGACATTGTTGCTCATGCTGGACCACATGTGACCCAAATAAGCTCCACCCAGTTATATGACCGGGACTGGCATAAAAACACCAAAAGTTGCAAAATTTGTGCACAATTTTAGGACAGAATTCTGAGTCAAATAGTTTGATGAATCGAGTCTATATAGTTAAGTAATAAATGAGTCGTTACCTTCCGCTGCCACAGGTGGGAGTTTATATATTACAGCTTATTATTTCATTAAAGGGGTTGACCAAACCGATTGATTACCTATCCGACACGTGACACCCCCACCAATCAGCTGATTTCTGGTCCGAGTACTGCGTTTTATATCACATTCACTTGATAAACTGCAGCACTCGGGTGCAGCCACTAGCTAAGGAATAGAGCTTGGTGCTCCGCACATTTCTTATATCTCCCGCTTCCGGAGAAAATATCAGCCGCTCGGTTGGGATGACGGGTGTTACACCCCCCCACACACACAAATCCCATATTGATGTCACGGGTGTGTCAGGTGTGACAGACAGTCGCTCTGGAGCCGGCTGTAGAAGGTCACTGCGCTTGGCATTGCAGACGCCTTCTTGATTCCCTCATCTCTGTAGTATAGTTATATCCTCTTCCTTTAGGGCCCAGCAGCGACCTCCACCTTCTGCTGCTGATTGACACACCCTTGCTGGCTAGTTAAATAGTTTCAGTTTCTCCAGAGAGTAGCCGGTGATAGTAGGCTGTCTCTAATGGTTGTGGCAGGTAATTAGGCATTTATCATTAAGAGGCGTTGCTTGGGATTTAAAAAAAATTACACAAAAGCAGGAATTGTTATAAAATATTGATCCAGCGCCGCTGCTCCGAAGGTCCCGGGCAGTTCTGCAGCATTAATAGTGCATAATTTATTTATATGATGGCTGCAGCCAATCATTGACCTCAACAGTCACAAACCATAAATGCAAAGAGTCACTGCTGAGGCCAGAGATTGGCTCACATGAAAGATGTACGTAATATCACCATTGCAGAGATCACCAGAGCGGGGGCATTGGGGATTAAACGGGTGAGTAATGCTTCATTTATTATTTTGTAAGACTCTGGCCAACCCCATTAATACTAAGTGTAGGAAAAAGTTTTGGAGTGCCATATAAATAAACCCAACTACTACTCCTTTTCCATTATGTTTTCCTTTTTGTGATTCACAATTTTTCTATCTTAATGACCTTTTTTTTCTTTTGGTGGTGGATGGCAACTAAAAGATGATCCAAATAGGGCACCTTACTCTGGTGCACTCTTTTGATTAAACGCCAGTCTTGATGAATCGAGACCAAAAACATCTAAGCCACAAATTCATCATTTAATTCGCCTTTTTCTTTCAACTAACTTTTCTTTTTTGTCTAATAGTCTTTTTTGCCATTGTTTGCGCCAAATTCTTCCATATGGCTTACGTAAATTTTTGTATGTTTTTTTGCAAAATTAAAGATGCTCTGTTTTTAAACTTTTACCTTTATGCTGTTGTAATTAAACTGTCCCACATTAGCCCTAAGCCTCACAACCTCTTAATGAATTTGGACCATCTTTGAGCTGTTGGTTGCCACCAAAATATCCGTCATGAGTTAAGCCATGCCATTCTCTGGTTAAACTTAGTCCACTTTTCAAAAAGTTGGTGGAGCTGGCTGAAAATGGTGTAAAAACCTCAAATTTTGCAACATTTTTTGCCATTTCAAACAGCTTTACTCCAGAATTCTGGCGAAATCTGTTTGATGGACCAGAACCTTTTTATACCACTAGGGAACTGGAGCACAATCGAGTCAAAATGTTGCAACATTTTAAAAAGTTGCAAATGATTAATAATGCTAAAACATTTGGAAAACCAAAACCACTCCCATAATGTAAAGTAAAGTTAGCGTAAAGCACTAATCCAACATTTTTTTTATTTTACTGCCGGAGTGGTATCACCAGGCGTGGAGGGTACAACCGCAAACGGTTCCGTGCTGGAGGAGGGCCCGCCGATGCCACCGCCTATTTCACCTGGTTGTGCATCCAAAAATGCAGCCAATATATATTTCTGCGCAGAGATGCAGTAGTTCCTTTTGCCACAATACACACCACTGGACAATCAAAGGGCATCAGCTTGCACATCACAGACAGTGCATGGCAATGACGACCTGAGCTGATGTCAGATTCTGTGCCAGCTGTAGAGGGGGATGTCTGGTGTCATGGAAGCACAGAAGATAAGTGTTAGGTGTTGGTCTGTGGCTGGATTTGAAATGGGTCCAGAACCTTCTGTGGTCTCCCATTTAAGTCCAGTCAGGGCTGATGCTGCTCAGCATCATCATCAGCCCCAATGCCTAGCTGGTCCATGAGATGTACAGATTGTCTCCTGTGTTTTGGTACCTAGCAATGTTAAGCATGGGTTTCAGAGGGAGACACGGCATTTGGAGTATAAGTCCAGGATTCGCCGCACTGAGCATGCCCGTGACCTAGCGGATCATGATTGGTGGTTTGGCACCCACCTGACTCGGTGACCTGGCACCGCCTGATTGGTCCATGGATGGCGTCACCAATGGCGCGTCGGTGGGCAGGGCTTAGTCTTTAAAAGGCCCACCCACAAACATGGCGGCGCGCTCTGATCATTGAGCAGGCTAGTTCCATAGAGGTAGGTAGTTTCGTCTACCAGTCTGGCTCTGCCAAAGGGGTCGCCTAACACCCCGAGCAGCCTGCAGACGTCCTATCCACGGCTAGCGCCTGTCAGCCACGTGGAGTAGTACCCTTCAGTCCGGTAGCACGCCGGCTGGAGGCATGTGTACCCGTCGGCGTAGTCACACACGCATCCTAGCGCCGCCAGTGTAGTCCCTGTGTAGTTAACAGGGCTACAGCTACTTCCCCGGTCGCGCATCTCCCATGCAGTTAACGGAGATTGAGCGAACCGTTATACCCGTTCCTGTGTGCAGTAACATGGAAGAGTTTATCATTTAAGTTGGTTGCTTTCCTTTTCACCCGGAAAGTGTTCGGCAGCAGTCCACCAGGCTGCATCGCCGACTCTGGGGTCGGTTGCGTTCCATTATAATAAAGTTGTCTGTAACCGCCCTCTTAACAGTTAGAATAATCATTTGTTCATTTTGAAACTTATTGCTGGAAGGGGCCCAGGATGGGGGGCATTATATTAGGAAGAGGCTTAGCATGGGGGACATTATTATAGGACAGGGCCGAGAATGATGGGGGCCTTATTAGAGGAATGGTTCAGGACATGGACATTATTACTGGAAGGGGCCAATATGAGGGACATTATACCAGTAAGGTGTCCAGGATAGGGGACATTATTAAAGGAAGAAGACAGGATGGGGGACATTATTACATGGGGGGCAAATACGCATGTTTTTATAGGTTCTAGAATGATACAAGGGCCCATAAGAAATTTTTACTGTAGAAAAAAGGTATAAAAGCAATGATGAATCACCTTTATCTTGAAAAAATTAAGTCCACACTCTTGTTTTCACAAGTCATTCTGAAAGTGCTGGTAATAAATATCAGTCGTCCAGTCCTTCAGAATGGACTTGAATGAGAAATCATTTGGTACTAGGAAGAACCATAGGTTTTACTGGAAGTAAATTTTGGCAGCTATGCCTTGGGCACTAAAATATTTTAATCCACCACTGAATGTTTTGTTATTAGTATCAGTATCAGTGGTGTATCAAGAGTAGTATAATATAGACAGTTGTACTAAGGTCATATTCGGGTGGGATCTACTGATTGGGAGCATGTGGACTGGTGATGTCTATTTGGGTTAACCATTTAAATTTAACAGAAGAGTAACTTAGTCTATGGTGGTTAGTCAGGGGAGAACGTATCATTGGTGCAACCTGTGCAGCTGCACAGAGATCCAAGAGGTAAGGGGGCCCATTTCTTCCTCTAAATCAGGTGGAATTGTGCATTATAATGAGCTACTGGACTTTAAAGGGCCCATATGTTGTTCTTGCTCAGAGGCCCTCTTTTCTGTGTCCGCCCATGTGGTCAGTGATATAGTCAATGTCATATAGGGATACAGTCAGTAGACAAGTGCCTTGTAGTCAGTGAAACATTGAGCATCTAATCTCTGGTGGTCGATGGGTCGCTCAACATTTTATAACTTGTGATATTGGTACAGTTTGTGCTGAGTGATCCAGTGGAAAATATGTTGGGCTCTCGTGGTCCAATGGGAGCGAGAAATTGCATGGAGGTGCAGAAATAAACCATTGGGCACCCTTTATAAGTTGTGCTGTGTATACAGTAGGCATAGCACTACTGCTGGCAATATACTGTAGAAGAGAAGGCAAAAATGATATTATTTCCTTGATGATATACTTATTGGAACTCTAGAAAGACAGAGTTGTAATGACATTGATCTGATTTTGGACCCAGCTTAATTCGTACTTCTGGACTCGTACAACTTGACCCCAAAAATGTATATTAGAGTTTACATAACAGCTTTGTGTCTGGGAACTGTTTTAGGACCCTCTTGGGCCTCGTACTCTTTGCAGCGCTAACACGAAACAATATATTTTGCTTACTCCTGGTTTCCAGCCAATGTATTAATAAGCACAACGCTCATATAAATAACATAGTATACATGAAGTACAGAAAGGTAATTCTGCCGGAGTCTGGTTGAGGTCTGGTATAAGTCCTATATCTGATATTGAGCACCTCAGCATTAAAGAAGTTGTGCACTACTTTAGACTACCCCCCAATGTATCCCCCTGGAGCCAGAATTACTTTTTGTAAATACTAGTGATGAGCGAACGTGCTCGCCACTACTCGGTACTCGCCCGAGCATCATGGTGCTCAACAAGCACGGCGAGTATTTCCGGGTTGCTCGGGCGGAAACTCTGGTCCCCTCCCTGCATGTTTGGGGCTCTTTAGAGAACCAATGAACATGAAGGGATTGCCTGCCATGCACTGTAATGCCGTAGCCATGTTGGTTGTGGGCATTACAGTGATTGGCTGGCCGCACAGCGTCATCAGGTCTATATCAGACCTGGCGCCGCCATGCTCGTCACAGTCACTCCGGATCAGACAGTGTAGGGAGAGCTGCTGCTGTGTCAGGGAGAGATTTGATCGTGTATTACGTAGTGTAGGGAGAAAAAACGTACATTACACATATCCATCTTAACAAACAGTCCTTTTGAGGACTAATCCATCTGCAGAGATATCAGGCAGGCAGGGTGTATAGGCAGGCGGTGTATATAGCAGACTGCAGTGCATACAGCACAAGAGGCTCCATTCCAGTTCTGTCTGTTGCAGTTCCCTACAGGAAGTGGTGGAGGTGGAGCCTGCAGTGAGCTGTGTGCCGTGTGCTTCCTGGACTGTTTGGCTGCTGTGGAGAGAGCTCCTGGGAAGGGAGGTTTTTTTTTTCCATCTGGGACTTTTTGTCTGCCCCCTTCCCAGGAAGGAAAGCTTGTGGTGGGACTGGCCTCCGGGGCTGGGCCCCCGGCTCCCACCTCCCGGTCCAAGCTGGCGGGGGGTGGGAGAAACACCAAGCCGGCTAAGGCAACAAGATCTGGCCAAGACAGCAAGGGGTCCGGCATGAGGACCCGGAGGACCCCCGAGGCTATGACCGCGGCGGCTCCTCCCTCCGGAGGTGGGTCGAGTACGAGCGGAGGTGCTGCAGCGGTGCCCCCTGATTGGGGTACCAAGGCGTCGAGGGAGGCAACCGTCACCTATGCCTCCCGTATACATGCGCACCTCTGTGAATATGAGGACGCTACAAAAAAGCTAAGTTCCCTCTGGGGGGAGTTGAGGGTGGCTCAGGAGAGGTCCGAGAGGGCCTCTGGCAGTAAGAAGCCTGAGCTATCCGCCGCGGTCCGGAAGATCAAGCGGGCCATACAAGACCTGGAGGACCGCAGGAGCACCATCATGGCGGGCAGCAGACCCTTTAAGGAAAAGTTGCAGAATGATAGCCGGTTCAGAGCCATGACCGGTGGGGCTCTGGAGGGGTCGCAGGGCCCCAGCCAGGCGGTGGTGGAGGAGGAAGAGGTATGCGTGGAGGAGGCTGCACCCTACCCACCGCCTGGTGGCCTGGTAAGTGATCTCCAGGCATCGCATAGCGGGATAGCCCCTGAGCAGATGGCTCTCCCGTCTGATTCTAGCCCTTCAGAGGGCAGCGGGAGCGAGGGGGAGGATGAGGAGGATGGGAGCAGTAGCAGTGAGGGGGGCTGCCTTATCATGCAGCAGATCGAGTCCCCGGTACGTTTTGGTCAGCTTACGTTCGGGGATGAGATCTGCGAGGATGAGGCACCCGTGAGGGGGATGAAGAGAAAAGCAAAAAAAAAGAGAAAAACAACTGTTGCGCACAAATTTGTGTATGTCCCCCTCTCTGGGGCCCCCCTGTCCCGTTGTGCGGCACCCGCTACCCACCCCGGCTTGGACTCTGTTGTGGGTCCACAGCGAGGGAGCGGGGAGAATATAGGCCATGGCATGCGGAGCGCTGTCTCTGTTTGTGGTAATGGAGGCAGTGGGGCGGAGGTGTCTGATATGGAGCATGGCACGGAGGGCGGCCCGACGGTGGGTGTGATCTGTGGTGGTGCTCAGGCTGGATCCCCTGTAAAAGGGAGGTCTGGCCTGGCACCTGGTGCGCCTGCTGGCGTGCAGGGGGCGGCTTGTACATCTGCCGCTGCCTCCTGCTCTGCTGGCGGCGCACCGACAGCCGGGGCCGCATCTCCGGCGGCGTGTGCTGGGGTTTCTGGGTCCCTCACGCACGGATCCACTAAATCTGGATCACTTTCAGGGACCCAGAGACCTGGTAAGGTGAAGGGCGCGGGGCCTGCCGCTCCGGCAGAGCCGGCTCATAAAGGAAAGGTGGGGCTTGCTCCCCTGGCAAAATCCGTGGCGAGGTCGGGGCCCCCTGCGCAGGGGCCCAGTAATGGGTCAGCGCGGGGGGCTCCACCGCCGCTGGGTGCCGAGGGGGAGTGGCCTAGCCTGGGGCCGGCCGCCGGAGCTGGGGTGGCCAGGCTTTTTGTCGTAAAGGGTGTGACGGTAGGGGGTGCTATGCCCCTGAGAGCTGGTGCCGCTGGTCCAGGGGCCCCTGTGAGTAGACCCGGTTCCGGGTCGGCTTCGGGGGTCTCGGCGCGGCCGGCTTCGGGGGGCGTGGCCTCCCAGCCGTCCACAGCACCAGTGGGAGTGGCCTCTGGGGCCCCCACCGTGCTGCCTGGTGCGGGGGGTGTGGCCTCCCTGTCATCCAAGGCGCCGGTGGGAGTGGCCTCTGAGGCCCCCACTGTGCTGCCTGGTGCGGGGGGCTTGGTCTCCCTGTCACCCACGGCACCGGTGGGAGTGGCCTCTGGGGCCCCCACTGTGCTGCCTGGTGCAGGGGGCGTGTCCTCGCGGGTAAATCCCGCACAAGTGGGCGTGGCTTCACCCGAAAAGGGGCGGGGCTTAGCGCCGGCAGCTGCTGGGAGCAGTAGTGCCACAGCTGTGGCTAAAAATGGAGGTGGTGCCTGCCTGCCGGTGTCCTCTGTGCCCACGGGCTTATCTGGGGCAGGGGCGCCGGCAAAAATAGCTGCAGCACCAGGCTCCCAAAACCCCCCGGCAGGGAAGGTGCTGCCAGCAGGTGGCAGCAGTAGTAATGCTGTTGAAAAACCTGCTGGCAGAAAGTGTGTGGAGAAAAAAAACAACTGTGACCCCAGTGTGCATGTGAGTAGGAGTGGGGCAAGTGGGGTGACTGTCGGTATGGATGTGTCTGTGGTGGAGGAAGCGAGTGCTGGTGTGTCTGTTGCTAGTGGGGGGGGTGGGGGTGGGGCTGGTCCATCTGCCCCCCCCCGGCTGCTGGTCCCCGGAGTTTTGCGGGGGTAGTAGCCGGGGCCTCGGGGTCTTCTCGGGGGGCTTCCTCACCTCTGGACCTCAGGGATGGTGACTTGCGACGCCGTTTCCTGGAGGCCCTCAAGAAGGGAGAACGGACGATCCAGGTAGAGGGAAGAGAGGTGGACCTGGCCTTTTGGCTAGATAGACATGGCCTGGCCGCCTTCCAAGATAAAAAGGAGGGGGAGACAGCGTGGTCCCTCCCGACAGCCGGGCAGGGGGTGGCCAGGAGGAATGTAGTTCGTCTTCGGTGGAGGGGCAGTGAAGCGTGCCCGCCAAGAGCAAGGGTCGTGGAGCTCCTCCTGAAGATGAACTTCAGGGCGACTGACATCTTTGCCCTGATCCATCCTTTTGGTACCCCCATCTTCGACATCAGTTTTGTTCGGCCGGAGGGCCTAGAGCTTTTTTGGTCGAATTTTGAACTGGTGAAGGGGGAGCCCGGCTGGCGAGACTTTGCCGTGCAGGCGGTGTCTCGCCAAAATGGAGTAAAGAGAGTGACCGTTCTAACTAATAACGAGTCACTCTCTGGGGTCGATATTATGACGTGGCTTTCCCGCTATGGGGAGGTCACGGACGTCCCAAAAAAGAACAGGGACGAGTTTGGCATCTGGTCAGGGGGCTGGACCTTCATGATGAGGTTGAAGGTCTCAGGCGGTACTGTCACCCACATCCCCTCCTCAGCATTCCTGGGGAGGGACAGGATCCTGATCTTCTACCAGGGGCAACCAAAGGTCTGCCACAGGTGCGGTGATCCCCGCCACTTCAGCGCGGGCTGCAAGGTGCAGAAATGTGCCTTGTGTGGCGGGGTAGGTCATCTTGCCGCGGCCTGTGGTGACATTAGGTGTCACCTGTGTGGTGACCTAGGTCACCCGTACAGCCGCTGCCCCCGCTCCTTTTCTAACACCATCTCTGGTCAGGCGGGGGAGAGCCATGGGGGGGTCCCCAGCGGTGCATCCTCTGCTGGAGCCGGAGGTGGGGGCGGGAGAGGAGCTGAGGGGCCGGTGAAGGAAGGCGTGGCCAGTACATCTGCCCACCAGTGGCATCAGGTGAGGCGCCATGGGGGTAGGGGGCAGGATAAGCCCCAGGCGACTGGGGTGATGTCTGTACGCTCCTCGGAAGCGGCAGCCGGTGCCCCTGAGGCCCTGGGGGAGGAGGCGGTGAGCGAGGAGATCAGGAGGATGGAGAGGGAGGAGGTGGCTGCTTCTGATGACTCCTCCCAGTATGAAAGTCTGGACGAGGAGGTGGTGGAGCAGCCTAAAACAAAAGGTGACAGTAAGACCAGTAAGAGTCGGAGGAGGAACCGAAAAGGGGCAAAAAATCTAAGGCCCCCCCCCTGGCCACTAAGGTGCCTACGGAAGGGCTCACCGGCTCCCCTCTGATCCCCCTCTCCAACCGGTTCCATGCCCTCGATGACTCTGCTGTGTCGGAGGTCGGGGGTGAGGGACCGGCGGTAACATCTGAGGTGCCTTCAGGGAGCGGCGGGGTCCGTCCTCTGGAGGGCTCACTTTCCTCTGGGGGGGGGACTGCCCTGGGGTCCAGGGGTGAGGAACCCGGTACTGGGAAGGTGGTGACGGGTGCTATGGACACCTCGGTGTCACTAAAGAGGAGGGGAGAGTCTGGCTCCTCCTCTGAGGGTGAAAAAAGTAAATTGAGGGGTGCGGTTAAAAAGAAGGCCGTCTAACTCAATCACCCATGATGGCGGAACCTACCCCGTTGACTCTGGCGTTGATTAATGTCGCCAGTATAAAGTCAGATGCGGCCAGATTTATGGCCTTTGATTTTTTCAACCGAGTTGAGGCTGACATTTTATTTTTGCAGGAGACCAGACTAACGGACATGGGGGCCATTTACAAAGCAAGGAGGGAGTGGAGGTGCGGGCCCTCATACTGGTCTCTTGCGGCCGAGCCGTATAGCGGGGTAGCGGTCCTTTTTAAGGCCGCTTCGGTGGAATGCAGACGGGTGATCGAGGTAGAAATGGGGAGGTGCTTGGTCCTTGACGTCTTCATGGGGGGACAGGAGCTCCGGCTCATTAACATCTATGGTCCACAGTCAGAGTGGGACCGTAAATGTCTCTTCCTGAAGATCAAGCCCTATCTTTTTACCAGCCGGCAGGTGGTCTTCGGTGGGGACTTTAATACTATAACTAGACCCCGTGATAGGGGAGGCCCCGGAGACCGAAGGCTGGCTTTTGATAGTAATACCCTTAACAGCATAGCAAGCGAAGCTCGCCTGGTGGATGTCCACATCCGGCACACCCCAGGTCACGGGGGTTTCACCTTTCATAGGGGTAGTTGTAGGTCTAGGATAGATAGGTTTTTTTTAAAGGAGGAAGCCGTCTCTTCTGCAGTGTCCGCTGTTGAGGTGGAATTCTCCGATCACTGTTTCATTTCCTTTTCTTTGAATGTTGCAGAGACTCCCCGGATAGGGAGAGGCCTATGGAAGCTGAATTCGTCCCTGTTGGAAGAAGCGGATGTGAGACAATCCTTTGAGGAATTTCTTCAGAGCCAGGTACCTCTCTTGGGTCTCTGTAGCAGTAAGTCTGAGTGGTGGGAGATCTTCAAAACAAGGGTTGCGGGGTTCTTCCGTCAGCTTTCGAGCCTCAGAGGCCTGAACAGGTACCGCCTGTATCGGGAGCTGGGGAGGAAACTCGAGCAGCTCGTCTCGACTGGAGGGGACCGTGAGGAAATCTCCAGGGTGAAGGCCTTGCTCAAGGGGTGCCAGTATGATAGGCACACATCCTTAGTTTTTGAGAGGGATTTCGGGAGGTACCGCTCGCCCGACCCCTACAGGAACTGCAGGATGTCAGTGAGTTGCAAGATGGTAACAGGACTGATCGACAGTACAGGTTCCCTGAACAGATCCAAATCAGGGATCCTGGAGGTGGTCAGATCCTTCTACTCGCATCTCTTGGGAAGGTGGGATCCAGATCGGGATGAGATGTCGGCTTTCCTGGCTGAAACCATCCCTGAACCAGGGGATGACCCCTCTCTTCATGGTTTGGCAGAAGCAATCAGGGAAGAGGAAGTGAGACGGGCCATTGATGGGCTCCGGCCCAAAAAATCGCCCGGTCCGGATGGCTTAACATCCGAGTTTTACAGGACTTTTAGGGACTCTTTGGTCCCCCTCATGACTGAGGTTTTTAATGAATGTCTCTCCACGGACATTCTTCCCGGTTCAATGAGGAAGTCCGCCCTGATTATCCTGTCAAAGGGTAAAGACTCGTCCCGTATTGAGAATTGGCGTCCCATAGCGCTTCTCAATACGGACCGAAAGGTTCTGGCAAAGGTGCTTTTCAATCGATTGGTGAAGTTTGCACCCCGGCTCCTTTCGGGGGCCCAGCACTGCTCTGTTCCAGGCCGCAGTACTTTTAGTGCTGTGCTCGGTGTCCGAGAGGCAGTGGAGCAGGGCAGGGCAGGTCTCTGGAAGGGGTACTTGCTGTCCTTAGACCAGGCGAAGGCCTTTGACCGGATTAACCATGAGTACCTCTGGTCCGTCCTTCTGAGGTACGGTCTGCCCGGGAGGTTTGTTGATTGGTTGAGAGTATTATACAATGGGGCAGAGACTTTTCCGCTTGTGAACGGTTGGGTCGGACCCCCTTTTGAGGTGAGGTCTGGTGTCCGCCAGGGCTGTCCTCTGAGCCCACTGTTATACGTGTTCGCGATCGACCCCTTTTTAAGGAGAGTGGAACGCGGACCGTTGGTGGGAGTCGGGATGGACCGGGCGGAGCCAGAGGCCACCTTGAGGGTAGTGGCGTACGCCGACGACGTTTCCCTCTTTGTATCCTCGAGAGAGGAGGCGGACTGGGTCATGTCTGAAGTTGAGCGCTACTCGGTGGCTTCTGGGTCCATGATCAACCGGGATAAGTGTGAGAGTCTCTGGCTGGGAGGGGGAGATCCAAGTTTCGATCTCCCGGACACCCTTCCAGGGCCTCAGGCCACAGCAAAAATTTTAGGCATCAGTTTCGGCCCGGGGGACTATCCCCAGCAAAACTGGGAGGGCAGACTTAAGATTGCCGCCCAGAAGGTGGATCAGTGGAAGGGTTGGTCCTTGACCCTGAGGGAAAGGGTTAACCTGGCCAAGGGGTATTTGCTCCCTTTATTAATATACCTGGGCAGCGTCTGCATCTTGCCAGAACCTCTTTGGACACGGGTCTACAGCCTGTTCTTCCAACTATTATGGGGGAATAGGCTGAACCTGATCAAGAGGGAGGTCACGTACCGCACGAGGAGACTAGGAGGGTTGGGTATGGTCAACCCGGTGGTGTTTCTAGTAAACACCTTTCTTAAGGCAAACATCGCCAACCTCTGGTTAGAGAGGGCTCCTCCGTGGGTATTCTCCTGTAGGGGGTGGTTTCGGCCTTTCTTCCAGGAATGGGAGACAGGAGGGCAGGTGAAGGACCTTCGCACGCCTCATGGGCATCTTCCGGCTTATGCTACCCTGGTTGTGAAGGCGATCCGCCGGTGGGGTCTGGGAGTGTGGGAGATCAGGACCTTGTCAAGGAGGTTACTTGACAATAGGGTTCTGTTGACCCACTTCCAGAAGCCCCTGGCCCTCAAGGATTGCCCAAGCCGGGATCTGGAGGTGGGGCTCGGGTTATTAAACTCTAAGCGGATCCCCTTGAAGTTTTGGGACTTGACTTGGCGCTGCTTCCATGGGAGACTGTATGTGAGGGGCAACCTGAAGTACAGGAACTCTGATGACCGGGATTGTCCCCGCGAGGAGTGTGGCGGCATGCTTGAAAGCATGGAGCACTTCCTGCTTCAATGTCCCTTTAATACAGAGGTCTACAGTAGGGTGGGTGCTTCCATTGGCTGGCCTAGGCTGGCAGGCCTTTCCTATGCGGAGTGGGCCTATGGGGCATTCAGGTCCCTTGGTGGCCGAGATCGGGGCACTGTCTTCTTAGTTAGTTTAGTGACTAGGTTTTACACGTGGAATGCACGGTGTTTAGTGTCCACCCAGCATAAAGTCCTCCCCCGGGAAGAGGTGATTAGGAACATCCTGGGTGACCTGGCAAAAGTGCGCTCGCTGGAGTATGAGAGGCTGGGTGCAGGGAGGGCTTCCCTTCTATGGAGGGGGTTCTCATTTAATGTGCCCTAGGGAGAGTTAGGGTATGTGTGTCTGTGATAGGGTTAGTTTAGTCCTTTCTATATTTTATATTTATTTGTAGGGTCAGATGGATGTGTAGGGTCAGGGAGGGACAGGTAGGGACAGTCTTTAGGGATAGGTAGTTAGCATTAGGTTGGTAGTGAGGGTCAGAGAGGGACAGGTAGGGATAGATTGGTAGGGCGGTAGGGACAGGTTTTTCTTTTTCTTTAATAGGGAGGGACAGGGTGTTTGTGTGCTAGATTAGGGTGAGAACCTCGGTAGTCTCCAGTTTCCTGGTGGTGGGCTGCTCCCCTCACACTATAGTTTTTTGTTTTACGTTATTGGAAACCCGAATATAGGGCTTGCAAGTACTGAACTTGGGTCTGACTTTTGTTCATGGTTATGGTCATTATTGTGCTATTGTTATGTTGTGTTTGCTTTGGTTATGTTGAGTACTGTATATACATGTATAGTTTTGTGTATTGTATGTATGTGTAATTTGCGCACGGGGGGGTTAGTGTAGGTTGGGTGGGGGGTTTCAGGGGGGGAGGGGGAGGGGTTTTTGGGAGAATGGACGTCCTACGGGATGCGGGAAAAAGGACCCGTTATTTGTGGGCCACAAACTTTCGTGGGACCTAAAAAGAGATGCTGTGATAAGGCCACAGACTTTCGTGGGACCTTGGGTGTTAAAAAATGGTGGTGGGAAAAAAATAAATAAATAAAAAAAAATAAAAAAAATAAAAAATATAAAAAAAAAAAAAAAAAAAAAAAGGGAGAGGGTTTTTTTTTTTTTGTGTGTGTATAGGTGTTAAGCTTTTTGGCCAGGTGGCCCGTCTCTTTTTTTTTTTGGGCGATGGGCCTGGTTTCTTAGTTTTCCTTTTGTTAGGGGGTTAGGTGTGAATGTGAGCGAATGTTGGGGTAAAGTAAGGTATATGTAAGGTCTTCCCTTGCCAGGGGGGTCCTTGGGAAAAGTAAGGACCAGTATTTTGCTGGACTCTGGACTCTGGAGAGTCTTGGACTTGCTGGGGTCCTAGGACTATATTTTGCTGGGGTTTTAGTTGTTTTTGTACAGTGTCTGTATTTGTGTTGTGTTTTTGTATTTTTATAATAAAAAGAGCTCCAGTTCTGTCGGCTGCTGCTGTTAGATATTTCTGGAAATAGGCCCAGGTCTTAGGGGCCAGGAATAATTTTTTTTGCATCTTAATCCTCATTATTTGCTTAAAAAGCAATCCAGAGAACACGGTTTTTCTGCGCCATTTGCTTGTTGGCATTGCAGAGTACAGCCAGGTCCTTTCCATATTAAGTGTGTCAGCAAAGTTTTGACACTGGTTTGCTGTTCAAACTACTTACCTACAGGCCAGGTATTTAAAACTCTGTTTTCTCCATCACACGGATCACATATAAATTCGCTCCAAACTGTCATTTGTAGTGAGCGTGGAAGATACTGTCCTCCATTTAAACTGGGCAAGACACGTGGCAAGGGACGGGGAACTGGACGTGATGGTAATGGTGCATGCAGAGGCCGAGGACAAGGCCGTTGGCAAGCCAAAATTGTGCCACAACAAACACCCACATCTTCTCGCCTGACCTTCCTGTCCCAATTTCTAGGGGACCGCAGCACACCACTATTGAACCCAGAGCAGTGTCAAAAGGTTGTTGGTTGGATAGCAGATAATGCTTCCAGTCACTTAGCCACCAATACCAGCCTGTCTTCCACATGGTCAAGTCTCAGTAGCCGTGAGTCAGGACCGCATATTCCTCACCCTGATCCTCCTTCCTCCCACCATGCCGAGTACCCAGAGACAACTGATCCCACACTTGGACACTCTGAAGAGCTGTTCACTTTTCCATTTATAGATTCGGGCCTCTCGCCCAGTCCACTTGAAGCGGGGCAAGAGGAGATCGCGTGTAGCGATGCCCAAATATTTGAGCAGCCACGGTCACACGAAGGCGACGGTGGGAAAGTGTCACAAGAGGTGGACGATGATGAGACACAATTGCCAAAAAGTCAGGAGGACCAGGGTGCGGAAGTGGAACACGAGGTAGTGGATGATATAGTAACTGACCCAACCTGGCAGGAGGACATGCAGAGAGAGAACAGCAGCACACGGGGAGGAAGGCAGAGCACCCCAACAGGCAGAAAGAAGCAGTGTGGTGGCCGCAGACAGAAGGCAGGCAACCATTCCCCGTAACACCAACACGAAGGAAGTTGCCAGTACAACTGTTACGTCTTCCCGAGTCTGGTTGTTTTTTAAAGACTCTGCCGATAACCCCAAAAAGGCCATTTGCACCACCTGCCAGGCCAGCATCAGCAGGGGTGTCAAAACGACCAGCCTGACCACCACCAGCATGATCAGGCACATGGTAGCAAAAGCACCCGACTTTTGTGGGCTGAACCCCAGGGTCCAGGAACAGTGTCTGCAGGTGGCACCATTGCTTCTTCCGCTGTTGTGCATGCAAGCCAATCCCCTGTCCATGGTGCATGCGAAGATGCCTCCTGCCCTGCACCTGTCGTTGCACACTCTCAAGTAGCAGCATCAGGAAGCACGTTCATGTCCTTGTCCCAGCGCAGCGTTCAGTTGTTCATACCCCAGTCCTTGGAACGCAAGCGCAAATATGCAGCCAACGCCCCACAGGCCACACTACTAAATTCTCACATTTCACAACTGCTTGCGCTCGAAATGTTGCCTTTTAGGCTCGTGGAGACGGAAGCATTCCGCAACCTGATGGCGGCAGCCATCCCTCGGTAGTCGGTCCCCAGCCGCCACTATTTCTCCTGGTGTGCCATCCCCGCATTACACAAGCACGTGTCCCAAAACATTAGCCGTGCCCTCAACAACGCAGTTACCGGGAAAGTCCACCTAACCACGGACACGTGGACAAGTGCTTGTGGGCAGGGACGGTACATCTCACTGACAGCACACTGGGTTAACATAGTGGAAGCCAGGACCCAGTCGGACCTTGGGACGGAACACGTCCTCCCGACGCCAAGGATTGCGGGCCCTATGTCAATCAGGGTTGCCCCCACGGTCTACAGCTCCTGCAGCTCATCCTCCTCAGCCACCTCCTCCTCTTCAGCCTCCATCTCCGAAATGACCACATCAGTCACAAGCTGGAAGCACTGCAGAACTGCCTCGGCCAAGCAGCAACAGGCTGTGCTGAAGCTAATATGCTTAGGTAAAAAACGCACAATGCTGGAGAGTTGTGGACAGCTCTGAAAGAGCAGGCAGATCTGTGGCTCACACCGCTGAACCTACAGCCAGGCATGGTCGTGTGTGACAATGGCCGGAACCTGGTGGCGGCTCTGAGGCGAGGCGAGCTCACACACGTACCATGCCTGGCCCATGTGCTTAACCTCGTGGTTCAGCGGTTTCTCAAATCCTACCCGGAGCTGCCGGATCTGCTTGTTAAAGTACGCCTCCTGTGTGCCCATTTTAGAAAGTCAGCTACAGCTTCCGCCACCCTTGCAGTGTTTCAGCAGCGTTTGCAGCTTCCGGCTCACAGACAGGTGTGTAATGTCCCTACATGTTGGAACTCTACACTGCAGATGTTGGGAAGGATT
Organism: Phyllobates terribilis; assembly: GCF_046119375.1. Taxonomy (NCBI): domain Eukaryota; kingdom Metazoa; phylum Chordata; class Amphibia; order Anura; family Dendrobatidae; genus Phyllobates; species Phyllobates terribilis. The sequence goes on from NW_027362771.1 coordinate 538,675,956, forward strand.
TGTGAGCAGAAGAGGGCAGTTGTTGAGTACCAGCATCAACAATGCCATCAGTATTCAGTTCAGACTCCACACATAAGACCTCAGGAGTGGACATGGATGTCAGACATATGTACCATCCTCCAACACTTTGAGGACTCCACCAAGATGGTGAGCGGCGATGACGCCATAATTAGCATCACCATCCCGCTTCTCTGTCATCTGAAACGCTCTCTGCTCACAATCAAAGAGGATGCATTGCAGGCGGAGCACGATGAGATGGAGCAAGGAACCATACAGGGTGATTACACACAGCCAAGCCTCATCTCATCCCAAAGTGGATTGGGTGACAATGAGGAAGAGGAAGGACAGGAGCTAGTTCATGCACTATAGACGGTACTACCTGCACAGCTGTCATACCGTGTGTTCAGCGTGGATGGCCAGAAGACAGAGAAGAGGAGGAGGAGGAGAGCATGGTCAGTCATCCTCTTGGTGAGAACACGGAAGTCTTGACTGTTAGTAGTCTGGCACGCATGGCCGAGTTTGTTACGCTGCCTTTCCCATGACCCTTGCGTTCTCAAAATTTTGGGTGACAGTCATTACTGGTTGGTGACACTTCTAGACCCGCGCTACAAGGAGAACTTTATATCTCTTATTCCTGAGGCGGACAGGTCTACAAAAATGGGGCTGTACCAGAAGGCCCTTGTTGCGGAACTATTAAAAAAATTCCCATCTGAAAACGCTGGCGGCAGAGGGCACACTTCGTTGGGCAACCAAGGAGTACAGGCGAGCGAGACACAACTTCAATCCAGCAGAGGCAGGGGAGCACTGTCAAAGTTCTGAGAGAGTTTTCTCAGACCCTCCAATCGGACAGGCCCTGAGGTGCGGGGTACTCTCACAAGGAGTGCAAAGTTTGGGAAGATGCTGAGGGAGTACCTTGCCGACCGTACCAACATCCTCCGTGATTCCGCTGTGCCTTATACTTATTGAGTATCCAAGCTGGATACGTGGAATAAACTGGCTCTCTTTGCCTTGGAAGTCCTGGCCTGCCCTGCCGCCAGCATTTTATCAGAGCGGGTTATTAGTGCCGCTGGTGTAATTATTACTGATAAGCGCATCCGCCTGTCAACTGAAAATGCTGACAGACTGACTCTTATAAAAATGTACAAGGGCTGGATTGGGCCAGACTTCTCAACACCACCAAATGATAGCAGCGTAACATAAACTCCAATCCAGTGTCTTTTCTTGGGAGGTGTATTCCCATGCAACTTTTCACACCCACATATGGGTATACGCTTCCTGATTTTGGCTATTTGCTCTTGTCCTCCTCCTTCTCCTCATCCTCCACCACCATATCACCAGGGTGACCGTGGTCCGTGATGCAACACCCACCTAATTTTTTTAAAGGGTGTTTATGATGCCCGTAAAAAAAAAATGTATACAGTATGTTCATGTATACCCCCCAGGGGTAAATGTTTGTTAGCCCATTCACTTAGTGCATGGGCATTACAAGTATAGGAGGCCTGCTCCTTTCTAATGGGAACATTTTTTTATGAGGCCCTCCTCCACGTCTCTTCCAAGGGGCATTGAAGTGCCTCCAAATTTTTGGCAGCCCTTGCATTCACTGCATAGGCCAACACTATGGGAGACTCTCTCCTTTCTAATGGGAATTTGTTGTTACTGTGGCCCTGCTCTGTGTGTCTTTAAATTCTTAGTGGGGTTTTTCCTAAAATTGTCAGCCGTTGGACTCACTGCATACCCTATAACTGTATAGCAGACTCTCTCCTTTCTAATGGGAACATGTCGTACCTTGTTACTGTGGCCCTGCTCTGTGTGTCTTTAAATTCTTAGTGGGGTTTTTCCTAAAATTGTCAGCCGTTGGACTCACTGCATACCCTATAACTGTATAGCAGACTCTCTCCTTTCTAATGGGAACATGTCGTACTTGTTACTGTGGCCCTGTTCCATGTGTCTTTAAATTCTTAGTGGGGTTTTTCCTAAAATTGTCAGCCGTTGGACTCACTGCATACCCTATAACTGTATAGCAGACTCTCTCCTTTCTAATGGGAACATGTCGTACCTTGTTACTGTGGCCCTGCTCTGTGTCTCTTTACATTCTTAGTGGTGTTTTTACTAAAATTGGTCAGCAGTTGGACTCACTGCATACCCTATAACTGTATAGAAGACCCTCTCCTTTCTAATGGGAACATGTTGTACCTTGTTGCTGTGGCCCTGCTCCATGTGTCTTTAAATTCTAAGTAGTGTTTTTACTAAAATTGGTCAGCTGTTGGACTCACTGCATACCCTATAACAGTATAGCAGACCCTCTCCTTTCTAATGGGAACATGTCGTACTTGTTACTGTGGCCCTGCTCCATGTGTCTTTAAATTCTTAGTGGGGTTTTTCCTAAAATTTTCAGCCGTTGGACTCACTGCATACCCTTTAACTGTATAGCAGACCCTCTCCTTTCTAATGGGAACATGTCGTACCTTGTTACTGTGGCCCTGCTCTATGTGTCTTTAAATTCTTAGCGGGGTTTTTCCCAAATTTGGCAGCCCTTGCAGTCACAGCATGGGCATTACCACTATAGGAGACCCGCTCCTTTATAATGTGAACATTTTTTTACTGAGACCCTCCTCTATGTCTCTTCAAAGGGGTATTGGGTTGCGGCCAAATTTTTGGCAGCCCTTGCAGTCACTGGATACGCAATAACAGTATAGGAGACCCACTTGTTAATAATGGGAACAACAAAGCATAGCCGGCTGATTGCTCTCTAACAATAGCTAGGGCCGACTGCTGGCCTTTTAAGAATAGTAAGGGCCGTCTGATATCCCTATAAAAATAGGCTTTATGACTTTCAGAGTCCTTCCATCATAAATAAAAGAGGAAGTGTCTGATGATGTGTCACACACCACATTGCCAGATAAGGTTGTAAAATGTTAAAATGACATTTCCCGGTGAATGCATTTGTCTTAAAAAAAACGTAAAAAAACCCAAAAACAATAGGATCTTTCTTTAGTATAAAAAACAGCGTCACCAATTTAACAACAATGTAATCATATTGTTCAGTTCATGCACCTGCTCCTCCATCTCCGAAATGACCACATCAGTCACAAGCTGACAGCACTGCAGCACTGCCTTGGCCAAGCGGCAACAGGCTGTGCTGAAGATAACATGCTTAATTGACAAACTGCTCAGTGCTGCAGAGTTGTTGAAAGCTGTAACACAGCAGCCTGATCTGTGGCTCTCACCGCTGAACATACAGCCAGGCATGGTCATGTGTGACAATTGGCAGAACCTGGTGACGGAGAAATGACAGCCTGGGTAGATACGGTTTCCCTCTGTGCCAGTCCTTTCACCGAGCTAAAGAATATGGCTGTGGTGAAATACAGCTCCCACTGAGAAGCTGTTTCAGATTGAAAAACATTGTGCCCACCAGAGGATTTGATTCTGAGGGCTAACCTTTCTCACCCGCTCAAGAGCCCCATAGCAGCTGCAAAGTTAGCGCTATCATGAACTCTCCTGAGGTAGAAGTCAAGGCGCACCAGAGGATTCTCTGGTGGAACCGTCCAACCCTGCCAAGAAGCAGTCCTGGCTAAGAAAAGTTTGTGGAAAGGTTCCCGGACACTCTATGGCTGCTTTTTTACTGAGGAGGAAACACACGCAAACACGGGGAGAACGTACAAAGTCCTTGCAGATGTTGTCCTTGCTGGTATTTGAATCCAGGATCCCAGCGCTGCAAGTCTTCAGTGCTAACCACTGATCCAATCTTTTGCCGTTCACCCTGTAATATCTAGCAGGCTGGAGAAACTTGCACCTACTGCAACTCTATCTTCAGCTCCTTTGTGAGAAAATGTATTTGGGCTGCCACTCAGTCTACCAAATAAAATTCCTGAGAAGGAAATTGGGCATGGCTTCGCTACTGGTACTGGGGGCAGTGCTAATACCATGGTGTCGTACCATAGTTTGCTGGAAATATTCCAGGCTGGTAGGAGGCAAGCAGATTCCCACAGAAAAGTACCAGCAGTAATGTTCAGGGACCCACTGTAACATACCTGGTAGCGGGCTTGCATGGTGCACCATCTCCCACTATGCAAGATCGCAAACTTGATCTTCAGTCCAGTCTGCTAGCCTGGCTTCTATTCATGCTGTTTGTTTGTCTCTGTTCTGACTGCTTAGGGCGGCGGCCCGGTTACTTCCTGTTTCTTGTAGCTGCTGTGGGCACACCCCTAATGCGTCCCCAGCCTATTGCTGTCTGTCACTTGATATTTAAACCAGCTCCACCTTGAAGCTGGGGCCTGAGCAACTCTTATCCTCAGAGGGCTTCTTGCCTCTGATGTGCCAGGTCCTGTTCTGTTTTTCCAGCCTGTCCGCCTTCCTGGAGGCTGTATTCCCAGGCCTGTCTGAACACGCTCCTAGCCTGTTCGTTCTGCCTTCTGGGGGCTGCATACCCAGACCTGTTATCTGTGTCTTCTAGCCTGTTTGTCCACCATTCTGGGGGCCGCATACCCAGACTCACTCCTGTATCTCGCTGCAGTGTCAGTTCCTGTCTTAACACTCAGTTCCTGTCTGAACACTCTCCTAGCCTGTTACCTGTTTTTCTTTGTCTGTACTTTTCCTTTTTCTGCAGAGTCTGAACCTGCACCTAACTCCTACTCGTTGTTGCTGTACTTCCGTTTGTGAGTTTGGAGTCCACTTGCTACTTCTTTGCAAGTACCTCGTGTGTATCTGGTTCTGCCTTTCCCTTCCAGTCTGTTCCGTGTGAACAGAGCCCTGTCCCCTCTGCTCTGTCTTTGCTCACCGCTTTGGTGGTTTCCCCCTTGCTCTGCCTTGCTTACCGCCCCAGCGGTTTATCTCTGCTCTGCCTTACTTACCGCACCGGCGGTTCCTGCCCGCTCTGCCTTATCCACCACACCTGCGGTTTCGCTCTGCTCAGCCTTGTCCACCGCATCTGCGGTTTCGCTCTGCTCAGCCTTGTCCACCGCATCTGCGGTTTCGCTCTGCTCAGCCTTGTCCACCGCATCTGTGGTTTCGCTCTGCTCAGCCTTGTCCACCGCATCTGCGGTTTCGCTCTGCTCAGCCCTGTCCACCGCACCTGCGGTTTCGCTCTGCTCAGCCCTGTCCACCGCACCTGTGGTTTTGCTCTGCTCAGCCTTGTCCACCGCATCTGCGGTTTCGTTCTGCTCAGCCTTGTCCACCACACCTGCGGTTTCGCTCTGCTCAGCCCTGTCCACCGCATCTGCGGTTTCGCTCTTCTCAGCCTTGTCCACCGCACCTGCGGTTTCGCTTTACTCTGCTTGATTACCGCATCTGCGACTCTGAACCCGTCTCCCAGTCTGTACTGGACCCTACCCAGCCTGTGCTCTAACCTGCCTGTTCCTGTATTCCCCGGTGTGGGTCAACAGCCGTGTCCGGGGTCTGACCTGGAGTGGCACCTGGTCCCTCTGCTCGGTTCCTCCCTGGTGCACGGCGTCGTAGCCGTCGTGCGACCTGGGTCGGATCGGGCTACGCCCCTCCAGGCACTCTCCGGTTCATGGCACAGTGGGATCACTAATCACGCACACGCCAGTCAGTCCAGGCGTGTGCATAATGTAGCGCTGGCGTCCCTGCCCTCTGCTAGGCAGGGACGCTGCTCCCCTCACCGCTCTGCTGTCAGCGCGCGCTCCGTCCCGGCGTCCTCTCCCCGCTCTGCTGTCAGCGCGCGCTCCGTCCCGGCGTCCTCCTCCTGCTCTGCTGTCAGCGCGCGCTCCGTCCCGGCGTCCTCCTCCTGCTCTGCTGTCAGCGCGCGCTCCGTCCCGGCGTCCTCCTCCTGCTCTGCTCTCAGCGCGCGCTCCTTCCCGGCCCCTGTGCTTAGGGCGCGCGCGCGCGCGCTTCCCTCCTCTTAAAGGGGCCGCGCGCGCCGCCCTAAAGAGTCCCCGGCCAATGGCCGGAGGACTTCATCATATATAAGGCACCTCCTCCAAAATGGAGGTGCCCGAGCAATGTTGTTTGCACCTGTGTCTCACCTGTGCTTCAGCCCTCAGGTCCCGTTGCCAGTTACCTGCCAGTTACCTGCCAGTTTCCTGCCAGTTTCCTGCTAGTTACCTGCCTGATTCCTGCCTGAATACTTGTTACCTGCCTGCCTGCCTGAGGTCCGACGGTCTGCCTTACAACTCCGGTCAGTCTGTCTAAGGACCAACTTGTCCGCTCACCTGGGAGCGCACATCAGCTACCTGCCTGCTTGCCTGAGGTCCGACGGTCTGCCTTACAACTCCGGTCAGTCTGTCTATGGACCAGCTTGCCCGCTCACCTGGGAGCGCTTCTCCGCTACCTGCCTGCTTGCCAGCCCGGAGGCTCCGTTGTCACGTGCTGTGACCACCAGCTATCTCAGAGACTCTTGCCCGCTCACCTGGGAGCGCATCTCCGTTACCTGCCTGCTTGCCAGCCCGGAGGTCCCGTTGTCACGTGCGGTGACCACCAGCTATTCCAGAGACTCTTGCCCGCTCACCTGGGAGCGCTTCTCCGTTACCTACCTGCCTGCCAGCCCGGAGGTTCCGCCGTCACGTGCCGTGACCACCTGCTATTCCAGAGACTCTCGCTTGCTCACCTGGGAGCACACATCTACCATCTGCCTGCTAGCCTACCCGGAGGCTCCGCCATCACAGGTCGTACCTACCCCTTACCCAGAGACTGCCCTGATCACTTGCCGTAACTCCCTGTCCGTTCACCCAGAGACTGCCACCCGCTCCCTTACAAGGGCCGCCCCCTTGTATAGTAGCTCAGAGGTTCCGCCTCCCGGACCCGTTACAGTTTGCTCGGGCCATGGAACCCGGTGGCACCCAAGCTCCCTCGCTCTCGGACCTCTGTCTTGAACTGTCCCGTCAGAAGTCCCAACAGGAGGCCATCCTGGGTCATCTGCGGAATGTTAATACTCGCCTGAACACCCTGTCTGATCCTGCAACTACGGCCAGTACCATGGTATCCTTTTCCGGACCCCGGCTCTCTGCACCTCCTCGCTTCGGAGGCGACTCTGTCCTGGCTCGGGGCTTCATAAATCAGTGCACCCTGCATTTTGAACTATTGTCCCACCAGTTTAACTCCGACCGAGCCAAAATTGCATTCATCATGTCCCATCTCACCGGGGAGGCTCTGGCCTGGCTAAATCCTCTATGGGAGAGAGGAGACCCCCTGGTGTCCGACTTGCCTGCCTTTCTCACGGCTTTCCGGAAAGCCTTCGACGAACCCGGACGGAGGACCTCATCCGCATCATCTCTGCTACGCCTCCGTCAGGGAAGCCTCACCGTGGGTCAATATGCCATACGGTTCCGTACCCTTGCCTCGGAGCTGGCCTGGGATAACGAAGCTCTGGTATCCGTCTTCTGGGAGGGTCTGTCCGGCCGTATTAAAGATGAACTTGCTGGTCGGGACATTCCTACCACTCTCGATGACCTAATAACTCTTGCCACCCGGATTGACCTACGGTTCCAGGAACGTGCCAAAGAGGTCACCCGTGAAAAGGGGCTTCCACGTCTGGTTCCTACTTTTCTGAAACCCGTCACTCCTTCCGTTTCTCCCCAGGTACACTCTCCTGAGCCTATGCAGGTCGACCAGACCAAGATGATCAAATCCCGTCAGGACTTTCGCCGTGCCGAGGGGAGCTGCTTCTACTGTGGCAGTAAGGAGCATCGGATCCGTGCCTGCCCGGAGAGGTCGGGAGAACGCCTGTGTCTAGGTTCGCTCAGAGGACTTGATCTAGACAAAAATAAATCCTCTCCATCCCTGCTGCTGTCTGTCTCAATCATCTGCGGGGAGAATCGTTATTCCGAACTAGCCCAACTTGACTCTGGAGCAGCCGGAAATCTTATTTCACTGTCCCTGGTGGAGAAATACCGCATCCCCACCAAACCTCTGGCTGTACCCTTGTCTGTTGTTGCCGTGGATGGGGGCCTCTTATCTCGCCCCATCCAATTCATCACCGAATCCATTACTCTGCAAGTGGGTATGCTGCATTCAGAGAGTATCTCCCTTCACGTTCTGCCTGGACTCTCTCACGCCCTCTTGCTAGGTCTGCCTTGGCTCCAGAGACATGCACCCGTGCTTGACTGGCAAACCGGAGAAGTCCTTCGCTGGGGACAAGACTGTCATAAAACCTGTCTGGTTCCCGTCCATTCCGTCCGTCCCTCTCCTATCCCAGCTAATCTACCTGGACTTCCGATTCCTTATTGGTCTTGTGCTGATGTCTTTGATATGGAGGAGGCAGAGACATTACCACCTCGTAGACCATGTGACTGCCCCATCGATCCCGCCAGAGTAATGCAGGTGGCCCCCGTGAGTCTAAATTGTCTCCCTCCTGGTAAGACGTTCGTATCGGTACCTGATCGGGAGAGGATCCTACACTGGGGTCATTCGTCTAAACTAGCTGGCCACGCCGGTCAGAAAAAGACCCTCCAGCTTATTACCCGGCACTACTGGTGGCCTAACCTGCACAAGGATGTTATGGACTTTGTTTCTGCCTGTGTGTCCTGCGCCCGCAACAAGGTTCCGAGACACCTGTCGGCCGGCCGCCTTCTTCCTCTGCCAGCACCTGCTGCCCCCTGGCAGCATATAGCGATGGACTTCGTAACTGATCTGCCCATCTCTGCCGGTTGTACGGTCATTTGGGTGGTCGCTGACCGCTTTTCCAAGATGGCTCACTTCATTCCCCTGCCAGGTCTTCCGTCTGCACCCGAGCTGGCCAGAGTCTTTATCCGCCACATCTTCCGTCTTCATGGCCTGCCCCGTCACATCGTGTCGGATCGAGGAGTACAGTTCACTTCTCGTTTCTGGAGAGCCACTTGTAAATTGCTAGACGTCACTCTGGACTTCTCCTCCGCTTACCACCCACAGTCTAATGGTCAAGTGGAGCGGATCAATCAGAACCTGACCAGTTACCTCCGGCACTTCGTTAATGCTCACCATTCTGACTGGGTGGATCTCCTGCCATGGGCCGAATTCTCGTACAACAATCACAAGAGCGAGTCTTCCTCCATATGGGAGAGTACCCGGTCCGCACTCCTTCTGTCATCCGAGCGTATGAAAAGGCACGCTGACAAAGGACGTCTGGATCCTCCTCAATTCCGTCCTGGGGATAAAGTCTGGCTCTCGTCCAAATATGTCCGGCTCAAGATCGCTTCCTATAAGTTGGGGCCTCGGTTCATCGGCCCACTGGAGGTTATCAGTCAGATCAACCCGGTGGCCTATAAATTGAAACTCCCGGCCAACTTACGGATCCCTAACTCCTTCCATGTATCTCTCCTCAAACCTGTGGTACTTAACTCTTTTTCTAAGTCTACAGGTACGCCTCTTGCTCCGGTTTCTGCTGAGGACGAGTTTGAGGTAGAGAACATTCTTGCCACCAAAAGGGTAAGAGGAAAGACCTTTTTCTTGGTAGATTGGAGGGGGTTTGGTCCTGAGGAGAGAACGTGGGAGCCCCGGGAGAATATCCATGCCCCTCTCATCCTAGCTAAATTTCTGTCTGGCCTAAAAAAGGGGGGGCCTAAAGGGGGGGGTACTGTAGCGCTGGCGTCCCTGCCCTCTGCTAGGCAGGGACGCTGCTCCCCTCACCGCTCTGCTGTCAGCGCGCGCTCCGTCCCGGCGTCCTCTCCCCGCTCTGCTGTCAGCGCGCGCTCCGTCCCGGCGTCCTCCTCCTGCTCTGCTGTCAGCGCGCGCTCCGTCCCGGCGTCCTCCTGCTCTGCTGTCAGCGCGCGCTCCGTCCCGGCGTCCTCCTCCTGCTCTGCTCTCAGCGCGCGCTCCTTCCCGGCCCCTGTGCTTAGGGCGCGCGCGCGCTTCCCTCCTCTTAAAGGGGCCGCGCGCGCCGCCCTAAAGAGTCCCCGGCCAATGGCCGGAGGACTTCATCATATATAAGGCACCTCCTCCAAAATGGAGGTGCCCGAGCAATGTTGTTTGCACCTGTGTCTCACCTGTGCTTCAGCCCTCAGGTCCCGTTGCCAGTTACCTGCCAGTTACCTGCCAGTTACCTGCCAGTTACCTGCCAGTTTCCTGCTAGTTACCTGCCTGATTCCTGCCTGAATACTTGTTACCTGCCTGCCTGCCTGAGGTCCGATGGTCTGCCTTACAACTCCGGTCAGTCTGTCTAAGGACCAACTTGTCCGCTCACCTGGGAGCGCACATCAGCTACCTGCCTGCTTGCCTGAGGTCCGACGGTCTGCCTTACAACTCCGGTCAGTCTGTCTATGGACCAGCTTGCCCGCTCACCTGGGAGCGCTTCTCCGCTACCTGCCTGCTTGCCAGCCCGGAGGCTCCGTTGTCACGTGCTGTGACCACCAGCTATCTCAGAGACTCTTGCCCGCTCACCTGGGAGCGCATCTCCGTTACCTGCCTGCTTGCCAGCCCGGAGGTCCCGTTGTCACGTGCGGTGACCACCAGCTATTCCAGAGACTCTTGCCCGCTCACCTGGGAGCGCTTCTCCGTTACCTACCTGCCTGCCAGCCCGGAGGTTCCGCCGTCACGTGCCGTGACCACCTGCTATTCCAGAGACTCTCGCTTGCTCACCTGGGAGCACACATCTACCATCTGCCTGCTAGCCTACCCGGAGGCTCCGCCATCACAGGTCGTACCTACCCCTTACCCAGAGACTGCCCTGATCACTTGCCGTAACTCCCTGTCCGTTCACCCAGAGACTGCCACCCGCTCCCTTACAAGGGCCGCCCCCTTGTATAGTAGCTCAGAGGTTCCGCCTCCCGGACCCGTTACACATAACACCCGCGCTTGTAGAAGACGGAGACAACACCGGGAGAAATAGTGACGGCTGGGGACTAAGTATGGACACGAGGCATGAGACATGTGGTTGTGAAAAGTTTCCACCTCCACGAGAGGACACATTTCAAGTGAAAGCAGCTTTACAGGACTTCCTGTGAGAAATGACACGCAGGGTAGATAGGGTTTCTCTCTATGCCAGTCCTTTCACCGAGCTAAATACAACTGTCAGCAAAAAAAGTTGTGGACTGGCTCCGTACTGTTCCTGGCCACATTCACCTGTCCACGTGTTTGTGGTTAGGCAGTCCTTCCCAGTAAGTGCACTGGGGAGGGCCGTGTAATGTTGTGGGACCCGTGCTTGTGGAAGGCGGAGGCGATACTGGGAAATATAGTGGCGGCTGGGGACCGAGTATGGACACCCGGCCGCCGCTGGCATGAGGTTGTGAAAAGTTTCCGCCTCCACGAGCTTAAAAGGCCATATTTCAAGTGCAAAAAGCTGCCCAGAATTCTGGCAGTTTATTGTTGCTGCCTGTGGGTGGGTGGGTGGCTGGCTGCATACTTGCACTTGCATTCCAAGTAACAGAAAACTAAGCAGATGGTGGCCTCTATCATCATCTTGGCCTCACCTCGGCACTATGAACTCTCCTGAAGGAGAAGCCAGGGCCCACCGGAGGAGTCTCCGGTTCTCTGGTGGGCCCGTCCAACCCTGCCGAAAAGCAGCCCTGGCTAAGTAAAGTGTGGGGAAAGGTTCCCGGACACTCTATGGCTGCTTTTTTAATGTGGATCTGCCATGCTTATGCATGTTATTTCTCAAACCGCATTCCAGATCAGGCCATTGTCCAACTATGTATTCAAGAAATTAAATGCGCAAAGAAAGATGTGGGTGTGTCAAAGCACCACCGACAAGGGCGAGTTGATGTTGGACGGGCTGCCATTGCTTCTGCAACAAGCTGCATTACCGGACTTCCTGTGAGAAATGACATGCAGGGTAGATAGGGTTTCCCTCTATGCCAGTCCTTTCACCGAGCTAAATACAACTGTCAGCAAAAAAAGTTGTGGACTGGCTCTGTACTGTCCCTGGCCACATTCACCTGTCCACGTGTTTGTGGTTAGGCGGTCCTTCCCAGTAAGTGCACTGGGGAGGACACGGGTAATGTTGTGGGACCTGTGCTTGTAGAAGGTGGAGGCAATACCGGGAAATATAGTGGCGGCTGGGGACCGAGTATGGACACCTGGCTGCCGCCGGCATGAGGTTATGAAAAGCTTCCGCCTCCACGAGCCTAAAAGGCCACATTTCAAGTGCAAGCAGCTGTCAAAAATTTGGCAGTATAGTATTGCAGCATGTAGGTGGGTGGGTGGGTGGCTGCCTGCATACTTGCGCTTGCATTCCAAGGAATGGGGTAGGGACAACTGAACGCTGCAGTCGGACAAGGACGTGGACAGTGATTGTTGCAAGTCTGCAACGACAGGTTCATAGCGGGAGGCATTTTCGCATGCGCCAAGGATCACTTATGATGGGCACACTTTTAGGCAGTGACCTGGGAGTCAGAGATGCTTCCAGAGGTCTTCCCCATGCTGTTCCCATGACTTTTCAGCACTGTATGCATGTGTCTGATGATGTGTCACACACAACATGGCCAGATAAGGTTGTAAAATGTTAAAATGAAATTTCCTGGTGAATGCATTTGTCTTGGTTGAAAACAATGCAAAAGTGCAAAAACGCATCAAAAACGCTACATGTGAACATAGCCCAAGGTGTGGAGGAGTATTTTTGTTTTTGGTTATTTATTTTGCTTTATATACATTGTACATGTCATGGAAAGGATGTTCCTTAACATATTTCCCAGGAAAATCCATTTTGGTTTCGTTTTGGTATGTTTTATTGTAAGTCCGTAATAGTGGCGTAATACCTCTGACAACGTTGTTGACAGAAGTGACCTTGGAGTCAGAAATGCTTACAGGGGTCTTCCCCATGCTGTCCCCATGTCATTTGAGCACTGTTCCCATCGATTTGGGCCCTCTGCAGACCGCCGGGGGGAACAGCCTGAAAAATGCTCGAGTTTCCCATAGACTTACATTGGGCTCGTTGCTCGGGTCGAGCACCCGAGTATTCCAATTTGCTCGACCCGAGCAACGAGTACCCGAGCATTTTAGTGCTCGCTCATCACTAGTAAATACCTTCTGTTGCAGATAATGCCTATGAGCGGCTTTATCGATGGCCGCTCACAGGCATCACGTGACCCCACGCTGACGTCGCGACAAGTGAGGCGTGACTCAGCGCTGGGGTCCCCGCGGTGGCTGCTGGGTTGTGGGCGGGGTTACCCCCCTCATCACACCCAGCATCCACCGAGCGCTTTCCCAATGAATGGGGAGAGGCAGAGCGCGCGGTGGATGCCAGGTGCGATGCGGGGGGTAACCCCGCCCACAGCCTGACATCCACCATGGAACCAGGAAGAAAAAGGCCCCCGGCTGCTGCCAGCACTTGTCGTGACATCAGCGGCCACCCACAGCGCTACTCACAGGCATTATCTGCAACGGAAGGTATTTACAAAAAGTCTTAGGGGCCCTGGGGGGATACATTGGGGGGTAGTCTAAAGTAGTGGACAACCCCTTTAATTTCATCTTCTCCTCACATGCAATTCCATCATTTTCAGTTGTACTGTGCCAATTGGTCTCAGTTTGCTGGTTATGGTATTCAGATGATGAAAACCCTGGAACTTTTTGCAATGCTTAATGCTAATACTGAGCAATCAGGGGCCTTCTATAACACCAGGATAATTTACATCATCCAGTAATGGATGGTGGACATGATGGCTATGATGAAAAGGAAGATGTTCCTCAAACATTATCTCTATCAGAAAAAAAAAACAAAAGGAAGTGAATTCTCCTCGCACCTCCACTACTACACTCTTTGATAATTGTTGACTACGGCTTAAAAAAAAAAGAAGCTGTCACTGTGGACTACTTTTGGTTGACACTTTTGGGTATATGTTTTGGCAACTTTATTCAGAATAAAAATTTCTAACATTCTCAAATTTTCTAACTTTTAACAAAGAAAGGCGATTTCAGTTGCTGCGACCTGGACATTGGCCGAGTTACTCCCATGTTTCATCAGAAGAACATTTCACAGTGGAAATGCCCTGGTAAACTTGTGGAGTATTCTCGCTAGTGACTACGGATATACTGTATGCACTAACCTATGACCAAAGGCTGTGCTGATAAATTTAGCAATGTGGAAGACCTTTGAATGAATAACCAACTTGAAGGACAGTATTTAGATCTCATTACGTGACCTGGTATGTCCTCCTGCCTGGATAAATAATTCATTGATGACATTATCGTTGGCCTTTGCTAGAGTTCTGTAAGCATCTACAATATGGATTATTGGTGGTCATAGATGCTTGGTGGACTGCCAGCTTCTCCTTCTTCACATAGTTTTGTATTCCTTTCATAAGCTTTTAAGTATTTACTACCCCATGATCCATTACCAACTTATGAAACCGTACATTTTTGTACAGAAAAAAATAAAAACTTTGCAAATAATTTTGTTGAAAAATGTTGTACTATTTTGTGTAAGCAGCTCCTATACAGGCCTATGCGTCTCAATGAGTAGAAATTAAAATCAAACTTTGTGTGTACTATGATCCTACAGTCATGTGCTATGCTCCTCAATTGCTGTTGTAGCACCCTGAGGATTCGGCTGCTACAGGGGTATTGCACCTCAACCCAGAGGTGTGATATTCCACTCCCGGGTAAGGAAGGAGTGTGGATCTGAGCTCGGTAGGCTGCATGCACTACACACATCCCATTTCCGAGGAGCAGACCGACGGTACTCCCACTTAGAAATGTGCAGGTACGACCGAGTCTGTTCCTGGCTGGAGTGGGAGGGGGGGTGGTACATCCCATGTAGTGTAGGGGCAGATAGGGGGAGCAGCCTGGGTAAAGATAGGAGCTCATTGGGTGCTGGTCACCTGAGCTCACACATAGAGGGTGTATATAAGGTGGGCACCAACTAAGATCAGGGTCAGATGCAGAGGGTCAGATGCAGAGAGTCAGCTGCAGAGAACAAGTCAGGAGCAGAGGAGAGAAGAAAGACAAAGACCCAGAGTGAGAGAGGAGAAAAGAGAGAGACCCAGAGCACAGAAGAGAAGGACTCTGAGATCCCAACTAAAAGCACCGGGTGAAGAGTCGGCATCAGGGTACCGGAACCCAAGCTGGTGGGGGTAAAAACATTCCCCAGCCAGAGACCGGAGACCGTGGGCAGCGTCTGCCACGGTCACCCATCACATCCACCCCGAAGGCACACCACATGAAGGGTCAGGGAACCCAGGGCCAAGGGTGTCCCAACAGAAGGCCCGAGGGAGCTGGACCTAGGTGGATTACTGGTGGGGACGGCCAGAGAACGGGACAGAAAGAGAGCTCAGGGCCACGCTCCGGACTTGTTTGGGGGTTGGCTGGATCCAGGACCTGGTGGACGCAGCACGGCTCGGGTGGTCACTAGCAGCTGGAGTGACCAGTACAACATCTGCAGTAAGTAAACACCCTTAACTGCACAACCCGACTCTGTCTTCACTGCCGTCTGCACTACACCACCACAACCCCCATCCTCTGCGCCTGTCCCCTCTGAGGCTATACCCCTCCCGTTGGGGGTTATCTCACCAAGCTGCGCACCCACCATCAGCCTCAGCGGACCCTGCTGCAGCGGCGGCCACAGTGACCGCATCACAACGGGTGGCGTAGTCGACACAAAAGAACTCTTAATAACATCTGTAGGACTGCCACATAACACTGAGCTTGACGCCCTGGGCACGGGCCGGGTCACAGCCGCTCGGAGACTACAACCCCCCATCTGATCCGGTGCCGGGTATTCCCCTCAAAAAGGAATATGTCCCAGGGGGCGCGTCACTGTCACTGCTAGTATTAGTGTTATAGTCATAACTGGTCTTTGGTCCCTTTTTTCCTAACTTCTTCTCACTAGTCAACCCCTTTTTGCCTTATTAAAGTAGTTGTCTGGTGAAAAGAAGTTATCATTTCTCCACCATCATATATTCTAGATTAGTGGGGCCCAGGGGTCTGACCACTAGAACCCCCGCTGATTAACAGAATGTGGCACTTTTATCCTCTGGGACCCATACCGAGAACCCATACAAGAACGAGGCAATTCTATCCTTAGATTAGATTGGAGCTCAACCTCTGCTACAAATTCATTCTCTACGGGGTTGTCTATCGCTTTTCCCGGCAGTCCCATAAGGAATTAATGGAGCAGCAATCAAATATATGCACTGGTACTCCAATCTAATAGTCCCAGTAGTCGGATCGTCACTGATCTAGAAGTCTCCGATATCTTGATAGGTGACAACTTCCTTTCACCGGACAATCCCCTTAAGGGGAGAGGAGCCTTAGTTCCCAGCCAGGGGTGGACACAGACAGAGAAGGGCCCCATGTAAGAACAATATATGGGCCCTTTGCAGTCAATTAGCCATGTCTATGACAGAATCTGCTTGCTGCTTTAGAGATGGTAGTGGCCCCCTTACCTTTTTGGTTCTTGTGCACCAATGGTATGTCCGCCCCTGTTGCCAACATTCCCGGGGACAGTTTACCATTGTTCCAACTATGCCCCCCTCAGGAACGCCCCCAGTCATCCCTCTAGCACCCATATTCCTCTGCAAAACTCCCACTATTGGGTAGGGCTTGCATAATCCCTGTTCTCTTTCGGCCCAGGAGTCCAGAGAAATCCAGAACAACTATCAAATTTACAGGAGCTCAATCTTTGTCTGTGCATCTAGTGAACCAGAAAAAGCCAAGTAGCACATGACTACAAAATCAGACTATGTGTTCAGGCACTCGTTCAGTGACTCCGTTGTGGCTTATGTCCGAACTCTCTGCAAAACGGGATTTGTGCATATGCGTAGACTTTAATTGTGCCGGCAGAGCGAACGTGTGTCGTGCATCATTTTCAGGCGTATACGCCTACTTGAGGTGGACACTCAGACATAGTAGACGACTTCTGGGTATCTGCTTCCTGTAGGCGTATACACCCGAAAATGATGCACGACAGAGCGCACGTGCGTCGGCACCGTTATAGTCTATGGCCCCTCGGCGCATATGCCCAAATCGAATTTTGCAGGGTATTCAGATATAAGCCCCGATGGAGCCATTGAAAGTGTGAAAGCACCCTTAGGGTTTGTTTGTAGCCTGTAACCACCCAAAAACATAGGTCTGCACTGGAGATTTATGCAGGGGCAGACACTGAGAGAAGAGGGCCCCTCTGCAAGAACAGTATATGGGCCCCTCTTTGTGTCTGAGGCAGGACTTGCTTGTTGATTTGAAGGCATAAGCGGGCCCCTGTGCAACTGCACATGTTGCACCAATGATAATACAGTATGTCCAACCCTGGTTGTATGCAAAAAAAGAGAGAATTTTTTTCATACCTATTTACAAAGTTGTATCATTTTTTGTTATTTTAAACTTACTGGAACAATAAAAATGTGGAAGAAAGAAGGGGAAGCAAATGAGTGTGATTGTACCTGAAAAATGAATGGTCTACGTATATGGCGTAGGGAATAAGCTTCATAGACAATGCCCCGAATAGATCAGATGACAAACTGGCAGATACATCACTTGATTCTGGCACCGGATTCTGCTTTTGTGTTGTTTGTATTTATCCAAGTTCGCCTTTGTGAAAACACTCCAGCACCAACGCCAACGTGTTGTATTTGCTGCGAGGAGCCATGTTATTTTTTTTTTCCCGACCGGCTCCTCACTTGTGAAAACATGCTGTTTTTTATTTCTTTCTTCTTTTTTTTGCTATAGGAAAGCAGTGATAACTAGTTTAACCTTTATCTGCAATCTGTATGGTTTTATGATGAGCAGCCAAAACCCTGGTACGATATCAAGGAGAAATATTATGTAACGTAAAGCTCCGCGTAAACAGCAAATGTTGAAGCAGACGAGCTGCGGCAGACTGCTGGAAGACCGTAGTAAGCGCTTAGAAAGCGTATTTACAAAGACGTGGGCATGTTCAATTTTGGAGCCATGATTGGTCTATTTGTGAGAGAGACTCGGGTAATTGTCCAACTGTGACTATTGACCAGAGACAGGTGCACTTGTACAAAAGTGGACTCAGAGGTGAATTGATGTAAAAAAAAAAAATCAGCAAACTCAATAACAATTTTAAAGTAGAACTAAGCCTAGAAGAATAATAACATGTGATGGCAGGTAGTAAACTGCTTTGTAAGGAATCTATTTAGGGCCGGTGCTTATTTTAAAGACGTGGTGTATCAAGGATGCCCCCCGACATGGGACCAAAAGGTCTAAGTACCAGATTCGGACATCATGCATGTGTAACTCCCGCAGATCTCTACTATGGAGACGTAGTCACTCCATGTACCACTGTATAGTGCTTCTGTATAGCACCATAGTACGGGGGTATTTTTCATTAGAGGCAATTCTTCTAGGGTTGAATACCTTCATAACGGAATATGACACAATTAGTTTTCTGTATGTTTCATACAGAATTTAACATCAAAAGAACACAAAATTGGAGGTATGCAGATAATAAGACTCTATAGAAGTGTTCCTCAGCTCCAATCCTCAAGAGCCACCAACAGGTCATGTCTTCATGATTTCCTTAGTATGGCCCAGGTGATCGAATTATTGCCTGTCCAGATGATGGACACTTGGGCAATACTAAGGAAGTTCTGAAAATGTGACCTGTTGGTGACTCTTGAGGACTGGAGTTGAGGAACACTGCCCTATAGACTTCTACATAGACATAGTGTTTGTACAGAGATATAAAATGGCCTGACGCATGAAGCCTAATGGTGGCCAATGCCATACACATTAGATAAATGATGACCAAGTATGCCGATTTTGGCAGTACTCAACTGATTGCAGGTTATGAAGGAGAGAACGTTTGGGCATGTTGGATTTTACTGCCTGTTGGGAGACAATTCTTCCTTATTTCTCTATTTCATCTCCGAGCCAACGTGCATATGTGCCTGGACATGAAGGCAGGAATAGCCAAACAAGCATTTGACTAATGGCTAAGTAAGGTTGGGGCCACGTGGCGACTAACGTCTGAAGCATGAAGCCTAATGGTGGCCAATGCCATGCACATTAGATGAATGATGACCAAGTAGGACGATTTTGTCAGTACTCCCCTGATGGCAGATTATGGAGGAGATAACGTTTGGTCATGTTGGATTTTACTGCCTGCTATGGTAGCAATGCAACACCATTGACTTGGACTGCGCTGCGATGTAGCAACAACATCGAACAAACTTTGGTCACGTGTCAAGTGTTCAGCTAAAGTCACTGTGTAACCCGAATCAAAGGTGTATGGTCATCTTAAAGTGTTAACGTAAGGCCACGGTCTCACGTTTAGTATTTGGTCAGTATTTTACATCCGTATTTGTAAGCCAAAACCAGGAGTGGATGAAAAATACAGAAGTGGTGACATGTTTCTATTGACTCGCCCCCTGGGCCGTGGGGCACCCGGAACCCGGCTTCAGTGCAATGTTGGGGGTAGTAGTGGCAACCCGATCCCGTGGCTCAGGGTGGTCAGACCAAATGCTGTGGCAGTCTATTTGTAGGGTTTTGAATGTCCGACTACGCCACCCGTGGATTGCGGTCAGGGATGACCGCCGCTGCAAGGCAGACCGCTGAGGCTGATGTTGGTATGAAGCACAGGGATAGGATAACTCCCCACGGGAAGAGTGTGGCCTCAGGGCAATGTAATAGGATGCTGGGGGTGATGGTGCAGGCCGCAATAATAAGGGTTCAGAGTCTGCTTCAAACAGTCCAGGGTGTTTATTGTAGTTAGTACTAATGACCCAACAGGAGTACTGGGTAGGAATGGGCCTGGGAGTCTGAGAGCATTCGGGTGAGCCCCACAGGTCAGGGTGAGTGGGTAGGCCTACCGTTCTCTCTCTGCCCTTGCTAACTATCCCCCTTTTCGTGGTGTGATAGCCCACATCCCTGAGCTGGCCGTGTACTACGCCTGTATGGCTTAGGTACCTGTTGCTTCTCCGTGCTGTACCGGTCCATCTGTGTGGCGGAGCCTCCAGGCTTCTCAGGCCAAGGGACCTGAAATCCCTCGCAGGTCGGTTATCTGCTGCCGGGCTTGCAACCCTGACAGCCTCGGACCCCAGTGTCCGGTTGTGTAGTTCTCTTTCAGCCAAAACCAGCTCTCGTCGCCTCTGTCCCTGGCTTGCTGTTCCTCCTCTGCCTCCCGGACTCCTCAGCTGCTGCTGACCTGTCCCTTTCCTCTGGGAACCCTTCTGGATGCTTCAGAAGTGGGTCCTGGTCTCTCTAACCCTGCCCTCAGTTCCAGCTTTTATAGGGGCAGCCTGCTCCCCCTACTGGCCTGGGACAGGAGGTGCTGCATGCTAATGGTCCCTGACCAGGGAACCTCCCTCCTGCTCTCAGACACAGCCTTTAATACTTGTGGCATCCAGGCCTGGGGTGACACACTATCATACTTTCCTCTGATTGTTCCACTCCTGATTTTAGCGTTCAAATACTGATGTAAAATACTGACCAAATACTGAACGTGTGAACATGGCCTTATAGTAGCTACGGGACACCATAAACAGACAATGCAGCCCAGTGAACTGTACTTGTTCCAGAACTCCTGTTTACTTCTATGAGAGTTATGAAAACAGCAATGTTCATAGCGTTAGGTTGGTTCCCTAGCTCCTACCACTTGTAGCCAGCATATAGACACAGATATTTCTGTCTCTGCTGTAGCTGAGATAGAATAATACTTTAGGCTATAGTCAACTTTAGCGGAAATCCTGCTGATCTTCTGTCCAGATTTTCAGGCAGAAAATTTACAGCTCAAAACCTTTTCCAGGGAAAACCAAACCCCAGAACAATGAAGAGTTGCATGTAATGATTAGAAGAGTATAATCTTTATTAAGAATAATTTTAAAACAAGGATCAAACCATGATCACTATAAAAATGGTAAAAAACAGACAATGCCTCTGGAGGACGTACAGTAATCAACCAATGTACTGTTGTAAATTACAGACCAATAGTAACAATATACAGGTATACATTAATAATATAACAGCAAGGACATCAATAACTAGTAGGAGAATGCAGTGGAATGAGAAAATAAAAAATAAAAATATTGAAAATGATCCTAAGTAACAAACCTAAAAATAAGTCATATATAATAATATTTAAGTATCTTAATTTATCTTAAGTATCAATAGTGAAGTGTCCTAAATAGAGCTCCTGCAAAGGTCCAACCTGCTCTAATTCATATAAGGTTTATTGCACATGCCTTTAACAAGACCAGTGTCCGATTGCTAACAGCATATTTGACAACTAAAGCCTAATCCAGTGGCAAACAATGCACATGAACCTAACCAAATCTAGTACCTGTGAGTAAGTATGGGTGTCCGTAACCTCCTCTCACCCCGACGCACGTTTCGCCTCACTTCTTCCAGAAGCATGGCATTATGTAATTACTAATAGTAATAGGTTTGGTGTAACCAATGTAAGGGTTCCGGCAGACGTCTGTGAGATCAGACTGCTAATGGGCGGACTGGCCATGGGTCTCCTGACCTGAGAATCACCTGACATCAGTCTGAGATGGTTTAGTGAATCCTACATTGAGCAGGGGGTTGGATACGGTGACCCTGGAGGTCCTTTCCAACTCTAACATTCTATGATTCTATTATTCTATTACAGTTTCATATATTTGTGTGATGCTGTCACGCTTGGGTGTGTAGAGTCGCGGCCAGTTCATGCATTGAGGTCCTATCTTTAGTACGCGGGAAGGAGCCATGTAAGAGATGCGGAAATGAACTTCATGGAGGAGAAGGAAGCATTAAAAATGAAAAAATGAAGATTTTAATAAAAATCAACATTAATAATAAAAATAAAATCCTCAATCCGAGACAAGCACTTTAACCCTCATTATATTGAATGATCATGTTCATTTATATCTATTTGTTCCCTCACCCAAAGGGTATTAGTCACATCCAGTGGATTAGTCACAGCTTTTTTGCTGATTGCAATGTGTGACTAAGGCCAGGTTCAGACGAGTGTATGCAAAATCGTCTATGTTTCATCCAGAAAAAAAATTGATTATTTTTCATCCGTATGCCATCCATATGTCCTATTTTTACATCCGTACGGCATTCGTTTTTACATGAACAATTTAATAAATAATAAAAGGACAAATACAGTTTTCTATCTTAATAACTGTAATGAATCTGTGAAAAACTCAAGACATACCGATGATGGCCAGCTCATGATCCGTTTTTGCGTACCCATTGACTTATAATAGGTGAGTCCAATCCAGAATATGAATCAAAATAGTGTATGCTGCAATTTTTTACACTCAGACCATTGCTCCTTGAGTAAAAATGTCCTTGTCAACGAAAACATTGAGATGCATTGGTCAGTGTGCTGTCTGTATACTACGTTTTGCAAATGGACAAACTATACACTCATGTGAACTTATCCTAAGGCATATATGAGGCTGTTAAGTACAGGTCAGAAGACCTGTGGCCACTCCGGACATCGCAGTCCGTACTTAAACTGTGAAACCGACCTAAGACAAAAGGTAAAAAATTTCGCACAGGCTCCAACTACCATGTGCCATTTATAAAAGAGATGTTCTTTGGACTCCCGGTGGCACAAGAGTTTAGGTATGACAGGTTCTTCTACACCCCCTTTTAACTACGCCCCGGTATTGAGGATTATTATGCTCATTTTACAAATAACCTTCAGCCTAACGTTCTCTCCATTTTGCCTATTTTATATTTTTTAGGAAACTTGTATTTATAAAGTTTTGCGATTCTAAGGTCAATTATTCCACATCTGACTCCCTCAAAGATTTCTGCCCGTTTTATCGGTGAGCTTCCTCGAGACAAATTCCCTTTGAGATGAAAATTTGACTTCATTAAGTGTCTAGGTATATATCCCAAATGTCCTCTGCTTCTGTATAAACTAGATTACTCTACACTGCTCTCACTGATCACTTCAGAATTATCCCAGTGGGATTCCACGAAATTCTCATGGCTGGGCAGAATTAAAATCACAGTGAGAAGAAAAAGTAAATACTTACCGTGTACAGCGTAAAAGAAAAGAAATATTGAGCACAGCGATCATTATGCCCAGCTTAACAGCCCCATGCCAGCTTATGCCGCCTCACGCCAGTATAACAGTCCCAGCACAACGACCTCTTTCTGACTGGTAACACGGTAAAGTGCTAAGTTAACGGTTTCTTGTGGATGGGCAGCCTTTGTGCTGTAACTAATGATGGAGCGTGTGGCTTCCTAATTACTATGGGGGGCATCAGGTGTCAGCAATTTTCATTCACCAGTGAAGCTTCTTGCGTTGTGAGGCGCCACAAATCATTTTTATTTTTGATGGCGGGAATGTGCTAGTTAGTAGGTTATTACTTCCCCTTGGTTCCATTGGTTTCCTATGGTCACTCCAAATTCCTTCCACAATCAAAAATATCTTGGTTCGTTAATTGGCTTCTTGAGACATTCCGTGGTGGAGTAATTATATTGAAAGCTCCAATGGACAAAGAATCCTTAGAAAAATTAAAAAGAACTATGAAACACTGGGTTTATTGATACCATAATAATCTAAACAATTGTGGTTTTTCCCATTATTTAGAGAAACTTATTTTCAAAACCCCTTTTCAAAACTTAAGGGGGTACTCTGGTCTAAACAATTAACTACCTATTTACTTTATAGAAGACGACTGTTAAATCGGTCAGCGGTGTTATTACTTGCCAGAACTGGATGGCACCTTCCCTGGCAGCAAGATCATGGTCAAGAAGAGTTGACTTCTGTGGCGTTGGCAAAGACAGTAGAGAAGCAACTTTGCTGTCTTCATATGTTCAGAACCATAGTCTTTGAATGGGGCATGATCAACCTACGGTACCTTCTCTTGGTCACAGTCCTGCAGCCATGAGGAAACCATGGAAATACAAGGGACACAAGTACCTACTTCTGGCAACTGGTGGAAACAACACTGATCTAACAGTTATCACCAATTCAGTGGATAAGTGATAATTTGCTCAGTTCGAAATACCCCTTAAAAACCTGAAAGTGGTGGTATCAGATTGGAAAACCTGGCTGCGTTCTTCAAAATTCAGTGCCACCGGTGCTGTTTTATATTGGATCTCGGTGTCATTTACTTGAATGAGGCTGATTCGCATTACCAGACGTAGCCCATAGACTGAAGTGGAACTGTTTTGGGAAAAAAATGGTCATTCATACAAGCCCTCTAAAACCCTTCAGTTTTTTTAAACTCCTAACACAGAATGACATTCATGTATGTCATTTGCCTGGGTTAGTTAGTGAGGAACTCCATATTATTTTGATCAAACAGCACAGGAGCTGTGCCTGTATAGTCACTTGGGAAGCCTAACTGTAACTAAGAACCGGACTCCCACTATAACATCTAGAATCAGAAATAACCTCAATCCCAACTGTTTAACAGCCTAGACACTGTGGTCAATAGAGACTACAACATCTCAGGCGGTTTGACAGTGGGAGGGGACCATGGAAAACAAAGACCATAACAAAAATATATTTGGTATGACTGTAATTGTAATGACCGATAGAATAACGGTAACAAGTTGACTACAGTGTGTCACGAAAACAATGGTGTTGTTGCTGTTTTTTTGCATTCTCCCTAAAAAATAATAAAATACAGTGGCTTGCAAAAATATCCCCCCCCACCTTGACTTTTTACCATTTTATTACATTACAACCTGTGTTTAAATATTTTTGTAATCCATTTGTGTGTGATGCATCAGCACTAAATAGTCTCAAGCTGGTGAAGTGAAGTGAGAAAAATACAGGCATAAATTAAATGTATTGGATCAAATAACTAAAAATTTGTTCACATACAGTGCTGGCCAAAAGTATTGGCACCCCTGCAATTCTGTCAGATAATACTCAGTTTCTTCCTGAAAATGTTTGCAATCACAAATTCTTTGGTATTATTATCTTCATTTAATTTGTCTTCAATGAAAAAAGCACAAAAAGAATTGTCCTAAAGCCAAATTGGATATAATTCCACACCAAACCTAAAAAACGGGGTGGACAAAAGTATTGGCACCGTTTGAAAAATCATGTGATGCTTCTCTAATTCGTATAATTAACAGCACCTGTAACTTACCTGTGGTACCTAACAGGTGTTGGCAATAACTAAATCACACTTGCAGCCAGTTAACATGGATTAAAGTTGACTCAACCTCTGTCCTGTGTCCTTGTGTGTACCACATTGAGCATGGAGAAAAGAAAGAAGACCAAAGAACTGTCTGAGGACTTGAGAAACCAAATTGTGAGGAAGCATGAGCAATCTCAAGGCTACAAGTCCATCTCCAAAGACCTGAATGTTCCTGTGTCTTCCGTGCATAGTGTCATCAAGAAGTTTAAAGCCCATGGCACTGTGGCTAACCTCCCTAGATGTGGACGGAAAAGAAAAATTGACGAGAGATTTCAACGCAAGATTGTGCGGATGGTGGATAAAGAACCTCGACTAACATCCAAACAAGTTCAAGCTGCCCTGCAGTCCGAGGGTACAATAGTGTCAACCCGTACTATCTATCGGTGTCTGAATAAAAAGGGACTGTATGGTAGGATACCCAGGAAAACCCCACTTCTTACCCCGAGACATAAAAAAGCCAGGCTGGAGTTTGCCAAAACTTACCTGAGAAAGCCTAAAATGTTTTGGAAGAATGTTCTCTGGTCAGATGAGACAAAAGTAGAGCTTTTTGGGAAAAAGCATCAACATAGAGTGTACAGGAAAAAAAAAGAGGCATTCAAAGAAAAGAACACGGTCCGTACAGTCAAACATGGCGGAGGTTCCCTGATGTTTTGGGGTTGCTTTGCTGCCTCTGGCACTGGACTGCTTGACCGTGTGCATGGCATTATGGAGTCTGAAGACTACCAACAAATTTTGCAGCATAATGTAGGGCCCAGTGTGAGAAAGCTGTGTCTCCGTCAGAGGTCAGCAGGACAATGACCCAAAACACACTTCCAAAAGCACTATAAAATGGTTTTAGAGAAAGCACTGGAGACTTCTAAGGTGACCAGCAATGATTCCAGACCTGAATCCCATAGAACACCTGTGGAGAGATCTCAAAATGGCAGTTTGGAGAAGGCACCCTTCAAATATCAGGGACCTGGAGCAGTTTGCCAAAGAAGAATGGTCTACAATTCCAGCAGAGCATTGTAAGAAACTCATTGATGGTTACCGGAAGCGGTTGTTTGCAGTTATTTTGGCTAAAGGTTGTGCAACCAAGTATTAGGCTGAGGGTGCCAATACTTTTGTCCGGCCCTTTTTTGGAGTTTTGTGTGAAATGATCAATGATTTGATTTTTGCTTCATTCTCTTTTGTGTTTTTTCCTTGCAAGCAAATTAAATGAAGATAATAATACCAAAGAATTTGTGATTGCAATCATTTTCAGGAAGAAACTGAGTATTATCTGACAGAATTGCAGGGGTGCCAATACTTTTGGCCAGCACTGTATGTATTCACCCCTTTGCTATGAAGCCCCTAAAAATTTCTGGTGCAAGCAATTTCTTTCATAAGTCACATGCTTAGTGAAAGGAAGTCCACCTGTGTGCAATCTAAGTATCACATGGGCTATCAGTATATGCATACCTTTTCTGAAAGGCCACAGAGGCTGCAACAACATTAAGAAAGAGGCACCACTAACCAAACAACACGACGAAGACCAAGGAGATCTCCAAATAAGTCAGAGACAAAGTTCTTGAAAAGTACAAGTCATGGTTAGATTATAAAAAAATATCCCAATCTCTGATGATCCCCTGGAGCACTATCAAATCCATTATTATCAAATGGGAAGAACATGGTATCACAACAAACCTGCCAAGAGAGGGCCGTCCACCAAAACTCTCAGCCCAGACAAGGAGGGCATTAATCAGAGAGACAGCACAGAGACCAAAGGTAACCCTAAAGGAGCTGCAGAGTTCCCAAGTAGAGACTTGAGTATCTCTCCATGCAACCACAATAAGCTGTACACTCCATAGAGGTGGCCTTTATGGAAGAATGGGCAGAAAAATGCCTTTACTTACACACAAAAATTGTAAGGCTTGTTTTCAGTTTGCAAAAAGACATGTGGGAGACTTCCCAAATGTATGGAGGAAGGTGCTGTGGTCAGATGAGACCAAAATTGAACTTTTGTCTGGCGCCAAACCAACAGAGCACATCACCTCAAGAACACCAACCCCACAGTGAAACATTGTGGTGGCAGCATCATGCTGTGGGGATGTTTTTGACAGCAGGGACAGGGAAAATGGTCCGAGTTGAGGGGAAGATGGATGGTGCCAAATACAGAGATGTTCTTAAGCAAAACCTATTTCAGTCGGACAGTGATTTAAGATTGGGATGGAGATTCACCTTCTAACAACACAATAACCCAAAGTATCCTGATAAAGCAACACTCGAGTGGTTTAAGGGGAAACGTGTAAATGTTTTGGAGTGGCCTAGTCAAAACTCAGACCTTAATCCAATTGAGAATCTGTGGTCAGACTTGAAGATCGCTATTCACCAGAGTAAACCATGTAACTTGAAGGAGCTGGAGCAGTTTTGCCTTGAGGAATGGACAAAAATCCCAGTGGCAAGATTTGGAAAGTTCATAGAGATTTATCCAAAGTAACTTGCAGCTGTAATTGCCGCAAAAGGAGGCTCTACAAAGTACTGATTTTAGGGGGGGAATAGTTATGCACACTCAAGTCTTCAGTTATTTTGTCCTATTTGTTGTTTGCTTCACAATAAAAAGAAAAGCAAATGTTCACAGCTGTAGGTATGTTCTTTATATGAACCCTCAAAAAAACTGTGAAATTCCAGGTTGTGAAGTAGCAAAACACAAAAAATGCCAAGGGGGTGACTACTTTCGTAAGCCACTGTATATGAAATAAGTTATATGTACCCCAAAATGGTGTGAATGAGAAACCATCCTTTAAAAAGCAAGCTCTTATTCAGCTATGTTGGAAAAATAAAAAAGTTATATGAGTCATTGCCTTTGACAATGAAATAAAAAAACCTGATTCCTAAATCCAAAATAGTCGGGGCAATTAAAGAGTAATAACATTGTTTTTATTTAATTATTGATCATTATGATTTTTAGTAAAATACTTCATTATCTTATTTTACCCCCTTCTTCCTAGAGACCATCCTGAAAGTCCTGTTTTATCAGTCTAGTTCAAGCTCCTTAATAATCTGCTTTCAAAGTCATTCAGCAAGAATAGATGCTTTGTTTTCAACTTTGGGGTACAAAGCAGAGAGGCTCAGATAGGGAAAGTCCTGTACTCCGTTCAGAGTACGGATTCTTGCTGAGCAGCAGTTGAAAGCAAATTTTTGGAGAGTAGAATACAGTTTGGGAGAGAAGGAGACAAAATAAGCTTATGAAACATATTACAAAAAATAAAGGTGTTGTCCAGGTTCGAAGCTCAAGTCTGCGGTCACTATATATGACCACAGACTTGTGAATCCTCTTGCTGCGCACAGTGATTCTCTGGTGCCAGCATCAGTCATGTATCAGTAAGTATGTAATTTGCATACTCCCGGCCACATTCCTACTAGATATGTCCGACAATTGTCTAGTTGGCAAGTGACCGCATGTATGTAAATTGCGATCATGTGCCCACTTACTCCCAGCATTGGAGAATCCTGACAGCGTGCACACTGTGCGCTGTGAAGATTCACAAGTCTGCAGTTGTATAGAGTGTGCAGACTTTAACCTCAATAGACCACAACCCAAAAAGAAAAAATGGAGCCAAAAGTCCCCAATAAATACAGATAAAGGGAACTCAAATCTTATATATAAAAATACAAACTTTATTAGAGCATAATTAAAAGTTTAATTATGATCTAATAAAGTTTGTATTTTTATATATAAGATTTTCCTTTATCGGTATTTATTGAGGACTTTTGGCTCCATTTTTTTTTTTGGGGTTGTGGTCTATAGTGATGGGAGCTTCCCCTATTAATTAGTCTATTCCCCCATGGTGCCAGTAAATGTGTTAATAGACTTTAACCTCAAGCCTGGACAACCCTTTTAATCACTTTGCAAAGGTTGATCAATATTTATATATATATATAAAAAAAGAAAAATTTGGTTAGTCTTGAAGAGGTCAAAGAAATTGTCTCATGATTGGGACCTGCTGGGGACCCCGATCTATGAGTCAGAACTCACAAAGGGCTATACTTACATTGGGAGATCTGCCTTGTTCATGTAGTACATGCTTAGACATTTAAATAATTAAAAGATGTTAAATGTGGGTATCTCGGCAGATAATAGCCAATTGTCAGGAGTAGGAGAACTCTTTTAGAGACAGCTTCTTTAACCTGAATGTATTTTAGTAATTATTATTATCAGTAATTTTTGGTTCTATCATCTTCTATGGCATTGAACATTTTCCCCCAGTCTGAAGGTAAAACAAGTGACATTTCAACAATGAACCAAAGGAAAGACTAATTGAGACGGACATAAAGTTGACGCATTTTATTATACAAATTACAGTCACAAGGTCTTAACCAACAACAGTTCAAGTGACCTAAACTTAGATTCACTTAGAACCCTATCGTGATCTAAGTTAGGTTAAGTGATCTAACCATGGGGGGTCCAGGTCTTATGGCTGTAATATGTAGGATAAGGTAAAACGCAGCAGCATTATGACAGTATGAGGCCTTACTATAAATATAGCTGTAAGGACAGATTAATTGGTAGGATTTGATGGACTTGTTTCTTTTTTTTCAACCTTACTAAACACGTAACTAAGTCACAGGTTACAAGACCCTGCCAAAGAACTTACATTCTCAAAGCGAGTGTCCTTCTGGTATATTTGAGTGTTTGAAGAGTAGGAAAGTGGTGAAATGTTTGTAGAAATTCCAACCTAGAAAAGAGGCGCAGGATATGTTCCGGAGGTGAGACGGTGAAGTGGGAAAGAGTACAGTAGATACAAATTTAATCTAATAGACTGTTTAAAAATCACACCACCTCAGCTACGCTTTTTGCTTAGCACGGATGATCATCATTAAAAAACACAAAATAAATCATAGAAGGTAAGCGAGCAGCCATCTATGCAAATAGCATAGACACGCTATGACATCAACTGCGTGAAAGAACATGTGATGAATCTTTTATAGCCAACGTACTCTTTAATAAAGGATGTGGGCATGGAGGTCATCTCTGTCGAGCATTTCTTCTTCTTTTCTGTAACCTGTTGCCAGCTCTCTCTCTGCTGCTCCAACTGTAATGATGTTCGCTTACTGCACATAGGATCAACCTACCAACTACTTCAATTGGAGGAGATTTTCCCCCTTCTGGTTCCTCCTTAAGAGCTGTTTTGGTTCTTTGCTGTACAGAATTATTGGAATTGAAAAGTGAAGTATTCGAACGGTTGAATTTGGGATGACTTGGAAAGACATCCATAATGTGTTTTCTCGTTATCTTCATAACATATCATACATCATAAGTTTCGAGATCCTTTTGCCATTGAAACAAACTCCATGTCTTCATGGAAACTAAAAATGCTCAAGGGCATGAACCAAGTGTTGCCTTAGAAAAGCTAGAGTTGGTAACTTTATTATGCCATGGATTTTCCTAGATAAAATATTTCACGTGATTCCGAAGTTGGAAATTTATGTTGCTATATAACTTTTAGTACTCCATACAAGCGTCCCAAAAAAGGCAACATCCAAGAGCTGTGGTATGAGGAACAAAGGAAGAAAATTGAGTAAAAAGAATCACGGTATGGACCTAAATATGCATTTTGGTTTTCGAGTATTATAGACTCAGTTATCATTCTATGGATGGTTCTACAAACATTCTGGTATTGATATCTCCCAACTTCTATGCTGGATCCAAATCTTTCTTCTCATTTGACGCAATGTACAAACACGAGCCCAGGATCATGTTCTGTGACTGTAGAGTCGTCAGTTTTCTTTAGAGGCAGATGTCAAGCAGTAAAGTATTCCTGCAAACCAACCTCAAATGTTGTAGACTACAGCAGTTTACATTCCACCCCACTTATATTCCTCCTCATCATTATACACTGATAATTAAAGCATTTCACAGTTGTAAACAGCTCTTCCCGATCTCGGAAGACAAGCCCGTTGCCCAGATTACAAGTGAACAGCAGGTGCTATAGTGGGGTGTAGGAGATTGACAACAGGTGAGATTTATAGGAAGAACTAAACACCTGAGGGCAACATGAAGGCAACAGATAGAGATTTATACTTACAGCTTGTTGACTCTTGTTGAATCAGTAATAACATAAAGTTATATCAGAGGTTTCAGAATGATCCAATTAACAAGTAGAACAACGATCAAGACTGGATAACACCCATAGACCTACTTAGATACTTAGTCCATTTACTCGGGCAGACAAATTGCCCACAACAAGCGCCAATTGAAGATATATCAAGTAGATCAGCGCTCAATTAATAACATTTAGCATGTTGCAATTATCAGGAATGTTTCGCACGATGGATTATTCATGCCATCGTTGCTACAAAAATATCTACATTAGTGGGGATGCGCTGCTGACAAATGATCATTTTTATGTTGGCATAAAATATTAAATCAATGTCAAATGAGCGTTTTCTCATCTGATCGCCGAGCCTGCTTACATTGGGAAATGATTGGGAATGAACGTTTGAACAAATCATTGTACCTTGGTCAATGTGGTCTCTCTATCCAAGGCTCCCCTACAGAAGAGGCCAGTTCCAATGAATTTAGGAACTGAATAATGGCTGCAATAATCAATGTCATAGGACCATCTTCATGTTTGATCGTAGGGCTTGTTCACATTGAGTAATGATTGAAAATGAATCATTCCTTCTTGGTCTGCGTGGTTTCTATCCAAGGCTCACCTACAGAAGATGCAAGATAACCTTCCAAGGTCTTTAGGAACTGAAGATTAGCTGCAATGATTACACTTTACCTGTGCCAGACAAGATCAAGTCTACAGTTCTTCCTTGGGTCATGGTACATTGTTTTTGTCATCAATTTCTTTGTCTGTCCCTTCAGTAGTCTTTTAAAATAGTTTTTATTAGGAGGCGGACATTTGATTGTACCTAAATAGACCATTCCATACCCTCCGATACTGGATGGTTACAGATGCCATAGTCCGGTTTATAGAGGTCTGTAGTCTACTGTCAAGATCTGGGCTAGTCCTGTAATCATATGGACATAGGAAGCCATTTAACAAACTGCCATTGGAATTATTTTAATCACACCCATTAAAACTGTAATAATTGCTACTGAGAGTATACAAAGTAACTAATCCTCCAACTAAGAATTCATATATTGATACTTAAATGATAAGCGCCCATTAAACAAGGGTAACCCAGACATCTGAGTATTACAAAACTTGGGAAGTCCTGTATGAAAGTGATTCTCTAAAAATGAGCATCACCAAAAGGATTGTCAATGATGTTGAGGGGCCATGTGCAACATGCAGGCCGGCTCTAGCGCTAGCATCCCATCACAAAAATGTGAACGGCATGAAATATATATAAACGATATACCCTAAAATGCAGTTTGATAGTGGAGATGATCCCACTAATGGCACCATACAGGGTCATCATTTAGATTTAGCATTGTTGTATATAAATATATAGTTAAAAAAAAAAACTTTAGACACTTGAAATTGGAGGCTTAATCTAATTCCTTATTAAAGGGAATATTTCAGCAGGATATCACCACCCAAACTATTTATATGTGCATGTAGCTCTTTCAATGACAATTCCAGCAATATCTTTATATGGTCAGTCCGTTCCTCCAATACTGAGAAATCAGCATTTGTATTAATACAGTATGTAAATGGATATGGTAGACCTTTAGCCTCTGTCACTCCAGCTCTATTTCTAGCTCAGCGCCGCCCCCTCCTGCTTGACTGGTGGCTGTTTTGTCTTAAATCACACAGCATAGAGGCTGTCAGTCAAGCTGGAGGTGGTGCTGGCCTGGGAATAGAGCTGGAGTGACAGAGGCTTCAGATTTACCATATCCATTTACATATTAATTCAAATGCTGATTTATCAGTAATGGAGGGACAGACTAGTCACATAAAGGTATTGCTGAACTTGTGTTTAAAAGAGCTTCATGCAAATATAAATAGTTTGAAATCCTGCTGACAGATTTCCTTTAAACTTTTTGTATACTAGTACTTGTACTTTTAATGAATGTCATTATAGCTTCTGCCCAGTGGGTCCCGTTTGACCACATGGATTTTATTTTTCATTTGTGAGGTGATAAATATTTTGTATTGTGATTGGATCTTTGTTCCTTGAAATAGTCCAATACTGTGTTCACCCGCTTGAGTAAGGGACTGCATAGACCTGAAATGCGCCAACCGCTGATTTATTTGTCCATTTACTATTTGTCAAATAAATCTTTAATTTATTGGGATTTAAAGATTCTACTTCTACTGCTATTTTCTAGCTGATCCCAGGCACAGCCTGTAAAGTCTATTAAGTCCGTAAAGTACCTAAACGGCAATGAATGGTCTCAGGTCAGGGATACAAAAGACATCGGTGGAAATATTTTAGGACTGGAATTTCATGCAAAGCATTTTGATTTGTCTTCATCTTGTGGTTTTGTGGAATTTATGTAGAGATTTTCCCCCATTAAAGAAGACCAGTCACTAGGTTATAAATGGCCAGCTTTTGTTCTTATACAAAAAGGGGAGAACCCCATATTGGATCCCTCTCTAGCAGGCCATAAGACAACTTTTATTTTATTGATTAAAATACATACGAGGTATATATAAAAATGTCCCTAATCTGCCTTCTGTATATATATTGTAAGGAAGACTTCCTATTATATACTTTCAATAAATGGCACCCCGGGGTGTCATCATTATCTGGCAGAATAAGGCATAAATTAGTGCACAAGTTCCCCCAACATGTTTCACCGCATGTGCAGCATCATCAGGGGATGGGACAATGGCGTGAAACCAATTACCATTCATGCCATGGTCCCATCCCCTGATGACGCCGCACATGCGGTGAAACATGTTGGGGGGACTTGTGCACTAATTTATGTCTTGTTCTGCCAGATAATGATGACACCCCGGGGTGCCATCTATTGAAAGTATATAATAGGAAGTCTTACTTACAATATATATATACAGAAGGCAGATTAGGGACATTTTTATATATACCTTGTATGTATATTAATCAATTAAAATAAAAGTTAAGTCTTTGCAAAGAGCAATGTCTATCTGTAAATGTATGGCCAACAATGCTAGCCTGTCATGGTTTGAATGCATTCTGTATATTTCAATATGGACTCAAAAAATCCATTTTTATGTTCACACAACGGTTTTATGGTTTGCCAGAGAGGGATCCAATATGGGTTTCTCCCCTTTTTGTATAATAGGAATATATCCCTCCCAAGTCATTTTTTCCCCTTTTGTTTTTTTCCAATTAGTTTTTGCTTTTATTTTATTCCTTCTGCTCCCCTGAACATTCTGCATTTTTTTTTTGTAATCAACCAGAGATATTTGATATTTTTATTTAGTGCTAATTTTTATGGTTTTTGCAAGGGGGCGTGGCTCACAAGGTAATTATGCAGAGCATTCTATAGACACGCCCCAGAGGATCGTGTGAGCCACGCCCCCTTATAAAGACCATAAAAAATCTGCACTACATAAAAAAAGCCCATATCGCTGGAACTTTATGGTGAATTAAAAAAAAAAAAGAAAACTCAGGGACGCAGTGGGAATAAATTAAAAGCAAAAACTGGACACTGTTAACCAGGTCGTCTTTAGCTTAATGGAGGCATAAAGTAACAGACAATGTTTTCCATAGAACATTGTACAAATCATTTGCTATATTCTTTTTTGCTCAGCATACGGGAAATCATGCTCTGTATGGGAAGCGAAAAAAAAACACTACAGACTCATTCTCCCAAGAGGAACAACGTGTGTTGAGCATATTGCTGTTTCCGAGGCAGACAGTCATTTCCACTGCAGACTGAGCTACCTAAATAGGTGCTCGACCAAGTAGCAGCAAGTTGAGAGATTATTACAGCTACAGCAGCTTCCCTCCGTGTCTCTGCGGTGACAGCGACTGCCTGTCCGGCTGAATTTTCAATTATTCTCACCATAGGAACCCCTAAAAGAGAAGGTGACTCCCTATAATGACAGAAGATTCCTATAGATAAAACCACAGGTTGTGATATGCTGCGTTTCTAGTAATGTTGTTTTTCTTTTAGTGATTTTTTTTCGTATTTTATTTTTTTTTTTCAATCTTAAATGCTACGTTCTGGAAATGTCAAATGCAAGACATATACTATATTTCATTTTATTTATTTGTAATTTTTGTGATTGTGAGTATTTTTCATGCTTTTGATATGTCGGGTTTTTTTGGTCTTTTTTTTTTGGCCTAGTTTCAGACATTTAGCTTTATTATGTTTCAGTTATACTCGCCATAGGAAACCCTAAGGCTTTATTCACACGTTACGTTTTTTGCTGTGTTTTTTTTCCATAGGCATAACTTTTGCTCTTTTGGCAGTAAAGAAGCAGCGTCAAAAAAGCAGGTTTTGCTGCGGTTTTGCTGCGTTTTTTTGCTGCTTTTTTATTGTCTATTGTGCATGCTGATAAAGTTTAGTGACCACCAAAAAAAGATGACGCAACTTCCTTAGGTTTTTGCACCAAAAACGCAGCCAAATCTGATACCAGCATTTTTTGCTGCTTTTTGCACTTACACATTGCTATCTATGGGTGAAAAAATGCTGCAAAAATGCTGAAAGAAGTGACATGCGGCAGTTTGCAAAACGCAGTAGCTTTCCAAATCAGTCAGGAAAAAAAAAACAATGTGTGTGCATGAGATTTCTGAAATCTCATAGACTTTGCTGGTAATGTAAAACGCAGCTTAAAATTTGCATAAAAAACTCAGCAAAAACGCAACATATGAACATAGCCTAAGAGAAGATGTAATAAGCTGCGTTTCCAGTAATGTCAAATGCAAGACACATAGTATATTTCTTTTTTATTTACTTGTAATTTTTGTGATTGTGTTTTTTTTCACGCTTTAGATATGTCGTTTTTTTGGCCAATTTCACGCTTTTTTTCCCCATTTAGTTTTATTCATTTACAATTATACTCACCATAGGAACCCCTAAAAGAGAAGGGGAGTGCCTATAATGACACACAATTCCCATAGATAAAACCACAGGTTGTAATATGTTGCGTTTCTAATGTTTTACTTTTTATGTTGTTTTTTTCCTGCATTTTTCATTGCTGTTGTTGTTTTTATTGTCCTTCTTTCTTTATTTTTTTGTACCCTAAATGCTACGTCCTCATTTTTGCTCGGAGTCAATTTGGAATTGTCAAATGCAAGACATACGCCCCAATTTTTTTAAATGTATTTATTGTCATTTTGGTGATTGTGTTTTTTTTGGTTTCTTTTTCATGCTTTAGAAATGTCGGGTTTTTTGGTCTTTTTTTGCCTTTTTTTCCAATTTTTAGTTTAATTCATTTTGTTTGCATCATAAAAAATACATGTGCTAGTATGCATTGCATTTTTTTTTTTTTTTGCGTGACATTTTTGACATTGCAAATTATGAAATTTTTAAGGAAAATCTTGGAATCAAAGGATCTAATTGTAATGTTAAAGACATAAAAATAAGCAGGTCGTAAAACACATAAAACAATAAAAATAAAGTAAAAATGGCATAAAAAAAATCACGTGTAAATGCTAAAAAGAAGTGTGTCTGAAGGAAGCCTAACAGTGAGTTTTTCTACATGCTTACAATGAATATGCAGCCCAATATAGCTAGACAGCAAATCTCTATCTATGCAGCGATAATTAATGTCAATTACACATTTTCTTTACAAAGAGTTAATTAACCCGATCACCTAGCCTGCACCTCTCTGCTCACATGTGTCTCTTTTGAAACACGCCGTGCCATCACTGTCAACATGCCGCACACCTCCGGGGCTGATGGCAACAAACCTACTTGATTAAACTTGTCTTGGAGAACCAAAAACACTCAGTTGACTAAATTTAATTGCCGTGAAGAAAAATTATCATTGATCCCTTTAGAAATAAGTCAAGGAATTAAATGTTCCTTCTTAGGTAGTGCTGCCATGTTTACTTAAAGGGAAATCTAGAGAAACAAGTGACGTAGATTGTACAGTCCAGAGAACACGTTCTTCTCCGAATAAAGCAAGTGGTACAGAGAAGGAGAAGCTGAGCTGAATGATATATAGATTTGCTGGAAAAGATTCAGTATAAATTGCATTTTATTCATTGAAATCCCTTGGGTTTGTATTCGTGAGTCCAGTGGGCGGTCCTACAGAGTTAAAGAGAAGACTTCCACTCACCAGTAGGACCGCCCACTGGACTCATCAGGGATTTCAATGAATAAAGTACAAGTTTTACTGAAACTTTTCCCATAAAAACATACATCAATCTGATCAGCTCTTCCTCCTCAGTGCCGCAGTTCAGAGAACATTTGCAACATGACAGGTTCCCTTTAAGACACCATATTTATAGACCGAGTCTCGGTGCCCTCACTGTGTGCCATGCAGTTTGTGTGTCATTTCCACAGGGCGCAGCTTCGAGGGCACACTGTTCTGAACCCTGCACATATTCAGGGAATATGCCCGGCGGCTGGTTGAACTGGTAGACATGCAGCCAGCCTGTCCCCGGGCTAACAATTACACGTGCATTACACACGTATTTATGCATCTCCCCTCTGCCATTAGACATCAATCTCCCAGACAGCTGTGTTTTATGATATTCCATTATCCATACATTTGACCTAAATAAATGGCTCCATAAATGAAGAGCTTCACCTGCGGCTCCTGCGCCTCCCTGAGCAGTACCAGACACCTGAGGCAGCAGCGCTATGTCCAAGGGCTCGGCTTCTGGCTTAAGAAAACATCTCTAACCCTGTGTCAGCAGGAAAAAGAAGGAAGATATTAACCGAAAAAATAATGAAGGATATTCGTACACCACAAAGGCAGAGCGGGCGTCCAGTAAGTGAATATACCAAATAAAAGTGACTAAACTATTATCTATATAATGGACATAAAAGTTGAATATATAGTACATTGCTTTACTCATTTTGTAGTTATTAAGAATTATAAAATGCATTATACTCCGGAGCTGCATTCACAATTCTGCTAGTGTTTTCCACTTATCAAATGGCTGTAGAATCCGTGGTGCATAAATTATACTTTCCTTGTATGAGTTATACATACTCCCGGCCAGTGGGCACAGCCTCGCTTCTATACACTTGTATTGAGGCTCTCTGCTTACAAGTGTATAAAAGCGAGACTGGCCGGGAGTATGTATAGTTCATCATTACCATCCGTCCAAAGGTCTGAAACAGGTGAAGCCCCACAACGCACAGTGCATGCGCTGGGGGATTCATAAGTCCGCAGTGACTGCAGACTTATCTATCTGGATTGGACAACCCCTTTAAAAGGTTATTCCCATTTTCTTAGAGTGTAAAAACAAGGTACGTTGCAATTTTCTTGTTGTTAAAATTCCTCAATGGTCTCAAGAACAGTCATTTTTTATGTCTAGCAGCAGTGGATACAAGCTCTTCCAATAGAGATTGTAAGGGCTGCTCTGAAGATGACCTGATTGCTGCAGCGTAGTTTTAAAGGGAATCTTTCAGTAAGATCAACCGTCCTAAGTCATCTATATGGACATGTAGGTTATAGGAAGCTGAATAAAATGATACCTAGATATCTGCGATCCGATGTCTTATTCCAGAGAAAGCCATGTTTTTCTTAAAATGTAAATGAACTGTTAAGATCTATGGGCCGGACATATAAATCTCCCTGAGAATCTGCCTGCAGAGCTTATTATAAATGAAAGGCGGCATTACCAGAGACATATAGAACAAGACAGCAGACTGTCAGTCGTTACATGTCTCACACTGGTAATTACCCCTTTCATGTAAAATAAGGGAGATCTACAGTACATACCAAAAGTTTGGACACACCTTCTCACTTAAAGATTTTTCTGTATTTTCATGACTATGAAAATTGTACATTCACACTGAAGGCATCAAAACTATGAATTAACACATGTGGAATTATATACTTAACAAAAAAGTGTGAAACAACTGAAAATATGTCTTATATTCTAGGTTCTTCAAAGTAGCCACCTTTTGCTTTGATGACTGCTTTGCACACTCTTGGCATTCTCTTGATGAGCTTCAAGAGTAGTCACCGGAAATGGTCTTCCAACAATCTTGAAGGAGTTCCCAGAGATGCTTAGCACTTGTTGGTCCTTTTGCCTTCACTCTGCGGTCCAGCTCACCCCAAACCATCTCAATTGGGTTCAGGTCTGGTGACTGTGGAGGCCAGATCATCTGGCGTAGCACCCCATCACTCTCCTTCTTGGTCAAATAGCCCTTACAGAGCCTGGAGGTGTGTTTGGGGTCATTGTCCTGTGGAAAAATAAATGGTGGTCCAACTAAACACAAACCGGATGGAATAGCATGCCGCTGCAAGATGCTGTGGTAGCCATGCTGGTTCAGTATGCCTTCAATTTTGAATAAATCCCCAACAGTGTCACCAGCAAAGCACCCCCACACCATCACACCTCCTCCTCCATGCTTCACAGTGGGAACCAGGCATGTAGAGTCCATCCATTCACCTTTTCTGCGTCGCACAAAGACACGGTGGTTGGAACCAAAGATCTCAAATTTGGACTCATCGGACCAAAGCACAGATTTCCACTGGTCTAATGTCCATTCCTTGTGTTCTTCAGCCCAAACAAGTCTCTTCTGCTTGTTGCCTGTCCTTAGCAGTGGTTTCTTAGCAGCTATTTTACCATGAAGGCCTGCTGCACAAAGTCTCCTCTTAACAGTTGTTGTAGAGATGTGTCTGCTGCTAGAACTTTGTGTGGCATTGACCTGGTCTCTAATCTGAGCTGCTGCTAACCTGCGATTTCTGAGGCTGGTGACTCAGATAAACTTATCCTCAGAAGCAGAGGTGACTCTTGGTCTTCCTTTCCTGGGGCGGTCCTCATGTGAGCCAGTTTCTTTGTAGTGCTTGAGGGTTTTTGCAACTGCACTTGGGGACACATTCAAAGTTTTCCCAATTTTTCACCACTGACTGACCTTCATTTCTTAAAGTAATGATGGCCACTCGTTTTTCTTTACTTAGCTGCTTTTTTCTTGCCATAATACAAATTCTAACAGTCTATTCAGTAGGACTATCAGCTGTGTATCCACCTGACTTCTCCACAACACAACTGATGGTCCCAACCCCACTTATAAGGCAAGAAATCCCACTTATTAAACCTGACAGGGCACACCTGTGAAGTGAAAACCATTTCCGGTGACTACCTCTTGAAGCTCATCAAGAGAATGCCAAGAGTGTGCAAAGCAGTCATCAAAGGAAAAGGTGGCTACTTTGAAGAACCTAGAATATAAGACATATTTTCAGTTGTTTCACACTTTTTTGTTAAGTATATAATTCCACATGTGTTAATTCATAGTTTTGATGCCTTCAGTGTGAATGTACAATTTTCATAGTCATGAAAATACAGAAAATCTATAAATGAGAAGGTGTGTCCAAACTTTTGGTCTGTATTGTATATATGTTTCAAAAAACAATTTTCAATTTATAGATTCTCCACTGATGGCATAGAGTGAGGGGGCCACCCGGGTGGTTCTCCCTGGGTGCAAATTTCTTAGGGATGCAAAATTTCAAAAGAAAAAAAAAGCAGCAGTGGCATCATATCACTAGTACATAAAAGCTGGGGCAGTGTCCATGCCCTGGATTTCTAATATAGGCTCCTTGCCCCAGCATTATCCTTCTTGTAGATTGCCACAGACTACAAGATGTCAGAGTCCCTTTGCAGGGGTGCGATGGCGTCACTGCCTGTGCCGGTCCAATCTGTGTGTAGGGGTCAAGTTGCTCGGTTTTAGTGAGTATAAACTTAATTTTTTTATGGTCGGTGGCACACAGGTGGCATTATTACTTTTTCATGAGGCAATAATACTTTCTAGAAAAGGGACACTTGGGGGACGTTATTTATTTTAAGGGGGAACTCAGGGAGCACTATTAGTTAGTGGGCACAATATTTACCAGGACTTGGAAACTCACCGTATTTCATCGTGGTTCTGCCTTACGTTTGACTTGTTTGGCCAGACATCCGTGTCACAATACCATTTCCTAGTTGCCGAAATCAGGTTATCTGACCCCCTAGGACACCAAAGTCCTGGTTTCAGCTAAACGCCTCGATCCAAGCCATGGTCATGAGAAACTGTAGTCTTTTGGTTGAACTATGCAGTCGAGTTTCTTCTCTGGACATGGCATGAACCTAACCAGTTATCAGGCTGGTCCCTAACCATGGTCCCTAACCATGAATACATGACCTCCAACGTACCATTGATGCCACTTGAACGGCCATATTTGTGATTCACTACAGTATATATAAAGGGATTGATTTCATCAAATCGCAGTGATACAAGTCAAGAAGCCATTTTACGACCTAAACCAATGTATGAGCCGTCGAGAACAGATATCTCCAGCATTTGGAGTCAAGCAGTCTATCATCTCGCTTGCAGCTGGTGACTTCACTTGCGTAAATGATGTTATTAGGTCCCAGTCAATTGATAGATTGCGTTCTCATGAGTATTGGTTCAGCCCACAAGATGGTTGCATTCTTTGTGCATGCGTAACTACTTTGACATTAAAAGCCTCGAGAACACTAATGACCACTTCATCAGGTCTGGAGAAATCTTTCGGATTGACCGTCCAGCTGATTGTAATGACCATATTAGAGGGTCCATTGATTGCTGGTGGAGCTAGTGACAAGGAGTGATGGTCGATTATGGAGTTTGTGGTGAACTAAGTACTTCTTTGTTCAGGATTGTTGTTTTTTATTCCGGTATTTTGTACGTGTGTTAGAAACCACTTATTGCTACGTCTGTTTTCTATATGTCATCTATAAATCTCAATGTCAGTGGTGGACGCTAGTCTCCAATTCTGTTGTTGAGTATATTGGGTCTGAATCAATAGCTCAATACTAAAATACCATGATTCTCATTTGTCCTTGCAAGTACGTTAAAGGAGTTGTCCACTTTTCAGGACATTTTATTTTTACTTATATGCATGTACTTGAAGCTAAAAATCATTTTTGTAACTGAGTTTCATTAAAAATATTGCACTGTTTGCCTTCTATCTCCAATGTGTTACATTGTTTATTGCTGGCTGCAGAATGAGTTGACTGAGAATTCGCCAGTGAGCTCGTTCAGATGGTCTAACGGGAGAGTTTGTAACTCTTTTTTTTTCTGTCTTTTTCGGAGTTCCTCTCCAGTGATTAATGACCACATACTACATCAAAGTTCAATGTGCCGGGAAACAAAGAGCCTGAAGAAGCCAAACAGTGCAAAATCTTTAATGAAACTTGATTGCAAAAATGATTTTTAGCCCTAAATACATACATTTAAGTAAAAATAATGTCCCCAGAGGAGGACAATCCCTTTAATTAATAACTTTGTAAGAATGTGATAGTTGTATGTCTTACTACAGTCATGGCCAAAAGTATTGAGAATGAGACAAATAGTAATTTTTCCAAAGTTTACTGCTTCATTTTTTGTAATGGCAATTTGCATATACTCCTGAATGTCAAAGAGTGATCAGCTTAACAGCAATTACTGTACTTCCAAGGTCAATATTTGCCCAGAAAATTAACTTTAACCCCCAAAACACATTTCAACATCATTGCAGTCCTGCCTTAAAAGGAGCAGCTACCATCGTTTTAGTGATTGATCCATTAACACAGGTGTGGGTGTTGATGAGGACAGGGCTGGCGATCAATCTGTCATGATTAAGTAAGAATGACATCACTGGACACTTTAAAAGGAGGCTGGTTCTTGGTATCATTGTTTCTCTTCAGTTAACCATGGTTATCTCTAAAGAAACACGTGCAGCCATCATTGCACTGCACAAAAATGGCCTAACAGGGAAGAGTATCGCAGCTACAAAGATTGCACCTCAGTCAACAATCTATCGCATCATCAAGAACTTCAAGGAGAGAGCTTCCATTGTTGTCAAAAAGGCTCCAGGGCGCCCAAGAAAGACCAGCAAGCGCCAGGACCATATCTTAAAACTGTTTCAGCTGCGGGATCGGACTACCAGCAGTGCCGAGCTTGCTCAGGAATGGCAGCAGGCTGGTGTGAGTACTTCTGCACGCACTGTGAGGCGGAGACTCTTTGAGCAAGGGCTGGTTTCAAGGAGGGCAGCAAAGAAGCCACTTCTCTCCAGAAAAAACATCAGGGACCGACTGATATTCTGCAAAAGGTACAGGGAGTGGACTGCTGAGGACTGGGGCAAAGTCATTTTCTCTGATGAATCCCCTTTTCGATTGTTTGGGACATCTGGAAAACAGCTTATTCGGAGAAGAAGAGGTGAGCGCTACCACCAGTCTTGTCTCATGCCAACTGTAAAGCATCCTGAAACCATTCATGTGTGGGGTTGCTTCTCAGCCAAGGGAATCGGCTCACTCACAGTCTTGCCTAAAAACACAGCCATGAATTAAGAATGGTACCAGAATGTCCTCCAAGAGCAACTTCTCCCAACCGTCCAAGAGCAGTTTGGCGCCCAACAATGCCTTTTCCAGCATGATGGAGCACCTTGCCATAAAGCAAAGGTGATAACTAAATGGCTCATGGAACAAAACATAGAGATTTTGGGTCCATGGCCTGGAAACTCCTCAGATCTTAATCCCATTGAGAACTTGTGGTCAATCATCAAGAGACGGGTGGACAAACAAAAACCAACAAATTCTGGCAAAATGCAAGCATTGATTATGCCAGAATGGACTGCTATCAGTCAGGATTTGGTCCAAAAGTTGATTGAGAGCATGCCAGGGAGAATTACAGAGGTCTTGAAGAAGAAGGGGCAACACTGCAAATATTGACTTGCTGCATTAACTCATTCTAACTGTCAATATAACCTATTGGTACTCATAATATGATTGCAATTATATTTCTGTATGTGATATAAACATCAGACAAACACTAATAAAAACCAGAGGCCAGCAGATCATGTGAAAATATAATTTTGGTGTCATTCTCAAAACTTTTGGCCATGACTGTATATTACCATAGGTGGTTTACATGGGCTGTCATGTGGGCATACATTCTCAATAGCTGCTGTCCAAACACTTATTCAGCCGAAAGTGGTTTCTTCCAATTCCCTGATATACATGCAAACTTGGTTTGGCTGAGTGTGCATGCATTCTCAATGGGGAGAGGGGAGTAAACCGCATCCACTCATCTCTAACAGGGGATGGGTATCTCCAGAGAAAAGGATTGGTGTTAAAATTCAGCACGTGCATTCCTTATTTCTCCCTTTATCATCTGTCAGGGGAGAGTCAAGAGGTTCCTATAACCTCAAGAGTTTTAGGCAGCGGAAGTTTAAAGGGCATCTGTCAGCAGGTTTTTGCTATGTAATCTGAAAGCAGCATGATGTAGGGCAGAGATCCTGACTCCAGTGGCATATTACTTAGTTTACTGGATGCAACAGTTGTGACAGAATCACAGTTTTCTCTGCTGCTGATCTGGCAGAGCTCAGAATGTTGAGCCCTGTATAGCCCCGCCCACATCACTGATTGGCACCTTCCTGTGTACACTGTATATTGACAGAAAGCTGCCAATCAGTGCTGGGGGCAGGGTTGAACTAGGAGGCACAAGACAACTAGTCCTCTAGTGATAATCTCCTGCTGATAAAACACTGATTTTATTGAAACAGCAGAACACAGCCTAGTAAGTGACACATCACTGGAATCAGGGTCTCAGTCCCTATATTATGCTGCTCTCAGATTACGTAGCAAAAACCTGGTGACATATGACATATTCCCTTTAATGGACA
The DNA here is from genome assembly GCF_046119375.1 of Phyllobates terribilis. Lineage (NCBI taxonomy): Eukaryota > Metazoa > Chordata > Amphibia > Anura > Dendrobatidae > Phyllobates > Phyllobates terribilis. The sequence goes on from NW_027362771.1 coordinate 538,720,540, forward strand.
ATAATACCAGGTTTTCTTATTTTTCTTCACTGTCCCACTGATCTGCTGTTTTAGGGTACCCTGTTCTTTCCACCCCATCATGGCTGCAATGCTTAACATGTGCAGCCATGTTACCTCCGCTCATTTCCAAGCTTCATCTACAAATATCCCATGTTCTCTATTATTTAGATCACATAATTCACCCATTATGCCATGTACTAAACTTTTATGGAGTTAGCTGCTACCTAATGTTTTCACCTTTAACTACTTTTACCTTCCAGTGATCAGAAATATCTAAAGGATAATCACTTTACATAATTGTCCTAATGGTCATAGTACAATGACCGCTAAGTGCTCTTATAATACATATGATTGAGTTTGCTGCCTTAGGCTAGGTTTACATCAGCGTTGGGTTTTAAGCTTTCCTGTTCTGTCATAGGAACAAAAAAATGGAATTCAAACCAAGGACGGATCTGTCAAAGGATGGAAACCAACATGCTTGACAAAGCTTATTGACTATAATGGGGTTCTTCAAGTTGTTGATATGGCGTACATCATTTCACCTGAAAAAATAGCGCAGAATGCTTCGTTTATGATGGAATTTGTTGCAGAGGCTCTTAATATAGCTGTGAACATAAACCATATTTAAATTGGATTGGTCAGGGTAAGCTGGCTTATTTTTGCTCTTTTCTGGCAAGAAGCATCCAGAATCTCTAAGCTATGCCCATACTTCTGGTTTGAAAATGAGCACTAGAACATAGAGTAAAACCCAAATGGAGGAGGACTCTGAAACAATTGGTGGTGCTCACCTGGAATGGTTGTGTGAGACACAACTATTGAATGAGTAAAGAAGACCAGCTGCTGCTGCCCCATGGTTGGGCGAAGAAATCTGCCAGAAAAAAGTTACTGGTGTGAAGATCTGAGTTTGTGGGTTTTTAATAATCACCTAGGCAGGTTAACGATGCAACAATATTTTATTTCTTTCATCCATGGTAATCCAGCAATTCCGGGTAAATGTTTAAAATACAATTGTCTCAGTCCACAATCCTCCATATGACAGATAAAACGATGGAAGCACAGGTATCCAGTAGCACGTTTATCCAACCCAGTCAGTCCTCAGATTAGATCCTCTCCCTTCCACATCCACCAACTCCCCATTAAACATGTGGCTTCTTTTCTCCTTCACTGGGATCAGCCCCCTGAATGGGTAGAACTGCTTTCACTCTCCCCTCCAAATCTAAGTGTTTATTAGTGGAGGTATCTTTCTCAGGTCTAACCCATCACCTGGGTCTGCATGTGAGACTCCCTGTGGTGATGGCTCCTCCAGATCTACATTCAACACTCTCACAATGGGCCTAGTCACTGTTTGAACAATGGTTTAAGGCCTCTGAGATATTAATGAGATTAACAGAATTTACATTTACCTTTGGCATTCTCTTGTCAGGCCTTATGTATACATAATTTCCAGCCAGCATGTCTTCTTCTGCTTACTGTCACTGAATGGAAACATTGATTCTTGAAGCTGAACACTTTACAAGTAAAATTAGTGTACATAAACTGACGAGGAAGCAGAACATTAATAAAAAACAGCAAGCAAATCTCTAATAAAACACACTAATAATATTGACGGAAACGTAGCTCCTCCTTGGAAAAGTCTCATAGTCTTTAGTAAGTGGGCAGCTCCTCACAACCAGGGTGGACGATTCATGTTTATATTAGGCTGCGCTGCTGGAATAAAATTCTCTTGACATAGTGGAGTTGAAGGATTTTATTGCCACAACTTGTTTCAATATCATACAGACGTCTTTATCAAGTAAAAAAGCCAAGATAAAGATGCCAGTACGGTGTTGAAACTTGATAAAGACGTTGGTACGGTGTTGAAACTTGATAATGATGCCGGTACGGTGTTGAAACTTGATAAAGACGTTGGTACGGTGTTGAAACTTGATAATGATGCCGGTATGGTGTTGAAACTTGATAAAGACGTCGGTACGGTGTTGAAACTTGATAAAGACGTCAGTACGGTGTTGAAACTTGATAAAGACGTCGGTACGGTCTTGAAACTTGATAATGATGCCGGTACGGTGTTGAAACTTGATAAAGATGCCAGGATGGTGTTGAAACTTGATAAAGACGTCAGTACGGTGTTGAAACTTGATAATAATGCGGGTACGGTGTTGAAACTTTATAAAGACACTGGTACGGTGTTGAAACTTCATAATGATGCAAATACTGTGTTGAAACTTGATAAAGATGCCGATACGGTGTGGAATCTTGAGAAAGACGCCGGTACGGTGTTGAAACTTCATAATGATGCAGGTACTGCGTTGAAACTTGATAAAGATGCCGATACGGTGTTGAAACCTGATAAAGACGCCGGTACGGTGTTGAAACTTGATAAAGATGCTGGTACGGTGTTGAAACTTGATAATGATGCCGGTACGGAGTTGAAACTTGACAAAGATGCCGGTAAGGTGTTGAAACGCATTGTGGCAATAAAATCCTTCAACTCCACTGCATCAAGAGAATTTTATTCCAGCAGCGCAGCCTACTATAAGCGTGAATCATCCACCCTTGTTATGCTTTCTGGTTTGACATTCCTTGACTTGCCGTAACTATCTTAGTGGTGCCTTGACCAGTATACGGTGATATTTTCAATTGTAGCCTGTTAGCCCGTTTTCTTACCTTAACAGCCACCATAATGGCAAAACCATGAATTGTGGTTCATGAGTGGAGATTAGAGCAATCAAGCTCAGCCCTCTTGGTGAAGTCATCTATCCATTTAGAGTTGGGTGGTGAGCACATAACTATCATTAGTGACACAGAGTCCACAATGGTATTGTGTGAAGATAGTTCCTGAGTTTATGGCAATCAGATGAAATGCATGGATGACTTACTCCTGTAAGAAGACCTGTCACTTATGACTAGAAATGTCAATCTCAGAAGAAATGTTTGCAAATGACTTAAATGGAGGATTTAACATTGACAAAGGAAAGTCCCCTTGCTACAATAATTGGGAAAGAGCCTGTCCATAACTCTCAGATATATAACCACAGTGCAAGTACCATAGATGTCATCTAATGTATGTCTTTACAATGGAAACTCTATCAATGGAATATATTGATGATGGATCTTTTCATCCTGAAAATACTCATCCCATAGGACACCTAGTGTACAAGATATGGTCTAACTTAATTGGCGGCAAATCTTTTCACCCTTCATGCCCCTGTGACATTATTTTCAAGCAAAGTTCTTTCTGTCTCCTTCAGTGCCGTAGTTTATTGTAAAAAGTACATTACCAAAAATGATCCTCATGTTGACCTACTAATGACTGCAATTAAGACAGACTTTGTGCAGTCATCTTAAAATGGATTAAGGTTGATCTAGAGGCAGTCCCAGACCTCAGATAAGTGATACCTTCATATACGTACAAACTGGACCCGTCGATAATGTCTTAAAGGCAGATGGGTGCACTTAGCGGCATCACTATCATCCTAACCCCTGACCTGCATCATTGTAGTGTAACAAGTAGATGAAACCTAGCAACATAGTGTTAAAGGTGAATTCCGCAGTGTTCTTCAATGTATCCTCCTGATTCTCATCACTTATGGAAATGAACACTAATGAACAATCACATATTCATGTCTTCCTTTCTAATTGGGCATATCATTAATTAATATTTTAATAAGGAATTGCATATTCATAAACACGGATATCATTAGTTGATATTTAAATGAGCCTGCACCTTCTCTTCTTTGATTTTAGGTTGATGGGTAGTAGACAGAGTGATACCCCTCTTGACACCTGCGGCTAGTATACAGCACGGGTCTGTGTACACAGCGCAGAATATTATGTAGTCACACTGGAGCAATATGCACTGGACTGTATAATAATTAAATGTATCTCTATATATACAATGTCAGGAACAAAAAGGAGTCAATGTCAAGCACATCCCACCTAGGTTGCTCTATTTAATGAGGTAAAGCTGCTCACGTGAGGGGTCTGTCCACACTGAGAGTGGAGATCTGTGTGCCAAACTCTTCTGACATTAAAGTGTACATGTGTCATGTTGCCATATGGGACACTGGAATAAGACTGGGCTTCCGAATTTGTTGTGGTTTGAATTCTGAGGTAAGGACTTTATGTTGATCCCTTGCAGTCAAGAGAGATATTTTGTTATCCTTTGTTTGCAAGTACACTGTCAAAAGTTAAGCCATGACTGCCTCTGGGACTGTTTAGCATCTGAACTTGCTATCTTGCATCTTAGTATCTGAATCCCCAGATCCCAACAATTGGTGGAGAATGCGGGCAATGTTGCTAGGGCAATATGAAGAAAACTTTGCTTCAGCTTGTTTTGGAATCTGAAAACTACTGAAGTTGATACAAATCTATTCATACATCTATTCACCTATCAGACATATTGGGTTCAAATCCCATCAAAGACAACATCTGGAAGGAGTTTGTATGTTCTGCCATGTTTGTTTCTTCAGTACTCCAGTACGGACATCACTGATGCTGATGTATGTAAAGTGGTGTGTAAGTAATGACGCTATATAAGCGAATAAAATAAATAAATTCACTCAACCCTGTCCATTGGCTACACCAATAATCTGTGGACGCTGGACGGGAGTTTTGAGAATCTTTTACCAAACAGCATTCGTGGTGCCTGACGCGACGTCATATGTGAGTCACTCCATAACAATGGTTGGCTAATCAAAAGAAGAACCAAGGGAACAATCAGGTAAGAGGTGGTTTTCATGGCTCCCGTCCAACAGCCACAGATTAGTGGCTGATGGACCAGATGGTAAAAATCAATTCTCACCAACTCTACAAACTATCCATGTTCAGGGTGTCAGTAGGAAACCAATGGTTATCTCATGGAACAAGTTGCTGTGTTTAGAGAGACTGTTCACCTACTCGCCCAGAGAGAATAGAGGAAAGGGCTCCTGATCTCCTGATGATGATATAGAGGACTATCTCACAGTGTTTAAAAGACCTGCTATGTACATAGAGAAAAACCCTAAACTTGTGAGAAGGTAGAGGTTCTTGGACCTTATTTAACTAGGGAGATAGAAAAAGCATATTTTAATCTAACTTCAAAATATGTTTAAAACTATGTCATGTTTAAATTAAAAACAATAGCGTACCTGAGATTCATAAAAGAGGTGGAAGCCCCCAGTGTTCATGACTGATGATTTAAAGAAGCAGGCCATCTTGTTTCCAGATGTTTGATCTCCTTTTACTGATGCACAGAGACTTTGAGCCCCTTTGGCATTTTGGTCACTATTATATAGGATTATTGACTATATAAATGGTCTTACTTGAGAAGCACACTACTGGGTTGATGAGACAAAACCAAAAACAAGTTGTCCACCAACCTGTGGACCAATGGATCGTCTGTGCTGTAGGTGCTAGGCAGTAGGCGGTAGGTTTATTACATGGCGCAACAACAGTCATTGTGTGCTCAAACCCTACAAAACCTGTGGTTTGCCACAGGTCTCTAGGTATGGGTGATCTCGCATAAGCTGTAGGCCTTGGCTGACTTATGTTAACCTTAATAGCCCAAATCTTCAGTAAAGTGTTTGGTGGAGATTCATGCCTCAGATGTACTTTTAGGTGCAATTATGTCAAATATTGTTGGCAGAGGAGATCATGCAATCTTCAAAGTCATAACAAACTTTTTCGATAGAAAAAAAAACATTATTTAGTAATACAGGAGGAATATCTTGATATAAATAAAGTCATTAAATGCCCTGAAGCATTATTTGTTGGGTAAGCCATTCAAATTGGTTTCAGTCAATGAACCACTTACCAGAATGTCCAAAAAGAAGGGAAATAAATGTAAGAATTATTAAGTGGACTTTAAGTTTATAGCATTAAGTGTTTTTAACCATTATTGAATAAAGAAATTACATTTTGATAATACATGCTGGAATTTTATCATTTTGGATCCAAAGAGATTTATAGCTGAAGGCAAGTACATACCACCAAGGTTGTTTTATATAATGAGGTGGAACTACTTAGGTGCTTTCTCAAAATGGGTAGTTATAGTGTTATAGATGAGCCTGAGAAAAAAAGAGGACTCAAACAAGTTGCTGCACAGGACAATGGTTTAAAACTGGACTCCCGGATTTGTCATCTTTAGTTGAGACAAAAGTTTAAACCAAGAAGAAGGGACTTTAGGTTCATCTTGCTACTCAAGACAGAAGTTTTGTCATCCTTTGTCAAGTCAAGAAGTGCATTTCTCCGAGATTGTTTTGTATAATTTCAGACCCCCAATAATCCCAAGTTCCTAAAAACATATTGCACTTTAGAACAGTATTTGGTATCTTTAAACACATGAACTTCACACAATTATATTATTAGACCTTATGTCAACCCTTACTTAAAAAAAAAGATTTTAAGTTTTCAGAGTTTTATGGCCCTTTAACTGTATTCCTGGACGAATGTGGAAAAAAAACTACAGACTTCAAGGCACCAGTAATAACATAAAACAGAACAAAGATACTTTGCATGGATGTGATTATATTAAATGCAGGAGATAAGGAGCTATTGAAGCAAGCAAGATATGGCTGAGAACATAACCCAGAAAGGCTCACATGTGACATCATTGCAAAAGCTTGTTCAATGAGCCAAAACTGAAACTCAAAGAATGAAGCCATTCCCATTCATCACTACACAGTCAAAGAGCTTTCTCAAAATACAGACCCCAACTCCAGATGCATAGCCTTCATTTTTACTCTGTTGGCTTTTGGTGATCCTGCAAAATTCAAGAATTCCAGTTGCCTGGTATTTCACCTGACTCTGGTTGTGATTATTGTAGTATACGGCTTTAATTAAACTGTGACCATTTAACCTACCATCAAAAATATGAAAGCATCCCTATACTAAATGAAAGCTGGCCCACCGATTAACTGTTCTCTATCCACTGGAAATCATTGATTATCACCGAGAAAACCAGCTTCTAGCCAAACATATTACATGCATTCAAGGGAATGGCTAACCAAGTAATGTATTAATGGACTGGGTCTGCCAGAGTGACGCTGGTTGATGAGAAGTCATGAGCAGAGACCTCCGCTAGGACATCCATATGTCCTAATAAGACATGTAGACAGGATTAGGATTCTCTTAATTAAGAGTAAGAGTCCATCCTCTATCCAAAAGTAATGAGCATTTCCAATAATCACAAGTTTTTAGTTACTTATGAGATGTTCTGGTCATGTGCCATCATTCAATCATCTGTGGTCTACTAGTCAACTTAAAACTAATATCCAGGTTGAGGAACACTATATAATTTGACATATGGCCACAGTTTGCCTTCATAAGACAACCACTTTTATTGGGACTAACGGTACATCATATGTCTAATACAGATCTAAAAGTTCTGAGTATTTTAGATGGTCAGAAGTACCAGATCTCTCACAAGGTGCTTAGGATCTAATCAATAAGCTAGCAATACACATTAGACTTATGTCTAATATCGCCGATATCGACGGGTTCAGCCAACAGTCTAATGTGTTTAGGGGTGCCAGCCAAATGATGGTCAGGAGTTATGTAGATCAGGCATGTCCGATTTTGGACTCCCAATCACTTTTTCCCCCTGAGATAAGTCACTGGCCAATGTGTCAGTCTGTAGCTTTCTCATAGAAAATACAGTAGCACTTGGCTGAATGAGTGCTCCTGTGTATTGGAGAAACGGCTGAGATGGCCGCTGTCCTTGGATGAACTTTTTTAGCCAACTAATGTGTATGGCTGGCTTTAGGCAATGGGAGGTCATTCGATCCTCTATAATCTACTAGACAATCTACAACCTCTATGCAGTTTGAGAAATGGCATAAAATGTGGAATATGCACAGGGTGTGCCATCATGAGACAACCATCTTAATCATGAGCAAGGGTCCATTCCATATCTAAAAGTTATGAGTATTTCAGATAATCAAAAGTGCCAAATCTGCTCAATCAGTCACATGTTGTAATGTAAGGTAATTGGACCATCTGAGGTCTACTGGCCACCATAAAAGAGCAAAGTAGGTTAATGAGGTTGGCCATCTAACAACATTTAACATTTATCCATACGATTGCTTATGGCTTGAGCTAGTATGGGCAGCATTGTATGTTCTTCTCATGTCTGCTGGGATTTGTGAGTTTCTCGTAATTAGTAGGCGACCCAGTGTGGGAAACACGGTGACCATGCTATTATCAAGCAGAGAGGTGATAAATGTTGTTAGCAGGCCAGTCTCTTTAAGGCATCAGCACTTACACAGAGTCATTCAGCAGGGAGAAGAGTTGGATGCTTAGGAGGATACTTATTGCAATGTTTAGTTTTTGACTGGAAGCAGAGGTTGAGGTTGGTATTGAGTGATATGATGCGCTTCCCTGAAGAGGTGTGTTTTCAGGGAATAGTTAATTGCATGGACAGATTGTGATAGGAAAATCCACAGGCTCAGTGCAGTTTGGAGAGAAAAATGTTGTTAGTGGGAGGTTGAGGCCAGTGAGGGGATAGACATTGAGGAGCACATTTATGGAAACAGGGCGGCACTCAAAGACAGGAGAAAGATGGTGCCGTTGCGGCTTCATATGCTGGAATCACGTTGTGGCTTAGAATTTTCTCAGCTCTTTCCTTGTCTGGATATTCATATTTCGAAAATTATAATAGTGGCTTGATCTCTGGTTAAAAAAAAGGAAACATTAAGTGAGAAGATGAACAGATTGACAAACAGAAAAAGCCTCAAATAGTCAAGTAGAAGTATTTTTGAATGAAGATGTGTGAATGTTAAAGCCTAACAATTAAAGTTAACCTCTTAAAGAAATCAAAAACGATAGATAAAAATTCTATTTGGCCATTTTTAAAACTATGATAATTTTCTTGGTGATTTAGTGGATCTCTTGATGTCTAGTCTTTTTTGGATAGGCTAACGTTCCCCTTTATTTTTCCACTAAGGCTGCGTGCCCACGATGCGTTTTTCCAAGCGTTTTTTCTGCGGAATTTATGCTGCGGAAACGCTTGAAAAATGCTTGGTAATACGTGCCCCATGATTCTCAATGATAATCCACATGTTCTGTGCACATGCTGCGGAATTTTCCGCAGCGGATTTTATGTGCCGAAAAATCCGGAGCATGTCCATTATTTGTGCGTTTACGCATGCGGAATTGCCTACTCAATGCATTAGAAAAACGCATGGCAATTCCGCATGTACAAAGCGCGTCAAAAAACGCGTGTTAAATTCCGCACGCGTTTTTACTGGCAAGGACATGCAAGAAATGAAGCGGAAATTTTCCGCTTCATTTCTGCATCGTGGGCACATAGCCTAAAGGATGCTAGGATCTCAAGATTTGTGATTCAGTTTGCCTAATGATATCATCAAGTAGAGGACACATATTTTTGAATAACGTTGTGTGAATGTTAATGCATAAAAATTAAAAAAACTTCATCTCTTAATAAAAAAATAAAAAACTATCGATGAAAATTCTATTTGGCCATTTTAAAGGTATGGTAGTTTTGTTGGTGATCTAATGGATCACTTGACGACTAGTCTTTTCAGATAGCGTAGTGTTCCCCTTTCTTTTCCTACTAGAGGAAGCTAGGATCTCAAGAGTTGGGATTCAGTTTGCCCAAGTATTCTTGAATAACGTTGTGTGAATATTAAAACATAAAAATTAAAAGTTAATGTGAAGACCTTCCGTGGGCTTAAGGGTCTTCCGTGGGCATAACGCTACTCAGACAACACAGGGTGCGGGTAAAACAGCGTGGCAATACTTTATTGAACCACAAAGCGGACAATAAATACACAGAACAGTCCCAGCAAATACACAAGATGGTGCAACATTACACAGTCTCACCCTTCCTTCTCCGCCCGCTGGGATCGAACAGCTGCGACTTTGGAGACTTCCAGGGCCGACTACTTCAACCAGAAGCCCCCCGTTTCTGGCGGGCCCCCACAGAGAGAAGGTAGCGGCAAGCTTAGGAAGCTAGCAGTCCATCGAGGTACAAGACCAGAAGACCCGAGGGTCCAAATCTGGCCTCTCCAAGAGTTTTCATGGAGCCAGGCGACCTGTGGGTCCCTCCTGGCAACTCCAAATGTCTCCATGGGTTCTAGGCGACCGGTGGGTCCCTCCTAGCAACCCCAAAACAACATATGCTTGGGGCCAGGTGACTTCTTCGTCCTCTCCTGGACTCCCCAAAATGTATCCATGTCTCTCTGATGGTTAATGGAGCAGATCCGAATCTTTCCAGTCAGGGCCGCTACCCTTAGGCTACAATCCTATAGAATTCAAATCTGTGTCTTTTTGGAAGCCATGGAATCCATCTGCTGTCCTGAAGGATGTCTCTCATTCTCCTTCTAATGTCTTTCTGAATCTCTGTCCCAAGACTGACTCCTATAGAAGCATATCTTCTTTATAAATACACATCCACAGGTCAAGGGGTTTTTAGAGGGAAGCCTCATATGGCTCAGCTATCATTGTTTTAGCTAATCCATTTACATAGTTGGTATACAGTGGGCTTTAAATCAACATTCATCTGGCTTTTAGTACAATTAGCATATTAGCAAATAACATTGTTTCCAACCCCAAGAGGAGATAACAATCATGGTTATACAAATACTGGTCTGTTCTTATTGACCATACACAAATGCACAAAGATAATAGGGAATTGCTCTTGGATTAACAAGTCTAAACGTCTGGCTTATTAAGATTTTACTCTGTATCGTTACAGTTAATCTTTTTAAAAAATCAAAAAGGATTGATGAAAATTCTATTTGGCCATTTTTTAAAACTATTATATGACTGTTTTATTGGTGATCTTGTGGATCGCCTGATATCTACCGTAGTTTATTCGGATAGGCTAGTGCCCCTCTTTCATCTCCCACTAATGGAAACGAGGATCTCAAGAATTTGGATTCTACCTGCCTCACTGTTGGACACAGACAGAAGAGGGCCCCTGTGCAAGAACAATATATGGGCCCTTTGCCGTCCAATAGCTCATCATGATGCACAATTCCACCAGCTTTAGAGGTGAAAGTGGTCCCCCTTACCTCGTGGGGCAGTCATAGCTACCATATGACAATCTAAGACTGGCAAAAAAATACATCACTTTCTCGAAAAATCTGGTGATCAATCTAAGTGCCATGACAATTCCCATAGGGATTTTTAATCAGCTCTTCAAGATTTCTGAATAGCACATCTAGTTATGTAATCGTACGTCTCTTTCCCCTATATTGCTGCATAACTAGGCAGCAAATTTAGTATTCAGCATTCACGATTCAGAGAGAAAGCTTAGGGTCAGGGTGACACTCCTGAGCGGTGCTGTAATACAGTAGTTGCTATCTTGTAAGACACTCAGTCAAGGACTTATTTCAGGGGAAATATATTTCAAACATCGTTTAAATCGCTGGTGAAAATGTTTTAAGTAGCATCGACTGTCAGTTTTTAATATACCTGTAAATGTTAAAGTGTAGGGTCATAAAAAACAATCCCTGTCAGTGTCCCCTATTCGGACATATGGATGTCATAGAGGGAGGCCCCTCCATTTGAGACCCCCTTTATGAGCCAGAATGGATAGCCACTGGAAGACTTGTGCAGCTCTCATCTGATTTCAGCGTCATGTAAGGGCAGAGACCCTGATTTCAGTGATTTATCACTTACTGGGCTGCTTGCTGCAGTTTTGAAAAAATCTCAGATTTTTCTGCTGCAGATTTATCAGTTCTCTGAATGCTGAGCCCTGTATAACTCCGCCCCCACACTACTGATTGGAAGCTTTCTGTGTACACTGTGCATAGGCAGAAAGCTGCCAATCAATGGTGGAGGCGGGTCTATATAAAGCTCTTGAGATTAGAGATGAGCTGATTGCTTCGTGCAACCCCGATCTACGGTCTCGGTCAGTGCTCCCTGGCCATGGAAAGGATCTGTTTAAACATCCTAACTCTCTGAGTTCCCAGGCTCAACTTATGATTAGCCGGGCTGGCGAGATGTAACCTTTGCACTACATACTGCATGGATGACGTCATACCAGGGCGGCTAATCAAATGCCGCATAGGGAACCCGGAAGCTCAGGAAATTCCAAAGAGCATTGACCTGGACCAGGGTTGCCCGAAGTGATCAGCTCATCTCTAATAAATATGGAGGCCTACATGGCAGCAGGTTTACTAGTCCTCTAGTGCTAATCTCCTGCAAATCAGGGATTTTATCAAAACTACAACAAGCAGTCTAGTAAGTGACACATCACTAGAATGAGGGTCTCTACATTTTTCTGCTCTCAGATTAAGGGCAAAAACTTGGTGACTGATATAAATAGGCACACTGGGTGATTATAAAGACTTCTGCTTGGTTACATGTCTGTAATAAGTCTAATTTGTCTTTGCATATATAGACCTTTAGGACCCATTCGGGACTGTGGGGTCAGGCAGTATACCTACTCAGGGCGGTAGCTCTGCTGTTTGGTAGATCAGGTTTGGCATTAGAGCCCACTACACTGGGCAAGCCCATGGAAATGTGTCCGGGGTGTGTCAGGTTTGACAGACAGTCGTTCTGGATCTGGCTGTAGAAGGTCGCTGCGCTTGGTTTTCAAGACACCTTCTTGATCCTTTCATCTCTGTAGTGTAGTTTTATCCTTCTCTCGCTAGGACCCAGCAGTGAGCTCCCCCTTCTGCTGCTAATTGACACACCCTTGCTTGATATATAAAAACCCTCAGTGTCTCCAGAGAGTCACCGGTGATAGAACTATTTTCCCTTGCTCATGCCTTGAGTACTAGCAGTCGGCTAGTTTCTACTTGAAGTTTCTTGGTGGATTTTGCTGTCTTCTCTCTGTTGTCTTCTCAAGCTAAGTGTATCCCCTTGTCTGTTTTCCTTGTTTGTCTTTAGTTGCAGTGGGGGCTGACTAGTTATCACTAGTGAGGAACCTACAGTACAGACCAAAAGTTTGGACACACCTTCTCATTTAAAGATTTTTCAGTATTTTCATGACTTTGAAAATTGTACATTCACACTGAAGGCATCAAAACTATGAATTACCACATGTGGAATTATATACTTAACAAAAAAGTGTGAAACAACTGAAAATATGTCTTATATTCTAGGTTCTTCATAGTAGTCACCTTTTGCTTTGATGACTGCTTTGCACACTCTTGGCATTCTCTTGATGAGCTTCAAGAGGTAGTCACCAGAAATGGTCTTCCAACAATCTTGAAGGAGTTCCCAGAGATGCTTAGCACTTGTTGGCCCTTTTGCCTTCACTCTGCGGTCCAGCTCACCCCAAACCATCTCGATTGGGTTCAGGTCTGGTGACTGTGGAGGCCAGGTCATCTGGCGTAGCCCCCCATCACTCTCCTTCTTGGTCAAATAGCCCTTACACAGCCTGGAGGTGTGTTTGGGGTCATTGTCCTGTTGAAAAATAAATGATAGTCCAACTAAACGCAAACCGGATGGAATAGCATGCCGCTACAAGATGCTGTGGTAGCCATGCAGGTTCAGTATGCCTTCAATTTTGAATAAATTCCCAACAGTGTCACCAGCAAAGCACCCCTACACCATCACACCTCCTCCTCCATGCTTCACGGTGGGAACCAGGCATGTAGAGTCCATCCGTTCACCTTTTCTGCGTCGCACAAAGACACGGTGGTTGGAACCAAAGATTTCAAATTTGGACTCATCAGACCAAAGCACAGATTTCCACTGGTCTAATGTCCATTCCTTGTGTTCTTTAGCCCAAGCAAGTCTCTTCTGCTTGTTGCCTGTCCTTAGCAGTGGTTTCCTAGCAGCTATTTTACCATGAAGGCCTGCTGCACAAAGTCTCCTCTTAACAGTTGTTGAAGAGATGTGTCTGCTGCTAGAACTCTGGGTGGCATTGACCTGGTCTCTAATCTGAGCTGCTGTTAACCTTCGATTTCTGAGGCTGGTGACTCGGATAAACTTATCCTCAGAAGCCGAGGTGACTCTTGGTCTTCCTTTCCTGGGGCGCTCCTCATGTGAGCCAGTTTCTTTGTAGCGCTTGATGGTTTTTGCAACTGCACTTGGGGACACTTTCAAAGTTTTCCCAATTTTTCGCACTGAATGACCTTCATTTCTTAAAGTAATGATGGCCACTCGTTTTTCTTTACTTAGCTGCTTTTTTCTTGCCATAAAATAAATTCTAACAGTCTATTCAGTAGGACTATCAGCTGTGTATCCACCTGAATTCTGCACAACACAACTGATGATCCCAACCCCATTTATAAGGCAAGAAATCCCACTTATTAAACCTGACAGGGCACACCTGTGAAGTGAATACCATTTCCGGTGACTACCTCTTGAAGCTCATCAAGAGAATGCCAAGAGTGTGCAAAGCAGTCATCAAAGCAAAAGGTGGCTACTTTGAAGAACCTAGAATATAAGACATATTTTCAGTAGTTTCACACTTTTTTGTTAAGTATATAATTCCACATGTGTTAATTCATAGGTTTGATGCCTTCAGTGTGAATGTACAATTTTCATAGTATGAAAATACAGAAAAATCTTTAAATGAGAAGGTGTGTCCAAACTTTTGGTCTGTACTGTATTTAGGGACTGTAGGGGAGTCAGGGTGTTGTAAGATCTGGGGTCTCCACTCTCCCTTTCCCTAGTTGTTTCGCTTACCCCCTTTTCCCATCATTGTACACCTGGTCCTCCCCTCAGGAAGGACAGGAGTTACCATTAGGAATCTCCATCCAAAAGCCTCAGTATACCCCAAGATGATACTTTTCGTCATCTGGCATTACATATTGGTCTCTGTCGGAGACATCATTACTAGTCATCTGGGAAAAGTTAGATAACATGACTAACACAATGAATATTAGGAAATTACAGATTTTTGGTAGCGTTACCTTTTGATAGTAAGGTACCAATGTCACTTGTCTCTTCATTAAAAAGGGCACAAGAAATTGCCAACATAAAATAATAAGAGGCACGAGAAGAAGGAGGGTTATCTCTGCCACCGAACTTCAAACATCCTTATTCTTCATGTTAGGATCATTACTGTGAATGTGGAGGCGGCTTCATTAAATCTTTCCTATTGAGAAACAAGCGGTCATCAGCCAATTCTTATCTCCTTCTAACTTACTGCTTATTAGTATGGGTCAGTTTAGATAGAAGATGTATCTGTGTTCTCATCTGCTAATACAGACTAACTATACGTTTTATTCAGGTCACCACTCATCACTTCATGGTAATGAAGATCAGCTCCCATTACCCTGCATTAGTGGAAATTAGTCCCTGTGATCCTGGACTAGTGGAGACCTGACAAGTCAGCTTCTAATGGGAGATATCAGACCTATGGCCGTGTATTATAGAGGATAACCCCATCACGAACTAGTAGCAGAAATCAGCCCCATTGCTATTAAATAATAGAGAACAGCCCTGATCACCCTCTAGTTATAGAGATCAGCCCTGATCACCCTCTAGTTATAGAGATCAGCCCTGATCACCCTCTATTAGTAAAGATCAGTCCTGATCACCCTCTAGTTATAGAGATCAGCCCTGATCACCGTCTAGTTATAGAGATCAGCCCTGATCACCCTCTAGTTATAGAGATCATCCCTGATCACCGTCTAGTTATAGAGATCAGCCCTGATCACCCTCTAGTTATAGAGATCAGCCCTGATCACCGTCTAGTTATAGAGATCAGCCCTGATCACCCTCTATTAGTAAAGATCAGTCCTGATCACCCTCTAGTTATAGAGATCAGCCCTGATCACCATCTAGTTATAGAGATCAGCCCTGATCACCCTCTAATGGTAAAGACCAGTCCTGATCACCGTCTACAGTAGTTATAGAGATCAGCCCTGATCACCCTCTATTGGTAGAGATCAGTCCTGATCACCCTCTAGTTATAGAGATCAGCCTTGATTACCCGCTATTAGTAAAGACCAGTCCTGATCATCCTCTATTAGTAAAGATTAGCCATGATCACGTTCTAATAATGGAAATCAACTGTGATCACCCTCTATTAGTAAGATCAGTCCTGATCACCCTGTATTATTAGTAGATATCAGTCCTGATCACCCTCTATTATTAGTAGAGATCAGCCCTGATCACCCTCCACTAGTAGAGATCAGCCCTGAGCACCCTCTGTTAGTAGAGATCAGCACTGAGCACCCTCTATTAGTAAAGACCAAACGTGATCACCCTCTATTAAGAACAGTCCTGATCACCCTCTATTAGTAAAGATCAGCCATGAGCACCCTCTATTAGTAGTTATTATAAGTCCTGCTCACCCTCTACTAGTAGAGATCAGTCCTGATCACCCTCTATTAGTAGAGATCAGTCCTGATCACCATCTACTAATAGAGATCAGCCCTGATCACCCTCTTAGTAGTTATTATCAGTCCTGATCACCCTCTACTAGTAGAGATCAGCCCTAATCACCTTCCACTAGTAGAGATCAAACCTGATCACCCTCCACTAGTAGAGATCAGCCCTGATCACCCTCTATTAGCAGAGATCAGCCCTGATCACCCTCCACTAGTAGAGATCAGCCCTGATCACCCTCTATTAGCAGAGATCAGCCCTGATCACCCTTTATTAGTAGAGATCAGCCCTGATCACCCTGTATTAGTAGAGATCAGCCCTGATCACCCTCTATTAGTAAAGACCAGTCCTGATCATCCTCTATTATTAAAGACTAGTCCCCATTTCTCTTTATTAGTAGTGAACAGCCCTGATAATACCCTACCTATATCATACAGAGAATCATCAGAAATCTGGTTTAGGCCTTCATACAGCAGTGAGGCCCCCAAACACTGTCTGCCATCAGAACAATACACAATTGAGCCTGGTTGGGAAAATCTTGAGGTGTCCAAAGACCTTTCCATTGTTCTGCGTATAGACGAGGTAGTAGGAATAATCTCGCAATGTGTCTTTGTGTATGTTGTGTGTACACGGTGTTCTCTGTCTCCTATTTGTATGAGGATCCTGAACATATCGAGTAGATTATCTGCAGCGTCTCTGTAATGTACCGATGCTGTAGGAACCATTGTATAATGAAGCCTGGATATGTGCACATTGACGGACTCATGATATACCGAGCTATGAAGCAAAGCAGAGGCTTTCTCTACCTAGATAATGCACAAATATTGCTCTACAATGGTGATAAGCATCTCAATTCCATGGTAATGAACCCACCGCTCTGTGTAACAATATTATCTAGCCCGTACATTTGTAATAACCACATTGCCCTTCTCTCTCTCTGCACTGGTAATGACAACATGAAATATATCCCGGGAACAATAGTCCAGGTTTCTTCCAATATGTAAACTGTTCGGAGGACATAGGAGGCCTCATGAGTAATTGGGAGCCCAGGGGCTGACACGCGGCAATGGGCCCTTATGCAAGAACATTATATGGACCACCTGCTCTCCAATAGCTCATCGTAGAGTGCCCCCTTATGTCTCTTTATCAACTCACTTTACAGTCGGAAGTGGCTTTTAAAGAAACAGTAGGTCTTCTTATCAAGTAGACCACTGTCCAACTGAGCAGAGTACACATATGGTATGTCTGACCCTGGAGGCCAGAATTTCTTTTTGGGAAAAGAAAAATCATGACCATCTTACATAAATAGAAATTTGCATACACGTACATCCCATTAAAAGGGTTGTCCACCACTATACAACCCCCTTACGAATGGCCTCAGGTTGCTGCATAATTTAAGAAAGTCTATACTTATCCCCTGGATCTCCAGGACTGACTCCGCTCCTCCAGGGTTTCCAACTTGACTTTTGATTTTTTTCAGTTTATCATAAAAAATTACAGACAGACAATATTTTTTATGGACACATTGGAAAACCACATTAAATCACTCTGACTATAAGTGATCCTTATCCATAGCCCATAATTCTGATATGCAGACATTGGCTGCATTCACTGTGAAATGTAAAATAATGATAGTCAAAAATAATCTGCTGCAAAATCAGCTGCAAAAAATCATGGACACCTTAATTTTTTTTATGGACATTGTAAAAAAGTGACCTTCTTTTACAGACTGGACGGTTGGCAACTCTGTGCTCCTCTGCTTGGACGGTTGGCAACTCTGTGCTCCTCTGCTCTCAGCTCTGTGCCTCCCTCCAGTATTCTGACATAAACAATATGATGGGACCACTGCAGCCAATCAGTGGTCACTGATCAGCTGCAGCCTTCTTGAATCCATGCGAAAGAAAGGGAATTACACTAGGACGGATGTATGAAGGCTGCAGCCAATCACAAGACTAAGTGAAGAGGGGCAGCACCAGTCCAGGAGGTAACGATAGACTTTTTTAATTTATGCAGCGCCCTGGGGCCACTAATAAGGTTTTGGCCAGGAGTTGATAAGCACTGTAAGTGAACATGAAAATAAATATTATTTTGCTTTCTACGCAGATGTATAGATGTAGCAGAGATGATAGATAGTAAATGGCATGGCATATATAAAATGCCATTTTTTACATTATAACCCTCCCCATCAGTCCTATGTCATCTCCCCATGTGATCACTGAAGCCAATACCTGTCCTAAGCATTGGATGGCACAAGACGTCTGAGGCCACTGATTGGCTGCAGTGGTCTCATGAATAGACAGCATGTGATCACTGCAAGAAAGTAAATAGAGAACAGTGAAGGATTAATCAGGTAGTATTGTTTCTTTTGTTATTTTATGCTATTTATTCCGCTTAGACACATTTTTGTTGATCTTCAATAACCCCTTTAACTTTTTGTGCTCCATGAAATTCATCAGGTCTCATGGAAAATCACCGATTACACATTGGGACATCAAGGGGAATTTTGATGAATGACAATATTTTTACTACTAAACTGAAAAATTCAAGTTGGCCATACACAAATGATAGCTGTGATCCATCAGCTAAAGCTCCCAATTCCTCCACGTATAAATGTTCAGCCCACTTGAGGGTTCATGCTTTTTCACAAGGAAAGATCAGAGAAAGCCCCTGCCAGACACCTTTGGCAGAGTCTTATCTTCCAGCAAACAAAAAATGATTGGATATTTCAATTTGGGAAACCCTACATCGTCTGTTGATATTGGTGGATTATGTGGGTATGTGTCTATGAGTGCGTTATAGGTATTGATATATGATATGTTTTTATATGCATTCAAATAATCTATTTAATACTTTCTTTTTTATCAGCCTTCGGCTTGATCTCGAGCCATGGCGACTTGATGGATGGATGATCTGTAGGAAGATCGATCTTGTGCAAGTCTAGATAGGTCCACCAGGGTCTTCTCCGACATTATCTTGATAGCTTTAAGCAATCAGGTTGCTGGTCTTCCTTTTCGTCTTGTTCCTTCTATTCTTCCAACCATGATGTCCTCCTCCAGTGATTGCTCTCTTTGTATGATGTGTCCAAAGTAGGCAGGTCACAGCTTGGTGATCCTTTCTTCAAGTGACATGTCTGGCTTGATTTGTTCCAAAATTAACTTGTTTGTTCTTCTTGCCATCCATGGTATTGATAAAATCCTTTTCCAGCACCACATTTCGAAGGTGTCAATACTTCTTGTCTTGTTTCTTTATTGTCCAGGTTTCGTATCCGTATGTTACCACAGAAAAGACCAATCTATGTATGAGCCATGTCTTCGTCATCAGTGAAATGTTCCTCGATTTGAAGACCTTGTCCAGGGACTTCATTGTTGATTTGCCCATAGCTATTCTCTTATTGACTTCCAGTGTCGTCACTGCATCTTGATTGATCATTGATCCGAGTAGGTTTGAGTCCTTTACAAATTCCAGTTCACTACCGTTCATCTCAAATGTGTCCCAGTAGTCCCTGGCAGTAGTCAATATCTTTGTCTTCTTTGTGTTAAGTAGCAGTCACATGTTCGAGCTTTCCATCTTAACACTCCGTAATAAGTCCTTCATTCCATATACTTGTTGCTATCAATGTTGTATCATCTGCATATTTAAGATTGTTGATGATTTGTGCTTCTTTGTACTTAAACACCATAATTAGCAGAGTTTTGTGGTGTCCCTATTTGTAAAATGAGTTGTCTACAGTTGGTCCAACCGTTCCCGGAAGTACTATCTGTATTTCTTCACTATAGCTTCTAGTGGTTCATAGAGTTTGAAACTGTTTCTTGCTGCTTTTCTATAGACAATATCAGTGATCAATACTCCCTCCATAGGTGGATGTAACGCCTTTCGCTAAACAATAATAGAACAGAAATAGAAGCAATGCATTGGAACAAGCCATGATGGGACGGAGAGTTCATGCAGTTAGATCAACGCTACATTTCCATCTAGACTTCTGAGACCATCTCATATAAATATTGATTTTGTAATGCTGAAGTCTATTAGATGGATGTGTTGTTGTGTAGAAGTCTATACGTAGAAGGAATAGCTGTGATCAGATCTGCTACAGTAGTCGTCTGGCTACTATACTATAAATGGAAAGTTTAAGATCCCGCTTACTACCAAGGATTCTAGCACAACAAACTCTCTTTAATAGAAGGCATGCTTGACCTCAATGGTCTGAGGCCACGATCTAGAGTCTTCGCCCGCAGTCTTGTCTTTATATTATATTTGGCAGCGTTCCTACCCCACATAGGACTAGCACCTGAGACTTTACCATAGGAGCATTGTGGCCGCCTACATTCTCGTGTACACAACGAGTGTCAATCATAAACCTTATTAGGGGCATTCAGCGACGAAAATGTTGGAAGCTTTTCGAGATAAAGGAAAACTCTAGAACAAGAGGTCATGCTGTGAAATCGTAGGATGTTAGTCAAGTGGAAGCAGGCGAAAGCTTGACTACATCACAAGGAAGTGGAGACGTAAAATTATCCATCAAGCTATGAGGGCTTAGCTTTTATAGGAGATATCCCTCTAAATAAAAATAGTCGGGTTAGAGGTGGCATATACTCTGTTCTCTGAAACATGACACTAAGTTGTTTCATAAGCTACCGATCTGCGACAATTAATGTGCTCTATACCCAATGCTTTGCCTTCACTGCGTAGGCGACAGCTGTATTTTATTGTACTCTCACAGAGCTGTGATGGGTGAGACATGTGTCTCCTTGCTTCAGGTTGAGGAAGACGTAAACTACCAATATTCCTACTGGCTTTATTGCTTCTTGAAGGTTTCTTATTGGCTACGCCAATGTTCGAGTGGGTCGTAGAGCCAATGAGACATCCCCGTGGGAATTGACCATTACCAGCATCAAGATGTATAGCTGCAATTTAAGTAACACACAGTTCAGACAGTCAAAAACACTGCCATCCGTAGAGTTTACCTTTTACTCGTTTAAGACTGTGTTTATCCAGAATAAGGCATCACCAAAGTCCAGTTGAGACTGCTTGAGATTCATTAATGCAAGCAAGTTAATTCCCGGGATTCATCACCCCCATAATGTTATTTACTAAGATAGCTAGACAACATTTCTAGCAAGAAAGGCATCCAATTAGTGAACTTACCATCACAACTTCCTTGTGAGTCTTGTAAGTCTATTATTTTTAATGAGAAGCCAACAATTATATATTCTAGAAATTTGTATTTTTAGCAATACTTTTGCTCTAATTGGCAGATACTTCCATAAAATGTGTACAAAAAAAATCTCCATGTAAACATGGATTTGTGGATGAAGGAATTAGTTCTCTTGTTAACTAGACTAAACTGCCTAAACGTCTTCTTGGCTAGACACATACGGGGGCTGTCACATATGGGAGCTGAGATAAGATGTACCATCTGTAAGATTATGAGAGATCTTCCCAGATAGGGGGGCAGAATTTTGTTATGGGATCGTAGGAGGTCCATGGAGAGAGGAAGGTCCAGTTGAGGTTGACCTTATGACTTAATTTAATAGGTGGACTTCGCTCTTCACAAGCCATAAAGCATTAGCAAACAAGGGCGAGGAGATCCAACCAATACATCATGAAAAGTAAATGGTGGCAAGCAAGTTGTAAAGGAGTTCCAACAACTTATCACCAATCGACTGGATAAGTAATTTCTTGTTGATCAGTAGAAGTCCGACCACTGGAACCCGCACTGATCGGTAGATCGGGGAATTTTTATTCCCGATAGAATAGAGAGGTAGTGGGCCTGTGCGACCTGTACTCCATTCATTCCCTATGGAGCTGTTGATCTCTGAATTCCACTTTTTCTGGCAGCCCCATAAATAATGAATAGAGCGGCAGTCAGGCATTTTGTAAGGGGAATAAATGTTCCCCATCATGGATAAAAGTTCCCCGATCTGCCGATCGATGCGGGTCCGAGTGGTGGAACCCCACCAATAAGAAAATTATCACCTATATTGAGAATAGTTGATAACTTTTTTCTAACTGGACAACCCCTTTAAGTCCAACTGTTCTCGTGTTAGTGTCAATCAACATCAGAAGGACCCACTAGTCCTTTTATGTATTCATCTAGTGACTATCAATATTTATGCAAAGTTGGCACCATAGACACTACTAAATCTCAACATTGTCTCAAAAGTAAGGTTAGGAGAAGTTTACACTCACTGTGTTCCAAATTATTATGCAAATAATATTTTCTCAGATTTTCCCAAATTACTTATATGAATTGCAGTCATTGTAATTTTCCAGTCAAATAACTATTAGAGTACAATTGAAAGGTTTTTGTACAAACTGCCTATGATAACAGTATATTTTTTAAAAAATAAAAAACTCAAACTGCACTCAAAATGCATGTTCCAAATTATTATGCACAGCAGAGTTTTCAACCTTTTCATTTTAATAAAGAAAAAAAAAATGGTCATTTTTCAAATTATAAGCATTAGCAGGTTATTACAAACTGAAATCAAACAGTTTTCAACTCAAAACTTTATTCTAGGTGATGTTACATTTGCACATAGGACCCCTTGTTCGAAAGGAGCTTCTAAACTCTCTCGTCCATTGAATTTGTCAGGTTTTGGATGGTTTCTGCTTCAATTGTTTTGCATGAGGACAGAATACCCTCCCAGAGCTGTTGCTTAGATGTGAACTGCCTCCCGCCATCATAGACACTCCTTTTGATGATGCTCCAGAGGTTCTCAATGGGGTTGAGGTCAGGGGAGCATGGGGGCCACACCATAAGTTTGTCCTCTTTTATGCCCATAGCAGCCAGAGATGCAGATGTGTTATGTGCAGCATGAGACGGGGCATTATCATGCATAATAATTTGGAACACAGTGTAGAAGATGTGTCCAAAGAAAACATGGGTCAACATATACTGGGTGCACCGCATGTACCTGTCCTACTTTTTTAAGTTCAGTTTGCATAGGGGTGGGCATGAGTTCATTTTTTGCCGCAGGCAGCAGAAAGACTCCAATCCTCTTAGCTCAGTGATCTCTAACCTCTGTTGTTACGAGATTACTATTTTCAGTATGTGAATTGTAGTTTTTCACAACCAAAGAGCCAGATGTTTAGCCAACTAGGGAAAGACTTTAGTTACAGCCTAAAGTCCATTGATAATTCATGAACCTGTACTGTACATTAAAGGATTTCAACAAATTCGGAGGCTTTTTTTTTTAAATTTAAATGAATGTATTTTAGGCTATATAAAATTTTTGCAAATCGGTTTTATTAAACAAAATGTTGCATCAGTTGCCTTCTATACCCTCTGTGTTTCAGTGTCTATTGCAAAATTATTAATGAAACCCAATTTCAAACATTATTTTTAATCAAAAATACATTCAGTTAAGTAAAATTAAAAATGCTTCTGAAGGTGACTACATGCTTTAAAGAGAACCCATCACCATGAAAATGCTGTCCAATCTGCAGGCACCATATCATGGAGCAGGGGGAGCTGAGTAGATTGATACATAGTTTTGTGAGAATAATTTCAGTATACTCTTTGTTTTCATCTTTTAAACCTTTGCAATTTCTGAGATTTTTCGTCCAGTGGGCGGTCCTATCAGTGATTGACAGCTATCTCCGCATGCACACTTATACAAAAATTGCTGTCAGTCACTGATAGCACCGTCCACTGTGCCGAAAATCCCAGAAGTGCAAAGGTTTCCATAATAAAATCATGGGTTATATAATATTGAATCTTTACCCACAAAACTAAATCAATCTGCTCCACTCCACATGCTCTATAACTTGGTGCCTGCAGATTAGACTGTCTTTTCATGGTGACAGGTTCCCTTTAAGTTCCTGGTTATTTTACAGATCCACATATCTTACTTTCCTGGAATGTGACACGGATGATAAAGAGATATAGGAATTAACTACAGTCACATATAAATTTTACAAAGTGTTTGATCCTGCATTAAAGGCATACAGGTGGAATACAGAGATATAGTAGAGGCACCTCTAGAGGCATAAAGTGGGGGATACAGAGCGACAGTAGAGGCACCTCTAGAGGCATAAAGTGGGCGATACAGACATATAGTAGAGGCACTTCTAGAGGCATAAAGTGGGGGATGCAGAAGTATAGTAGAGGCACCTCTAGAGGCATAAAGTGGGCGATACAGACATATAGTAGAGGCACTTCTAGAGGCATAAAGTGGGGGATGCAGAAGTATAGTAGAGGCACCTCTAGAGGCATAAAGTGGGGGATACAGAGGTATAGTAGAGGCACCTCTAGAGGCATAAAGTGAGGGATACAGAGGTATAGTAGAGGCACCTCTAGAGGCATAAAGTGGGAGCTACAGATGTATAGTAGAGGCACCTCTGGAGGCATAAAGTGGGGGATGCAGAAGTATAGTAGAGGCACCTATAGAGACATAAAGTGGGTAACACAGATGTAAAGTAGAGGCACCTCTAGAGACAAAGTGGGGGATAGAGAAGTACAGTATAGGCATCTCTAGAGGCATAAAGTGGGGGTACAGAAGTACAGTAGAGGCAACACTAGATTCATACAGGAGGAATACAGAGGTACAGTAGGGGGAGCATTAGAGTCACATAGGGGGATACAGAAGTACTATAGGGAAGGATCTCTTGAGGCATACAGGGGGATATAGATATACAATAAAAGCATACCGGGGGATAGAGGTACAATACAGGCACCTCTAGAGACTAGATGTGACTGTAATTTTATAACCCCGCCTCATGACTCATACAGGGGGAACACAGTGGTACAGTAGAGGCAATTGCTAGAGCCATACACGGGGGATACCGAGGTATAGTAGAGACAAAACTGGCAGCATACAGGGAGGGGGATTACAGTACAGTAGAAGTAGTTCGATATATATTGCTATTGGTCAGAAAACCAAATTACAGCTACATACAAAACAAATGGAGAGGGAATAATTTATGTAAAGTTCTTTGGCTCTTGTAAGTACACTTTCCACTTGATATTAGTTGTACAAGACCAATATCAGGGATAGTCAGGCGCACAACAGCCATCAGTTCTTATTGCAATCATCTTTTGATTTCCTGTTTCTATATAGCGCTGCGGTTTTACAGCCCCCACTCCCACCACTTTCGGAAACATTCCCCCCACCTCCCTTTTGATGCCTCTCAGCTAGAGAAACAGGACATTAAAATTTCATGTGTTCAAAATATCACTCATCTCCTGGTATTTTTGATGCTATACACAGACGATGTTTCCTTGGCATTTCCAAGCCTTGTGCTCGCATAACCAAATGATTTAATAGCGTTATCGTGTGTAAATCTTCTCTTCCATATTTGTATTCATTAAGACATATCGCCTTCCTCCTTGATCGCTCTGAACACACTTTGGTTATGTACAGATAGAGACATAGTTTCTATACCCTGCACTGATGAGGTCTAACAAGTCAGAAACCGGTGTTGTATATAGAAGAGAGAAGGCCTTACAGAAAACATCAAATGGACCCCCCATTACGATGCTGCGTCTTACAACTAAGGACTGAAGGTCTGGTGTTTATTTTCGCCTTTTTTTTGTCTTTTCTTTGATCATTGCATCAATTTTATACCCCCTAGTTTACCAACAATGCAGTGTCCCTGGAGAGAGGAGTCCAGCACGGGCTCCCTCCACCCAGTAGCAAAAAGGTGGAAACCCTATAGGATGCCTCTATGAAATGTGTGCCCTTGCCGAACACAATCTTATAGAAGATGGCATAGTCACTTATATAATTTTAGACGGTTTTTATACTTTTAATCGGTGGTTCTGAATACATAGTTAGCCACGGGTGAAAAAGATTGCGAGACTCGGCTTATCCAGTCTCTAGGGATGTGCGATGGAAGAGGTTCTACCTTCTGCATCAGAATCAGTAGTACGTTACTCAATATCTAATTTTTCGTTTTTTTTCCCTCAACTTTGGGAATTGGTCAAAAAGAGGTCAATCAAGCCTAAAATCCTTACAAATTAGTGCTAATAAATAACGAATAACACACATTTTTAATGACTGCTAAAAGATATCTTAACATGAATGTAAAAGGATCACTAAACATAAAAAGTTAAAATATAAAATATCTCAGCACTTTTTTTATGTTTATTATTTTCTTTAATCTTATTTAGTCTAATTTTTCAATTTAAATTAAAAAATATCTAAACCATTATGTTCTTTGTGCACCAGGAGTCAAGTCCCTCTGTAGTCCTGCACACAATCTGGTGTTTGGTTGTAAGATGACAGCCTGCAGCAGGAGCCCCCCCCAGTGGCCGGACTGCAGTAAGACACAGAGATGGTTCTGCACCACCCTCTCCGAGGTTCTCTAGCTGAAAATAGAAAACATCAGCAGGAAATGATGCCTTGTGTTTTATGCAGGATTTCTACATTTGTTTGTTTAAAGGGAATCGGTCAGCAGGTTTTTGCTTTGTGATCTGACAGGAGCATGATGTAGGGGCAAAGATCCTGATTCCAGCGATGTATCACTTAGTTTACTGGGTGCAGCAGTTGAGATAGAATCACAGTTTTCTCTGCTGCAGATCTAGCAGTTCTCTGAATGCTGAGCTGTGTATAACCTCACCCACATCACTGATTGGCTGAGTTCTGTGTACACTATATATTGACAGAAAACTGCTAATCAGTGTTGGGGGGCGTGGTTGGACTAGAGAGCTAGTCCTGTAGTGATAATCTCCTGCTGATAAAACACTGATTTTATTGAAACAGTATACAGACTAGTAAGTGACATATCGCTGGAATCTTCCCCTACATCGTGCTGCTCTTAGAATCCATAGCAAAAACTTGCTGACAGATTCCCTCTAAGGAACATGCAGAACATCCTACAGACTTAAAAAAAAAAGATTATGTGATTATTTGTATCATTAATTTATGGGTTTCTTGTTCCTTTAATTTATGAATATCAATTATAGTACCAAAACTTAGGTCAGACAGGTTGATAGTTGTAGGCAGAGTCAGCCGATGTTGGTTGGTGCCACTTGCAGAACTTTCCAATGACGCCTCCATTCTGCTTATGGTGAACTATATAGTCTATAATCTGACATGTGCAAGGCCCCATAGAAAAACATTGGTCAGAGTGCGATGTGTTATCAGATCGCACTTGGACCGATAATAAGGCTATGTGTATGAACAAATCGCCATGACATACTTGGCCCTAAATAACTTTACCAATCCTACAACCTAGGGTATGTAGATGATATATGTGAGCCTCCCTTAAGTTCTTGCACCACTATATGTGCCTAGGTGCCCTTCATTAGTCACATCTTTCTTCACTTCCATGGTCTGTACCATGTGTGGGAAGGCTCTTAGCCCAATCTGTAAATAGATCCAATTTCAGGGATAATGTGATTAAAACTTGACTTTTATTAAAATTATTTCATACGGTCTAACAATAAAGAGTAAAGTTACTAAAGTGGTATTGCTGTTTGAGATTTCTTTAGGACACCTCTGTGGGATATCACTATCCTAAAGCCAACAATTCTCCTACCTAGATGAATGGCTGCAGTCCACTAGCTAGGGTAGCTTTCTGAGGCTGATTCATAGGTATCAATTGTGAGACCACTAAAGCTAATTTATGATTTGCTCATAGACTCCCCAACATGTTTCGCCCAACATGATGGCTTCATCAGGGGATAGTCCAACTACTGAGCCATCTGCGGAATATGAGTTATGCTGTGTATATACTGTACAAATATAATTTATTGTTCCAGTTCGATCATTTCATTATATGTAATTACTTATCAGAGGTGTTAAAGGAGTAGTCCGGAGAAACAAAGTTATCATCTGCGGAATAGGAGATAAGTTACCGATCGTGGGAGTCCAACTACTGAGGCCAGCACCAATCAGCAAAATGGGAATTTTTTATTCCTGATAGGGCACTTTTATCCCCGTTACAAAATGGAGCAGCAGGTCGGATGCCTGACTGCTACTTCATTTTTCTCAGAGGTGGAGAGAAAAAAAAATTCTCCTCCTCCTCCTCTTCCATGCTCTCAGTCAGTGAAAATCAGACTGCACTCGGACGTCATCAGAGTGCAGTCCAGTGTTTTCCACATACCCATAGACTTGCATTGCCGATTTGACACACAGATCAAAATTGGATATGTCAATGATTTTGTCCTTGGACCACTCGGTTCGAGAAAACAATCAGACATGTTCACAGCCCCATAGAATAACCATGGATAGCACTGGTCCACTTTAAACTACTGCCCCATTATAAGGGCTAGTGCATATGAGTAACCGCCACTCCATTCATTCCCTATGGGGCTGCCAAGCACTGCTCCCATCTTTTCCTGGCAGCAACATAGAAAATGAATGGATCCTATTCTAGTCAAATTAAGATAAAACTCTGATAAGAGTCTGGTTCATGTTATGGGACCTATTTTCTCAGATGGAGAGAAAATGGTGGTGTGACCCTAGCCTAATGGGGATAAAAGTTACCCATCTGCTGAGCAACGCGAGGCCCTGGCGGTCGGGCAACCACCGATCAACTATCCTGGGAATAGGTAACAACTTGTTTTCACCAGACAACCCCTTTTAGGCTTTCCATCATGCCGTTTTATGTTTTATTATCAGTTTATTATTTATATCAGTTTACTAATGCATTCTGACTCCTCTTAGCACATTGACTCCTTCATTGTCTTGCTCCTAAGGCAAAGCACATTTTTTACAGATGGGACATCATTACGCTTAAAGAGATAAAAATGTCAAATTGGAGACAATGAAAACTCGATGGGGGGGGGGTAGTCTGAGGGGTGATACAGTGTTCATGTGCATTGACATTGATCTGGTGTAAAGTAATAGGTTTTAATGTCTCAATTTGTTTCTCAAAGTCTCCTAAACATATTAGATTAATGTTGGTGGGATTGTCCGACCATCTAAGGTGTATGGGACCTTCCAAGTCCTACCTGATGGCAGATGTCGGAGAGATTTCAACATTCCGGATCCTTTTGTTCTTCTCAAAGAAGATTAGTGACTAGAGGTGTCTGGCTGTGGCCCCCATACACATAAGACTAAAGACAACCGAACCCACCGATATCGATGGGTTTGGCAAATGGTCTAATGTGTAGGTGGGCACCGGCCGACTGATGTTCTGGAGAGATCGCTTTGTTCTCCCAGAGATAAACTGCCAGCTGACGAGTCAGCCTAGGGCTTTGTCATAGAGAACACAGGAGTGCTCGGCCAAGAGAGTACTGCTGTGTATGGGAGTGTCAGCCGAATGATCAGCCGAAGCAACGTTCGGCCCACAGTCATCTAATGTGTATGCCCGGCCTTAATCCTCTCTCCTCAGTCAGAAGACATGTATGTTCATCCAAACAGAGCATGCATTTGTACAGTGGTGGGGCAGGAAAAAGAGCTGTTGACAGATTGATTGTGGGGCTGATTGCTGTCTGCAGTGTACGGCCAGCACATGGCCGTATTACAGGTCCGTTATTGATGGAAGCATATTTTGCTGCCTTTAAAAGTGGAAAGGGCCTTCACAGTACCTCTATATGCTTCTGTACCACAGGTACTTTAGATGCAGTGACACAGAAACGCAGAGCAGCCAGTACAGGGTTAAATAACAAGGGGGATTTATTGTAACAGGGTCAATTTCCACGTAGGGAGTAACAGGGAATATATGGGGACAACAAGGGAAGTAGCAGGTAATATGCTATAACTGACAATCCACAGTTGGGTTAGATGTAGCAGAGTCGACACGGTTGTAATGGCAGTTTTTTCACTTAGCTGACTCTTACTCCTCACAAGGCCGGTGTTGCTTTCTTCCGGCTACCCCGCCTAAACAATGCTCCGTCTTCTGGCGGCAGCGGGCGGTCTCCGGTTTGACCCGCTGAGCCCCTAGTCCATAACAGTGCACCTCACTTGCTCGGCTCCAGGGATCCTGCGTCTCTTCTCCCTCTAGTCGGGCTTAACTCTCACTGTCCACTGCCGCTTTTCCCGCACAAAAACTCCTTTTCCACCCTCTTCCTAGACACGAGCTCAGCTCCCCGGTCACGTGACTCCACAGCTCTCTCCCTTGACACACCCCCAGCTTCCTGGTCACCTGACTCCTGTCTCACAGTCTGTCTTCCCCCTGCAACAAGAGGCACGGCCCCGGCAGTTCCAGATCCCTTGTTTTGAAAGTACTTACACCCTGGGCTTCCTCCTTACACTCCCGCTCTCCTTTAACTCGCCATTCCACGGGCAAGAGTTCCTTCACCAAACGTTCACATTCTTGGACTTCCTGGACGATACTTTGCCATATAAATTGATCTTGTTCGTAACGGTGAGGAGGCACTCCTGCTGTTGTCCGTTCTGACCGGCGTAACTCAGTTTGACCAATGGGGGGTGCAGGGTCACTTGGATTCCCAATCTCCGCCTGCCCGGTGGCTTCAACCGATGGTGTTCCCTCGCCGCCTGCACTGGGGACTGCAGGTAATCGAGTGCTGGGGCTCGGAGATAGAATCAACAATTCTTCTTCATCCACATCGTGGCTTGGGGCAACTGTGACAGGACCCTCTCTAGAAGCAGGTGATTCTTCTTCATCCTCGTCATCTTTAGACAGACAGGGCCACAGCATACTATGATGAACCACTCTGGTAGGGGCTCCTTCAGCCCCCTCGGGTTGAATTTCATACACAGGTCCTTCAGCGCCAAACCTGCGCTTCACTTGGTGCGGGGTCCGTTCCCACTGCCTACTCAAATTACCCCGGGGCCGCCTGTCTTGAACCAACACCCGCTCCCCGGGCCTCAGAGCTGTCCCTCGAAGAGGCAATGTCTCATGATGTTTGAACTCCGGAAACTTTTATTGTACCAACCGTCGGAGGGTCTGCAGTCGATGCCAGTGTTCTCAGACCCAGGAAGACATCCCTGTCCGTGGGTAGTCCTCCTCGGGGTCCAGCTCTAACTCGGTAATCTCTCGCCCCTTTCGCGCGAACAGTAAGGTATAAGGAGTGAACCCCGTCGTACTATTCACTCGGTTGTTGCAGACCCACACCAGCTCGGCTACAAACTCAGGCCATCGCACATTCCGATCTTCCTCCAATGTGCAGAGCATTTGGATCAGTGTCCGATTAAAGCGTTCAAAGGCCCCATTTCCTTGAGGGTGATAAGGAGTAGTCCGTGACTTCTCAATCCTGGACAACCGATACAGCTCTTCCATCACCCGGCCCTGGAAGCAGGCGCCTTGATCGGAATGGATCCTCTTTGGGCAGCCGTACAACCGAATGAAGTCTCGGCAGATGGCCTGTGCAGCTGACTCGGCGGTCTGATCTCTGGTCGGGGTCACCACCGCAAACTTTGTGAAGTGGTCTGTCATTACCAGGCAATGTTCATACCCGAGATGCGCCGGTCCAACAGTCAAATAGTCGATCATCAGCACCTCCAAGGGGGCAGAAGTCACAATGGTTAATATGGGGACCCGCTGCTCCAGGGGCTTAACAAGATCACAGCTCCGGCATCTTCGACAAGTGTCTTCTATTGTTGCTCGCAGTCGGCGGTGATACACCAGCCTCTGCAACCACTGAAATGCCTACTCTGGTCCGAAGTGAGCCCCTCGCTCATGAGCCTCCTTAGCCACTACCCCGACTAACTTCTCTGGGATCACCACCAGCTAGGTGGTCCCGAACTCTCGCAGTAGCTGTACCCGTCGGTACAGCAGCCCGTCTCGCAAACACAGTCTCTCCCATTGTCCCAGCATTTTCAGCGCTCCCGGGGACAGGGTACTCCTCTCCTCTCGACTGGGGACTGGCCTCAAAGCCACCCATTGACGTAATTGAGCAACTTCTCTGTCAGTCTGTTGAAGTCGGACCCAGTCATCTCTTGGCCGCCCTAGCACTTGTTCTTCTGACGTCTCTCCGATCTGTCCCTGTGCCGCGACCAGCGGTCCCACGAAACTTCGGTAGCTAGGGATCTCATCTGCCTCCAAATTTTCATCACGGTCATGATCAGGCCGCTCATATGTCACTCTGGAGAGGGTGTTGGCGTGAGTATTCTCTGCCTTAGACCGGTAGGCGATTTTATACCGGTACCTGGCCATGCGGGCCACCCACCGTTTCTCTAGGGCCCCCAACTTTGCATTCTCCAGGTGAGCCAACGGGTTGTTATCTGTTCTCACCAGTACTTCGGACCCAGACAAATACTCTGCAAACTTCTCGGTCATTGCCCAAACCAGAGCCAGCAACTCTAATTTGAAAGAGCTATAATTATCTGGGTTCCTCTCGGAGTCGTGAAGGGAGCGACTGGCGTATGCAATCATGCGCTCTTTCTCCTCCTGTACTTGGGATAACACGGCTCCCAGACCATGTAGGCTCCCATCAGTGTCGAGTATGAATGGTTGGGAGAAATCTGCATAGGCAAGTATTGGTGCCTCGGTCAGGGCCATTTTTAGGGCACGGAAGGCCTCTTCCTGGCTGCTTTCCCACCGAATCGCCCGATTCTTGGAGCCCGCCGGCACTCCCATAAGTAGCTCCAGCAATGTGTTGGCTATGCGGGTGAAGTTCTTCACGAATCTTCGGTAGTACCCGGCAAGTCCCAGGAAGGCCAGAACGTCCTTTACTGTCTTCGGGATAGGCCACTCCTGTACGGCGGCCACCTTTTCCACCTTTTCCCGGGTGGGCCTGACTCCTTCACCGGACACAGTATGACCGAGATTTTCGATCTGTTTGCGGAACAGGTGGCACTTCTGGGGCTTCACCTTTAGACCATGAGTCTGTAGACGGCTCAGTACTTGCTCCAGTCAGTGGAGGTGATCCTCAAAGGTGGCGGCATAGACAATTATGTCGTCAAGATAAATCAGTGTCGCCTCGTAGTTCAAATCGCTGGAACGTCCCGGGGGTGTTAGTCAGGCCGAAGGGCATCCGTTTGAACTCAAACAGTCCCATGGGTAATATGAACGCCGTCTTCGCACGGTCATGTTCGGCCACGGGCACCTGCCAGTACTGGCTGGCCAGATCCAAGGAGGAGAAGTATCTTGCCTTCCCTAAGACAAACAGAGACTCTTCGATTCGGGGTAGTGGGTAAGAGTCTCGTACTGTACAGGCATTCAGTCGTCTATAGTCCACACAGAACCACAGGGTCCCATCTTTTTTTTCCGGACCAGGACAATCGGGGCTGCCCACGGACTCTGACTCTCCCGTATCACACCATGTTGTAACATATGGGCTAGGATCTCCTTAACCTCCTTATACATCTGGGGAGGTATCTTCCAGTATCTCTCCCGCACTGGGGCAGTGCTCCCCGTGGGAATCTCGTGGGTAATGGCTTCGGTGCAACCAAAATCATCCTCATGACGAGCAAAGACTTCCTGGTATCGCTCCAGCACCTACTCAACCTGCTGCACCTGTCGAGGTGAAAGTCCGGTCAATTCATCCCGAATTCGTTCTAGGATTCTTCGTCCACCCTTCGCACCAGCACGGTGAGATTCCGGCGACACGGTGACCGCCAGACTCCAGGGGTCTCCTCGTACAGCAGACAGCTGTACCACATCAGGTCGCACCAACTTCTCTGGCATTCCCAGAATCTGAGCTAGTTCCGCCCTGGGAGGGAGTGTGAGATCACCTTCGCCCAGATTAACGCACCGCACTATAACATTGCCACCCTGGACAGTGGCCAGTGTCGAGCCACCAGGAGTCCGGGGGGTACTCTGTCCATCGATGTTGGTTCTATCTGTACTTCGACCCCCTCAAGAGGTGTGCAGGTAACGTGAGTACAGTTTGTCCTGGCGGTAAGGTGAGCACAATAGCTGCTGGTACTATTACTTTCCCCAGGACCTTCCCTTCACGCCTCCTGAGCCTGGGCGGCTCGGATTAATTGTTGAAAAACCCTCCTTTGGGGGTTCGTGGGTCCCACCGGTCTAGAGGAATCTCCTTCAGCTCACTAATCAGGATTTGCCCGATCTCTTTCAGCACATTCATTCCGAGGGTTACCGGGGGTCCACTTCCGGTTCCCCCTGTGACCAAGACGACCCCTTATTTTCCCACATCTTTTCCACACACTCGGATCTTCATGCACACCACGCCTGCGACCGGGATGGGTTATTGATTAGCTGCCGTAAGTCTAATTACTGGTCCCCATTCAGGCAGTGCTATCTCTGGAAATCGCTGTTGAAAGTAGGCTTCTGTCATCGTAGTCACCTGGGATCTCGTGTCAATCAGGCAGTGAACAGCCGGACCGCTCATTTCGGCCCAGACAGTCAGGCTGGTGGAAACTAGGTCCTTGGGACTTCCTCTTTTTCTTTCCCCTTCCTTAGGCTCCGGGCTGTGTCCCCCAAACACGGATCCCGCTAGTTTAACGGCTGCCGCGACAGGGGCCGCCCTCGGCTAGCACAGCCCCTAGCATAATGTCCTGCGCCTCCACACTTCCAGCAGGTCGTGTCTCTGTCTGTGTAGGGCTGCCTCACTACTCTACAGAACTCTCCTGCAAGGCGGGGCCTGAATTCAATTCTTTCCCTAAGATCCGGATATCTCTGGTGTCGGTGCAGGGGTCTTCTTGAGCCTGGACCATTCACCTCTCATCTCCTGTATCTCCTTTCGCATCTCTCGAGCCCATTCCGGTTCAGCTGCAGGCGGGGTGGGTACCTCGTTACTTCAGACCATCCCTGCCAGGGCCTTCACCCCCATCTCCAGCTCTCTCACATGTGCCTCCGCCCCCACTTCTAGAAAAGTCACACGTGGGTTAGCGCGCAGGCGCTCCCGCAAGGCCTGCTTCAGCTGCACATCCCTGAGGCCTGCCACAAATTGGTCCCTTAAGATCACGTCAGGGGGGGCCATTCCCAAATTCCCAATGTCGTCTTTTCTAGTGATATAAGCATGCACCCTCTGTAATGCATTAACATATTGTGTCACAGTCTCCCCCTCCTGCTGCACTTGGTTAAACAGCCGTATCCTCAGCTCTCCTACATTGGTGGATCCCCATGCATCTCTTCCAATATCCGCACCACTTTTTCTACAGTATCCCAGTCATGGGGAGGGCGGTACATCATGGATTGTCGGGCCTCACCGTCCAGGGCCAGTAAGGCTATTTCGGCTTGCATAGCTGGGGTCATCGGATGCATACGTAACATACTCCTAACTCTCTCAACCCAGTCCCACAGCATCATATTGTCCCCGGTGAACTTCGGGAGATTGCTGAGCATGGCCCCCAATGGCAAGCTAGATCTAGGGTATCCCAGGATGGACTGATCTGCAGTGTCTGTGTCTAAAGACTGCATCCTGCCGACTACACCAAATGTAACACAGGTAGTTTAGATGCAGTGACACAGAAACACAGAGCAGCCAGTACAGGGTTAAATAACAAGGGGGATTTACTGTAACAGAGTCAATCTCCACGCAGGGAGTACCAGAGAATATATGGGGACAACAAGGGAAGTAGCAGGTAATATGCTATAACTGACAATCCACAGTTGGGCTAGATGTAGCAGAGTTGACACGGTTGTAATCGGCAGTTTTTTCACTTAGCTGACTCTTGCTCCTCACAAGGCAGTTGCCGGCTGATGCCGGTGTTGCTTTCTTCCGGCTTCCCCGTCTAAACAATGCTCCGTCTTCTGGCGGTAGCGGGCGGTCTCCGGTTTGACCCGCTGAGCCCCTAGTCCATAACAGTGCACCTCACTTGCTCGGCTCCAGGGATCCTGCGTCTCTTCTCCCTCTCGTCGGGCTTGACTCCCACTGTCCACTGCCGCTTTTCCCGCACAAAAACTCCTTTTCCACCCTCTTCCTAGATACGAGCTCAGCTCCCCGGTCACCTGCCTCCTCAGCTCTCTCCCTGGACACACCCCCAGCTTCCTTGTCACCTGTCACCTGTCTCACAGTCTGTCTTCCCCCTGCAACAAGAGGCACGGCCCCGGCAGTTCCGGATCCCTTGTTTTGAAAGTACTTACACCCTGGTCTTCCCGCTTACACTTCAAACTTCATATGATCTGTTCTGCACTATCCCCAATATTGCTTGTTCCACTACTGTCTTCACTTGTCTTGATTGGCTTGAATCTGAAGTCTGTAGTTTTTTTGTTCATACTCATGCTTCCTGTAACTGAGTAGGAGGGGCCTAACCAAGTGTGTGCAGTATACAGAGGCAGTATATTGTACAGCAGATAGAACTGCCATAATTCTCATGCTTCTTGTATCCTGAGTAGAGGGGGCCTAACCAAGTCTGTGTAGTAGACAGAGGCAGGATATTGTACAGCAGATAGATCTGCCATCATTCTCAAGCTTCCTTTAACCTAAGAGGAGGGGCCTAACCAAGTCTGTGTAGCAGACAGAGGTAGTATATTGTACAGAAGATAGAACTACTTGTGTCAAATGTTGCTAGACAACAGAAACTAACAAAATATAATGGATGGGGGAGAGATTGATTCACACACAAATAAAAAAAATTGGCCCGGTACATAAAATACATAAAATGACTTGAACGTGTACTTAGCTCAGCCTAACATTTCATTTTCAGCTTTCTTAGAGTCATTTCTAACTCCTGCCAATAATTTGCCTGTTGATTACTAAGTTTATGAAGTCACTCCAACACTTTTAGACAGGTGTTCCAAGCTGTGGGGGGAGGGGGCTTATATTTTTTTCAGAATAATGTCTTGTATAGATTGCTTTTTATGCAAACCTGTAATGAATATCATGCAAATAATCAAATCCAAATCAAATAATTGATTAGAAAGTAGATTAGTAACTTGCATTTTTTTATATTTCATATTATTTTATGCATTTATTACAGCCTGGTGCCAGGTTCTGCCATCTCTGTTCTATTAAAGTGAACCTGTCAACAGATTTATGCTCCCCAGCCACTGCGGTGCAGCGCGAGTTATAGACAAGGTCCCTCATTCTCCCCTCCCAGCTCAGCTTTATAGTCAGGCCTTTCTCTATTTGCTTGTAAAGAGAGACATGTTAATTGGACTAAGGTGGGCAAGGAGAAGCTAGAGAGGGGCCATCCAGAGGACTGTTCTTCCTAAGTCTGCCTTCTCTTAATAGCTGATGGTATTTTTTGCCACCTGTAGTTAAAGTAGCATGAATCTGTTTAGGGGTATAATCACACTGTGGTTGTTTTTCCCACCGTTTTTTAAGCCGGTCCACTAAAAAAATAATGTCGGAAAAGACACTAACAAAATGCTCAAAAAATAGTCCTGTTAATTTGTATGGAAAAACGACCTCCTGTCCATATGTTCAGACTTCCTTTAAATGCTTCAGGCTTTCGAAAGACTCCAAGCGTTTACTTGAAGTAACATGCCCATTCTTCTGGTATTTTCCGCCAGGAAGACGTTCAATACTTTACAATAAAGCCATTTTGAGCTTTTTGTCAACATTTTTTATACAAAAACTGCTATCTGTTCCTTCACAGTTTAATAGATTTTAAAAAATAGGGAAAACGGAGACAAAAAACTAAAAAAAAACTGAAAAAAACTAAAGTGGGGAAAAAAAGTCGAAAAAGTGCTCAAGAAACAATAAAAAAAAAAACAGTAAAAGAGATGCTTCAGGTTTCGAAAACTCCAGAGAACAGGAAAAATTCTTGAATGTTTTTAACTGCTGGAAAAAGACGCAATGTGAACATACCCTTTTTAATGGTCAACTGTCTGTAGAATCAACCCTCTTAAGCCGTCTATAGGGGCATGAAGGTCATAGGAAGCTGAATAAAATGATATCTTGATATCTGTGATCCGATAAATGGTTCCTGAGAAATCCACATTTTTCTTAATATGTAAATGAGCTGTAAAGATCTCTGGGGACGATCCTACTCTGGAACAGAGATCCTCTCAGCTCATTTGCATATAAGAAAAATGTGGATTTCTCAGCAACTATCCATCGGATTACAGCTATCAAGGTATCATTTTATTCAACTTTCTATGACCTACATGCCCATGTAGATGACTTAGGAGGGTTGATTCTACTGACAGATGCCCTTTAAGTATTTATGGTCAAGGTGTGAAATACATCAAGTATAACTGCAGACTATTGTCTGTATATGAATAGAGGAAAAACATGAAATCTGTGTTGTTGAAGTGTCCTACATTAAATCTTTGTCTTACTTAGATCTTTAACAGAGTCGAAAATGATCTTATCTGAAGATACAGTACAGCTATGCTTTTCTGTGACATAATTTATTATCCATTATTCATCTAGCACAAGCATGCTGCGAACTTACAGAAAATCTATTCATTGGCATGGGTCCTGCCATTATGGTTAATTTCAACTGCTAAGCAACAAATCTACCAGAAACTTTTTGAATAAAAGAATCAAACCGGTAAGAACATGAGAAGAATATACAATCTTTAGCTTAATTAACACTATCTACAGAAGAGCAAGCGAGGACAGGAAAATCTAGGTGGACATCCTATTTATAGGAATGAAAAGGCACCATTGTGGTCTACAGGCTCAGACCCACATGATTGTTGCAGGCTTGACTACTAGAAGCTCACCAAGAAAAACGTCGTTCAGATTCACATGGAGTATTACTTGGTTCCAACTCACATGAATGAGAGAAGATTGGATCCAAACTGTGACCCATTGGGGAAAAAAAGAATGGGAAAACCATCTAAGTGTAGCAATGAAGACAATACATTGATAGGTGAATATACACAACATAAAGGTGTACAATGGACTTAAAACAAGGGGCCACCGAGCCTTCAACCATGTTGCCGACTAAGGAAACCAGCGAGCAGTTCCTAGCTGGTTGGGTAAACATCAGATTGTCGATGAGAAGAATGACAACATC
Organism: Phyllobates terribilis; assembly: GCF_046119375.1. Lineage (NCBI taxonomy): Eukaryota > Metazoa > Chordata > Amphibia > Anura > Dendrobatidae > Phyllobates > Phyllobates terribilis. Next base: position 538,759,452 of record NW_027362771.1, read on the forward strand.
TATAGGCACTTTTTTGTTTCCCCCGAGGAAGAAGAGATAACTTCCAAGTAGTTCGAATGATGATAAATTCTTTATTGATATACAGCACTACGCGTTTCAACCCCAGAACTTGTCTTTGTCAGGCATCAGGCATAAAACACATAGAATTTTCCACTTCAAAACATTTCATGAATTTTTTCTTTTCCTCGCACATGAGATAAAAGACCCTCATCCACGTACTCGTATCTTGCCCTACATTTGGAAGATTTCTAGTAAAGAGTCAATGCAGCGTTGCTAATACACATCCATAGTTTTCTTACTCCTATTTTATACGTGTTCATATTAGAAATTGAGCAAATCTTTTGAAATTCAAATTTGCCAGCTTCGAAAAAAAAATTCTAAAAATTTGATTTGCGGTGACTTGTCTTAGTAATGTCAAAGAGACCTCAAAATCTATAGCTATGGATAAATGGATGGTAGCTGTTTTTCACTGCTGTCCTGTCACGCTCTATCTGTGATGTTTATTCAGTGTTTTAAATCTTTAACACTACCTCTGACTAGTCTGATTCACTACAAAATAGCTGCTGCATTCCCTGCCTTTGCTTTTATACCGGCTATGATAGTCCCTCCGTCCCTCCTGATTAGCTATGCTATACTATGTGATGTAAAAACTGCAAGCCATTATGGGGAAGCCCTCCTGGCCACTGCTGAGGTCACAGTATAAAATGACAGTGGCATGCATTTTCAGTGATTTTCACAAAGCAAATTACAAATTGTTCAAATTTGCCGGGTTCAGCAATTTACCAATAATTTGACACACATTTAATTTGCATGTAATCGATTGTCTCATCTCTAATTCATAGAACCTATGTTTACCCAGTGGAAATCAATGGTACCTTTTATTCTGATCAATTTTTCTGGTTTTAGACTAGGTGGAAACATGTTAGAAAATCACAGATATAACACAGTGCTTCAAAACATCAATATGGATGCAATGCAGAGGTAAAGACAGAATTACATGTTTACTCATGTGAAAAATATGACCACAGAAATCTAGTATGTTAGGCCATGTCTTCTCCATAGTGTCTAATACTGAGGGCAATCTGGCCTGCTTCTCGGAGCCTGAGTCTCCAGGGTGCACATGGCCAGATTGCGCTCATCATGTGCAGCAGGCAGGGAGTGCCTAAAGGAAAAAATGGCAGCGGAGCTGAGGGAATCTGTCCTCTTTGCTTCCTGACACTTTCTCCCTGACACAGTCACATGCGGCTTGATGACGTCAGCAAGCAGCGCGTGCGTGTGTCAGAGACAATGTTGCCAGCAACGACAATGCTGCGGGGGAATGGGCAGAGAGGTGAGTGATGGTTTTTTTCACTAATACACTGGGGAGAGGTTCAGGACAATGATGGTGGTGGGGGAGAACAATGATGGAGGTTGGTGAGACAATGATGGGGATGGGGGAGATGACAATGATGGGGATGAGAGAGAACAATGATAATAGAGGTGGGTGAGACAATGATGGAGGTGGAGGAGACAATGATTGGGATGGGGGAGATAACAATGATGAGGATGAGGGAGAACAATGATGAAGGTGGGGAGAGGACACTGATGGAGGTGGTGGAGAGCAATGATAGAGGTCGTGGAGAGCAATGTTGGAGGTGGGGGATATGACAATGATGGAGGTGCGGGAGATGACAATGATGGGGATAGAGAGAGCAATGATGGAGGTGGAGGAGATGACAATAATGGAGGTGGGGGAGATGATAATGATGGACATGGGAGAAAGGACAATGATGGAGGTCAGAGAGAGCAATGATGGAGGTGGGTGAGATGACAATAATGGATTTGGGGGAGATGACAATGATGGGGATGAGAGAGAGCAATGATATTAGAGGTGGGGGAGACAATTATGGGATGGGGGAGATAACAATGAAGGGGATGAGGGAGAGCAATGATGAAGGTAGGGAGAGGACAATGATGGGGATGAGGGAGAACAATGATGGGGGTGGGGGTGTGGGACAGCAATGATGGAGGTGGTGGAGAGCAATGATGGAGGTGGGGCGATAACAATGGGGGGATGAGGGAGAGTAATGATGGAGGTGGGGGAGATGACAATGATGGGGATGGGGAGAGCAATGATGGAGATGGGGAGATGACAATGATGGAGGTAGGGGAGATGACAATGATGAGGATGGGGAGAGCAATGATGGAGGTGGGGAGATGAAAATGATGGAGGCGGGGGAGATGACAATGATAGATGTGGGAGAAAGGACAATGATGGCGGTCAGGGAGAGCAATGATGGAGGTGGGGGAGATGACAATGATGGATGTGGGAGAAAGGACAAGGATGGAGGTCAGGGAGAGCAATGATGGAGGTGGGGAGATGGCAATGAAGGAGGTGGGGGAGATGATAATGATGGAGGTGGAGGAGATGACAATGATGGAAGTGGCGGAGATGACAATGATGGAGGTGGGGGAGAACAATGATGGAGGTGGCGAGAGGACAATGATGGAGGTGGAGGAGATGACATTGATGGAGGTGGGGGAGAGGACAATAATGAATATATTTTGATTGGTGCCTGGCTAATAGTATATTAATGGTGGGGTACATATCTGTATTCAGAGGCGCAGTGCGGGTGAGACATATGTATCTATACAATATATGTGACCTTGTTATTTTTAAGGCTGCTATGATCATCTTGACAAGATGAGTGATGGCTGGGAGATGTTGATATGAAGGTATGACCAGATGGAGAAGAAGCAGCAGAAACCGACTCTAATCCGATGAGACGTCAGCGGTAAGTGCCTGGATGTAAATATTATTCTGTATCTGTACTGTATGACTTGGAGTGATAATGTTGTCTATAAAATCCCTTAGGCTTCATTCTCACGTTTGTGTGAAATGTCCGTGAGCTGCCAGATTTTTTTATTGGACGGCACACAGACTCGTAGAGTGTTCTGGGTCTATTCACACATCCGTGAAAATCACGGATCTGAGAATGAGATCCGTGAGAGTCAGACAATATCCTGTTATGATCCGATTATGAGGATGAGAATAGGACATGCCCAATGCGTCTGTAAAAGCGGGAAGCACACTGACACTGCACACGGATACAAGAATGTAGCCTTATTATGTATAGCACAGTCCCTTAGTATATAGTGTACTTACTTATTATGTATAGCACTGTCCTTAATTACATAGTTTCCTCTTTTATTATGTATAACACAGTCCCTTATTACGCACCATCCTCTCTAATTATATATGGTGCCGTCCCTTATTATATAGCTTCCTCTGCTGCTATGTACACTGCTGTCCCTTATAGTGTGTATTCTTGTTATTTTTGTCAGTCACAGTGCTCTCTTTTATTACATAGTTGTCTCTTGTTAGATATAAAATGACTACTGATGGGGCAGCATCTGACCAGAAGACCAGTCCATCAGCTCCTCCATCAGAAAAGAAGCTTTCCCATGCTCCATCAGCCGTTATTGCATTATATAACTAACAAGAGAGGATGGTATGTAATAAAAAACAGGGTGCTATATTACCCAATATGTAAGGGAAGGTGCTGTACATCCGTACATAACAAGAGAGGGCACTGTGTAATAAGGGACGGTAATATACATAATAAAGGAGACTATGTAAGATATATATATATACGGTATATACATATATATATATATATATATATATATATATATAGCTGTAGTTTTGTCGCCATAAAAGGAGGGGTCCCAGACAAATTTCTTGCACAGGGGCCCCAAGCAGTCAGTGTCCGCCCCTGCTACAAACTATCCAAATATCTGACATTGGAATATTGCTTCTCTTGATCAGCCCTTCTTTAATGCAATTGAAAATCATAACCTTAAAGAGGTTGTCCACAACTTTTACATTGATGGCCTATCCTTAGGATAGGTCATCAATGTCTGATTGGCCAGGGTTCGACACCCAGCGCCCCCACCGATCAGCTGTTATCGGAGGCTGCAGCCGCCGGCCGGAAATAATTACTTGTGGAGCTGGCCGTCTAATTGTAGTGGCCACCGCACGGTAATGCACATCCAGCTCTCATTCAAATCAATAGGAGGCGGATGTGTAATACCCCACAGCAGCCACTACAAGTAGACAGCCAGCTCCGCAAGTAAGTAATTCTGGCCAGCGACCGCCGTCGCCGACACCGATAATAGCTGATCGGCGGAGATGCCGGGTGTCGGACCACAGCCGATCAGGCATTGATGACCTATCCTAAGGATAGGTCATCAATGTAAAAGTTGTGGACTTCTTTAACCTACAAAATTTTGTCAATATGGTGTCTTCGTTTCCTGACTTATCCCAAGTAAGTGACCTGCATGCAACTTTTGCTCTTCTTTCCAACACTCTAATCGCCCCCTCACATTATTAAATCTGAAACATATCTTGTGTCTGATAACATTCCGTCCTCCAGATCTCTAGGTTTCTCCCCCTATTGATGGCCCCATGTTAGTGCAACATTATGTAGTTGTTCCGTTCTATTTTTCGATTATGGTAGCTCACGTGATTACATGACCCTAAGAGAATTACTTGGTTTTATGGGGGTCACATGGCTTGAGGGGGACACCATCTCAGTCACCTTCAGGAAGATGCAATTGCATGGAATGTACCACACACTTTCTCCAAAGGAAAATGGAGAGGGGGAGAAAACACACATCACAGTTGATCATGATGATCACACAGCTAGTTTCACATAGTTATAATGTTGGAGATCACAGTTCAGCCTCCCTGACTGTATACTTATAATCTATTAGCTAAATTAGGAAAATATAGAAGAAAGGATAATCACTCTGTTACCAAAGCAGGCAGGGATGGAAATAGTCGATGGGATGCTGTGCTGATGCATAATGGGATTGATAGCAGAGCATGGAGGAGAAAGAAGCAGAGTGTAATCTAAAATTCAAGATGAAGAGATGAAAATGGGTTTGAAGTTCATGGACATAATTATACTATATATAGAGGAGTACAGAGGTGGAGGGTGCAAGGATAAAACAAAAAATGGAGTGCTACTTGAATGTATCAGTATATGACTATATTCCTAGACCCCAGATGGCGTACTAAACTGTGATTTGTGGCATACAGCATGTGATAATTCAGAGACTATATGTTGGACCCTAGAATAGATTATGAGATCCTGACAGATCATCCAATTTGGACCATACAATTTAAATATGGTGACCCTTGCAAACATCTTTTGTCTTCCCTTAGTCCACCCTTTCTTTAACTCTTTTGTTATATCAGTTTTACTCATTCATTTACCTCTCCTTTGTTTTGTTTTTTTATTCGGCTACTCCCTGTCACAAGGTGTGAGCAATTACATGCGGTGAAGCCCATCCTTCCTTACTGTATATCGGCATTATTTGAGCACTGTATGGTGGCACTTAGGTAACACTGATCATTAGATACTGTACAGAATATTATTTCTACAGTTATTATGCTGGTTGCTGCAATTTATAGCGTAGTCAAATAGGGAACTCTATGGAAGTGTTATTTGGCCAACAGAACTCATTGTAAAGTGGACCTCACTCTGTATGGGGCTTATACTCATGCACTGTTTGGTATGGTTATACTTGTATACTATATAAGATACAGTTTATGAGGAGATGTCAACAGAAGAACCCACACAGGGCAATATGTAAATCAAGTGCTGCCATGACTTGGGTTTCAACTTGAGCCAATATGCAACCGGCTAAGTTCAGATGAACGCTGAACTTTTCGGACCAGCTACATCTGCCATTACCTGGTGACTGGCTCTGTGTGCAGCTCCGTGAGCTTGTACATGTAGGAGCTGCCTCCTATTTACATGCATTAGTCTAGTTTGGAAACCGGACCGCACTAGAGCATGTTGCAATTTTTCCTCTCCGGACTCGAGGTCCATGTGAAAAATTGCCCACGTGCACTAGCATAGGCTACACGTGCTGTCTGTATGTGGTCCTCTGTGCACACAGAAAGTATATGGACTGAAACACCTTCCTATGAACGTACTCCTACAGTTGAGGTGCTTACTTATTCTATAAGCCGAAAAGACACATGTTGTGCCAATGGTGCTGATAAAGTCCTAACCAATGCAAGCAAGACCTAATATGGTGTAATATAGGTTTAATCAACTTTCTTTAGTAACCGCACTAAAGGGTAACTAAACTTTTGAATAATTTTTGATAAGTTATAGCCCATGTATAGTATAGGTGATGGGGAGCCAGTTTGTGAACCTCCTACCAATGGGTCACACCAAGAGGCAGAAGCACCCAGCTTATCAATGAGTGTGAGTATGTGGTGTTCAGACTCATATAGGGCCTACTGAGCTACTACACTGCTCTGTCTACACTCTATGATAAGTTACCCTTTAAGAAAAGTGAACCCTAAATGCTTTTATATTCGTAACATACTGAACAAATCAGGTACTCGCCCTCTCGGGGTCCAATGCCAGCATTCCACTGCAGCTACGGTCTCACTGTTTTGGCTCAGATCACCACTGCAGCCAATCGCAAAGCTTGGTGACTCATGCTGTATACATCAGCAGAGCCACTTATCTCACTGATTGGCTGCAACGTTAATGTGACCTGTCAATGTGAAGTCACCACTGCAGCCAGATTGGAGCAGCACTGTTTGTTATGTATATAAAAGTATTTTGGGTCAATTTTTCTTAACCCCTTTCTTATCCCCTTGTTCGAAACCTTCCCTCAGGACAGGCTTCAAGAGAGACTGTGATTAATACTATATGCAGCAATGCTGTGGTATTACTGTGTATAGTAGAAGTGATCAGATGATCACACGATCAAGTCCCCTAAGGGGACTATTAAGAACAGTGAAAAGTAAAAAAAATGTTTTAAAAAATACGGAAAAAATAAAAAAAAAACATTAAAGTTCAAATCACCCCACTTTTCCCCCATTAAAAATAATAATAAAAAAATACACATATGTGGTATCGCCATGGTCAGAAAAGTCTGATCTTTCAAAATATAAAAATAATTAACCCAATTGGTAACAGCGCGAGCAAAAAAAAAATTCAACACTCCCAAATACAAAGAAAAATACTGTAACAAGCGATCAAAACGTCACATCTGTTCCAAAATGGTATCAATAAAAACCTTGTCTTGCGTCGCAAGAAATAAACCGTCACACAAAAATTGAAGAGTTTAAAATGGAAAACCCCTCTAAGTTTGTATGTACCACCGTGCCCCTATGCTTCCTTCATTCTCTATCACAGGCTTTCCCTTCAATATTCATACGAGACTTGCGACTTTTTCTCGCTTTACTTTAAATACATTTTCCAATGTAATTGCCTCTTTCTCTTGACTTTGACATATGTGAGAAGCTACGGCATTTGCTCTTCTTTTTCTTTTTTTTCCCCCCAGTTTTCCATTTACGGAGCGCAGCCTCTAACAAGGTCATAATTTGCTTTTAAATGTATATGACAAACTTTCATTTCTCGTTTTTTTTTTCCTATGCCTCATTTGATATAGAATCGGCCCCATAAATGAAATCCCTCCGCGATTGCATCATTACCATATCCCCACCCACATCTGCTCCTCTAACCGCGGAAAATGCAATTTTTCTGAGGTTTTTGGTGACAAGGCCGGTCTAATTACCTGGTTTTCGAACATGCAAATATCCTCATAAGCATGTTTCATCATTACTGTACTTTGTACAGTGGAAGGGCGTATGGCTGTGTTTACTCACCATAACCGCGCTGAATATCTTAATGTATGCCATCATTTGTGTCACTTTGGAATTACGAGATGTAATGATGCTGAGTTTCTGTATGCGGATAATGAGCCCTACACACTCTACAATTATGCTGAGTATCTGTATACATTCATAATGAACACGCTGCGTTTTACAAAGATGCTGAGTATATTATATACACGTATAATGAACACACCGAGCTTTATAATGATGATGGTTACATCCGTATATATACATATATACATCCTCACAATCACTCGCCTGTGCTCTAGAGCTATACTGACTGCCGCTATTTTATTATGATGAATGCTCCTTAATAGGGATTGATGTTTAGATGGTGGCAGTGAAATATTGTTCGGGATGGGCAAATATTTCATTGATCCTTCACAAAACTGGGAAATTGATTCTACAGCTTTTAAATTGCGCTATCCTAATTATTACGGTTCCTTTCTGAAATCTATGCCGGGTATAAGAATATTCCCTATCGTGTATTGATTTATTAAATTCACATTAGATGTTATCAGATGCCGTTTTAGGATTTCCTATACTTTAGTTAGTGTGGAATAGGACAGGGGTCTCCAACATGCAGCCCGAGGAACGCATGCGGCCCCCAAGGCTCTGTTGTGCAGACCTTGAGACAACCGCGTCCAACGAGTCAGCGCTTCTTTTCAACTAAATGTGAAAAGAACGCTTCCATTTATCAATTAAGATGCATATGAGTTTGTTACTACCAGGACTAAAACAACGGTAAGGCAATGTAGGCTGCTGTCTGAGGCATCACTGAAAAGGGGCTGCACTAGCTTTACACTTTTGTTTACAGCAAGACTAGGGTCGTACAGGTGTAAATTCTCTCATCCGAGAGATTCAGGTCTCTGATCAGAGTGTGATCATAGAGTGATCCTATTCTCTTGGATGAGAAGATGCAGAAAAAAAATTAAAAATTTCTCCATCTTCTCCACTCCATGGAAAATCGGACTGCACTCAGGTGTCATCCGAGTGCAGTATGACGTTTTCTACGGACTCATTGACTTGCTTGGCCGTGTGCAATCCAAATATTAGACATACTTGGGGCATACAGCAATTTTTTCTTTTTCCCCTGAACCAGCTCTGTCAGAGAAAAAAATCGGTCATGTGCACGGCCCCATAGAATAACATGGGGGACAAGTGCTATCTATCAGAATGACAGATCGCACTCGTCCGATTCTTACGGTCGCCTACACGCGCCTTTATAGCAGCAAATGTGGAACCCATCGATCAGCGGCATAAAATGGGATTGCTCTAAGTGTACTAATCTTTAACCCGATTTGAAAAAAAAGACCATTTTTTCGTTTTCTTTTCTCCTCTTCGTTTAACAGCCATAAGGATTTTATTTTTCCCTTTACATAGCCTTATGAAATTTAGCCACTGAGGGGTTTTTTTGTTTATTTGTTTTTGTTTTTTTTAAATGACATTTACTTTGCTGGAAAATTATCTGGTAGCTTTGATCAACAGGTCAGTCAAGATATGCTAAAACCAAATTTATATAGGTTTTTAAATAAAAAAAAATATTCACAAAATGATATTTACCTGCAGCCATTTTGGTAATCTGTTTGGAAATTACTTTTAAAAGTCAAGCGCTGTCGAAATGACTGGAAGCGAGCAGCTGCAGGGAGAATATAACTTCATTTTCTCACTGCAGCGGAACTTTCAATTAGAAATTCACCTATCATTAAGGTCTCTTTCACACCTCCATGTTTCAAGTACGTGTGGTTTTCACACGTACCGGTGACACTGACACACAGACTTATTCTAATGAATGGGTCGGTGCAAATATTAGTCTGCTTCCACTGAAAGTGTGTCCGTGGGAAAAACACGCTGACATGTCCGTTTTTTACACTCTGCATAGGCTGCAAAACGTTCCACACTGATGACGCACGGATGACATCCGTGTGTCATCAGTGTGACACATACCGGTGCCTGGGAATCAGCGGTACAGTTAGAGCTGTTCCCAAGCGCAGGTGCTGAAGGAATCTCTCATCATTGTCCCCTGCTTGCGCTCAGATCAGCACCAGCCGAGGATATTGATGAGAGTAGTATTCACCAATGTCTCCAAAACCTGTAAAATAAGAAATAAAATTAAAAAAATCTTTATATTCACCTGGCATGAGGTGACTGCTCACACTGAGGAGCAGAACAGAGAATGACTCGCTCTAGCGAGCAGGCCCCTGACCTGCGCTGAGCTCAGTGAGTGGTGTCCTGTCACTCAGTGAGCTCAGCGTAGTTCAGGGGCACGCAGACTGCTGCGAGCCATTCTCTTCTACTCAGCATGTGCAGACACTTATATCATCTTCCGACAGGTGAGTATTTTTTTTATTTTATTCTTATTTTTACAGGTTTTGGAGACAGCAGGAGCAGAATACTACTCTCAACATTGTCCCCTACTTGTGCTGATCGCAGGTCAAGCAGGGGACAATGATGAGTGACTAATGAGCTAACTGTACTGCGGATTCCCAGGCGCCGGTACATGTGATACTGATGCGCCACACGTATCACACACACGGACACACATACATGGATATCTCCGGTACTGTTTTTTCCAGTACCGGAAATATTCGGACATGTGAAAGAGGCCTAAAACAGTATTTACCACTGTGGCTCTTTTTATATATATTTTTAACATTTTTTTAACAGATTTTTATTATTCCCTGTACAATACACTGCAATACTGCAATATTGCAGTCTATTGTATAATTACTGATCTCTTAGCCACAAGCAGAACTTCATAAGAGAAATACGATTGCATTCAAAGGGGCCTTCAGCCGGCCCATGACTGCCATGGCAACCCATGAACAACCCGTGATCAGGTCAGGTGGGGGGTTGATGGGCTTCAGAGTTATAGCCTCCAACATAGGGGCCTTTTAAATACCGCTGTAATGCTTGACAGCGGCATTTTAGAGGTTAAACTGCTGTGAACAGATCCAGTTTCAATTGGAGCAATTACTTTTGGGTTCTCTGGTCCAAATCGATAAGTCTGCAGTCACTCTGTGTGACTGCAGACTTATGAATCCCCCAGAGCGCACACTGTGCGCTGTGAGGATTCGTCAGTTTCTGAGCCAGGACTGGAGGGTATCAGTTATACATACTCCCAGCCAGGGCCCATCCAGAGGGCGTGGTTTGTATGAAGTGAGGCAATGTCCTCTGGTCAGCCACGCCCTCTGGTCGGCCGTGTCTCTAGTCGGGGCGTGGCCTCGCTCCATGCAAGTGTATGGAGCGAGGCTTCGCCCACTGGACAGGCCCTGGCCGGGAGTATGTATAACGCATACATAACCCTCCAGTCCCGGCTCAGAAACCTGCGAATCCCCGCAGCGCACAGTGCGTGCACTGGGAGGATTCATAAGTCTGCAGTCCACAGAGTGGCTGCAGCCTTATCGATTTGGACCAGACAACCCCTTTAAGTTCCCGCAATGAGTGTTTTTGTGAGTTTTTTGCTCCACTAAATACGCAGCGTCTTACAGTTCCAGCAAAGTGGATGAGATTTAAGGAAATCTCATGGCCATTGGGCTTCTTTATTACTCCGTGTAAACTCCCCTGCGGTGCGTGTTTCAAATCCGCAACATAGAAATTTCTCCTGCGGGTACGCTGAGATTTATGTGTGGATTTTGCCCATAGACTCGTATTAGATGCGGAAAATCCGCAGGTAAAAAACACACCTGCCGAAACGCACTAAAAACCCATGTAATCCGCAAATGTCTGTGACTCGCCCCCTGGGCCTAGTGTGGACGTGTGTGGGATACCCAGAGCCGGGTCTCTGGGGGTTGTAGAATCTGTGGCGGTGACCCGGTCCCGTGGCTCAGGGTGGTCAGGCCGATGGCGGTATTTTGTGGGGGTTTTAGGTTAATTGTCCGACTACGCCACCCGTGGATTGCGGTCAGCGCGGACCGCCGCTGCAAGGCAGACCGCTGGGGCTGATGGTGTGTGCAGCTGAGGTAGTGTGACTCCCCACGGGAAGAATGGAGCCCCAGGGCAGTGTAGTTGATGGTGAGGGTGATAGTGCACGGGAGTCCCAGCACTAGTAGTGCTGGTGCGGCGATGAAGCAGGAACGACTCAGAGTCTTTGCAGTGCAGTTCAGGGTCTTTACTGGTGATATTAAGGCAGACCCTCCTGGGAGTACTGGCTAACATAAGGGGCCTGGTCAGTCTGTGAGCAAACAGGAGTTCCCCTGGCCAGGTGGAGTTGTAGGCCTCCCCGTCTATCTGCACTCTTTCTGGCTACCTTGCTGTAAGCGGGTAGAAGTAGCCCACGTCCCTGAGTAATACGTGTGGTGCTCACCCGTATGGCTGGTGACTTGGGGCCTTCTGTTAGCCTCCGCTCCTGGATGGCGGTGCTGGTCCCTTCCTTGTGACTGAGCCTCCGGGCTTCTATGGCCAGAGGACCTGGAATCCCCTGCCGGCTGGTTTCTGCTGTTGGGTGAATATCAGTCCCCACAGCCTCGGACTCCGGTGTCCGGTTATCAGATTCTTCTGCCAGGGCGAGCTCTGCTCAGCTCCAGCCCCTGGTCTTCAGCTACTGCTCCTACAGAGCTCCTGCTGTTACTTTCCCTGTGTCTGCTTGTTCTCCAAGCTCTGACTCACTAATCCCGCCCCAGACCCAGTTTATATAGGGCAGATTCCTCCCCTCCCAGGTCTGGGCAGGAGGTGTTGCTTGCTTAAGGGCTCCTGACCAGGAAACCTCCCACTTGCTCTCAGACATAATATTTCTATTACTGTGGCAACCAGGGTGCCACATCTGTATCAATAAAGTTTTGTTGAAGCCAAATAGCAGGAAGTATCAAAAACAAAGCAGCTTTATTTAAAACATGACACACCAAAAAGAGACAAAAAATACAGTGTCAAACACGCAATAAAAACGCAAGAAAACTAATTTACCAAATAGGTGCAGAAAACCTGCATAAAATTTGCACATGTTCAGTATTTGGTCAGTATTTTACATCAGTATTTGTCGGCCAAAACAAGGAGTGGAACAATCAGAGGAAAAGTATAATAGAAACACGTCACCACTTCTGTATTTATCACCCACTCTTGGTTTTGGCTTACAAATACTGAGGTAAAATACTGACCAAATACTGCACGTGTGAACGTGGCCTAAGACAGCCACATGGTATGGAGTGGGATCATTTCTTTATCCCTCTCCATACTTTGATGCTGCACTTCCCCTGTACATGTGTATTGGTATATAAGGCTTACAAGATAACATTTAAGCGAAAACTTTCATAATCTGTAAAATTTCATCAATTTAGTCCCTCAAATGAAAAAAAATAATAAAAAAAAGAAGTCAAAATGTCACCCCTCCATGTACTCACTCTTCACAAAATACTGCCATTACAAGAAGCAGCAGCAGCATGGAGGACATTATACAGGGTAGATGATCATAGAGGTTGAATCATGAATGATCATGGCGGGTGAATGATCTTGGAGGCTGAATGATCTTGGAGGTTGAATGGTGAATGATCATGGCGGGTGAATGATCATGGAGGGTGAGTGATGAATGATCATGGAGGGTGAATGATCTTGGAGGTTGAATGGTGAATGATCATGGAGGGTAAATGATCATGGAGGGTAAATGATGAATGATCATGGAGGGTGAATGATCTTGGAGGTTGAATGGTGAATGATCATGGAGGGTAAATGATCATGGAGGGTAAATGATGAATTATCATGGAGGGTGAATGATCATGGAGGGTAAATGATCATGGAGGGTAAATGATGAATTATCATGGAGGGTGAATGATCATGCAGGGTAAATGATCATGGAGGGTGAATGATGAATTATCATGGAGGGTAAATGATCATGGAGGGTAAATGATGAATGATCATGGAGGGTAAATGATCATGGAGGGTGAATGATGAATGATCATGGAGGGTGAATGATCATGGAGGGTGAATGATCCTTCCTGGAGCATTGAGAACATTATACAGCTTGAATAATCTATTCAGGAGGCAAAGACAGAGGGAAAGATGTGGCTCATAAGTGGAGAAAGAAGCATATGTCAAACGATATACTACAACTTCTTTTTTATATTTGCTTGCACTAATTTACACAATTATTTTTTTTTTTCCATTGGTACAAAAATGGTTAACCATGAATAGAAATACATGGCTATTTCCTTCCGAAGCAGTGCAAGACCTTTCCACACCTTTAAGCCACATTCACACGTTCAGTATTTGGTCAGTATTTTACATCAGTATTTGTAAGCCAGAACCAGGAGTGGGTGATAAATACAGAATTGGTGACGTGTTTCTATTATACTTTTTCTCTGATTGTTCCACTCTTGGGTTTAGCTTACAAATACTGATGCAAAATACTGACCAAATACTCAACGTGTGAATATGGCCTTAGTCTGGTATTGCAGGTCATCCCCATTCTCTTCGGTGAAATGGGCTGCAATACCAGACATTGACAAGAGTGGCGCTAACCACATACAAGAGGGGCATTATCCATATTTCTCTAAAGCAGCTGTATCAAGCCTGGAAGTTTTTTCCTATCCTTAATAACTTCCCAATCGATGGGAGTCCAATAGGGGATAACTTCCAAACTGGGTACAACCCTTTTAAGGAACTTTTGTATAGCAGAGATCTAAGTCAGTGAGCCATAGTAATACATACTGACGGCTCAATGTGGTATGTGATAGTCACGAGCCAGACAATACTTTACAAGATTCTTACTCCCAGAAAGTCAGTAGGTCATGAGTTTTGTCTTTGAAGGTGTTCTAGTTACAGAAAATGAGATCAAGTGACCAATAAGATGTAAGCCAGCACAGTGCCCTACATGAAACCATGCGTCTGTCAACTTATACCAGGCCTATCTGTGTGAATACTAAGCAGCCGTCCCTTCCGAATACTGTGTGAGTATTTTGCACCTCTGTGACCCTCTTCATTGGGTTTGTCTCCATCCGGTGGGGAATGTCATCTCGTTTAGATTCTGATTATATCACATTTGGTCCCTATGTTTGGCATATACACTCAAAACGTTCCTGGCATATAGCTCAAATGTTTCCAAGGGGCTTCATTCACCCAACAGATGCCTAAATAGTGGCCGGTCATGGTATAAGGGGCAGATTTGTTAAGCTTTTACACCAGAAAAGTGGTGTAAAAGCTTTTGGCATTTTCACGACAGTATCACAAAAATGGGTCTAGCTGTGAAGGAACCAGAATGGGTCATTGCCACGCCGGCCCATCCAATTAATTAAAAGTGATGGCATTTTGTATACCAGAAATGTTACTCCAGTCATTGACCAGAGTAGCATTTCTTGTGTGGCACATGGAGGCGCACAACATTTGTAAGATGTGCCAAATTCATTAAATGGTGTGTGCCTCTTAATGAATTTAGCGCCTTGTACTCCATCAAGACTGGTGAAGCAAAAGTGTGCCATACATCAGTCTTAATGAATCAGCCCCATAATAGTTTATAGCCAACATTACATATTTTCAATACACATGTATTGCCTTCCCAGAGCCTGGCGAGAAGTCAAGAATTTCAGTATAATGAAATGAACCTTGTGATCTTGGTTCCTGCCTATGCAGAGTACAGCCAATGGCAAACTTATCTTGGCTGCTGCACTCAGCATAAGTTGCAACAGTATTGAATCATGCACTACACATGAGCTACACTGTGCCCCCGGCAGCTCTTTGCCTCTCCTATCACTTATAATTTTCTGAGTGGAACGTCAGGGACTCTGCGGAGAGCTGTCGCAAATTTATAAATGTGTCACCTGTAAAAAAAAAAAAAAAAAACCTTGGATAGGACTAGACTAGAGCTAGGGTTAGGGTTTGGGTATAGAGGTAGGGCTAAGGTTTGGGTATAGAGGTAGGGTTATGGTTGGGGCATAGATCTAGGGTTAGGGTTGGTGTATAGAACTATGGTTATGGTTGGGGTATAGAGCTGTGGTTAGGGTTGGGCTATAGAGCTAGGGTTAGAGTTGGGGTATAGAGCTAGGGTTAGGGTTAGGGTTGGGGTATAGAACTATTGTTATAGTTGGGGTATAGAACTATGGTTATGGTTGGGGTATAGAGCTAGGGTTAGGGTTGGGCTATTAAGCTAGGGTTAGAGTTGGGGTATAGAGCTAAGGTTAGGGTTGGGGTTGGGCTATAGAGCTAGGGTTAGGGTTGGGGTATAGAGCTAGGGTTAGGGTTGGGGTACAGAGCTATGGTTAGGGTTGGGGTATAGAGCTAGGGTTGGGGTATAGAGCTAGGGTTAGGGTTGGGCTATAGAGCTAGGGTTAGGGTTGGGGATAGCTTTAAAAAAAGTATTTAAAAAAGTAAAATAAAATGATAACGTATAACAACATGTAAGTATATTAAACATAACATAAAAATTATAATGCAAAATTTTTATTTTACATTTTATGTTGGATTTAAACAATAAGCGGAAAAAAAACTAGAGGGTAAAAGGGCAAACTATAATTTCAGTACATCAGAATTTTCTTAAAATACACTACATGTGCTTGGGGGCTAAGAGGATCAATACTGGACTGGTTGAAGGGACTCAGGGAGTATTAATGGTCCACAGTTTGGGGGGGAGCGCAAAATACTTACTTAATTCTTGGCACTGGCAACCCATGCTACGCCACTCATAGCCCATACCATGTTACGCACCAAAGTCCAAACACAAGAATGTGGCCTTCAGCTGGACATTGACTTTTCTAGGATTACACCTGTCCTTAGAGAGTGATGCGGCTTACCCTTGTAAAGTCTTTCAATCAGAAGTCAACTTAATTGAAATGTTCGATTTCTTTAGGAACATGACCCCCGACCATGTCTTTATACGCAGAACAGTGCAACCAACCGTGAGATCCTAAGTAAGCCTATGGAGCGTGAGTTATCGTTCTGAAATCACCATCTTACCTCAGGTGCAAAAGTCAAACACCAAAAATAAAAACGTACGGATAACCTTTGGATCTCCCCGCCATGTAAGCACCCTTGTCTATACTCATCCCGATCTCAGGAGCATGTGTTGTTTATAGAATAATTAATACTGTGGCACAAAGTGATTATAAAAGCTTACGGTTATATTTGCAGTGTGATTATTGAGGTGTTGACGGAGTAAATATAATAGTATATAACACAAGCTGGGGCGTTTATCACAGGTGTCATCATAACTGATAAGAATAATGAATTTCACACGGAGCATTTAATGCGGCTCTGTGCAAGCATAGCAACAGAGGCTTAGGAGAGACTAGGAACAGCCAAACTCCAGTCCATCCTTCAATGTATCCGCTAGAACCTCATAGTCCCAAAGGTGTCAAACTCAACATCTGCCGGCCAAATCCGGCCCGCCATGTGGCCCACGAGGTCAGGACACTCTTTAACATTGCTCTAACTGGCTCTACGTACAGGAAAAGTGGACAGCCGGTCGGAGCAGTATGGAAGGAGACTCTATACAAAGGTCCATCAACCTAACCGCTAATCCTTCTGTGTTGATCTGTGTGATCATTATTTCCATTTGTACCGTATGAGGATAAAACAAGTCCCTGCCCAGTCTAAAAATGTCAGAGAACATCCTTTCATCATCGTCCCTTTTCCAGAATCTAGTACCCATAATTATTTTATATTGAATGACATCCAAGACCTTTTAGAACTTCTTCAATGTATCAATTATCCTCAGCGACAGGGTTATGGCTTATCAATGTCTTAGGAAAAAAAAACTCTTGGTGCCATCTCGTAAAGTAAAATAATTCCAAAAGTTGACTTCTTTGAAAAGACCTCTCTTTTAATTGCCGCTTAGTACCCATACCCATAGTCTATGGGTCCGATTCATCATTTGCGATTTATTGAAATCACTTTTCCTTTTTTTTTTGTCTTGCGTTATTCGCTGACGTTTTCTATGCCAAATTCTTCAAAATTGTGACTATGGTTCAAGAATTTGATGCAAAATCAAAAATTTTCTTTATTTTTGTCTTTAATCGTTTTTTTGCGACTTTTCATCACCAAAAGTCAAAAATCCTTTGAAAAGTCGCAAAAATTAGCTAAGTTGAGAACTCCTCCAGAAACCTTACTCAAGGTATGAACTGGAGTGACATGTCATCAATATCTGATTGGCCAAAGTCCAATACCCAACATCCCCACCGATCAGCCGTTATCGGAGGTGGCGGCAGTCGGTCAGAAGTATTCACTCGCGGAGCCGCTCCGTCTACTTGTAGTGGCCACGGTTTGATTTGAATAAGAGGCGGATGAGCAGTACCCAGCCTCGGCCACTTCAAGTAGACGGAGCAGCTCGGCAAGTGAGTATTTCCGGCCAGCGGCCACCGCCACCATTAACATCTGATCGGAGGGGGTTCCGGATGTCAGACCGCAGCTGATTAGATATTGATGACCTATGCTAAGGATAGCAAATCAATGTAAAAGTAGTGGACAACCTCTTTAACATAATTTATTTATCCATACGTAAAAATCACTAATGAAACCCTGATGGTAAAAACTGACACATCGACCAAACACTGATGAAACTTGGGTCCAAAACATTGATGACACCGTTTTTTTGGGGGTATGTGAAAAACCCTGATGTCTGAACGAGGTTCAATCATACATGTTTTTTTCTTTGAAGACCATATTTCAATTGTACTTGGTCGGCTCAAAGATTTTCCACAATATTAGCAAGCCAAATTTCTTAAATCAATACGTGAAGAGGGTATTGATATAGGAAATTTGTCCTTCGGAAAGTAGACAACCTTTTTTTTTGTCTTCTCTTTACTATTATCCCCACTAACACAGGAAGAAAAAAAAATTGAAAATGAATACTTGTATCATCGACTTGTAGGGATAAAAGAATATAGATGAATTTTCATAGAGTTTTTTTTGTTTATACATGTTGTCCTGCAATTTGGACTACATACCTATCTGGAGCGATTTAGGACACGCTAAAATGGTATCTAGCAGTACTTGTAAATTGAAGATGAATACAGAGCAACATTCGCCACTGCATCATCTGCCCAAACAGCATGTTTAAATTCCACACTGAGCTCTAAATTATAGAGAACACAAACCTTCTGAAATGGGCTGATAGCACAGCACTTAGGTGAAATAACGTCCATCTGATGATCACCACAAACAAAGTCATTCTTTGGCATGCTTACCGAAATAACACTTGGCTGACTCTCTGTATTTCATGGTACGTGACAAATCCAAGTAAAACATTCCAAAAACTTCACGACAACCAAACACTAAACCAGGAGTACGTCCAAAACTTTTATTCTCTGCTATAACAAATTAACCTTATTTTGCCATCTGAATGCTAATTGCATTATCAAGTCAAGCCTATACTGAGTCAAGCCTAGAACTAGACGCCGCTCATTTAGAACTAGAATGCGTATCTAAGAATATATCAAGAAAAATTAATACAGTGCTTTGAAAAAGTATTCATGAACTTTTTCACGTTACACCCACAAATTTATATGCATTTTATTAGGATTTTATATGATATACCAACACAAAGTAACAAGAATTTTTTAATTGTAGAGGAACACACTGGACAGGTCAAGGATAAAGTTGTGGAAGAGTTAAGCAGGGTTAGGTTATGAAAAAAAAAAAAATGTTTTCATGTGTGAACTGTGCTCTTATCACACAGGAAACTGAGGTTCCCTGTTCTTGTGATCACTAGGGATCTCAGGGATCGGCCACCTACAATTAGAAACTTAGCACCTATTCTGTGGATAGTAGATACATTTCTTATTTTGTGACTTATATAAATAGATATATCACAACTCTACCTTGTACAAAACCATAATTGGTCTCCTAGAGAGGTGCACTAAGCGTTTACTGTTTCTCTGTACGCAGATTTCATAAAATAAAAATATTGTGTATTTTCCATTTGATAGGAGCATTGTAGCCGACAGAGCAGTGTATGGCGGCACACAGCAAGTCTATGGCTTTCTGTGCTGCCATGATGCCTCTCTGCCCTATGTATTAGACCTAAGGCTCCTTCTAACACCATGTTTGGCAAGGTTCATGCCTTATTTCATGTACAGAAAATGTATATGCTGCAGATGCTTGGATTTTATTTGCACAGATCTGACACTAACGAAAGGTTTTCCCTTCTCAATGTTATGTGTTCAAAGTAAGGTGAAATTATATATATATATATATATATATATATATATATATATATACATACAAATATATACAGTACAGACCAAAAGTTTGGACACACCTTCTCATTTAAAGATTTTTCTGTATTTTCATGACTTTGAAAATTGTACATTCACACTGAAGGCATCAAAACTATGAATTAACACATGTGGAATTATATACTTAACAAAAAAGTGTGAAACAACTGAAAATATGTCTTATATTCTAGGTTCTTCAAAGTAGCCACCTTTTGCTTTGATGACTGCTTTGCACACTCTTGGCATTCTCTTGATGAGCTTCAAGAGGTAGTCACCGGAAATGGTCTTCCAACAATCTTGAAGGAGTTCCCAGAGATGCTTAGCACTTGTTGGCCCTTTTGCCTTCACTCTGCGGTCCAGCTCACTCCAAACCATCTCGATTGGGTTCAGGTCTGGTGACTGTGTAGGCCAGGTCTTCTGGCGTAGCACCCCATCATTCTCCTTCTTGGTCAAATAGCCCTTACACAGCCTGGAGGTGTGTTTGGGGTCATTGTCCTGTTGAAAAATAAATGATGGTTCAACTAAACGCAAACCGAATGGAATAGCATGCCGCTGCAAGATGCTGTGGTAGCCATGCTGGTTCAGTATGCCTTAAATTTTGAATCAATCCCCAACAGTGTCACCAGAAAAGCACCCCCACACCATCACACCTCCTCCTCCATGCTTCACGGTGGGAACCAGGCATGTAGAGTTCATCCGTTCACCTTTTCTGCGTCGCACAAAGACGCGGTGGTTGGAACCAAAGATCTCAAATTTGAACTCATCAGACCAAAGCACAGATTTCCACTGATCTAATGTCCATTCTTTGTGTTCTTTAGCCCAAACAAGTCTCTTCTGCTTGTTGCCTGTCCTTAGCAGTGGTTTTCTAGCAGCTATTTTACCATGAAGGCCTGCTGCACAAAGTCTCCTCTTAACAGTTGTTGAAGAGATGTGTCTGCTGCTAGAACTCTGTGTGGCATTGACCTGGTCTCTAATCTGAGCTGCTGTTAACCTGCGATTTCTGAGGCTGGTGACTCGGATAAACTTATCCTCAGAAGCAGAGGTGACTCTTGGTCTTCCTTTCCTGTCCTCATCTGAGCCAGTTTCTTTATAGCGCTTGATGGTTTTTGCAATTGCACTTGGGGACACTTTCAAAGTTTGCCCAATTTTTCGGACTGACTGACCTTCATTTCTTAAAGTAATGATGGCCACTCGTGTTTCTTTACTTAGCTGCTTCTTTTTGGCGATAATACAAATTCTAACAGTCTATTCAGTAGGACTATCAGCTGTGTATCCACCTGATTTCTGCACAACACAACTGATGGTCCCAACCCCATTTATAATGCAAGAAATCCCACTTATTAAACCTGACAGGGGACACCTGTGAAGTGAAAACCATTTCCGGTGACTACCTCTTGAAGCTCATCAAGAGAATGCCAAGAGTGTGCAAAGCAGTCATCAAAGCAAAAGGTGGCTATTTTGAAGAACCTAGAATATAAGACATATTTTCAGTTGTTTCACACTTTTTTGTTAAGTATATAATTCCACATGTGTTAATTCATAGTTTTGATGCCTTCAGTATGAATGTAAAATTTTCAAAGTCATGAAAATACAGAAAATCTTTAAATGAGAAGGTGTGTCCAAACTTTTAGTCTGTACTGTATATATATATATATATATATATATACACACACACTACTTTTTCACCTAACTGTGAATCCATAGAAAAGGTATATAGCATATATACACTACTCAAAATAATAAAGGGAACACTCAAATAACAGATCCTAGATCTGAATGAATGAAATATTCTCATTGAATACTTTGTTCTGTACAAAGTTGAATGTGCTGACAACAAAATCACACAAAAATCATCAATGGAAATCACATTTATTAACCAATGGAGGCCTGGATTTGGAGTTACCCCCAAAATTAAAGTGGAAAAACACACTACAGGCTGATCCAACTTTGATGTAATGTTCTTAAAACAAGTCAAAATGAGGCTCAGTATTGTGTGTGGCCTCCACGTGCCTGTATGACCTCCCTACAGCGCCTGGGCATGCTCCTGATGAGGTTACGGATGGTCTCCTGTGGGATCTCCTCCCAGACCTGGACAAAAGCATTCGCCAACTACTGGACAGTCTGTGGTGGAACGTGACGTTGGTGGATGGAGCGAGACATGATGTCCCAGATGTGCTCAATCGGATTCAGGTCTGGGGAACGGGCGGGCCAGTCCATAGCTTCAATGCCTTAATCTTGCAGGAACTGCTGACACACTTCAGCCACATGAGGTCTGGCATTGTCCTGCATTAGGAGGAACCCAGGGCTAACCGCACCAGTATATGGTCTCACAAGGGGTCTGAGGATCTCATCTCAGTACCTAATGGCAGTCAGGCTACCTCTGGAGAGCACATGGAGGGCTGTGCGGCCCTCCAAAGAAATGCCACCACACACGATTACTGACCCACTGCCAAACCGGTCATGCTGAAGAATGTTCCAGGCAGCAGATCGCTCTCCACAGCATCTCTAGACTCTGTCACATGTGCTCAGTGTGAACCTGCTTTCATCTGTGAAGAGCACAGGGTGCCAGTGGCGACTTTGTGAATCCTGGTGTTCTGTGGCAAAAGGCAAGTGTTCTGCACGGTGTTGGGCTGTGAGCAAAACCCCCATCTGTGGACGTCGGGCCCTCATACCACCCTCATGGAGTCGGTTCCTAACCGTTTGTGCAGACACATGCACTGTTCCTCCTTGCACAAAGGCGGAGGTAGCGGTCCTGATGCTGGGTTGTTGTCCTCCTACGGCCCCCTCCTTCTCTCCTGGTGTACTGGCCTGTCTCCTGGTAACGCCTCCAGCCTCTGGACACTACGCTGACAGACACAGCAAACCTTGTTGCCACAGCTCGCATTGATGTGTCATCCTGGATGAGCTGCACTACCTGAGCAACTTCTGTGGGTTGTAGAGTCCGTCTCATGCTACCACGAGTGTGAAAGCACAACCAACATTCAAAAGCGACCAAAACATCAGCCAGAAAGCATTGGTACTGAGATGTGGTCTGTGGTCCCCACCTGCAGAACCCCTCCTTTATTGAGGGTGTCTTGATAATTGCCAATAATTTCCATCTATTGTCTATTCCATTTGCACAACAGCATGTGAAATTGATTGTCAATCAGTGTTGCTTCCTAAGTGGACAGTTTGATTTCACAGAAGTTTGATTTACTTTGAGTTACATTCTGTTGTTTAAGTGTTCCCTTTATTTTTTTGAGCAGTGTATATACACTATATATAGTGTGTATATATATATATATAATATATATATATATATATATATGCAAAACATTTAGGATTATAGAATTAAGCGTTCTCTTTTATTTGCCATGAAAAACTTTCATATTTTTGTAGAAGTTTACCTATTTTTTTTTCAAAATACTCTCTTTTTAATATTTCACAACTAGACAGCTAGGTGGAATTAGTTTTTATATATATATTTTTGGAGAAAAAAAATGTTAAAATTCTACAAAAATATGAACGATTTTAGATAAAACAGCTTCTATTACCAAATGTTGTAATTCTAGATCTTCTAAGTCGGGACATCTTTAGTAAGCAAGCATTTAATCCACTTGGTACATAGCAAATAAGATATAATTGAAATGTGAAGTCTCCGATTACATGAAAATATGAGTTAAATACAATTAACCACAGACAAAAAGCATAGTCCGTCTAGTTAGACAATTGTTCTGATGAAAGGCAGCTTATGTTATGGTGGATGTCTACACAAATTCGGCATCTGGACTCCAGTATACTCCTATGCAGGAACAGACACAGACAGAAGAGGGCCCCTGTACAAGAACAATATGAGGGCCCTTTGTAGTCCAATAGATCATTACAATGAATAACGCCACCTGATTTGGAAGTAGATGTGGCCCCCTTACCTCTTGGGCCACTGGGCGGCTGCACAGGTTGCACCAATGGTATGACCACCCCAGACCTGAGTTGAAGAAACCACGACTATGTAGCCCTATACCTGTGGAGATTTTGGTCTATGGAGGAGATTCTTCATTCATCTATACATTGTATGTGTGACGCCCTGCTGTGCATGGAGTCACAGACCCAAGGGGGGTGCATTTCAGGTTTTCTCCACAAGAGGCCACCAGAGAATACACACACCTCCACCCTACCCCAGAACCACCAGAGGGAGCCCTACAGGGAGATATAAATAGGGATGGTGGAGCTAGGCAGAAGGGGACTCAGCAGCTTTCTGCGGTGAGAGAACAGGCTGGAGTCTGCTGCAGTCTGAGACAGAGAGACAGCTAGGAGCGTTGCCGACGCTCTAGAGAGCGGCAGAAGAGGCAGCCAGCTAACTGCCAGTGTGAATAGCCTAGTGAGGGCCCAGAGTAGGCCGAAGGCTAGTGGAACAGTAGTGTTGGGGACAGAGGAGCTTCATAGGCTCACCCCAGAAATATACCGGACACCGGCTCCAAGTCTGCAGAGCAGTATACCCTCTGTGGAAAACAGCCGGATCTTTCCTGGAAGACTTCAGGTCTCAGGATAGCCTAGGAGCTGACATGTAGCAGGACCAGGAGGCACGGAGGCTCCACCATACCAGGAGCGTGCTCTTCAGAAAAAGGCCCTAACACCAAGTCAGCCGGCGCATCACAAGGACTAAGTTGGGCCTAGTTTCAGACGGGCCATAAACTACACGAAGTGGCAAGGATACAGGAGGCCCTATACCTGCTCACTGGGGAGAGACCTGCAGTGCACCCCTCACCCTACAGTGCTCCGGGCGGTACTGCAACTCCACCAGTAAA
The DNA here is from genome assembly GCF_046119375.1 of Phyllobates terribilis. Classification (NCBI taxonomy): domain Eukaryota; kingdom Metazoa; phylum Chordata; class Amphibia; order Anura; family Dendrobatidae; genus Phyllobates; species Phyllobates terribilis. The sequence goes on from NW_027362771.1 coordinate 538,784,060, forward strand.
AAGGTACTGAAGCCAAACGTGAGTGTGTCTCCCATTTTTCCTTGGATCCGGCTGGGTCACCGCCATATTGTGCACCCTACCAAACACCGCTGCCCTGAGGCCTAGCTCCACCTGTGAGGAGTTACACCATCATAGCTGCCGTAACACCGGCCTCAGTGGACTGCCGCAGCGCTGGTGGTCCTCACCAGACACCACAGGTGGCTTCACGAACTTCGACCTTTCATTTTCCTTTTTCCCCTTTTTAAGAGAGACCCCAGGGTACGGGCCCGGGAGCCGACCACCGCGACATCCCCCAAGACCAGGCATTAAGGCCCGGGCGCCGAGTAGTCCCCATCTCCTGGGCGCTGCATCTCTCTAACTGGCGTCACGAACAGGATTGCGTGCCCGCGGCAACGGAAAGAGTTGTGCCCGTTGCCACCGGGTACTGTGCGCCTTAAGAAATTGTAAAACTCACAGTGGTGAAGCTTTTCCCGCCATTTTCTGGAGTTTCCCGCCACTGGCCGCCATCTTTCCGGTCACCGCGCGAGAAGAAGGGCGTAACCGCGGGAAAACTAGGGGGCGTAACCGCTGAAAGCGCGCGAAGTTGAGGACACGCCCAACGCACTGACGCGTCAGGTCCTGGCAGGAAAACCCAGCGAAAGTGCTGACGTGGAACATAAGCGACGCAAGGTCCTATCAGCAGACCGGAGCTGCGGCCTACAGAAGGAAGGTAGGCCACGGTTCACTAGGGGGGCGCCAAGATGTTGCAGCAACAGTCCGACGTCGCTGCCCAGGTTGACAGCCTCGATGATGTACCCGCAGCCGCCGCCGCGCAGGACGGAGCAGCCGCCCCATTACCAGGGCCTGTAGCCCCTATCGTACCATTGACTTTACCATACATGCCTAGAGCAAAGTGGCTCCCTCAGTACAGTGGCAAGCCGGACACCCTGTCTGGATTCAAGCACAAAATATGCAGCATCCTGGACATGTATTCTATGACGGGCAAACAAACAGCTGCAGTAGTTGTGGGACAATTGACTGGTGCTGCGGAGAGGGAAGTGGAGACTTGGACAGCCGCAGACCAGGAATCAGTGTCCGTAATTTTCGAAAAGTTACAGACTGCCTTCGAGGACCGCACTGAAGCAGACCTCCGGATGAGGTTCTACCAATGCTCTCAGAGACCGGAGCACAGCGTTCGGGACTACGCCTACCGCTTACAAGGGGCCCTGCGGGCTCTAAAACAGGTTAGTCCAATTAGCATAACTAATGAGAGTAAAATGCTAAAAGAACAATTTGTCCGGGGGCTGAGGTCCCAAGCGGAGAGCCGGACTGTGCGTTGGTGGTCCTTGGACCATCCAGATGCTACCTTTGACACCCTTAAGGACATGGCTATCAAGAGACTACAACCCCTGGAGACAGCAGATACGTCTATCCAGCGTTACCAGGGTGGGGCCACTCCAACGCCAGCAGCACCCACCTTTTCCCAAAAAGTCAAAGTGCAGGCAGCGCCCCCTACTGAGCTGGACTGTCTGCGCTCAGAAGTGCGCCAGCTGACCAAAAACCTGGCCACTGTAATGAGTGCCCTGCAACTACGGACGGAGCCAGAGACGGAGGGAAAGATCCTGCTAGCCGACTGCCCTGAGGATGTCCCCTGGATGAACCGGAGGAGAAGGAGGACGTCGCCACCCCGGAGGAGGACGTCGCCACCCCGGAGGAGGAAAACGCCACCCCCAGGAAGGGCCAACAACCAGCATCATCCTCGCCAAGAGTTCGTCTGCCACCGCTGCCCGAAGGCAGGTCACACAGTGCACCAGTGTCCTTTAAACGAGCAAACCCTGGGTCCGAGGGCCAGCACCCAGGAATAGACTCAGCAGGCCCCTCAGACTGGCACCGCAGGTTCGTGGGAGGAAGACCATTCCTATCCATCATACTGGACGGCATTGCGATACCTGCCCTGCTGGACACCGGATCCCAGGTAACAATCATACCTGATATCCTCTATAGCAAATACTGGTCGATGGACAGTCTCCAGCCCCCAAACCCAGACTTTTCAGTATACGCCTCTAACGGCCTCCCTCTTGACCTACTTGGGGTTAAGAATGTAGCAGTAAAAGTGGGGAGAGTGGAGTTAAAGGACCAGGGACTCATTGTGGTGAAGACTGCCCATGAGGAAAATGGACTGAATATGGTACTAGGCACTAACATTGTTGGTAACTGTTTGGAGGAGGTTGTGTTTTTACTCCAACAGCTCGCTGACGTTGCCAGACCGGGGCAGAAGAGAGCGATCCAGAAGGAGATCCGAGCCCTGACATACCAGCGGCAAGTGAAGCTGACCGGTGGTGAGATTGGTAATGTGCGGGTAACAGACCCGATACCCATTGTAATTCCTCCAATGAGTGAAATGCTTATCTGGTGTAGAGCAGCAATAGGTCTTAAAGGACAGAGCTACCAGGCGGTAGTAGAACCCCTTAGCTCAGAGCACAGACCTACACTCTTGACTGCCAGGAGGGTAGTAGATGTACGCAATGGGAGGGTGCCCGTCCGTCTTCTTAACTATGGGGAAGACGAGGTCAGATTACCACGTTATGCCACTATTGCCAAACTCTACACTGTAAATAATAACTCTATTCACACGGCGGAGTCCTTAACCTCCCCAGACCAAGTGGAGGATAATGACCCTACAACACAGGTGGAGGATTGGTGTCAACAGCTCCACGTTGGGACAGACACCACTCCTGCCCACCAGAAACAGTGAGTACACCGGGTGGTTCAGGAATACACGCAGGTATTCAGCAAACACCCACTTGACTTTGGGAGGATTAAGGGGGTACAACATCACATCCCCAGAGGCAACCATCCCCCCATCAAGGAACGGTACAGGCCTATACCTCCAGCACACTACCAGAAAGCCAAGGAGATGTTGCATGACATGAAGAAGGCAGGGGTAGTAAGGGATAGTTGTAGTCCCTGGGCAGCTCCCCTAGTTCTAGTCAGGAAAAAGGATGGAAGCATGAGAATGTGTGTAGATTACAGACAAGTAAATCGCATTACACATAAAGATGCATACCCTTTACCACGTATTGAGGAATCCCTGGCTGCCTTGAAGTCTGCAAATTACTTTTCCACCCTTGACCTCACTAGTGGGTACTGGCAAGTAGCTGTGGCTGAGGAGGATCGGGAGAAGACGGCCTTCACCACCCCGATGGGACTCTGCGAGTTCAACAGTATGCCGTTTGGACTCTGCAATGCCCCCGGAATGTTCCAGAGATTGATGGAGTGCTGCCTGGGACACTGCAACTTCGAGACTGTGTTACTATACCTGGATGACGTGATTGTGTACTCCAAGACGTATGAGGACCACTTGAAGCACCTGGCAGAGGTATTTGAGTCACTGTCCCAGTATGGGATGAAGTTGAAGCCCTCCAAGTGCCACCTGCTCAAGAAGAAGGTAGAGTACCTGGGACACATTGTCAGTCCAGAAGGGGTAGCACCAGACCCGGAGAAAGTCACTGCCATCCAGAAATGGCCAGAGCCGAAGAACCTCAAGGAGGTGCGTCAGTTCCTGGGATTGATAGGATACTACCGGAGGTTTGTAAAAGATTACACCAAGAGAGCAGTACCTCTGCAAGACCTCCTGGTAGGACAGTCCCCCAAAGGCAGAAATCCCCCGTTCTACTGGGGTAAAGAACAGGCTGAATCATTTCAAGAAATGAAGGAGATCCTGACAGGTGATGAGATCCTACCCTACCCTGACTACAGCCAACCGTTCCTGCTGTATACTGATGCCAACAATGAAGGATTGGGAGCTGTCCTAAGTCAGAAGCAGAATGGCCAGGAGAAAGTCATCGCGTATGCAAGCAGGAAGCTCCGCCCGACCGAGAGGAACCCAGAGAACTATAGCAGCTTCAAGTTGGAGTTCCTGGCCTTGGTCTGGGCCATCACAGAAAGGTTCAAGCACTACCTAGCCTCCAGCAAGTTTACTGCCTACACTGACAATAACCCCTTAACTCATCTTGAAACAGCCAAGCTGGGAGCCATGGAACAACGATGGATGGCTCGACTGTCAAACTACCAATTCACCATAAAGTACCTGGCGGGCCGCAAGAACGCCAACGCTGATGCCCTGTCCAGAATGCCTCACCAGTCAGACACAGAAGAAGAAGTGGATGACCTGGAAGAGGTTGAACTACCTGCCTTCCACCGGAATAGGATGGCCCACGAGCTACGAGCCTCCAGGAAGCAACGCGGTAAGACGTTAAACCCCTTGCCTCACCACAGCTGGAAAGAGACCCAGGACAGCGACCCGGTTGTCAGTCGTATCAAGGAGCTGATAACACAAGAAGGTTCCTCCCTGGAGAAGGATGCGTCTCTCCAAGCAAAGCAGCTGTGGAACGAGAGGAGCCGGCTGTTTATCTACCGTGAGAAGCTGTGCCGGAGGTACGTCAATCCGAAAACCCATGAGATGGTGTGGCAGATAGTGGTCCCTAAGACGGACATCCAGATGGTGTTGGAGGCCTACCACGATCGGGTGGGGCACTTTGGCTGGAAAAAGCTAGAGACCCTGTTGAAGTGTCGATTTTACTGGGTGGGGATGCGCATCTCCATTGACAGGTGGTGCAGAGACTGTGGACCCTGTAGCCTCAGAAGAAAAGACTACAGCAGTCAGAAGGCACCCCTGCAACCCATCAAGACGACTCGCCCTCTGGAGATCGTGGCCCTGGTCCATGTCAAGTTGTCACCCAGTCGGTCAGGATACTCCTATGCCCTGACCATGGTGGATCACTACTTCAGGTTCCTGGTGGTCGCCCCTGTCAAAGACCTGACAGCAGAGACAGCAGCTAAGACGTTCCAAGTCTACTTCTGCAGGCCCCATGGATACCCTGAGCAGGTACTGACTGACCAAGGCCCGGCCTTTGAGGCTGAATTGTTCAAAGAGTTCTGCCATCTGTACGGGTGTAAAAAGATCAGGACTACACCGTACCACCCCCAAACTAACGGTCTCTGTGAAAAGATGAATAACATCATCATCGATCTACTGAAGACCATACCACTAGAAGAGAGAAACCAGTGGCCAGACCTACTACCTGACCTAGTGGATCTGTATAATCACATACCAGTAAGTTCCACCAATTGCACTCCGGCATATCTCATGCGGGCAAGACCAGGGAAGTTGCCCATGGACCTGGAGCTTGGTGTTGTAGAACCTGAAGCTGATGTGACCATTGAGGACTGGGACACGACCAGACAGGAGCAGTACAGGAGAGTCCAAGCCTGTGTCGAAGACAGTCTCACTCGGGTGAGGGATAAATAAGAGGCACAATACAACAGAAGTGCACCTGCAGAACCCTTCACACCAGGAGAAGTGGTATTGAAAAGGAAGCGGAGGAACCACAAGCTTGATGACCAGTGGGAGAGAGAACCCTACACTGTTTTGAATTCAAGGTTTGACAACAGGAAGACGTGTTTGATCAGCAAGGATGGAGGGAGAACCACTGCAACAGTATCTCGGGACCACCTGAAGTTGTGTCCGGATCTGCTCAAACCCCAAGAAGAAGTGCCTCTCATCATCCAGGAGGAACCTGAAGAAGCAGTAATTCATACGGACTTAGGCGACTTCCCGGCAGATTGGCCTCAAATAGGAGGAGCGGTCATCGTCCCAGTACTCCACTTCTTCCAACAACCAGAAAACTCCCCACAGCAAGTTGAACCTGCTAATACTGGAGAAGAGCCTGCTCAAGAAGGATCACCGGCGGGAGCAGAGCAAGAAGGCCCAGCAAACGGTACACTTGCCAGTCGGTTAGGGAGGTCAAAACATACCAGCAGTCCATCTATATCTAGTATTGACCACATGGGAAATAGTGCAAACACTAGTGTCTCACGCATCCCGTTTCTGCGCAGATCAACCCACACCACACAATGTCAAACCCCTTTTAGATATAGAATCTAAAATAGAAGCAATGATTCATGTAGATAGTTACCCCTGGGGTATTATGTATTATACTGCATATTGCATTCATGTGTGTATTTAACTTATATTTCTTCCCTTTGATTGGACAATCTAAGTGAAATGGACACTTTAACCCTAACCTGCTTATTCCTCATATATGAACTCTGAGGCTGAGGACTTTGTGCAGCCCAAAGACTTTGTATTGTAAATATTTGCGCTCCCTGGAGTGCCCCTTTGAGCAACCTCTCCGGAAGAGACTTGGACTTTCTAGCTGCTCATTGCCAATTATTTATTGCATTATATATATGTATTCATTACTAACTTGTTATGCAACGTTCGAGTGTCCTAACCTCCCATAAAGGGAAGCTTGTTATTTTTGTTATTACAAAATGTGCTTCAGCCCGGGAGTGCTGAGTTCAACTAGGGGGGAATGTGACGCCCTGCTGTGCATGGAGTCACAGACCCAAGGGGGGTGCATTTCCGGTTTTCTCCACAAGAGGCCCCCAGAGAATACACACACCTCCACCCTACCCCAGAACCACCAGAGGGAGCCCTACAGGGAGATATAAATAGGGATGGTGGAGTTAGGCAGAAGGGGACTCAGCAGGTTTCTGCGGTGAGAGAACAGGCTGGAGTCTGCTGCAGTCTGAGACAGAGAGACAGCTAGGAGCGTTGCCGACGCTCTAGAGAGCGGCAGAAGAGGCAGCCAGCTAACTGCCAGTGTGTATAGCCTAGTGAGGGCCCAGAGTAGGCCGAAGGCTAGTGGAACAGTAGTGTTGGGGACAGAGGAGCTTCATAGGCTCACCCCAGAAATATACCGGACACCGGCTCCGAGTCTGCAGAGCAGTATACCCTCTGTGGAAAACAGCCGGATCTTTCCTGGAAGACTTCAGGTCTCAGGATAGCCTAGGAGCTGACACGTAGCAGGACCAGGAGGCACGGAGGCTCCGCCATACCAGGAGCGTGCTCTTCAGCAAAAGGCCCTAACACCAAGTCAGCTGGCGCATCACAAGGACTAAGTTGGGCCTAGTTTCAGACGGGCCATAAACTACACGAAGCGGCAAGGATACAGGAGGCCCTATACCTGCTCACTGGGGAGAGACCTGCAGTGCACCCCTCACCCTACAGTGCTCCGGGTGGTACCGCAACTCCACCAGTAAAAAGGTACTGAAGCCAAACGTGAGTGTGTCTCCCATTTTTCCTTGGACCCGGCTGGGTCACCGCCATATCGTGCACCCTACCAAACACCGCTGCCCTGAGGCCTAGCTCCACCTGTGGGGAGCTACACCATCATAGCTGCCGTAACACCGGCCTCAGTGGACTGCCGCAGCGCTGGTGGTCCTCACCAGACACCACAGGTGGCGTCACGAACTTCGACCTTTCATTTTTCTTTTTCCCCTTTTTAAGAGAGACCCCAGGGTACGGGCCCGGGAGCCGACCACCGCGACATCCCCCAAGACCAGGCATTAAGGCCCGGGCGCCGAGTAGTCTCCATCTCCTGGGTGCTACATATGGATGTAACTTTGCATATGGTCAACATGAGTGAGAAGGCGGCATTTATGTCTTTAGGAATATTTACCCAAAAGAGTAATATATGACATTGCTGGAATCATCAGATGGAAACATGCCAAAATTAAATATATATATATATATATATATATATATATATATATATGTATATATATATATATATATATATAGTACAGACCAAAAGTTTGGACACACCTTCTCATTTAAAGATTTTTCTGTATTTTCATGACATTCACACTGAAGGCATCAAAACTATGAATTAACACATGTGGAATTATATACTTAACAAAAAAGTGTGAAACAACAGAAAATATGTCTTATATTCTAGGTTCTTCAAAGTAGCCACCTTTTGCTTTGATGACTGCTTTGCACACTCTTGGCATTCTCTTGATGAGCTTCAAGAGGTAGTCTCCTGAAGATTATATTTATTTTTTTCTGATGAATATTTGACCTTACATCACCATCAGGAAGTAGTGTTAGATATCCTGTGAGTCAAAACTCATGTTTGTCACCTTTTAGATACTAGACTACAATCTCCGTGAACCCCAGAAATCTATCCACACATATTATGCAGTTCTAAAAGAAAATTGTAATGGGAATTTCTAATCTCCCAAAGGAAGGATTGGTAACGTCACACAAAACCCTCCACCACCACCATTATGTGCAGAGTATATCAGGTTACCTTTAGGCTGAAAAGGTAAAAGGGATTAGGACAATGTCATCAAGGCAGATTTTCATTTAAGTGGTAGATGTGAGGGTAATGGAGGAGAATAATATGCCTACTTGTGTTTATGTCAATCAAACGAAACATTAAGGAGTCAACCACTGATAGATGGCCATGAACGCAAGATGTTAAGAAAATTATTGTCCAAATCCATACAGTGTGCCATGTGGATGACTCTTCATATCTGCTCCTAGGTAGTGTTGAGCGAGTATGTTCTATTAACCCTTTCGCCGAGTATGCTCGGGCCGAGCTCCAAGTATTTACAGCTGCTCGGTGATAAGGTTAAATCGCTCCCGTGTGCATGATTTGCGACTGTTTGACAGCTTTATTACATGGGAGGAATGTCTATTTCTTACACATTCCTCACATGTAATAAAGCTGTCAAACAGTTGCAAATCATGCACACGGGAGCTATTCAACCATATCACCGAGCAGCTGTAAATACTCGGAGCTCGGCCCGAGCATACTCGGACAGAACATACTTGCTCAACCCTACTCCTAGGTAGTCTCTGAATCCTTCTTTCATTGGGTAGTTTCAGCCAGATGGCCATTTCTCCACCACTCATCCACCTACTGAAGCACTGGTGACTAAGGCAGAGCAATACACAAAGCTCCACATGTTGTAGTTCTCCTTTGTACATGTACAACCAAACCTGTTTGACACTCATCTATTATGAAGACATTAGGGCTATGTTCAAACATCATGTTTTTTTTCAGCGTTCATTTTCTGCAGCAAAACCTTATCTCTTGCCAGGAGGCTGTTCAGGATTTTTGTTGCTGTTTTCTTGCTTTTTTGCTTTTTTTTTGGTGCGTTTTTTTCACTGTCCTTCTTCACTGTTATGCATGTACATAAATTTCAGTGAAAAACAAAATCTCATTCTGGTTTAGGCACAAAAAACGCTGAAAAAACGTTGAAAACTAGACACCTGCATTTTTGGTGCATTTTTTCAGCATCTTTTTCACCACCCATTATTTCCAATGGGTGAAAAAACGCTGAAAGAAGTGACGTGCTCCATTTTACAAAAACACATGCAAAGCACAAAATCCTGAACGAAAAAAAAAACATGATGTGCGCATGAGATTTCTAGAATCTCATAGACTTTGCTGGTACTGCAAAACGCAGCTGATAATTTGCATAAAAAAACGCTGAAAAAAACATGATGTGTGAACATAGCCTTAGTGTCCGACTCTGTGGCTCTGTAGACATTTAGAAGATACCTAAAGTTGAAGTATTGTAAACCAAGGCATCATACAGTTAGAGCTTCTTGCAAGGAGGCTTCCGAGCATTTGGGCCAAAGTGGCTGTTGTTGGCTAAAATCCCCTTGCACCTCCTCTTGGAAAGTAACCTCATATTTGCTAAACTTTACTAAAGTTTGTCATTTCTAAGTATTTTTTTGCTCCTTCTGCCTCTTTACTTTTCTGAGCACCAATGCTCTGTTTGCCCATGCAGTTCTGGGTCCTGACATAACATTGGCCTGGAGTAATGGGACTGTAGCTGTGGTCCTCCAGGAGGTTGGTGGCAATATGATTAGGGATGAGTGGACCCGTGAAAGTTCAGGTTCTGGTACCCGACCGAATTTTACTCCAAAGTTCGGTTAAGGTACCAGTACTGTGCCCGAACTTCAACCAGAACCCGAACCTCATTTAAATCAATGGGGACCCGATCTCTCTCTCTCACTCACTCTTTCTCTCTCTTTCCTCCTCCTCCTCCCAAAGAAGTCCATGTTCGGAGTTCAGCACCGGACACTAGGTGACCGGTACGAACCCTGAACTTCACAGTTTGGGTTCACTCATCTCTAAATAAGAGAACATATCATTAACCCCTTCCTTACATGGTCAATTTCCGTTTTTGCATTTTCATTTTTTCCTTCCCAGAGCCATAACTTTTTTAATTTTCTGTCCATATAGTCGTAATAGGGCTTGTTTTTTGCAGGACGAGTTGTACATATGAATGACACCATTCATTTTATCACTTAATGTACTGGAAAACGGGAAGAAAAATTCCAATAGCCTCACAATATGATTCATCAGTACGATTACATCGATACCAAACATGTCCAGTTTTTTTTTTATTATTTTAGTGGTGAAAAAAATCAGAAATTTGAAAAAAATATATATATTTTGGGTTGTGTTGCCAATTTCTGAGACCCATATTGTTTTCATTTTTTGGTCAATAGAGCTGTATGACAGCTTATTTTTTGCGGGGCAAGATGAAGTTTTTATTGATACCATTTTGGGATAGATATGACATTTTAATCACTTGTAACATCATTTTTGTGGTATTGCAGTGACCACAAAAAACTTAATTTTGGCGTTCTTGAATTTTTTCTGTTTATGGTGTTTACCGATTCGGTTAATTGTTTTCATATTTTGATAGATTGGACTTTTCTGAATGCGGTGATATCATATATGTGTATTTTTTTTATTATCTTTATTTTTAATGGAGAAAAAGAGGGGTGATTTGAACTTTTACATTTTTTTTATATTTTTTAAAACTTTTTTTTCAACTTTTCACTGTATGTGTTAGTCCCCTTAGGGGACTTCAACCTCCGATCATCTGATCGCTTGTTCTATATGCAGCAAAGCAGCAGTCTTACTGCCTATAATGAAAATTAAGTCTCCTTTGAAGCCTGCCTACAGGCAGGGTTTCAAGGGAGCTCCGTAATGACACGCACAGGGGTCTGCCCCAACAATCAGTTGACTAGCGCCCTATACACATCATACCATCAGCCAAACTTGTCAATATCAGCAATGTAGGCGACATTAGTTTGATGTGTATGGGGGGCTTAAATCTGTCTATTTTGAGTTTAGCATGTTCTTCACTCCATGTACCTTACTGTTGACTCACAAACTTACTATTGACTCTTCAGGTTTGTAGTTTAAAAGCCACCCAAGCCATCCCATGATTTGTGAATTATTACTGCCAATTTATATCACATTTGTCCACTGTAGTGCGGCGGTATTCACACTGTGCAGTTATGAGGCAGTGACCCAAGGAAAGTCCAACTTAAACAGCTTTATTCAGCAAAAACTCACAAAGTAAAGGTAAACGATATCCTCCGGATCGCAGCAGGGACGAAACACAGTCCTTTTCCAACCCGTTACCGAGGGCGACGCACCACCGTGTCGCACTGAGGTGCGCCAGGAGTTTTGCTTCCCTTGGCTCTGTGTTCAGGTTCACACAGGCCTGCGTTGCAGAGCGTACAAAACACTGCCACACAAAAAACCTTTGCTGCAGGTTTTAAACAGGAATCTGTGGCCATGAGCCACCTGTAAGACCCGGGCTGGAGGGAGTGGACCGCCCCACTGCCATTCCTGTAGTCCACTCCAAGAATAAAGCCCATGCCAGGTTTTACCAAATCTACCTTGGACAACTAGTTTGACCAAGTTCAAACTTACTTTTATTCTGCACTGCAATCACAGCTATTTCTGTGACGGCAAAGCACTCCTGCGGGTTTAATATGCCGCTATGCACATTTTAGGAGAAACATACCGTCCCTCGCATATGATTCCCATCACTGCCTCACACCACCATAAGATTTCCCATTTCTGATTTCTCTAAAAAAGAAGCTAGTCTGAAATATTTAGTCTTCTCAAGCCATTGTTATTGAAGTTTTGATTGTATTCGATATCTTTTTTTTGCATTGTGGTAGACACTTCATCGGTGGGTTATGCATCCTCTCTCCACCGGGTAGCAATAGTAGAACACAGTGAACAATTTTAGGCCTTACATGGTGCTTGGTCATATCATAATTAAATTCACCATATCAGTGCAAAAATACACCAATCTCCAGTGTCATTTTCACCCCTTTTAGTTTCTTTACTCACTCCTCTGCAGTTCTGGTCTCTTCTCCTCCTATGGTTGAGCGGCAGCTTGTCCCTTATTACCAGGAAGCAGGTAAGTGCATTGCAGTCAGTTTTTGCTAACTGGCCTCAGCGATCCCACTAACAAATAGCTAATGTCCCATCTATCTATCTATCTATCTATCTATCTATTTATCTATCTATATCTATCTCTATAGCTCATCTCTCCTTCTCGTCCCTGCTTATTAGATCTGCTTTACATGTGACAGGTCTCATTTCGGCATAGTATTGGTGTCTTCACTGTCAGATGCCCTTACAATACAGATGAGCGAATAAATTAAACGAAAATCAAATTTATGTCAAATTTTAGGAAATTCGCAGGACCTGGTTACTTTAAACAATTTTTGATTCGATTTACACCAATCGGCAAAAAATCGCCCATCATTATTTTACACAAAGCAGAAGATTGCATGAGCCTGAGAAAGCGCACATGACCTTAGGCGCCACCTTACGGGCCTTCCACATAATGCCTTGTAGTTATCTATCATGCTAGGTATGGGAAGGGCCTAGCGTACAATGACGGAAAAAGGGGTGGGGCCTAGCGACTAGGGAAAGGGAGAGTGGAGACCACTAGGAAGATCTAACAACACCCTGACTCCCCTATCAACCTAAATAGGTTCCACACCTATCGCCGAGCAGGTTACCTAATCTCTGGCTGACCCTAGAGATAGGCCCTAGGTAGGGAGGGGGGGTGAGCACTAATCAGCCCCACTGCAACTGAAGACATATAAGGGAAACAGACAGAGGAATAATCTTAGCTTTGAGAAGACACCAGAGAGATCATGACTACAATCCACAAGGGAACTCAAAGAAGAATCTAGCCGACTGCTAGAACTCCAGGCCTGAAGAGAGGAATTTACTCTATCGCCAGCAAATCTCTGGAGAAACTGAGGGTATTTAAAGATCCAGAAAGGGTGTGTTAATTAGCAGCAGAAGGTGGAGATAACTGCTGGGTCCTAGAGAGGGAGGGATGATGAAAGGATCAGGAAGGTGTCTGCAAGGCCAAGCGCAGGGACCGTCTACAGCCGGATCCAGAATGACTGTCTGTCAAACCTGATAAACCCGTGACATTATCACAATGTATAACACAGCCAATCAGGAGAGACTTTCATAGTTTGTATAAAAGCAAAGGTAGGGAATGCAGCAGCAATAAGTTGAGAAAGCCATAAAACACTGAATGAACATTACATGTAGTGTGTTATAGGAGCAGTGATAAACAGCTACCATCCGTTTACCCACAGCCATATATATTGAGGTCACTTGGATATCACTAAGGCTGTGTTTGCATTAAAGTGCTTGAAAAGTGTTCAATATAGCCCTAGCGAACCGAAGAGTGTATTTTCAGGGCAATTTGAGATATTGTCATACTTGCAATTAGCTGCAACTTGAATTTTTTTTTTTAATTCGATGAAGGTGGTGATGACTTTGAATTTTAAAAAAATTGCTTATCTCTGATATGAAGCATTAGCTGGGACAGAGCCAGGAAGCTACTGAGCATGTGCATCCACCACTGAAGGTGGATCAACATTCCAGCCACGGGAGAAACAGCAGGGGACACTCTTAAAAATTAAAATGTGAGAGCAACATATTGTAATGCACACGCCCGGACTGACTGGCGTGTGCGTGTTTAGTGGTTCCACTGTGCCATGAACCGGAGAGTGCCTGGAGGGGAGTAACTAAGTATCTGCTCGATCCGACCAAGGTCGCACGACGGCATACGACGCCAGTGCCCCAGGGAGGAACCGAGCAGAGGGACCAGGGTCTACTCCAGGTCAGACTCCGGACACGGCTGTTGACCCACACCGGGGAATACAGGAACAGGCAGGCTAGAGTGCAGGCTGGGTAGGGTCCAGTACAGACTGGGAGACGGGTTCAGAGCCGCAGATGCGGTAATCAAGCAGAGCAAAGCGAAACCGCAGACGCGGTGGACAAGGCTGAGCAGAGCAAAACCGCAGACGCGGTAGACAAGGCTGAGCAGAGCGAAACCGCAGACGCGGTAGACAAGGCTGAGCAGAGCGAAACCGCAGACGCGGTAGACAAGGCTGAGCAGAGCGAAACCGCAGACGTGGTAGACAAGGCTGAGCAGAGCGAAACCGCAGACGCGGTAGACAAGGCTGAGCTGAGCGAAACCGCAGACGCGGTAGACAAGGCTGAGCTGAGCGAAACCGCAGACGCGGTAGACAAGGCTGAGCAGAGCGAAACCGCAGACGCGGTAGACAAGGCTGAGCAGAGCGAAACCGCAGACGCGGTAGACAAGGCTGAGCAGAGCGAAACCGCAGACGCGGTAGACAAGGCTGAGCAGAGCGAAACCGCAGACGCGGTAGACAAGGCTGAGCAGAGCGAAACCGCAGACGCGGTAGACAAGGCTGAGCAGAGCGAAACCGCAGACGCGGTAGACAAGGCTAAGCAGAGCGAAACCGCAGACGCGGTAGACAAGGCTGAGCAGAGCGAAACCGCAGACACAGTGGACAAGGCTGAGCAGGCAGCAACCGCCGAAGCCGTAAGTAAGACAGGACAGAGATAAATCGCCGAAGCGGTAGACAAAGCAAAGGGGACAGGGCTCTGTTCACACAGAACAGACTGGAAAAGAAAGGCAGAACCAGATACACACAAGGTACTTGCAAAGAAGTAACGAAAGGACTCCAACTCACAAACGGAAGTACAATGACAACGAGTAGAAGTTAGGTGCAGGTTCAGACTCTACAGAAAAAGGGAACAAACGGACATAAAGACAAAACAGGTAAGAAGCTAGGAGACAGTTCAGACAAGAACAGTTACTGCAACAAAATGCAGGAACGAGCCTAGGTAAAGCCAAGTGCTGGTTCAGACACTGCAGAAAAAGGGAACAAACGGACATAAAGATAAAACAGGTAGGAAGCTAGGAGACAGTTCAGACAGGAACTGTACTACAACAAATACAGGAGCGAGTCTGGGTATGCGGCCCCCAGAGGGCGAGACGAACAGGCTAGGAGCGTGTTGAGACAGGCCTAGAAATACAGCCTCCAGGAAGGCAGGGAGACAGCTGGCTAGAGTGCACAGACAGGACACAGTTCAGACACGGGAGCTGAGTAAGGCAGGAAACATAGACAGGACCTGGCATGCCAGCGACCAGAAGCCAACTGACAGAACAAGATGCTCAGGCATGGATTCCAGGGAGGAGCTGGGTTAAATACCAGGTGACAGACAGCAATAGGCTGAGGACGCATTAGGGGTGTGTCTGCAGCAGCTACAAGAAACAGGAAGTTCAGCAGGCGTCGCCCTAAACAGCAAGAGCAAAGCAAAGCAGACAACATGGAAAGAAGCCAGAGTGGCAGTCTGGACTGGAGATCAAGTGCGCGCTCTTGCACAGTGGGAGATGGACCACTATGCAAGGACGCCGCCAGGTATGTTACACATATTTGGTATCGCCACATCTTCAAAAGTCCCACCTATCAAAATATGAAATTATTTAACCTGTACTTTAATTGTAGGAACTAATTTATGAAAAGCAAAAAAAATACTGCCAGAATGGCTTTCTCTACACATCGCACAAAAAAATCCAATAAAAAGTGATCAAAACATCAGATGTACACCAAAATGACAGCTCACCACTCAAAAACAAACCCTCAGAGTTCCGATAATGAAAAAATAAAAAAGTTATGGTATGAACACAAACTTTTTTTAATTTTTTTTTACAAAAGTTTACAGATTTTAACCACTAAACCATAAATAAGAATTATACAAGTTTGGCATCACCTGGAAAATTATCTTTCTTGGTCATTGTTACTGTATATGATGATGAAAAATAAATGAAGCCTTTGGCAAAACGTGCGTCGGGTGTGTTTGGTGGGCGAACAGGTTACAGCTTTTGCTTTACTTACTATGTTTTTAGGCTTTTTACCTTCTTATTACTACATATAAAGGACTCCCCCATTTTTCTCTATTGGCCACATTGGTTCATTGTTTCTTGTACATTTGACTTTAGTGTTTTCTGCTTGTATTCATTTTCTCACTCGCAAATGGACACTTAAAGAGTAATCGTCGTTTTAATTTTTATTTCATAAATAAATAATACACATAAAAAAGCAACTTTGTAATATATCTTATCAGAGAAATCTGCTTCATGCTCCCCCTGGACTGATCTTTCACTCTCAATTTATGGGTAAAATCTTTTAAAACCTGTATTCAGTGAAGAGAGATTTTACATGTGAATTGAGAATTTTGAGAATGAATGAAAAATCCTAGAGGAGAAAGAAGCAGATTTCTCTGATAAAATACCGTATATTACAAAGTTTCTTATTTTCATGTGTACTATTGATTTATGAAATAAAAATTATAACCACGATTACACTTTAAGTCCTTTAAGGACTCCATTATGTTACTGTACATAGACATTTGTCACTAATTGCACTTTCCAGTTGGTCTATACATGTATATAATTATTAGCCTTTTGCTCCAACCACCATTTTTATCTGTGTCACCGTGTTTATCAGTGATACTTTGTTAATGTCCATTCAAAAATTATATCTATATGTGTATTGCACCTTCGTCTTTTGTAGATGTATATTATTTGCTTTGTGCATCTTGACATTACGGCTGGTTACACATAACTGGTTTTATAGAAAGATGAAAGAATTATGACTCTTGGAAGAAGAGGAGGAAAAATGAAAGTGCAAAAACCAAAATTCGCCATCGTGGGAAGGAGTTAAACATACTAACCAGTTCATTTTTAGGGTTTTTCACACTTTTTGTGTGTATTTTTGGTCCTCTTCACTTCTTTCAAGATTTCTCATTATCTTCAATATAAGAAAAAACACTTTTTCCCACTTACACAGAATGGAGAGTTCTGTAATTTTTATCGTAGGTACACTTCACCTGTGAGAGACAGAATCTTAAAAAAAATCCAGAAAATTACATTGTATGGTTTTTACATAATTAATTTGCATTTTATTGCATTAAATAAGTATTTGATACAATAGAAAAACAGAACTTAATATTTGGTACAGAAACCTTTGTTTGCAGATACAGAGGTCAGACATTTCCTGTAGTTCTTGACCAAGTTTGCGCACACTGCAGCTGGGATTTTGGCTCACTCCTCCATACAGATCTTCTCCAGATCTTTCAGGTTTCGGGGCTGTCACTGGGCAACATTGAGTTTCAGTTCCCTCCAAAGATTTTCTATTGGGTTCAGGTCTGGAGACTGGCTAGGCCACTCCAGGTCCTTGAAATGTTTCTTACAGAGCCACTCCTTAGTTGCCCTGGCTGTGTGTTTCGGGTCGTTGTCATGCTGGAAGACCCAGCCACGACCCATCTTCAATTCTCTTACTGTGGGAAGGAGGTTGTCAGCCAAAATCTTACAATACATGACCCTTCCATCCTCCCTTCAATACGGTGCAGTTGTCCTGTCCCCTTTGCAGAAAAGCACCCCCAAAGTATGATGTTTTCCCCAACATGTTTCATGGTTGTGACAGTGTTCTTGGGATTGTACTCATTCTTCTTCTTCCTCCAAACACGGCGAATGGAGTTGATACCAAAAAGTATATTTTGTTCTCACCTGCTCCCATGCCTCCTCTGTATTATCCAGATGGTCACTGGCAGGCCTGGACATGTGCTGGCGTGAACAGGGGGACCTTGCGTGCCCTGCAGGATTTTAATCTATGACGGCGTAGTGTTATACGAACGGCAATGTTTGAGTCTGTGGTGCAAGCTCTCTTTAGGTCCTCCCGTGTAGTTCTGGGCTGATTCCTGACCTTTCTCAGAATCATCCTTACCCCACGAGGCAAGACCTTCCATGGAGCCCCAGACCAAGGAAGATTGACAGTCATCTTGTGTTTGTTCCATTTTCTAATAATTGTGCCAACAGTTGTTGCCTTCTCACCAAGCTGCTTGCCTATTGTCCTGTAGCCCATCCCAGCCTTATGCAGGTCTACAATTTTGTCCCTGGTGTCCTTAGACAGCTCTTTGGTCTTGGCCATGGTGGAGAGGTTGCAGTGTGATTGATTGTGTGGACAGGTGTCTTTTATAAAGGTAACAAGTTCAAACAGGTACAATTAATATAGGTAATGAGTGCAGAGTAGGAGGGCTTCTTAAAGAAAAACTAACAGGTCTGTGAGAGCCAGGATTCTTGCTGGTTGGTAGGTGATCAAATACTTATTTCATGCAATAAAATGCAATTTTATTATGTAAAAATCCTACAATGTGATTTTCTGGTTTTTAATTTTAGATTCTGTCTCTCACAGGTGAAGTGTGCCTACGATAAAAAATTACAGATCTCTCCATTCTTTTTAAGTGGGAAAACTTGCAAAATCGGCAGTGTATCAAATACTTATTTTACCCACTGTATATGCCAAGAAAGCTCTGGATGTATAATGTAAGCATCAGGCAGAACTTATACAACTGCCGTCACTCATTGGACTCCATTGCCATGTATTGCGCAGTATATGGGCAGGATGCCACTGACGTATCAGGTATTCTGCCTGAACGCTGGACATATTAGCTTCATTTATGTGAATGGACATTTATCACTGAGTTTAACGTATACAAATGCAAAACTTACACTGAGATGAAGTATGAAGTATCTAGTATGAAAGATAGGTCCTCAATATTATACACCCAGAAAGCCCATTTAACTCATCCCGCAGCCACCAACGTGGAGGGAAACAAAGAGCCTATAAAAGTCAAATAGTGCAACAAATTGCAAAAAAAAATGTTCTTAGCCCAAAATACATGGATTTAAGTAAAAAAAAAGTCTGCAAATGTGTTTATGTTTTTTAAGACAAAGACGGGAATTAGGAATGAGTGGACTTGTGGATGTTTGGGTACGACCGAACTTTATTCCAAAGTTCAGTTCAGGTACCGAACTCTAACCGAACTTGAACACGAACCCCATAATAATAATCTTTTATTTTTATATAGCGCCAACATATTCCGCAGCGCTTTGCATACATTATCATCACTGTCCCCATTGGGGCTCACAATCTAAATTCCCTATCAGTATGTCTTTTGGAGTGTGGGAGGAAACCGGAGAACTTGGAAGAAACCCACGCAAACTTGGGGAGAACATACAAACTCCTTGCAGATGTTGTCCTTGGTGGGATTTGAACCCAGGACCCCAGAGCTGCAAAGCTGCAGTGCTAACCACTGAGCCACCGTGCTGTCCCATAGAAGTCAATGGAGACCCAAACTTTGGTGCTATAAAAGGACTGTAAAATAGTTATAGTAAGGGTTAGGGGGCTTCCAAAGGAAGCAGAGCACCCCCACAGAGTCTCTTTCTGTCTTTTCCCCCAGAATTCTGAATACTAAATTGGACTTCCGGGAGAAGTCTGTGATCGGAGTTCAGCTCCAGACACTAGGTTTCCAGTACAAACCCTGAACTTTACAGTTTGGGTACGCTCACCTCTAACGGGAATAGTACAATCAATGGTAGGAGCCTGGTTTGGATCTGAAAACTTCACTGCTGTGATAATGAACATTTTGGGAGGTTGTAGTGTGCTGCCCATAAGGAGATTGTCACAGGCAATCATATATGTATGGCTGATCCTGCTGAGCGATGCTTTAAGTAGATTAAGGTGTTAGCCACATCCAGATTATAACCAAAGCCAAATGAACAGATGAAGCTGAGAACGAGAGAGAAGGAGAGGAGAGAGAATAGGTGTGATTATCAAGAAACAGTTATCCTCCACGTAGATGGGATAGACAACCCATATCACTACATGGTGATAGTGAACACGGCATATAATGATGAGCACTGTCTGTGTGGACACACTGTGTGCAGAATTATTAGGCTATTTGTATTTTTGACGATCCATTTTATTATTGATCACCGACAAAGCTGTTGGTCAGTCCAAAAGATTAATAAACCTGAATATTTAAGAAAGTTAAAAAAGTGAGGTTTTGTCTTAGGAGAATATCTACAGTATGTTTCCAGAATTATTGGGCAACTATTAGTGTGCAGAGTTATTGTACAACTAAATGAAAAATGTAAATTTTTCCATCTCAATTTTTTATTTTCATCTGTTACAGTGAGAATAATAACCAAACAACTCAAAATGTACAAAATACATTTATGATATTTCCCCCAAAAATATTAGTGACCAATATATTAATATAGTCGCCCTTCTTTTCAATAAAAGTTATAAACTCCATCTATGGGGTCTGTCAGCTTCTTAATTCGATCACAATTAACTTTTTGGGCAGCACTAACCACGGCTTCCCAGACACTGATCAGAGAGGCGACTGTTTTTCTTCACCGTAAATCTCCTTGAAGGTCCCAAAAGTTCTCAATAGGGTTTAGGTCAGGTGATGAAGGGCCATGTTGTTATTTTTTCATCTTTAAAGCCTTTACTGGCAGTCGAGCAGTAGAGACTTTGATGCTGCGATGGAACATTGTCCTGCATAATAGTTATGGTTTTCTAGAAAGCTGCAGACTTTTTCCTGTGCCACTGCTTGAAAAAAGTGTCTTCTAAAAACTGGCAGTAGGTTTGGGAGTTGATTTGAGTCCATCTTCAACCTGAAAAGGTCCAACAAGCTCACCTTTAATAATACCAGCCTATAGCAGTATCCTCCTCCACCTTGCTGGTGTCTGAATCAAAGTGGAGATCTGTGCCTGTTAGTAATCTAACCATGGGCCCATGCATCTGGTCCAAAAGTAATTCTCATCTCATCAGTCCATAAAGTCTTTGAAAAATCTGTCTTCAGAAATTTCTTGGCCCAGTCTTGACCTTTCCACTTCTGTGTCTTGGTCAGGTTTCAGCCTCCTCATCTCGACCATGTCTCTGAGCACTGGAAACCTTGTACTTCTGTGTCTTGCTCAGTGGTGGACGGGTGTCAGTCTCCTCACCTCGGCCATGTCTGAGCACTGAACACCTTGTACTTCTGGGCCTTCAGGGAGGCTGCAGTTCTGGAATATGACAGCAGAGATAGTTGGAAAACAAGTAAGTGGGATGTTTGTCCTCGCCATGATGCACCAAGCACCTTTACTTTGAACAGTCATTCTGTGCCGACAGAGTTCCTTTAAACACCTCTCAATGTGTGATGTACACGTCAGAAGTTGAGTCAACGCCATACTGTATTATACATCAGGAATCTGCTTGTAACAGCAGAAATTGCTCCTGTTAACCCCTTAAATGTCGCTATTAATCCCTGACAGTGGCATTTAAGGTGTGTAGTCTTGGGGCCATTCCATGCACCCAAAGACTTTCCCCATTGTGCGATGGCAGAGTGTCGATGACCTGCTGATGTATAACCCCATGGCAGCCATGTCAGTACTCCTGTGAAGCCCAGGAGTTTTCCTGCAGGATGTAGAACAGATGATCACAGGTTCAACTCTCTTATGGGGACTAAAAAAAAAAAAGTTTTAGGAATATAAAAAAACTAAAAATTCAAATCATCACCCCCTTTAAAAATAAAGACATAAAAAAAACATATTTGGTATCACTACATACAAGTCCAATATAAAATTATTTAGGCCATAAGGTAAATGCTGTAAAGTAAAAAAAAAAAATTGAAACACCAGAATTGTAAAGTTTTTTGGTTGCCAAACCCTCCACCAAAAATACAATAAACATTGTATGCCCTCAAAAATTGTATTGATAAAAACTTCAGCTCTCCAGACAATGAAAACAATTCCTGACACAAGTCCAACCAACGACGGAAAAATATATATATTTTTTTTACAAATTTCTAGGAGTATTTTTCACCACTAGAATACAAAAGCTATACAACTTTGATATTGCCATAGTCAAACTGACCTGAAGAATCATGTTACCAGGTAATTTTTAGCACACAAACGCCATACAAAAAAAAATTCCGTTTTTAAGCACATTGTATGGGTAAATAAATGTCAATCAAAAACACAACTCATCCCATAAAAGTAAGAAGGGAAGGAAAAACCAAAAGCACAAAGGTGAAACAACACCCGGTCGAAAAGGGGTTAACCTTGAATATGGGAATTGTGCTTCCAGCGGTATCTCTAGGAGCATTCTATGCCTTTGTATCATTTTGTATGCTTTCTTTGTTTGTATAAAGCAATTATCCCTTCTAACTTTTTGGACCACTCTCTTGATTTCCCAAGAATATTAATAAACAGGAGGCTATTGACCATAATTCCACAGAAACTCAATGATGTTGAGATCAGGGCTCTGTGGGGTTATATCATTACTTCCTGGACACCTTGTTCTTCTTTACACTGCAGATAGTTCTTAATGCTATTGGCTATTCGTCTGGGATCGTTGTCCTTCTGGAGAATAAATTTGGAGCCACTCGTGCTTTATGGTTTTGTGCATAGTCACTTGACCTTGTTGCCATGTTGAAGGTGTGGCTTTTTTGGTTAAAATACTTCCATGAAGACCCCTTTGGGTCAGATTTATGTATCTTGAACAGTAGATTGGTGTAGCTGGTTCTACTGTTTGCTGCCAGTTCTGAGCTGATTGCACTGCTGGACAACTTCCAATTTCAAAGGTAAAGTAAGTATGATGTATCTTTCATCAGCTTCATTTAGTTTCCTTGTCTGACTACTACAGTCTATGGTCCTCAACATTGCCTACTTCTTGGTGCTTCTTCAAAACTGCACATCGTGGTACAGCAGTCAGCTTTGAAATCCTTGCCTGGCAGAGACCATGCTGATGCAGTATAACTACCTTGTGTCTTGTTGCTGTTCTCAGTCTTGCCATGGTGTAAGACCTGTGACATGAAACTGTCTTCCACAACCTCACCTCTGTAGCAGAAATAGCTGTTCCTCATGCAATTTAACGTGTTTCTGTTTCACTTAACGGCTGTATTTTGACCTCCATAATGGCTGTATTTTGACCTCCATATGAAAATGATGATCATTGTCACAAGTTTGGCAAAATTGGTTACTCGTGCAGTCAACTATAATTCTGCAAAATCTCTGACTTTGTGCAAGTGTACCTAGAAGAATTAATGCTGTTTTGAAGGCAAAGGGAGGTCACACCAAATATTGATGTGATTTACATTTAATTCAATTCACTTTTTTTAATTGATAAAAAAAACTATTTACACTTCAATTTTTGAAAGCTTCTTACCGTGCAGAATTTTTATACATCTGCTTAAAATGTAGGCACAGTACTGTATATATAGTAATAATGTGCACAGTGTACCCTGACGAGCTTGTATACACGTCGGGCCCCCCGTGCAGTGACACTGCTTCCTCCTGTCCACAGCAAGCGGTATATTGATGCTGGGGGGCAGCAGATCAGAGCTGGCAGTAATTACAAACTGTGTTAATCGTTATTCACTCCGCTGCGATTAGACTGACATAGATCCGTCAGCAGCTAATAATAACAGGGGGAAGGACGGGTCTACTAAGGTGTGCTCACATTTACAGGTGTCAGATGCATGAGATTACATTGGAGATATATGCACATTATGACGGCCGGACCGGATTAAATATTAATTTCTCGCATTTTCTGAGTGATATATTCTTGTAGCTCTGTGGATTGTGAGCTATGTTTGGTTACATGCTGCGCAGCGCCCCGTGTCACGCACAGGTTCACACACACATCCTGCGCAGATTTTGGGGACAGCAGCCTCTTCTACCTGCGCTGCTCCTGTGTGGGAGGGCGGATGTTTATTAGATTGTTTCCTGAGCTAAATTTATCTGCAGTGATTGTGAGCTCTCAAGAGGCACAAGGGGATAGACAGAAAGAGGAAAAGAGGGAAGAAGACACAATGTGGGCAAAGAAGAGACACATGGAGAGGAGGGAGGCAGAGAGATAGATGGAGAGGGGGGAGGCAGAGAGACAGAGTCTGAGAAAGGCAGAGAGACAGGGAGGAAGGCAGAGAGAGAGAGGGAGAGGAGGGAGGCAGAGAGATAGATGGAGAGGGGGGAGGGAGAGAGACAGAGTCTGAGAAAGGCAGAGAGACAGGGAGGAAGGCAGAGAGAGAGGGAGAGGAGGGAGGCAGAGAGAGACAGAGGAAGGCAGAGAGATGGAGAGGAGTGAGGCAGAGAGACAGAGTCTGAGAAAGGCAGAGAGACAGTGAGGAAGGCAGAGAGAGAGAGGGAGAGGAGGGAGGCAGAGAGATAGATGGAGAGGGGGGAGGGAGAGAGACAGAGTCTGAGAAAGGCAGAGAGACAGGGAGGAAGGCAGAGAGAGAGGGAGAGGAGGGAGGCAGAGAGATAGATGGAGAGGGGGGAGGGAGAGAGACAGAGTCTGAGAAATGCAGAGAGACAGGGAGGAAGGCAGAGAGAGAGGGAGAGGAGGGAGGCAGAGAGAGACAGAGGAAGGCAGAGAGATGGAGAGGAGTGAGGCAGAGAGACAGAGTCTGAGAAAGGCAGAGAGAGAGGAAGAGGAGGGAATCAGACAGGCAGAATCTGAGAAAGGCAGAGAGATAGAGGGAGAGGAAGATGGCAGGGAGACAAAGTCTGAGAAAGGCAGAGAGATAGACAGGCGGAGGAGAAGAAGGCAGAGAGACAGAATCTGAGAAAGGCAGAGAGATAGACAGGGAGAGCAGAGTGCTAGAGAGACAGGGACACAGGGAGAAACAGGAAGATGAGGGAGGTAGATAGAGATAGAGGAAGGCAGCGAGACAAAGGAAGGAAGGCAGAGAGATAGAAAGAGGGAGAAGAGGGAGGCAGAGAGACAGAGTCTGAGAAAGCAGAGAGAGACAGAGGGAGAGGAAGATAGCAGAGAGACATGGAGGAAGGCAGAGAGATATGGGGAAAGGAGGGAGAGAGACAGAGTCTGAGAAAGGCAGAGAGATAGATCAAGGGAGAGGAGTGCACCTGAGACAGGGAGGCAGGCAGAGATAGAAGGAGGGAGATGAGGGAGGCAGAGAGAGAGACAGACTGAGGAAGACTGAGAGACAGGCATAGGGAGGCAAGGAGACAGGGAGGGAGGCAGGGAGAGACAGAGGAAGATTAGGGAGGTAGATAGAGTAAGACTGAAGAAGGTAGGGAGATAGATATAGGGAGATCAGGGTGGCAGAGAGAAGGAAGGAGACAGAGAAAGACAGAGGAATGCAGTGAGATACATAAAGGGAGAGGAGGGAGGCAGAGAGAGACCTGGGAGAGGAAGGTAGAGACAGAGGAAGTCAGAGAGATAGAAGGCAGGAGATGAGGGAGGCAGAGAGAGACAGAGACTGAGGAAGCAGAGGCAGAGAGAGACAGAAATAAGACAGAGATGGATTGGGAAAGGAGGGAGACAGAGACAGACAAAGGGAGGCAGAGAGAGACCTAGGCTGAGGAAGGCAGAGACATATAGAAAGGAGGGAGACAGAGACTAATGAAGGCAGATAGATAAATACAGGGAGAAGAGGGAGACAGAGAAAGGAAGAGAGAGACAGGACATTGGGAATGTAGCAGATGAGAGACATAGGGAGAGATGAAGGCAGAGAAAGAGCTATAGACACAAGGAGAGAAAGGAGGAAGAGAAACAGGGAGGCAAACAGAGAGAAAGACAGAGAGAGGCATGGAGATGGAAAGAAAAGCAGAGAGAGCAGCACAAAGATTAAGACATTTATAGAGGTAAAGAGGCAGAAAGGGAGAAAGAGAATAGAGGAGAGAGACAGTGAGAGGGAGGCAAAGAGAGACCAGCAGAGTGAGATGAAATCAGGAAGAGAGAGCAGCAGGGAGGCAGAGAGCAGGGCAGAGAGTGCAGGGGAGAGAAGGAGGGAGATGCAGGAGGCAGAGAGAGAGAGCAGAGAGGCAGGGAGAATGAATATGAAAGGTAAATACTACAATCCAAGTAAATGAAAGCAGATACTCAGGGACAGTAAAGAGAGAGTCAGAGAGAGACAGAATCAAGATATATGGAGTAAGAGTCAAACAGAGTGACCCGATGAGCCAGAGTCATAGAAAGTGACCCAATCATAGGAAGGCAAAAAGAAAAAGAAATTAAGTGAGGCAGAAAAAGAGGTGGACAGAGACAAACCCAGACAGAGGAATGGAAAGAAAGAAAACTCGAAAGAGATGGGCAGAAAGTAATAGAACAGGACAGCCAACTAGAAAGACATGGAAAGGCGAATATAGGAAGGGACCCAAAGAGTATAGGTCATAGAGAGCGATCCAGAGAGGTTGAGGAAGGAGGAGAAACAGGCAGAAAGGCGAAGGGAAAAACTCAAACTAAGGAAAAAGCACAGATATTGGCAGATAATGACCTAAGTAAAAGGAAAGCTGAGAAACGCAAAGAGAGAAATGTTTAGAGAAAGGCTCCGGAGAGACAGATTCATAGTGAGAATATCCCTGGTAGAGAGACAGAGAAAGATGTAAAAGTGAGGAGGAAATGGAGAGGGAAACAGAGGAAGAAACAAAGGAAAGATAGATAGATAGATAGATAGATAGATAGATAGATAGATAGATAGATAGACTAATCCAGAAAGCGTATATGTCATTCCCCTATTTCACCCTCGGACCGGATCCCCTCACATTAGGCACAGAGCCCCTACGGACCAGACCACCTCACACTACACACAGCCCCCTACGGGTCGGACCCCCTCACATTAGACACAGATCCCCCATCCTGACCCCCTCACATTATACACAAACCCCCCTTCGGGCAACACCTCCTCACATTTAGACACAGACCTCCCTCTGGGCCAAACCCTCACATTAGACACAGACCCCCCTCTGGGCCAAACACCCTCACATTAGACACAGACCCCCCTCCGGCCAGGACCCCCCCTCACATTAGACACAGACCCCCCATCGGGGCAGGACCCCCTCACATTAGACACAGACCCCCCTCCAGGCCGGACCCCCTCACATTAGGCACAGACACCCCTCTGGACTGGACTCCCTCACATTATACACAAACCCCCCTCCGGGCAACACCTCCTCACATTTAGACTCAGACCTCCCTCTGGGCCGAACCCCCTCACATTAGACACAGACCCCCCTCTGGCCAGGACCCCCTCACATTAGACACCCCCCTTGGGGCAGGACCCCCTCACATTAGGCACAGACCCCCCTCCGGTCAGCACCTCCTCACATTAGACACAGACCCCCCTCCAGGCCAGACCCCTCACATTAGGCACAGACACCCCTCTGGACCGGATCCCCTCACATTAGACACAGACCCCCCTCCGGGCCGGACCCCCTCACGTTAAAAACAGACCCCACTCCGGGCCGGACCCGTTCACATTAGACACAACCCCCCCTCTGGGCCGGACCCCTCACATTAGACACAGATCCCCCCTCCTGACCCCCTCACATTATACACAAACCCCACCTCCGGGCAACACCTCCTCACATTTAGACACAGACCCCCCTCCGGCCAGGACCCCCTTACATTAGACACAGACTCACCTCGGGGCAGGACCGACCCCCTCACATTAGACACAGGCCCCCCTCCAGTCAGCACCTCCTCACATTAGACACAGACCCCTCTCTGGGCCGGACCCCCTCATATTAAACACAGACCCACCTCTCCTGGCCGGACCTCCTAACATTAGACACAGAACCCCCTCTCCGGGCCGGACCCCCTCACATTAGAGACAGACCCCCTCTGGACTGGACCCCCCTCACATTAGACACAGACCCCCCTCCGGGTCGGACCCCCTCACATTAAAAACAGGCCACACTCCGGGCCGGACCCCCTCACATTAGACGCAGACCCACCTCTCCGGGCCAGACCCCCTCACATAAGACATAGACCCCCCCTATGGGCCGGACCACCTCACATTAGACACAGACCTCCTCTGGACTGGACCCCCTCACATTATACACAAACCCCCCTCCGGGCAACAACTCCTCACATTTAGACACAGACCCCCTCCGGCCAGGACCCCCTTAAATTAGACACAGCCCCCCCTTGGGGCAGGACCGACCCCCCCACATTAGACACAGACCCCCTACGGACCAGACCACCTCACATTAGGCACCCCCCCTCCGGGCCGGACCCCCTCACATTAAAAACCGACCCCCCCTCCGGGCCGGACCCCCTCACATTAGACACAGACCCCCCTCCAGGCAGGACCCCTCACATTAGTTACAGACCCCCTTTCGGGCAGCACCTCCTCACATTAGCCACAGACCCCCCTCTGGGCCGGATACCTCACATTAGACATAGACGCCCCCCTCCGGGCAGGACCCCCACACATTAGACACAGACCCTCCCCGGTCAGCACCTCCTCACATTAGACACACCCCCCTCCGGGCCAGACCCCCTCACATTAAAAACAGACCCCACGCCGGGACGGACCCCCCTCACATTAGACACAGACCCACCTCTCATTAGACACAGACCCCCCCTCTGGGCCGGCCCCCCTCACATTAGACACAGACCCCCTCTGGACCCCCTCACATTAGACACAGACCCCCCTCCAGGCAGGACCCCCTCACATTAGACACAGACCCCCTCTGGACCCCCTCACATTAGACACAGACCCCACCTCCGGACCCTCTCACATTAGACACAGACCCCTCTCTGGGCCGGATCCCCTCACATTAGACACAGACCCCCCTCCTGACATTAGACACAGACCCCCCTCGGGCAGGACCCCCTCACATTAGACACAGACTCCCCCTCCTCCAGACCGGACCCCCTCACATTAGGCACAGTCCCCCGTCTGGACCGGACCCCCTCACATTAGGCACAGTCCCCCGTCTGGACCGGACCCCCTCACATTAGACACAGACTTCCTTTGGACTGGACCCCCTCACATTAGACACAGACCCCCCTCTGGGCCGGATCCCCTCACATTAGACACAGACCCCACCTCCGGACCCTCTCACATTAGACACAGACCCCTCTCTGGGCCGGATCCCCTCACATTAGACACAGAGCCTCCTCGGGCAGGACCCTCTCACATTAGACACAGACCCCCGTCTGGGCAGGACCCCTTCACATTAGACACAGACCCCCCTCCAGGCAGGACCCCCTCACATTAGACACAGACCCCCCTCCAGGCAGGACCCCTTCACATTAGACACAGACCCTCCCCCCTCCCCATGTCACAGCTGCTGCTCGGTATGAGCTGTCTGTGGTACTGAAACATTTACTGGAAGATAAGGGAGGGAGCAGCTGGGAGAGGGAGAAGGGTGGAGGGAGGAGAGGAGGGTGGAGGGAGGAGAGGGAAGCCGGCTGGAGCCCTGCTTGGTGAGGGAGGGAAGCAAGCTGCATGGAGGGGAGAGGAGAACATTATAATGAGGGCTTTATATACATGTTTGGGCACAGAGCTCCTTATAGTTATGTATACAGGGGTGTGCAGGGCACTGGGGTCAGGCACTGCAGCCTGGAGCTATCAGTCACTACACATACAGTATACAGACCATGTATTATTCTCTCCGCTGCATACACCAGTGCTGTATATAGGAGTCTTACACATGTAGCAAAGCTGACTTTGTCATATAATCTTTTGTGGGAGCATTGCTTGTCCATTGAGATAAATCTCTGTGTACCTGCAGTCATGCGTCATTATGAGCGGTGCCACACTCAGCTCTGCTATGTCATTATGAGCGGTGCCACACTCAGCTCTGCTATGTCATTATGAGTGGTGCCACACTCAGCTCTGCTATGTCATTATGAGTGGTGCCACACTCGGCTCTGCTATGTCATTATGAGTGGTGCCACACTCAGCTCTGCTATGTCAGTATGAGTGGTGCCACACTCGGCTCTGCTATGTCATTATGAGTGGTGCCACACTCGGCTCTGCTATGTCATTATGAGTGGTGCCACACTCGGCTCTGCTATGTCATTATGAGTGGTGCCACACTCGGCTCTGTAATGTCAGTATGAGTGGTGCCACACTCGGCTTTGCTATATCAGTATAAGTGGTACCACACTCAGCTCTGCTATGTCATTATGAGTGGTGCCACACTCAGCTCTGCTATGTCATTATGAGTGGTGCTACACTCAGCTCTGCTATGTCATTATGAGTGGTGCCACACTCAGCTCTGCTATGTCATTATGAGTGGTGCCACACTCAGCTCTGCTATGTTATTATGAGTGGTGCCAGTGCACAGTCTGCTCTGCTGTGTCATTATGAGTGGTGCCACACTCGGCTCTGCTATGTTATTATGAGTGGTGTCACACTCGCCTCTGCTATGTCATTATGAGTGGTGCCAGTGCACAGTCGGCTCTGCTGTGTCATTATGAGTGGTGCCACACTCGGCTCTGCTATGTTATTATGAGCGGTGCCACACTCAGCTCTGCTATGTCAGTATGAGCGGTGCCACACTCAGCTCTGCTATGTCATTATGAGCGGTGCCACACTCAGCTCTGCTATGTCATTATGAGTGGTGCCACACTCAGCTCTGCTATGTCATTATGAGTGGTGCCAAACTTGGCTCTGCTATGTCATTATGAGCGGTGCCACACTCAGCTCTGATATGTCATTATGAGTGGTGCCACACTCGGCTCTACTATGTCAGTATGAGCGGTGCCACACTCAGCTCTGCTATGTCAGTATGAGTGGTGCCACACTCAGCTCTGCTATGTCATTATGAGTGGTGCCACACTCGGCTCTGCTATGTCATTATGAGCGGTGCCACACTCGGCTCTACTATGTCAGTATGAGCGGTGCCACACTCAGCTCTGCTATGTCAGTATGAGTGGTGCCACACTCAGCTCTGCTATGTCATTATGAGTGGTGCCACACTCGGCTCTGCTATGTCATTATGAGCGGTGCCACACTCAGCTCTGATATGTCATTATGAGTGGTGCCACACTCGGCTCTGCTATGTCATTATGAGCGGTGCCACACTCAGCTCTGATATGTCATTATGAGTGGTGCCACACTCGGCTCTGCTATGTCAGTATGAGTGGTGCCACACTCAGCTCTGCTATGTCATTATGAGTGGTGCCACACTCGGCTCTGCTATGTCATTATGAGCGGTGCCACACTCAGCTCTGCTATGTCATTATGAGTGGTGCCACACTCGGCTCTGCTATGTCATTATGAGTGGTGCCACACTCGGCTCTGCTATGTCATTATGAGCGGTGCCACACTCAGCTCTGCTATGTCATTATGAGCGGTGCCACACTCAGCTCTGCTATGTCATTATGAGTGGTGCCACACTCAGCTCTGCTATGTCATTATGAGTGGTGCCACACTCAGCTCTGCTATGTCATTATGAGTGGTGCCACACTCAGCTCTGCTATGTCATTATGAGTGGTGCCACACTCAGCTCTGCTATGTCATTATGAGTGGTGCCACACTCAGCTCTGCTATGTTATTATGAGTGGTGCCAGTGCACAGTCTGCTCTGCTGTGTCATTATGAGTGGTGCCACACTCGGCTCTGCTATGTTATTATGAGTGGTGTCACACTCGCCTCTGCTATGTCTTTATGAGTGGTGCCAGTGCACAGTCGGCTCTGCTGTGTCATTATGAGCGGTGCCACACTCGGCTCTGCTATGTTATTATGAGTGGTGCCACACTCGGCTCTGCTATGTCATTATGAGTGGTGCCAGTGCACAGTCGGCTCTGCTGTGTCATTATCAGTGGTAAAACAATCGGCTCTGCTATGTTATTATGAGTGGTGTCACACTCGCTTCTGCTATGTCATTATGAGTGGTGCCACACTCGGCTCTGCTATGTCAGTATGAGTGGTGCCACACTCGGCTCTGCTATGTCATTATAAGTGGTGCCACACTCGGCTCTGCTATGTCACTATGAGTGGTGCCACACTCGGCTCTGCTATGTCATTATAAGTGGTGCCACACTCGGCTCTGCTATGTCATTATGAGTGGTGCCACACTCGGCTCTGCTATGTCATTATGAGTGGTGCCACACTCGGCTCTGTAATGTCAGTATGAGTGGTGCCACACTCGGCTTTGCTATGTCAGTATAAGTGGTACCACACTCAGCTCTGCTATGTCATTATGAGTGGTGCCACACTCGGCTCTGCTATGTCATTATGAGTGGTGCCACACTCGGCTCTGCTATGTCATTATAAGTGGTGCCACACTCGGCTCTGCTATGTCTGTATGAGTGGTGCCACACTCGGCTCTGCTATGTCATTATGAGTGGTGCCACACTCGGCTCTGCTATGTCATTATGAGTGGTGCCACACTCGGCTCTACTATGTCAGTATGAGTGGTGCCACACTCGGCTCTGCTATGTCAGTATTAGTGGTGCCACACTCGGCTCTGCTATGTCATTATGAGTGGTGCCACACTCGGCTCTGCTATGTCACTATGAGTGGTGCCACACTCGGCTCTGTAATGTCAGTATGAGTGGTACCACACTCGGCTTTGCTATGTCAGTATAAGTGGTGCCACACTCAGCTCTGCTATGTCATTATGAGTGGTGCCACACTCGGCTCTGCTATGTCATTATAAGTGGTGCCACACTCGGCTCTGCTATGTCTGTATGAGTGGTGCCATACTCGGCTCTGCTATGTCTGTATGAGTGGTGCCACACTCGGCTCCGCTATGTCATTATGAGTGGTGCCACACTCGGCTCTGCTATGTCATTATGAGTGGTGCCACACTCGGCTCCGCTATGTCAGTATGAGTGGTGCCACACTCGGCTCTGCTATGTCATTATGAGTGGTGCCACACTCGGCTCTGCTATGTCATTATGAGTGGTGCCACACTCGGCTCTGCTATGTCAGTATGAGTGGTGCCACACTCGGCTCTGCTATGTCAGTATGAGTGGTGCCACACTCGGCTCTGCTATGTCATTATGAGTGGTGCCACACTCGGCTCTGCTATGTCAGTATGAGTGGTGCCACACTCGGCTCTGCTATGTCAGTATGAGTGGTGCTACACTCAGCTCTGCTATGTCAGTATGAGTGGTGCCACACTCGGCTCTGCTGTGTCAGTATGAGGGCTCCTGTTGTGGGGATGGGATTTGTGTAATCTTCCTACATGAGGGCAGAGAGGGCTGGATATCACCTTTGCTGGGTACATCATTAGGAGGAGTATATTAGCGCTACATCGGTATCAGGATGCAGAGTTAATGATATCATTTTATGGTGTGTGATGCCGGCATTCAGGCCATAATAGCTGAAGGTGAGATGAGTGGGAATAGTATGAGAAAGGAGTAGTGGGGTCAGTCTCTGCAGTGATAGATCTGCATGCGTGGGTGGACTGGGAGCACTGGGGAAACAGCAGAGAGGGCTGCATAGGAAAGGAAAGACAGTCAGATATATCAGGGCGAGGTGAAATGTATTCTACAACCACATGAGATAACAGGCAGATGCTGCTGAATGGGTGATGATCAAGAAAATAACATGTATGATGAATGACATGAAGTTAGAGTGCAGTGTATGTACAATGGTTATATGTATGATGAACGATATGATGGTAGAGTGCTGTGTATGTACAGTGGTTATATGTATGATGAATGATATGAAGGTAGAGTGCTGTGTATGTACAGTGGTTATATGTATGATGAATGATATGATGGTAGAGTGCTGTGTATGTACAGTGGTTATATGTATGATGAATGATATGAAGGTAGAGTGCTGTGTATGTACAGTGGTTATATGTATGATGAATGATATGAAGGTAGAGTGCTGTGTATGTACAGTGGTTATATGTATGATGAACGATATGATGGTAGAGTGCTGTGTATGTACAGTGGTTATATGTATGATGAATGATATGAAGGTAGAGTGCTGTGTATGTACAGTGGTTATATGTATGATGAATGATATGATGGTAGAGTGCTGTGTATGTACAGTGGTTATATGTATGATGAATGATATGATGGTAGAGTGCTGTGTATGTACAGTGGTTATATGTATGATGAACGATATGATGGTAGAGTGCTGTGTATGTACAGTGGTTATATGTATGATGAACGATATGAAGGTAGAGTGCTGTGTATGTACAGTGGTTATATGTATGATGAACGATATGATGGTAGAGTGCTGTGTATGTACAGTGGTTATATGTATGATGAACGATATGAAGGTAGAGTGCTGTGTATGTACAGTGGTTATATGTATGATGAATGACATGAAGTTAGAGTGCTGTGTATGTACAGTGGTTATATGTATGATGAACGACATGAAGTTAGAGTGCTGTGTATGTACAGTGGTTATATGTATGATGAACGACATGATGGTAGAGTGCTGTGAATGTACAGTGGTTATATGTATGATGAACGACATGATGGTAGAGTGCTGTGTATGTACAGTGGTTATATGTATGATGAACGACATGATGGTAGAGTGCTGTGTATGTACAGTGGTTATATGTATGATGAACGACATGAAGGTAGAGTGCTGTGTATGTACAGTGGTTATATGTATGATGAACGACATGATGGTAGAGTGCTGTGTATGTACAGTGGTTATATGTATGATGAACGACATGATGGTAGAGTGCTGTCTAGGTACAGTGGTTATATGTATGATGAACGACATGATGGTAGAGTGCTGTGTATGTACAGTGGTTATATGTATGATGAACGACATGATGGTAGAGTGCTGTGTATATACAGTTGTTATATGTATGATGAACGACATGATGGTAGAGTGCTGTGTATGTACAGTGGTTATATGTATGATGAACGACATGATGGTAGAGTGCTGTGTATGTACAGTGGTTATATGTATGATGAACGACATGAGGGTAGAGTGCTGTGTATGTACAGTGGTTATATGTATGATGAACGACATGAGGGTAGAGTGCTGTGTATGTACAGTGGTTATATGTATGATGAACGACATAATGGTAGAGTGCTATGTATGTACAGTGGTTATATGTATGATGAACGACATGATGGTAGAGTGCTGTGTATGTACAGTGGTTATATGTATGATGAACGACATGATGGTAGAGTGCTGTGTATGTACAGTGGTTATATGTATGACGAACGACATGATGGTAGAGTGCTGTGTATGTACAGTGGCTATATGTATGATGAACGAAATGATGGTAGAGTGCTGTGTATGTACAGTGGTTATATGTATGATGAACGATATGATGATAGAGTGCTGTGTATGTACAGTGGTTATATGTATGATGAACGATATGATGGTAGAGTGCTGTGTATATACAGTGGTTATGTGTATGATGAACGATATGAGGGTAGAGTGCTGTGTATGTACAGTGGTTATATGTATGATGAACGATATGATGGTAGAGTGCTGTGTATGTACAGTGGTTATATGTATGATGAACGATATGATGGTAGAGTGCTGTGTATGTACAGTGGTTATATGTATGATGAACGATATGAAGGTAGAGTGCTGTGTATGTACAGTGGTTATATGTATGATGAACGATATGAGGGTAGAGTGCTGTGTATGTACAGTGGTTATATGTATGATGAACGATATGATGGTAGAGTGCTGTGTATGTACAGTGGTTATATGTATGATGAACGATATGATGGTAGAATGCTGTGTATGTACAGTGGTTATATGTATGATGAACGATATGATGGTAGAGTGCTGTGTATGTACAGTGGTTATATGTATGATGAACGATATGATGGTAGAGTGCTCTGTATGTACAGTGGTTATATGTATGATGAACGATATGATGGTAGAGTGCTGTGTATGTACAGTGGTTATATGTATGATGAACGATATGATGGTCGAGTGCTGTGTATGTACAGTGGTTATATGTATGATGAATGATATGATGGTAGAGTGCTGTGTATGTACAGTGGTTATATGTATGATGAACGATATGATGGTAGAGTGCTGTGTATGTACAGTGGTTATATGTATGATGAACGATATGAAGGTAGAGTGCTGTGTATGTACAGTGGTTATATGTATGATGAACGATATGATGGTAGAGTGCTGTGTATGTACAGTGGTTATATGTATGATGAACGATATGAAGGTAGAGTGCTGTGTATGTACAGTGGTTATATGTATGATGAATGACATGAAGTTAGAGTGCTGTGTATGTACAGTGGTTATATGTATGATGAACGACATGATGGTAGAGTGCTGTGTATGTACAGTGGTTATATGTATGATGAACGACATGATGGTAGAGTGCTGTCTAGGTACAGTGGTTATATGTATGATGAACGACATGATGGTAGAGTGCTGTGTATGTACAGTGGTTATATGTATGATGAACGACATGATGGTAGAGTGCTGTGTATGTACAGTGGTTATATGTATGATGAACGACATGATGGTAGAGTGCTGTGTATGTACAGTGGTTATATGTATGATGAACGACATGATGGTAGAGTGCTGTGTATGTACAGTGGTTATATGTATGATGAATGATATGATGGCAGAGTGCTGTGTATGTACAGTGGTTATATGTATGATCAATGATATGATGGTAGAGTGCTGTGTATGTACAGTGGTTATATATATGATGAATGATATGATGGTAGAGTGCTGTGTATGTACAGTGGTTATATGTATGATAAATGATATGATGGTAGAGTGCTGTGTATGTACAGTGGTTATATGTATGATGAATGGTATGATGGTAGAGTGCTCTGTATGTACAGTGGTTATATGTATGATGAATGATATGATGTTAGAGTGCTGTGTATGTACAGTGGTTATATGTATGATGAATGATATGATGGTAGAGTGCTCTGTATGTACAGTGGTTATCTGTATGATGAATGATATGATGGTAGAGTGCTGTGTGTGTACAGTGGTTATATGTATGATGAATGATATGATGGTAGAGTGCTCTGTATGTACAGTGGTTATCTGTATGATGAATGATATGATGGTAGAGTGCTCTGTATGTACAGTTGTTATCTGTATGATGAATGATATGATGGTAGAGTGCTGTGTATGTACAGTGGTTATATGTATGATCAATGATATGATGGTAGAGTGCTGTGTATGTACAGTGGTTATATATATGATGAATGATATGATGGTAGAGTGCTGTGTATGTACAGTGGTTATATGTATGATCAATGATATGATGGTAGAGTGCTGTGTATGTACAGTGGTTATATGTATGATGAATGGTATGATGGTAGAGTGCTCTGTAGGTACAGTGGTTATATGTATGATGAACGATATGAAGGTAGAGTGCTCTGTATGTACAGTGGTTATATGTATGATAAATGATATGATGGTAGAGTGCTGTGTATGTACAGTGGTTATATGTATGATGAATGGTATGATGGTAGAGTGCTCTGTATGTACAGTGGTTATATGTATGATGAATGATATGATGGTAGAGTGCTGTGTATGTACAGTGGTTATATGTATGATGAATGATATGATGGTAGAGTGCTGTGTATGTACAGTGGTTATATGTATGATGAATGATATGATGGTAGAGTGCTGTGTATGTACAGTGGTTATATGTATGATGAATGATATGATGGTAGAGTGCTCTGTATTTACAGTGGTTATCTGTATGATGAATGATATGATGGTAGAGTGCTGTGTATGTACAGTGGTTATATGTATGATGAATGATATGATGGTAGAGTGCTCTGTATGTACAGTGGTTATCTGTATGATGAATGATATGATGGTAGAGTGCTGTGTATGTACAGTGGTTATATGTATGATGAATGATATGATGGTAGAGTGCTCTGTATGTACAGTGGTTATCTGTATGATGAATGATATGATGGTAGAGTGCTGTGTATGTACAGTGGTTATCTGTATGATGAATGATATGATGGTAGAGTGCTGTGTATGTACAGTGGTTATATGTATGATGAATGATATGATGGTAGAGTGCTGTGTGTGTACAGTGGTTATATGTATGATGGTAGAGTGCTGTGTATGTACAGTGGTTATATATATGATGAATGATATGATGGTAGAGTGCTGTGTATGTACAGTGGTTATATGTATGATGAATGATATGATGGTAGAGTGCTGTGTATGTACCGTGGTTATATGTATGATGAATGATATGATGGTAGAGTGCTCTGTATGTACAGTGGTTATATATATGATGAACGATATGATGGCAGAGTGCTGTGTATGTACAGTGGTTATATGTATGATGAATGATATGATGGTCGAGTGCTGTGTATGTACAGTGGTTATATATATGATGAATGATATGATGGTAGAGTGCTGTGTATGTACAGTGGTTATATGTATGATGAATGATATGATGGTCGAGTGCTGTGTATGTACAGTGGTTATATGTATGATGAATGATATGATGGTAGAGTGCTGTGTATGTACAGTGGTTATATGTATGATGAATGGTATGATGGTAGAGTGCTGTGTATGTACAGTGGTTATATGTATGATGAATGATATGATGGTAGAGTGCTGTGTATGTACAGTGGTTATATGTATGATGAATGATATGATGGTAGAGTGCTGTGTATGTACAGTGGTTATATGTATGATGAATGATATGATGGTAGAGTGCTGTGTATGTACAGTGGTTATATGTATGATGAATGATATGATGGTAGAGTGCTGTGTATGTACAGTGGTTATATGTATGATGAATGATATGATGGTAGAGTGCTGTGTATGTACAGTGGTTATATATATATGATGAATGATATGATGGTAGAGTGCTGTGTATGTACAGTGGTTATATGTATGATGAATGATATGATGGTAGAGTGCTGTGTATGTACAGTGGTTATATGTATGATGAATGATATGATGGTAGAGTGCTGTGTATGTACAGTGGTTATATGTAGAGTTGTTGAAATCCATAATTGCTGAGATTTACAGCCAAATGAGGA
Source organism: Phyllobates terribilis (assembly GCF_046119375.1). NCBI lineage: Eukaryota > Metazoa > Chordata > Amphibia > Anura > Dendrobatidae > Phyllobates > Phyllobates terribilis. The sequence continues at coordinate 538,822,613 of NW_027362771.1, forward strand.
GAGAGAGATGGAGAAAGGTGTGCAAGACAGAGAGCGTGCCAGGATTAATAAAGAAGGGGGAGGGAAGGAAGCAAAGGAAGAGAGGTGTGCGGGAAATGCAGAGCATGGAGGGGACACTGACAGAGAGAGGGGTGAGGAACGTCTGATTCCTGAATTCAGAAAAGATGATGAGGCTGTGAAAGAGGAACGTCAGGTGACGCAAGGTGTGCAAAATACTGTGTATATAGATATATAGGTAAGATATGAGATAGATAATAGAGAGATAGATACATATAATATATATATGATAGATAGATATAGATAATACTGTAGATAGATATCGATAGATAGATAGATAAATAATTAGGGATACATAGACAGACGATAGATAGATAATAGATGATAGATAGATAGATATGAGATAAATAGATATGAGATTGATAGATGATAGATAGATGGATAGATAGATAATAGATAGATAGATAGATACTGTAGATGATAGATAGATAGATAGATAATAGGTAGATACATAGATAGATAGATGATAGATAGATAGATACAGTGCCTACAAGTAGTATTCAACCCCCTGCAGATTTAGCTGGTTTGATAAGATGCAAATAAGTTAGAGTCTTCAAACTGCAAACGAGAGTAGGTTTTATGAACAGAAGCATAAATCTTACAAACCAAAAAGTTATGTTGCTCAGTTGAATTTTATTAAATTTTAAACATAAAAGTGTGGGTCAATTATTATTCAACCCCTATGTTTAATATTTTGTGGAATAACCCTTGTTTGCAATTACAGCTAATAATCGTATTTATAAGACCTGATCAGGCCGGCACAGGTCTGTGGAGTTATCTTGGCCCACTCCTCCATGCAGATCTTCTCCAAGTTATCTAGGTTCTTTGGGTGTCTCATGTGGACTTTATTCTTGAGCTCCTTCCACAAGTTTTCAATTGGGTTAAGGTCAGGAGACTGACTAGGCCACTCCAACACCTTGACTTTTTCCCTCTTGAACCAGGCCTTGGTTTTCTTGGCTGTGTGCTTTGGGTCGTTGTCTTGTTGGAAGATGAAATTACGACCCATCTTAAGATCCTTGATGGAGGAGCGGAGGTTCTTGGCCAAAATCTCCAGGTAGGCCATGCTATCCATCTTCCCATGGGTGCGGACCAGATGGCCAGGCCCCTTGGCTGAGAAACAGCCCCACAGCATGATGCTGCCACCACCATGCTTGACTGTAGGGATGGTATTCTTGGGGTCGTATGCAGTGCCATCCAGTCTCCAAACGTCACGTGTGTGGTTGGCACCAAAGATCTCGATCTTGGTCTCATCAGACCATAGAACCTTGAACCAGTCTGTCTCAGAGTCCTCCAAGTGATCATGAGCAAACTGTAGACGAGCCTTGACATGACGCTTTGAAAGTAAAGGTACCATACAGGCTCGTCTGGAACGGAGACCATTGCGGTGGAGTACGTTACTTATGGTATTGACTGAAACCTATGTCCCCACTGCCATGAGATCTTCCCGGAGCTCCTTCCTTGTTGTCCTTGGGTTAGCCTTGACTCTTCGGACAAGCCTGGCCTTGGCACGGGAGGGCACTTTCAAAGGCTGTCCAGGCCGTGGAAGGCTAACAGTAGTTCCATAACCCTTCCACTTATGGATGATGCTCCCAACAGTGGAGACAGGTAGGCCCAACTCCTTGGAAAGGGTTTTGTACCCCTTGCCAGCCTTGTGACCCTCCACGATCTTGTCTCTGATGGCCTTGGAATGCTCCTTTGTCTTTCCCATGTTGACCATGTCTGAGTGCTGTTCACAAGTTTGGGGAGGGTCTTAAATAGTCAGAAAAGGCTGGCAAAAGAGATCTTTAATCCACACATGTGAGGCTCATTATTCTTGGTGCATGAACTACTTCTTAATACTTTAGGGGGACCAAACAGAATTCTTGTGGTTTGAGGGGTTGAATAATAAATGACACTCTGAATTAACTTTTAACGTTTTTAAAAAAAAAAAAAAAAAATTTGCTGCAGTGCATTTCCCACTTCCAGGCTGATCTACAGTACAAATGTCACAATGCCAAGTTAATTCCGCATGTGTCAACCAGCTAAATCTGCAGGGGGTTGAATACTACTTGTAGGCACTGTAGATAGATAATAGGTAGATACATAGATATATAATAGATAGATAGATAGATAATAGGTAGATACATAGATAGATAGATGATAGATAGATAGATAGATAGATAGATAGATAGATAATAGGTAGATACATAGATAGATAGATGATAGATAGATAGATGATAGATAGATAGATAGATAGATAATAGGTAGATACATAGATAGATAATAGATAGATAGATAATAAACAATCGATAGATAATAGATAATATAGATAATAGATATGAGATAGATAATAGGTAGATAGATAATGGATAGATAGATAGATTGATTGATAGATAATAGATTAATAGATAAATAGATAGATTATAGATATATAGATAAATTGATAATAGATTAGATCGATAGATAGATGATAGATACATAGCTAAATAGATATATATATAGATAGTTATATAGATAAATTGATAAAAGATAGATATTAGATAGATAGATAGATAGATATTAGATAGATAGATACTGTAGATATTAGATAGATAGATAGATAGATAGATAGACAGATGATAGATAGATGGATAGATAGATAGATGATAGCTAGAGAGATAGATAGATAGATAGATAGATAGATAATAGATAGATAGAAGATAGATAATAGATAGAAGATAGATAGATATTAGATATATAGATATTAGATAGATAGATAGATATTAGATAGATAGATAGATAGATAGATAGATAGATAGATAGGAGATAGATATGGATAGATATAGATGGATGTGGTGTCGGTGCTTCGGGGCCACTGGTGGATTTTGTGGAGGGGGAAGTTTGTTCTGCAGAGAGAAGGATATGAATGAGGGACACAGACGGTGACTCGGGGGCATGCGCTGTTACTCTCTGATTTGGGGGGGCCAGTGGAGTCTGTCTTGCCTTCTCACACACGTATATAATATGTGCCGTCTGCCCTGTGATCCCTCTCCTCTCGGTGACACCACTGGAGGATCTCTCACAGTCTTTCCTTTCTACTGGAATCAGTTTTCATTAACCCTTGGAGCTCTGAAGTTACTTCGGACATTGGGGACCAAATAAAATGTTGCAAATATACCACAAATGCAAATATCATTTTCAGAAAAAATCCCTACATGATGTCCACGCGCTTGTCTTTTTGGTAAACATAAAACTATGGACAGTGTTGGTAAAATATTAACGTGTTCCCATCTCTCTGTTCTCCTTGCAGAGCTCTCCGGTTGGCGAGGTGATGTTACAGAGGAGCGCTCAGTGACAGGGTTGTGTCAAGCGGTATGGCGGGGGCCTGGCTGGTTTTGTGGGGTCTCTGTTCAGCCGCCATATTGCTGACGTCCTCTACGCAAGGTGAGATTCTACTAGGGCTTATAATGTGACTTGTTGTTCTCAAAAAATTCCTCCTAGATTCCTGAGGTGGCAATCAGAACAAATCACTGGTCAGTGAGCCAACTCGGGAAAATGTACCCATAATTCAAGGAAGAAGAACGCCAGGTCTGCCCTTCATCTTCCAAGACCGTCAGGACCATTTCCTCTGTAGGGCTATATTCACATGTCACGGACTTGCCTATAGTAAATCTGATGTGAGTTTTGCAAGAGAATCCGTGCCGGGAAGTCCAGGCCGATGCTATGATTTCTGCCACGGATCTCTCGTAGTTGTGCCATGGATGACTATGCCTGGACCCATCGCTGGTCTCCCCATCCGAATTATCAGCCTCATATATACCCATGAGGCTATTAATTCTGGTCAGGAAACCCGTGATTGGTCCGGGCATTGGATACAGACCATGAAACACAGACAGGGATGTCAAACTAAAACACACAGAGGGCCAAACTGAAAATCTTGGACAAAGTTGCGGGCCAACCAGTATACAGTGCAATGGGCCCCACAAAGTCCTCCACACAGAATAATGGGTCCCACATAGTCCTCCATACAGAATAATGGGCCCCACATAGTCCTCCATACAGAATAATGGCCCGCATAGTCCTCCATACAGAATAATGGGTCCTACATAGTCCTCCATACAGAACAATGGGCCCCACATAGTCCTCCATACAGAATATTGGGCCCCACATAGTCCTCCATACAGAATAATGGGTCCCACATAGTCCTCCATACAGAATAATGGCCCCACATAGTCCTCCATACAGAATAATGGGTCCTACATAGTCCTCCATACAGAATAATGCATACTACATAGTCCTCCATACAGAATAATGGGCCCCACATAGTCCTCCATACAGAATAATGGGTCCCACATAGTCCTCCATACAGAATAATGGGCCCCACATAGTCCTCCATACAGAATAATGGCCCACATAGTCCTCCATACAGAATAATGGGTCCTACATAGTCCTCCATACAGAACAATGGGCCCCACATAGTCCTCCACACAGAATAATGGGTCCCACATAGTCCTCCATACAGAATAATGGGCCCCACATAGTCCTCCATACAGAATAATGGCCCACATAGTCCTCCATACAGAATAATGGGTCCTACATAGTCCTCCATACAGAACAATGGGCCCCACATAGTCCTCCATACAGAATACTGGGCCCCACATAGTCCTCCATACAGAATAATGGGTCCCACATAGTCCTCCATACAGAATAATGGCCCCACATAGTCCTCCATACAGAATAATGGGTCCTACATAGTCCTCCATACAGAATAATGCATACTACATAGTCCTCCATACAGAATAATGGGCCCCACAGAGTCCTCCATACAACATAATGGGCTTCACATAGTCCTCCATACAACATAATGGGCCCCACATAGTCCTCCATACAGAATAATGGGCCCCACATAGTCCTCCATACAACATAATGGGCCCCACATAGTCCTCCATACAGAATAATGAGCCCCACATAGTCCTCCATACAGTATAATGGGCGCCACATAGTCGTCCATACAGTATAATGGGCCCCACATAGTCCTCCATACAGTATAATAGGCCCCACATAATCCTCCATACAGAATAATGGCCCCACATAGTCCTGCATACAGAATAATGGCCCCACATAGTCCTCCATACAGAATAATGTCCCCACACAGTCCTTCATACAGAATAATGGCCCCAGATAGTCCTCCATACAGAGTAATGGACCTACATTGTCCTCCATACAACATAATGGGCCCCACATAGTTCTCCATGCAGAATAATGGCCCCACATAGTCCTTCATACAGAATAATGGCCCCACATAGTCCTCCATACAGAATAATGGGTCCCACATAGTCCTCTATACAGAATAATGGGCTCCACATAGTCCTCCGTACAGAATAATGAGCCCCACATAGTCCTCCATACAGTATAATGGGTGCCACATAATCTTCCATGCAGTATAATGGACCCCACATAAACCTCCATACATTATAATGGGCCCCACATAGTCATCAATACAGTATAATGGACCCACATAGTCCTCCATACAGTATAATGGGCTCCACATAGTCTTCCATACAGAATAATGGGCCCACATAATCCTCCATACAGTACAATGGGCCTCACATAGTCACCCATACAGAATAATGGCCCCACATAGTCCTCCATACAGTATAATGGGCCTCACATAGTCCTCCATACAGAAGAATGGCCCCACATAGTCCTCCATACAGTATAATGGGCGCCACATCATCCTCTATGGAGAATAATGACCCCACATAGTGCTCCATACAGAATAAAGGGCCCCACATAGTGCTCCATACAGAATAAAGGGCCCCACATAGTCCTCCATACAGAATAATAGCCCCCACATAGTCCTTCATACAGAATAATGGGCCTCACATAGTCCCCCATACAGTGTAATAGGCCCCACATAGTCCTCCATACAGAATAATGGGCCCCACAAAGTCTTCTATACAGTATAATGGGCCCCATATAGTCCTCCATACAGAATAATGGCCTCACATAGTCCTCCATACAGAATAATGGCCCCACATAGTCCTCCATACAGAATAATGGCCCCACATAGTCCTCCATATAGAGTAATGGGCCCACATAGTCCTCCATACAACATAATGGGCCCCACATAGTTCTCCATACAGAATAATGGGTCCCACATAGTCCTCTATACAGAATAATGGTCCCACATAGTCCTCCATACAGAATAATGTCCCCACATAGTCCTCCATACAGAATAATGGCCCCACATAGTCCTCCATACAGAGAAATGGACCCACATAGTCCTCCATACAACATAATGGGCCCCACATAGTACTCCATACAGAATAATGGCCCCACATAGTCCTCGATACAGAATAATGGCCCCACATAGTCCTCCATACAGAATAATGGCCCCACATAGTCCTCCTTACAGAATCATGGGCCCCACATAGTCCTCCATACAACATAATGGGCTTTGCATAGTCATCCACACAACATAATGGGCCCCACATAGTCCTCCATACTGAATAATGGGCCCCACATAGTCCTCCATAAAACATAATGGGCCCCACATAGTCCTCCATACAGAATAATGAGCCCCACATAGTCCTCCATACTGAATAATGGGCCCCACATAGTCCTCCATACAACATAATGGGCCCCACATAGTCCTCCATACAGAATAATGAGCCCCACATAGTCCTCAATACAGCATAATGGGCGCCACATAGTCCTTCATACAGTATAATGGACCCCACATAGTCCTTCATGCAGAATAATGGCCCCACATAGTCCTCCATACAGAATAATGGCCCCACATAGTCCTCCATACAGAATAATGGCCCCACATAGTCCTTTATGCAGTATAATGGCCCCACATAGTCCTCCATACAGAATAATGAGCCCCACATAGTCCTCCATATAGTATAATGGGCGCCACATAATCCTCCATACAGTATAATGGACCCCACATAATCCTCCACACATTATGATGGGCCCCACATAGTCATCAATACAGTATAATGGACCCACATAGTCCTCCATACATAATAATGGGCCTCACATAGTCCTCCATACAGAATAATGGCCCCAAATAGTCCTCCATACAGTATAATGGGCCTCACATAGTCACCCATACAGAATAATGGCCCCACATAGTCCTACATACAGTGTAATGGGCCTCACATGGTCCTCCATACAGAATAATTGCTTCACATAGTCCTCCATACAGTATAATGGGCCTCACATAGTCCTCCATACAGAATAATGGCCCCACATAGTCCTCCATACAGTATAATGGCCCCACAAAGTCCTCCATACAGTATAATGGGCACCACATCATCCTCTATGCAGAATAATGACCCCACATAGTGCTCCATACAGAATAATGGGCCACACATAGTTCTCCATACAGAATAATAGCCCCACATAGTCCTTCATACAGAATAATGGGTCTCACATAGTCCCCCATACAGTGTAATAGGCCCCACATAGTCCTCCATGCAGAATAATGGGCACCACAAAGTCCTCTATAGAGAATAATGGGCCCCATATAGTCCTCCATACAGAATAAAGGCCTCACATAGTCCTCCATACAGAATAATGGCCCCACATAGTCCTCCATACAGAGTAATGGGCCCACATAGTCCTCCATACAACATAATGGGCCCCACATAGTTCTCCATACAGAATAATGGCCCCACATAGTCCTCGATACAGAATAATGGCCCCACATAGTCCTCCATACAGAATAATGGGTCCCACATAGTCCTTTATACAGAATAATGGTCCCCATAGTCCTGCATACCGAATAATGGGCTCCACATCGTCCTTCATACAGAATAATGGGCCTCATGTAGTCCTCCATACAACATAATGGGCTTCACATAGTCCTCCATACAATATAATGGGCCCCACATAGTCCTCCATACAGAATAATGGCCCCACATAGTCCTCCATACAGAATAATGGCTCCACATAGTCCTCCATACAACATAATGGGCTTCACATAGTCCTCCATACAACATAATGGGCCCCACATAGTCCTCCATACAGAATAGTGGCCCTACATAGTCCTCGTTACAGAATAATGGCCCCACATTGTCCTCCATACAGAATAATGGGTCCCACATAGTGCTCTATACAGAATAATGGCCCCACATAGTCCTCCACACAGAATAATGGACCCCACATAGTTGTCCATACAGAATATTGGGCTCCACATCGTCCTCCATGCAGAATAATGGGCCCCACATTGTCCTCCATACAGAATAATAGGCCCCACATTGTACTCCATACAGAATAATGGGCTCCACATAGTGCTCCATACAGAATAATGGGCCCCACTTAGTCCTCCATACAGAATAATGGGCCCCATATAGTACTTCATACAGTATAATGGGCCCCACATAGTCCTCCATACAGAATAATGGGCCCCACATAGGGGTGGTGGTTCTGGTATCACGGGCCAAATAAAATCACCCTGCCAGATTTGACCCACGGGCCAGAGTTTACCATGTGTCCCACACATAATGGGTCCCACATAGTCGTCGATACAGAATAATGGCCCCACATAGTCCTCCATACAAAATAATGGCACCACATAGTCCTCCATACAGAATAATGGGTCCCACATAGTCCTCTATACAGAATAATGGCCCCACATAGTCCTCCACACAGAATAATGGACCCCACATAGTCCTCCATACAGAATATTGGGCTCCACATCGTCTTCCATACAGAATAATGGGCCCCACATTGTCCTCCATACAGAATAATGGGCCCCACATTGTACTCCATTCAGAATAACGGGCTCCACATAGTGCTCCATACAGAATAATGGGCCCCACTTAGTCCTCCATACAGAATAATGGCCCCACATAGTCCTCCATACAGAATAATGGCACCACATAGTCCTCCATACAGAATAATGGCCCCACACAGTCCTCCATGCAGTATAATGGGTGCCACATAGTCCTCCATACTGTATAATGGGCCCCACATAGTCCTCCATACAGAATAATGGACCTCACATAATCCTCCATACAGTATAATGGGCCCCACATAGTCCTCCATACAGTATAATGGGTCCCAGATAGTCCTCCATACAGTATAATGGGCCCCACATAGTCCTCCATACAGTATAATGAGCCCACATAATCCTCCATACAGTATAATGGGCCCCACATAGTCCTCCATACAGTATAATGGGCCCCACATAGTCCTCCATATAGAATAATGGTCCCCACATAGTCCTCCATACAGAATAATGGGCCCACATAGTCCTCCATACAGAATAATGGCCCCACATAGTCCTCCATACAGTATAATGGGCCTCACATAGTCACCCATACAGAATAATGGCCCCACATAGTCCTACATACATTGTAATGGGCCTCAAATAGTCCTCCATACAGAATAATTGCTTCACATAGTCCTCCATACAGTATAATGGGCCTCACATAGTCCTCCATACAGAATAATGGCCCCACATAGTCCTCCATACAGTATAATGGCCCCACAAAGTCTTCCATACAGTATAATGGGCGCCACATCATCCTCTATGCAGAATAATGTCCCCACATAGTGCTCCATACAGAATAATGGGCCACACATAGTTCTCCATATGGAATAATAGCCCCACATAGTCCTTCATACAGAATAATGGGTCTCACATAGTCCCCCATACAGTGTAATAGGCCCCACATAGTCCTCCATGCAGAATAATGGGCCCCACAAAGTCCTCTATAGAGAATAATGGGCCCCATATAGTCCTCCATACAGAATAAAGGCCTCACATAGTCCTCCATACAGAATAATGGCCCCACATATTCCTCCATACAGAGTAATGGGCCCACATAGTCCTCCATACAACATAATGGGCCCCACATAGTTCTCCATACAGAATAATGGCCCCACATAGTCCTCGATACAGAATAATGGCCCCACATAGTCCTCCATACAGAATAATGGGTCCCACATAGTCCTCTATACAGAATAATGGTCCCACATAGTCCTGCATACCGAATAATGGGCTCCACATCGTCCTTCATACAGAATAATGGGCCTCATGTAGTCCTCCGTACAACATAATGGGCTTCACATAGTCCTCCATACAACATAATGGGCCCCACATAGTCCTCCATACAACATAATGGGCCCCACATAGTCCTCCATACAGAATAGTGGCCCTACATAGTCCTCGTTACAGAATAATGGCCCCACATTGTCCTCCATACAGAATAATGGGTCCCACATAGTCCTCTATACAGAATAAGGCCCCACATAGTCCTCCACACAGAATAATGGACCCCACATAGTCGTCCATACAGGAATATTGGGCTCCACATCGTCCTCCATGCACAATAATGGGCCCCACATTGTCCTCCATACAGAATAATGGGCCCCACATTGTACTCCATACAGAATAACGGGCTCCACATAGTGCTCCATACAGAATAATGGGCCCCACTTAGTCCTCCATACAGAATAATGGGCCCCATATAGTACTTCATACAGTATAATGGGCCCCACATAGTCCTCCATACAGAATAACGGGCTCCACATAGTGCTCCATACAGAATAATGGGCCCCACTTAGTCCTCCATACAGAATAATGGGCCCCACTTAGTCCTCCATACAGTATAATGACCCCACATAATCCTCCATACAGTATAATGGGCCCCACATAGTCCTCCATACAGTATAATGGGCCACACATAGTCCTCCATATAGAATAATGGTCCCCACATAGTCCTCCATACAGAATAATGGGCCCACATAGTCCTCCATACAGAATAATGGCCCCACATAGTCCTCTATGCAGAATAATGGCCCCACATAGTCCTCCATACAGAATAATGAGCCACACATAGTCCTCCATACAGAATAATGAGCCCCACATAGTCCTCCATACAGTATCATGGGCCCCACATAGTCCTTCATGCAGAATAATGGCCCCACATAGTCCTCCATACAGAATAATGGCCCCACATAGTCCTCCATACAGAATAATGGCCCCACAAAGTCATTTATGCAGTATAATGGCCCCACATAGTCCTCCATACAGAATAATGAGCCCCACATAGTCCTCCATACAGTATAATGGGCGCCACATAATCCTCCATACAGTATAATGGACCCCACATAATCCTCCATACAGTATAATGGGAGCCCACATAGTCCTCCATACAGTATAATGGGCGCCACATAATCCTCCATACAGTATAATGGGCCCCACATAGTCCTCCATACAGAATAATGGGCTCCACATAGTCCTCCATACAGAATAATGGCCCCACATAATCCTCCATACAGAATAATGGCCCCACATAGTCCTCTATGCAGTATAATGGCCCCACATAGTCCTCCATACAGAATAATGAGCCCCACATAGTCATCCATACAGTATAAAGGCCCCACATAGTCCTCCATACAGTATAATGGCCCCACATAGAATAATGGGCCCCACATAATCCTCCATGCAGAATAATGACCCCACATAGTCCTCCATACAGTATAATGGGCCCCACATAGTCCTTCATACAGAATAATGGGCCCCACATAGTCCTCCATACAGTATTATGGGCCCCACATAGTCCTCCATACAGTATAACGAGCCCCACATAGTCCTTTATACAGTATAATGGGCCCCACATAGTCCTCCATACAATATAATGGGCCCCACATAGTCCTCCATACAGTATAATGGCCCCATATAATCCTTCATACAGTATAATGGCCCCATATAATCCTCCATACAGAATAATGGGCCCCACATAGTCCTTCATACAGAATAATGGGCCCCACATAGTCCTCCATACAGTATTATGGGCCCCACATAGTCCTCCATACAGAATAATGGGCCCCACATAGTCCTCCATACAATATAATGGGCCCCACATAGTCCTCCATACAGTATAATGGGCCCCACATAGTCATCTATACAGTATAACGGGCCCCACATAGTCTTCCATACAGAATAATGGGCCCCACATAGTCCTCCATACAGAATAATGGGCCCCACATAGTCCTCCATACAGTATAATGAGCCCCACATAGTCCTCCATACAGAATAATGGCACCACATAGTCCTCCATACAGAATAATGGCACCACATAGTCCTCCATACAGCATAATGGGCCCCACTTAGTCCTCCATACAGAATAATGGGCCCCACATAGTCCTTCATACAGAATAATGGGCCTCACATAGTCCTCCATACAGTATAATGGGCCCCACATAGTCCTTCATACAGAATAATGGGCCCCACATAGTCCTTCATACAGAATAATGGGCTCCACATAGTCCTCCATACAATATAATGGGCCCCACATAGTCTTCCATACAGTATAATGGGCCCCACATAATCCTCCATACAGAATAATGGCCCCACATAGTCCTCCATACAGTATAATGGGCCCCACATAATTCTCCATACAGTATAATGGCCCCACATAGTCCTCCATACAATATAATGGGCCCCACATAGTCCTCCATACAGAATAACGGGCCCCACATAGTCCTCTATACAGAATAATGGGCCCCACATAGTTCTTCATACAGAATAATGGGCCCCACATAGTCCTCCATACAATATAATGGGCCCCACATAGTCCTCCATACAGAATAACGGGCCCCACATAGTCCTCCATACAAAATAATGGGCCCCACATAGTCCTCCATACAGAATAATGGCCCCACATAGTCCTCCATACAGAATAACGGGCCCCACATAGTCCTCTATACAGAATAATGGGCCCCACATAGTCCTTCATACAGAATAATGGGCCCCACATAGTCCTCCATACAATATAATGGGCCCCACATAGTCCTCCATACAGAATAACGGGCCCCACATAGTCCTCCATACAGAATAATGGGCCCCACATAATCCTCCATACAGTATAATGGGCCCCACATAGTCCTCCATACAGAATAATGGGCCCCACATAGTCCTCCATACAATATAATGGGCCCCACATAGTCCTCCATACAGTATAATGGCCCCCACATAGTCCTCCATACAGAATAATGGGCCCCACATAGTCCTCCATACAATATAATGGGCCCCACATAGTCCTCCATACAATATAATGGTCCTCACATAGTCCTCCATACAGAATAATGGCCCCACATAATCCTCCATACAGAATAATGGCCCCACATAGAACTGGCGGTTCTGGTGTCGCGGGCCAAATATAACCACCCTGTGGGAAAGATTTGGCCCACGGGACGGAGTTTGACATGTATGCATTAGACTAATGTCGGCTGAACTCACTGATGTCGGTAGGCTCAGCCAACAGTCCAATGTGTATTGGGGACTCCCAATTCTCCCCCAACAGATGATGTCGGGTGAGATAAGGATCTGATATGTCTAATGTCGGACTGCAGAGACGCCAGAGAAGTCTTACAGTGTCCCTCTCAGAGAGAACACAGGAGCACTCGGCAGCACTAGCGCTCCTGTGCATGGAGGAGATAGTTGCCGGATGAATGATCAGCCAAACCATCTATCTATTGTACATGGGGCTCTTATGGATGGTTTAAATCACATTTAGCCTCCATTTTCTTCTTCATGAATTATAAAAAAAAAGCCAAGTGAGCAAGCGCAGATATTTTCTGAACTTCTAGAGAAGAGAATGGAGGGAGCTGTGCATGTGCGGCCAACTCTACTTTCCCGGCAGCACTAGATGGGATGCCTTTCTCAAGTTTAGGTGGTCCTTCGTATATGCCATAAATATCTAACATGGGACAACCCCTTTAAATGGATGTTTCCCTTGGATTCCATGCAGTGGGATACATCACAATAGGGAAAAAAAGTATTTTAACTATTTCAAGCAACTTTTGCCAAAAGAACTACATATCCATTAAACATATGTTTTTTTTCACAATCTGATTGTTATATGGTAACAAATGTCAGTGTATGGCAGCCCTTATCGGATAAAAAGGTGCCTAAACGCAAAGTCTTGATCCAGAGCATGTGGATGGGGTTACAAAAAGTTTAAAATCAATGCATGGTCAGAGGATTTCTTTGGGGCTTAAGGCTACGTTCGCTACGTTCCCATGATGAGTTTTTGGTGATTTTTTTAAGCTGCATATTTTAAAAAAATGCAAGTAACCTATTTTACGTAATGGGTGCAGAAATGCAACATAAAAAACTCCCTAAAAGCTCATCGTGGGAACGTAGACTTATTTGTGGAATCCACGACCTATGATGTTGAAAACTTCTTTCCCCTAGACATAACGGATGCCCCATAATGAATGCTGTGGTTTCAGTCCTGGGAGAGATCTCTAAACAGATCTTTAGTCTGTTTAGTGAAAGTAATCTATATATATATAATCGTCTTATCCCATCTGTCTGTCTGTCTATCTGTCTGTCTGTCCAGGAAATCCCGCGTCGCTCATTGCTCCGGCAGCGGCCAATCAGCGCCGCGGGATTTCTGAAAAAACATGGCGGCTGTTAGCGGCTCATCTGCGGGACGGAGCTCAGCGGCGATGCAGCCAGGAGATGAGCGCCGCGAGGCGCTCATCTCCCGGCCGGTACCAGCAGAAGGACCTCGACCGCCGGACCCATCTGCGGGAAGGAGATGCAGCCGGGACATGAGCGGCGCGAGGCGCTCATCTCCCGGCCGGTAGCAGCGGAAGGACCGCCGGCGTCGCTGACCTCCATGCGGAAGAGAGGACCGGGGAGCGGTCTCACCAAGACGATTCGATGATTGGTCGCGGTCTTCGGACCCGACCAATCACTGATCTTACCGCAAAAGTTAAACACCGCTGTGCTGATTGGTCGCGGACGCTGCCCGCGACCAATCACCGATTTGGGCGCCACATTTAAATATCGTCCGCGACCAATCAGCACAGCGGTATTTAAATGTGGAGCCAAGATCGGTGATTGGTCGCGGCCGATATTTAAATTTGGCGCCCAAATCAGTGATTGGTCGCGGGCAGCGTCTGCGACCAATCAGAACAGTAGTGTTTAACTTTGGCGACAAGATCAGTGATTGGTCGCGGGCCAAGACCACGACCAACCACCGATTTGTGCGGCACATTTAAATAGCGGCCGCGACCAATTGGATGTCAGCGCCGCTCCCCGGTCCTCCCTTCACACCCTAGCCGCATGGATGTCAGCGCCGCTGCCTGTGCGGATAGTTCCGCTGCGAGAACCCGGGACATGAGCGGGCGCTCGCAGCAGAAGTATCCCGACCCGCAGCGCCGCTCCCCGGTCCTCCCTTCACACCCTAGCCGCTGATGTCCCCACAGTATCCGCATGGTGTTACAAAGGTCCGGACATTTGTGTTAAAAATCGCTGATTGGTCGCTGGCGCTGCCCGCGACCAATCACCGATTTGGGCGCCAAATTTAAATATCGGCCGCGACCAATCACCGATCTTGGCTCCACATTTAAACACCACTGTGCTGATTGGTCGCGGACGCTATTTAAATGTGGCGCCAAAATCGGTGATTGGTCGCGCCCAGCGTCGGCGACCAATCAGCACAGCGGTGTTTAAATGTGGAGCCAAGATCGGTGATTGGTCGCGGCCGATATTTAAATTTGGCGCCCAAATCGGTGATTGGTCGCGGGCAGCGCCAGCGACCAATCAGCGATTTTTAACACAAATGTCCGGAATCGGTGATCGAATCAGTGTCGAATCAGTGATCTTGGCGCTAAAGTTAAACACCACTCTGCTGATTGGTCGCGGCCGCTGCCCGCGACCAATCACCGATTTGGGCGCCACATTTAAATAGCGGCCGCGACCAATCACCAATTTTGACGCCACATTTAAACACTGCTGTGCTAATTGGTCGCGGACGCCAGCCGCGACCAATCAGCGAGCTTGGCGCCAAATTTAAACAACGCTCTGCTGATTGGTCGCGTACGCCAGAAGCGTCCAATCTGCGAGATTGGCGCCAAATTTAAACAACGCTCTGCTGATTGGTCGCGGTGGCCGGCCGCGACCAATGAACGAGATGGGCGGCAAATTTAAACGCCGCTCTGCTGATTGGTCGCGGTAGGCGGCCGCGACCAATCAGCGAGATGGGCGGCAAATTTAAACGCCGCTGTGCTGATTGGTCGCGGTGGCCGGCCGCGACCAATCAGCGAGATGGGCGGCAAATTTAAACGCAGCTGTGCTCATTGGTCACGGTGGCCGGCCGCGACCAATCAGCGATATAGGCTGCAAATTTAAATACCGCTCTGCTGATTGGTCGCGGCCGCCAGCCGACCGCGACCAATCAGCGAGATTGGCGCCAAATGTAAACACGGCTGTGCTGATTGGTCACGGCCGCCAGCGACCGCTACCAATCAGCGATTTTGGCGCCAAATTTAAACAACGCTCTGCTGATTGGTCGATTTTATCGCCAAATTTAAACAAGCTCTCCGGTCCTCAGTAACACAGTTCGCTGATTGGTCGCGGCCGCCACCCGTGACCAATCACCGATATTGCCGCCAAATTTAAACACCGTTTTGCAGATTGCGCCCGGTCGGCCGCATACATATTCTAGAATACCCGATGCATTAGAATCGGGCCACCATCTAGTAATAAATATAAGGATAAGTTCATCAGTAAGTTTATAGTAAGTAGTATAAAATATACATTGAAACTTCTCCAAAATGACCACCTCTTTGGCAATTCCCTTTTTCCAGACCAGATTTTTCAGGTCCACCATTATTTGGCCATCATTGTTAAGGCCATCACCCTAGAAGACCACTTCTCAATGCAATTTTGGGTGGTCATGTCAAAGGGGTTTCACTGAACATTGTGTATATATACAGTACAGACCAAAGATTTTTCTGTATTTTCATGACTATGAAAATTGTACATTCACACTGAAGGCATCAAAACTATGAATTAACACATGTGGAATTATATACTTAGCAAAAAAGTGTGAAACAACTGAAAATATGTCTTATATTCTAGGTTCTGCAAAGTAGCCACCTTTTGCTTTGATGACTGCTTTGTACACTCTTGGCATTCTCTTTATGAGCTTCAAGAGGTAGTCACCGGAAATGGTCTTCCAACAATCTTGAAGGAGTTCCCAGAGATGCTTAGCACTTGTTGGCCCTTTTGCCTTCACTCTGCGGCCCAGCTCACCCAAAACCATCTCGATTGGGTTCAGGTCTGGTGACTGTGGAGGCCAGGTCATCTGGCGTAGCACCCCATCACTCTCCTTCTTGGTGAAATAGCCCTTACACAGCCTGGAGGTGTGTTTGGGGTTATTGTCCTGTTGAAAAATAAATGATTGTGGCGCCCTTGAGGGTTCGACCGCCACAGGGATGCTGCACCTCTTTCATGGGGTGTGGTATCCCTCCTCTGAGGTAAGAACGGTGCAATGATCAGGACCTCACCTCCACATCCAACACCACACTTCTCCCACCAGAGGGGGCTAGTAGGCACTAGGTGCTGCCCCTACTGGGAATTGGGAGACTGGGGAACCAAAAGATAGGGGGAACCATGTAGTGGGTGAGGGTGGAGGACTCACATTTAGTTTACAATTAGTATTTCATATTTAATACACAGCCATCTTGGTTCTTGGTTCTTTGATTGTGATTTCTCTCCCTGAACGTGGATCCTGTGTGGACCTGCAGTGGATGGGGACACGGCCCTCGTACCCTGGCCTTGGGTCGAGGGGCAGGTTCGAGTTAACGTATGTCTCAACCCGGTCAAGGACCATGACCAAGAAGGCCCGGAGCTTAGGAGTGTAGCTCCGCCGCAAAAGGATCCCAGGGGGATGCAGACGGAGCGGTATACGCCACCTGTCCTCGCTAATCTGATATAGTCAGAGGGATTCCGGCTGCAAGAGGGGTACCGGCCCCCGACACCTGACTTTGCTACTCCACGTCCTAGTCAGGGAAGCCCGGCAGGTCCTGAGGATGCCACCGGGTTGCGGAAGGAGTGGAGCTGCCCCCCGTACCCTGTTTCTGAGCTTAGTCCAGAGGGAGACCCGGCCTATCTACACACACAGACAGGAGAGGACTCAGTCTGAAGTCTAGGAACACTCTGGTGCGGGGTCCTGATTGAGCACTTGAATTACTCGGAGGTTGTCGGACCCCCGTCCCTGGTGACCGCAGAACTCCGTGAGGAGCAGGGAGAAGCCTTGCAGCTGCACTCTCCAGCGTGAGTAAACAACCCTGGAAGTCGACCCCTATGGCCTCCGGACTCGTTATTTCTGCACCACACCGCGCAGCACCAGACACCCTATACTACGACTCCCTCCATCCTTCTCCTCTGCCCTGAGGCCCTGCTCCGCCTGTGGGGAGTAGTATCAACGTCGGCTGCCACAACATCCTGCCTCGGAGGACTGCTGCAGCGCTGGTGGCCTTCACCAGGCACCACAGGTGGCGTAGTCGATAGCAACCACTCAACCCTGATAGTCCTAACATCCTTTTTAATGTGACGGCCCTGGGCACGGGACGGGTCCAGGCCACGGCTGCACCCCACCTTTCATAGGACCTGGCCCCGAGTATCCCTCCATCTTCCCAGGGCAGGGCTGCGAGCGTCACATGATGGTCCAACTAAACGCAAACCGGATGGAATAGCATGCCGCTGCAATATGCTGTGGTAGCCATGCTGGTTCAGTATGCCTTCAATTTTGAATAAATGCCCAACAGTGTCACCAGCAAAGCACCCCCACACCATCACACCTCCTCCTCCATGCTTCACGGTGGGAACCAGGAATGTAGAGTCCATCCGTTCACCTTTTCTGTGTCGCACAAAGACACAGTGGTTGGAACTAAAGATCTCAAATTTGGACTCATCAGACCAAAGCACAGATTTCCATTGGTCTAATGTGCATTATTTGTGTTCTTTAGCCCAAACAAGTCTATTCTGCTTGTTGCCTGTCCTTAGCAGTGGTTTCCTAGCAGCTATTTTACCATGAAGGCCTGCTGCACAAAGTCTCCTCTTAACAGTTGTTGCAGAGATGTGTCTGCTGCTAGAACTCTGTGTGGCATTGACCTGGTCTCTAATCTGAGCTGCTGTTAACCTGCGATTTCTGAGGCTGGTGACTCGGATAAACTTATCCTCAGAAGCAGAGGTGACTATTGGTCTTCCTTTCCTCATGTAAGCCAGTTTCTTTGTAGCACTTGATAGTGTTTGTAACTGCACTTGGGGACACTTTCCAAGTTTGCCCAATTTTTCGCACTGACTGACCATCATTTATTTTTCACCAGGACAATAACCCCAAACACACCTCCAGGCTGTGTAAGGGCTATTTCACCAAGAAGGAGAGTGATGGGGGGCTACGCCAGATGACGTGGCCTCCACAGTCACCAGACCTGAACCCAATCGAGATGGTTTGGGGTGAGCTGAACCGCAGAGTGAAGGCAAAAGGGCTAACAAGTGCTAAGCATCTCTGGGAACTCCTTCAAGATTGTTGGAAGACCATGTCCGGTGACTACCTCTTGAAGCTCCTCAAGAGAATGCCAAGAGTGTGCAAAGCAGTCATCAAAGCAAAAGGTGACTACTTTGAAGAACCTAGAATATAAGACATATTTTCAGTTGTTTCACATTTTTTTGTTAAGTATATAATTCCACATGTGGTAATTCATAGTTTTGATGCCTTCAGTGTGAATGTACAATTTTCATAGTCATGAAAATACAGAAAAATCTTTAAATGAGAAGGTGTGTCCAAACTTTTGGTCTGTACTGTATATACACTGCTCAAAAAAATAAAGGGAACACTTAAACAACAGAATGTAACTCCAAGTAAACCAAACTTCTGTGAAATCAAACTGTACACTTAGGAAGCAAAACTGATTTACAAACAATTTCACATGCTGTTGTGCAAATGAAATAGACAATAGATGGAAATTATTGCAATTATCAAGACACCGTCAATAAAGGAGTGATTCTGCAGGTGGGGACCACAGACCACATCTCAGTACCAATGCTTTCTGGCTGATATTTTGGTTGCTTTTGAATATTGGTTGTGCTTTCACACTCGTGGTAGCATGAGACAGACTCTACAACCCACAGAAGTTGCTCAGGTAGTGCAGCTCATCCAGGATGGCACATCAATGCAAGCTGTGGCAAGAAGGTTTGCTGTGTCTGTCAGTGTAGTGTCCAGAGGCTGGAGGTGCTACCAGGAGACAGGCCAGTACACCAGGAGACGTGGAGGGGGCCGTAGGAGGGCAACAACCCAGCAGCAGGACCGCTACCTCTGCCTTTGTGCAAGGAAGAACAGGAGGAACACGGCCAGAGCCCTGCAAAATGACCTCCAGCAGGCCACAAATGTGCATGTGTCTGAACAAGCGGTTAGAAACCGACTCCATGAGGGTGGTATGAGGGCCCGACGTCCACTTTTGGGGGTTGTGCTCACAGCCGAACACCGTGCAGGACGCTTGGCATTTGCCACAGAACACCAGGATTGGCAAAGTCGCCACTGGCGCCCTGTGCTCTTCACAGATAGAAGCAGGTTCACACTGAGCACATGTGACAGACGTGACAGAGTCTGTAGACGCCGTGGAGAGCGATCTGCTGCCTACAACATCCTTCAGCATGACCGGTTTGGCAGTGGGTCAGTAATGGTGTGGGGTGGCATTTCTTTGGAGGGCTGCACAGCCCTCCAAGTGCTCGCCAGAGGTAGCCTGACTGCCATTAGGTACCGAGATGAGATCCTCAGACCCCTTGTGAGACAATATGCTGGTGCGGTTGGCCCTGGGTTCCTCCTAATGCAAGACAATGCTAGACCTCATATGGCTGGAGTGTGTCAGCAGTTCCTGCAAGATGAAGGCATTGAAGCTATGGACTGGCCCGCCCGTTCCCCAGACCTGAATCCGATTGAGCACATCTGGGACATCATGTCTCGCTCCATCCACCAACAGACTGTCCAGGAGTTGGCAGATGCTTTAGTCCAGGTCTGGGAGGAGATCCCACAGGAGACCATCCGCAACCTCATCAGGAGCATGCCCAGGCATTGTAGGGAGGTCGTACATGCACGTGGAGGCCACACACAATACTGAGCCTCATTTTGACTTGTTTTAAGGACATTACATCAAAGTTGGTTCAGCCTGTAGTGTGTTTTTTCACTCTAATTTTGGGGGTGACTCCAAATCCAGGCCTCCATTGGTTAATAAATTTGATTTCCATTGATGATTTTTGTGTGATTTTGTTGTCAGCACATTCAACTTTGTACAGAACAAAGTATTCAATGAGAATATTTCATTCATTCAGATCTAGGATGTGTTATTTGAGTGTTCCCTTTATTTTTTTGAGCAGTGTATATGTATTATTATAAAAAAGTTTTAGGCAGGAGTGGAAAAAATGCCGCAAACAAGACCAAATAGTTCCATTATGAAAAAAAATAGGAACTTGGGAGACGAAAAATGGCAGCAGGTGTTAAAATTTGACATATTTGGCTGTAGCAGAAGGAAGTTTATTCACCAAAGGGCTGGAGAGCAGCTCAATAATGAGTGTCTGCAGGAACAGTGAAGCATGGTGGAGGGTCCTGGCAAGCCTAAGGCTGCATTTCAGCAGTTGGAATTGGGGATTTGGTCAGGATTACTGGTGTCCTCAATGCTGAGAAATACAGGCAGATACTTATCCATCATGCAATATCATCAGGGAGGCGTCTGATTGGCTCCAAATGTATTCTGCAGGAGGACAACAACCCCAAAACATACAGCCAATGTCATTAAAACGAACTTCAGCGTGAAGAAGAACAAGGAGTTCTAAACATCAGTCTGTCTGTGATTAATTACATGAAGAGACAGAATGATTTGCACAAGCAACATCCACAGGAGATCTGTGGTTGGTTCCCCAAGATGTTTGAGACAACCTCCCTGCTGTGTTCCTTCAAAACCTGTGTGCAAGTGCAACTACCTAGAAGAATTGATGCTGTTTTGAAGACAAAGTGCGATCACACCAAATACTGATAATATAGATTCCTCTTTTGTTTATTCACTTTGCATTTTGTTAATTGATAAAAAAATAAACTATTAATATTTCTATTTTTGAAAGCATCCTTACTTTGCAGCATTATCTCCATGCCTGCGTAAAGCTTTTGCACAGTACTGTACAGTACAGTATATAAATGTAGTGGTAGATCCGCTCACTCGGCTGCACTTGGAGGTAGACACGGAACACTGTCTTTAAATTTTCAGTTGGTTTATTAAGCGGCATAAACCAATGAAAAGTTCATAAAAATAAACACAACCCATCTGGCATAACGGCAAAACAAAATAAGAAAATGTCCAACAAAGTCCTTACACTGGCCGGGGTCCGGCCACTCAGGATTAGCAAAACCACACGGTTCAGATTAGCACACAAAACACAAGCTCCTCTCTCTGGAGCTGGCCTTCAGATACTGAAACCTCACCTGAGTAAACAGGCTGGCTATTTAAAGCCCAGAGCACACCCTGGGTTAGAGATATGGTGAATGGCCTCCCGCCCGCACTTTTGCCATTCACAATCAAACATGCCCTTTTAAATATAGCTGCTTAATCCTCTCTGCACCTACCATGCAGGAGAAGACTTCCATGTTTCACATCACTGAAGCTAATAGCCTCAGTGAAACATATCTCCCCTCCAGAATTCTGCCAGTGACTTTGTCACAATGTATATAAAATGCCTAGTAATTTAATAACAAATAGTAATAATAAAAAAAAAAAATAATGACACCCCTATGTCTATGTGGTACACACCCTCAGGCACTCTTGTGAGTATTTACAGGAGGGTATGGGCATGGAGTGATAATGCTGTGTGTATGGATCCTTGCGTGGATAAAGGAGTGAGCCTAAACTAGACTCCTGATGTTTCTCCAAGCAATGATGGAACGGACCAGGAGATTTTGAGAAAAAATTTTGCTTCAGCAGCTTACTGAGAATCTCAGATTCTTAAAGGGGTTGTCACATCAGGGATATTTCTGTCATTTTGATAGAAAATTCATAAATATAAATATATATATATATATATATATATAAATGTTTGATAGATGTGGCTCCCGTCACTAGAATTCGCATCTTTCTTGAGAACGAGCCATGTGGTGCTCTGTCAAGTATGGAAAGGTAGAAGCTCTTAGTTCACTACATTCATTTCTACGGGAGCGCCCAAAAATTGCAGAGCACACTCAGTCATGTGGCTACTATCTTGTCCATTCATAGGAAGACTCAACATCTTTTGATGAAGAATGGCAGTGTGCTCTTGGGATCTGTGCTTGAAAGAGATGTGAGATCAGCATTTGTTGGACGTTTTTGGTATATTTTTTTGATCTATGCCACCATATGTCCTGGATGGAGCAACCCCTTTGAAATTATGTCCTTGTCATCCCACTCATAATTCTATTTCCTGGAGAAATTTTTAGTCCTCCAATGTATTTTCTAGATTTAGTCCTCCAATGTATTTTCTAGATAGTAGTCCCCTGAAACTTGAGGAACCACAATGGTTGGATCTTCATGGTTACTCATGACATGTCACTCACTACTTTTCTTCTGTATTTTAAGTCAATGGTAAGACATGGATCGTCATTGTGGTTCCTGTAGTTCTATGAAGAGTCATTGTGGCAGTCTTGGGTTATACGTCAAGTGATGTGACTTTCACTTTAGTAGTGCTTCTTACATCTATGACCTCTCAGGCCAGTGATTGGCTGCGGCAGTTATGTAACTGATGTAAGTGATGTCATCACTGCAGGACTGGTGGTGACCATCAGAGCTAGAGGGGATTTTTAGCCATTTTCTCCCCCACTTTCTTAAAATCCAGGACAAATCACTTAAATTGATCTGATTAGGTACAAAAGCTGAAAAAGTTACTGGAGACACTGTGACTATCTCACGGTCATTACTTTTTCCTCGGTCTTCCCCTTTAATTAGCCTCCATCTTGCTTCTTTTCTCTGTTTTTAATCGTTCTGCAGAAATTTAATTAACAACTAATTAATTCAGGGATCTCTCTAACCTGGAAGTCAGGAACACTCAACATTTACTGGCAGATACATAAATTGGGAGAACTCTGCCAACTCTGGCTTCATACTTCCGACTGAAATAACAAACAAAAAGTTGATTTTTTGTCTGAGAGATATTTCAAGAAGAAGTTTGGCCATGTCTTAAAAGTTATTCAGAGACTTAAAGAAGAGCTTACATGTCTGTTTTAGTAAGTAGTGTGAGGCAGTGACCAAGATCGTATGCGAGGAACGTTATATATCCCCCAGAATGTGTACAGAGACCTATTAAACCTGTTGGAGTGCATGGCAGTCACAGACACAGCTGCGGCTGCAATGCAGGAATGAAGGTGAGCAATGACCTGGTCAGGCTATCTGGCTAAGGCAGATTAAGTAAAACCCGGCAGGGCCTTTATTTCTTGTAGGAGGCTACAGGAAGGCAGTGGGGCGGCCTCCTCCCTCCAACCTGGGTTTTTCCAGTGGCTTTTGCCACAGGTCCTTTAAAAACCCTGCTAGGAGCACAGCAGGAAACCTCAGCAGGACTGAGTGTGGCTGAACCCCTGCCTGGGATCCCTCTGCACCTGTCAGGCTCTGAGCGGCCGGCGCGGCTGTTGCCCTCGGCAACCATTGTGTATGGACTTTCTGTTAACCCGGCTGCGAACCGGAGGACTTTCTGTTTTACCTGTGAGTGCTGAATAAAAGCTGCTTATGTTGGACTTGCTTTGGTCACTGCCTCAGTTACTGCACGGTGTGAACACCGCCGCCTTACAGCTTGGTAGAGAATGCGGGCATTGTGACTGAGGCATACCCCACCGGCAGCCGCATGACCACAATTCGGCCGGCCACCTTTCAGCCCAACCCCGTGGACAAAATGGAGGAGCTGTTAAGGCAATTGGTCCTCACACAGCGGCAGCAGCAGGAGCAGTTCAAGCAGCAGCAGGAGCCGCTCAAGCAGCAGCAGCACACCAATGAGCTGATCGTGCAGCAGCTCACAGCCCTGCGGGAGACACCGACGGCATCAGTCCCGGAACATCGAGAGGCCCGAGACAAGGTTCGCTCAGCTTTGAGGAAGATGGGACCGGAGGACGACGTGGAAGCCTTCCTGTCCATCTACGAACGTACAGCAGAGCGGGAAAACCTTCCAGCCGGCCAGTGGGCTGAAGTGGTGGCTGTTTTTGGTCGGCGATGCCCAGAAGGCCTACTTCGACCTAAGTCGGGAGGACGCCCAGGACTACCAGAGGCTCAAAGGTGAGATCCTTAATACATACGTGAGGGCTCAGCGTGAATTTTCATGGGCCTATGTGGAGACCCAACCCACCCAGTCTCAGGCTTATGACCTTCTGCAGCAGGTAAAGAGGTGGCTCCAGCCTGAGACTTTGACTCCAGCCCAGATGGTGGAGAAGGTGGTAGTTGACCGGCTGGTGAGGACTCTGCCGGCCGCTATCCAACGTTGGGTGGGGCAAGGGGACCCCTTGCACACTCGACCAGGTAGTCAGCCTGATCAAGCGCTACTCGGCCACTCAGGACTTTATCCGGGACTCCGCCCCCTCGCGGCTGTCACGCCGATCCCTGCCAACCCAGGAACCGGGAAAGGGGTCGCGTCCCTCACCGTACCCGTGCTTAAGGGGTACCCCGGAGTGAGAGTGGCGGGAGACCAGTTCCCTCCCAAACTGTCACAAGAACTAACCGTGCCTCCGCCATTAGGTGCTGGCGGTGTCAGGGGCCGGGACATGTGGTTGCTAACTGCCCCCTGACTACAGAGCCCATGGACTGCGGGTATAACTGCTGGGTCTCAATGTACGCCCAGACCGTCTGCACTTCGAGCGCCGACCCCCCGGACAGTGAACCCCAACTGTGCCAGGTACTGGTTAATGGTTACCCTACGGAGGCCCTCCTAGATTCGGGGAGCCTAGTGACTTTGGTACATGGGTCGCTGGTGGCAGGAGACAACCCTAGTGGATGGACAGTCGGGGTTGTGTGTATTCATGGGGACCTCCGAGAGTAATCAACCGCGGAGGTAGTTTTGTCCACGCCATGTGGAGACATAAAATATGTGGTGGGGGAGGTAAAAACTCTTCCCTATGGGACTGTGTTGGGAAGAGACTTGCCCCTGTTCTGTTGTGGAAAAACAAAATCCACTCTCCCCCGGTAAAAGTTATTACGGGTGCAGTACCCAAAGAACCCGAGTCAGGGGTACCTGCCGTAGGAGTGTCCAAACAAGGGACAGAGTGTGACCCCGATAGGTTTTCCCTAGAGGTGCTGGCAGGAGAGGTCGATGAGACCCCATCGATCCCCGAGCTGGAAGTGTCCCGGGGCACGTTTGGGACACCTCATCTACAGGATCCCACCCTGACTCGGGCGCGGGAAAGGTTGTTAGAGGTAAATGGCGTACCTCAACAGCCCGGTGCAGATACTGTGTTTCCACGCATGGTGGTCAATGGTGAGTTGCTCTATAGGGTGGACAAAATCAGGGATGAGGTCATGGAACAGTTAGTGGTACCTCAGTCGTACCGTCGGGCGGTTCTGGAGATGGCGCACACACACACCTGCTGGGTGGACACTTAGGGGTTAAAAAGACGCAAGATCGTATCTTGCAGCAGTTCTTTTGGCTGGGGATTTATGCGGAGGTTCAAAAGTACTGCGAATCCTGCCTTGAGTGTCAGCTGACCACACCCACCGCAAGCTTCCGTAGCTCATTAGTACCTCCGCCAGTGATAGAGGTACCTTTTGAACGGATTGCAACAGACTTGGTAGGGCCCAATGTAAAATCCGCTCGTGGCCACCAACATATACTTGTGGTCGTCGACTATGCCACCCGGTACCCGGAGGCTATACCGCTATGACACATCTCGGCGAAACTGATTTCACGGGAGCTGTTTGCCATGTTCTGTCGCCTTGGGCTACCTAAGGAGATCCTGACGGATCAAGGGACCCCTTTTATGTCCAAGGTGACGAGGGAACAATGCAAACTGCCGAGAATAAAACAATTGCGCACCTCGGTGTACCATCCTCAGACCGACGGGCTAGTAGAACGGTTCAATAAAACCCTCAAGTCCATGTTAAAAAAGGTGGTTTCTAAGGACGGAAGGGATTGGGACATGTTGCTACCCTATTTGATGTTTGCTCCCTTTGAGTTATTGTATGGCAGACACCCTAGGGGTCTGTTGGACGTAGCCAAAGAGACGTGGGAACAAGAGCCGACTCCACATAGGAGTATAATTGAACACGTGGCTAGTATGCAGGACCGGATCGCGGCAGTCATGTCCATCTTGAAAGTACATCTGTTAGACGCACAGGCAGCCTAGAGGCGCACATATAATAAAAGAGCCACGGTCAGGTCTTTTAACAAGGGCGATCGGGTGTTAGTACTGGTACCCACAGCCGAGAGTAAGCTCATGGCCAGGTGGCAAAGGCCATATGTGGTTCCAGAAAAGGTGGGTGGAGGTAAATTACCCGGTGTATCAGCCCGGAAGGAGGAAACCTGAGCAGCTTTATCATATAAACCTGCTAAAACCTTGGAAAGATCGAGAGTGTTTAGTTACAGACGTCACTCCGGGCATATCGCCAGAGACTTCTCTACCTTCAGCCAGGGATGCGTCCGGGGGAGAGGTCAGGATAAGTGATGCTCTCACTTAACAGAAGCAACGGGAGGCTCGCTACTTGGTGCAGCAGAATACCGACGTGTTCTCAGAGCTACCGGGTAGGAATATGGCTCTCCAACATGACATTGTCACCGAACCTGGGGTAAGGGTACGAATGAGACCGTACCGGGTACCCGAAGTCCGTAGGCAAGCCATCACGGCTGAAGTAAAACAAATGCTCCAGTTAGGCATCATTGAGGAATCACGGAGAGAGTGGGCTAGCCCCATCGTACTTATTCCAAAACCAGACGGATCGTTACGCTTCTGTAACGATTTCCGGAAATTAAATGAAGTGTCGAAGTTTGATCTTTATCCAGTGCCCAGGGTGGATGAGCTGATTGAGAGAAAGGGGCAGGCCCAGTACTTTACCACGCTCAATCTCACCAAGGGTTACTGGCAGGTACCTCTCACGGAATCGGCGAAGGAAAAGACCGCCTTCATACCTCCGGAGGGACTATATTACTATGTGGTCTTACCTTTTGGGTTACATGGGACCCCGGCTACATTCCAGAGGCTGATAGACATAGTGCTCAAGCCTTATCAGGAGTACGCGTCCCCGTATCTAGATGATATTATCATCTTTAGCTCTGACTGGCATACGCACCTATCCCAGGTACAAGCGGTGCTGGATTCTCTCAGAGTCACGGGGTTAATGGCAAACCCCAAAAAATGTGCGATAGGGCTAGAGGAAGCCCGATATTTGGGGTATGTGATTGGCCGAGGAGTTATCAAGCCCCAAATCAATAAAGTTGAGGCCGTTAAAAACTGGCCTAAACCGTTAAGTACAAAACAGATGAGGGCATTCCTTGGCATTCTTGGGTATTACCGCCGGTTTATACCTAATTTTGCTGGGAGAACAGCAGCCCTGACTGATCTCTTGAAAGGGAAAAAAATCGGTAATGGTTCGGTGGAACCCTAAGGCAGAAGAATCCTTTCAGTGCATGAAATTGGCCCTGTGTGGACAGCCGGTCCTCATCAGCCCCAACTTCAAGGAAACCTTCATAGTACAGACAGATGTCTCGGAGGTAGGCCTCAGGGCGGTATTGTCACAAAAAGTGAATGGTGAAGAGCACCCGGTCACCTACTTGAGTAGAAAGCTTATCCCGGCAGAGAAAAACTATAGCGTGGTAGAGAAGGAGTGTTTGGCTATTAAGTGGGCCTTGGAATCGCTACATTATTATTTACTCGGGCGTCAGTTCTGCTTGGTGACGGGCCACTCACCCTTGGTATGGATGAGGAACGCCAAGGAGAGGAATGCGCGAGTCACCAGTTGGTTTCTGTCACTGCAAAATTTCTGTTTCTCTGTAGAACATCGCCCTGGGAAGTCGCAGGCAAACGCGGATGCCCTGTCCCGGGCACCCTGTATGGTGACAAATGTTCAACCCCACAAGTTTGAACAGAGGGGGGGATAAGTGAGGCAGTGACCGGGATCGTATACGAGGGACGTTATATATCCCCCAGAATGTGTACAGAGACCTATTAAACCTGTTGGAGTGCATGGCAGTCACAGACACAGCTGCGGCTGCAATGCAGGAATCAAGGTGAGCAATGACCTGGTCAGGCTATCTGGCTAAGGCAGATTAAGTAAAACCCGGCAGGGCCTTCATTTCTTGTAGGAGGCTACAGGAAGGCAGTGGGTTTTTCCAGTGGCTTTTGCCACAGGTCCTTTAAAAACCCTGCATTAAGGATTAGTGTTGTTCAGTGTTGGGACCTGCTAGGAGCATAGCAGGGAAGCTCGGCAGGCCTGTGTGTAGCTGAACCCACGCCTGGGAAGGCTCTGCACCCATCAGGCTCTGAGCGGCCCAGCGCAGCCGTTGCCCACGGCAACCGTTGTTATGGACTTATGTTAACCCGGCTGCGAACCGGTGGACTTTCTGTTTTACCCGTGAGTTGCTGAATAAAAGCTGCTTATGTTGGACTTGCTTGGGTCACTGCCTCAGTTACTGCACGGTGTGAACACCGCCGCCTTACAGTAGGTGAGAACTCTGGAAGATCTTTGCTTAGATCCCTGCATTGTGCTGTTCCTCCATTATTCCTCTTGGGAATATATGAACAAGGCTATAGCGAAAAATCAACATGCTGCGTGATTCACAAATGATTCCAACTTGAAAGTGGAAGCCGCCTGAAGAATGCATCACCCCTTCTTTTAGGCACCTCACAGATTTTGAAGCCTAAAGCAGTTAAAAGAAGTTACAAAATGCAAGTGGTATTGACATTGCTGTGCATTATGTTCATTCTTATTAATGTTTATTGAACGCTTTTTCAGGTGGTTTGCAAGGCGCATCCACCTGAAAAAGACGCAGTGTGCATATACCCTACAGGAGTCATATGACAGCTATTCGTAGACAAGTTTCAAAGATCTTTTTGGTTGCGTGACTTGTCTGAGAATTGCTGTTGTGCGACACCTGTCATCATGTGGTCCCAATATTCATAGCTGGCCAAGAGTGTGCAAAGCAGTCATCAAAGCAAAAGGTGGCTACTTTGAAGAACCTAGAATATAAGACATATTTTCAGTTGTTTCACACTTTTTTGTTAAGTATATAATTCCACATGTGTTAATTCATAGTTTTGCTGCCTTCAGTGTGAATGTACAATTTTCAAAGTCATGAAAATACAGAAAAATCTTTAAATGAGAAGGTGTGTCCAAACTTTTGGTCTGTACTGTGTATGTGTATATATATATATATATATATATATATATATATATATATATATATACACACACACTACCGTTCAAAAGTTTGGGGTCACCCAGACAATTTTGTGTTTTCCATGAAAACTCATACTTTTATTCATCAAATGAGTTGCAAAATGATTAGAAAATTTAGTCCAGACATTGACAAGGTAATAATAATGATTTTTATTTGAAAGAATAATTTTCTCCTTCAAACTTTGCTTTCGTCACACAATGCTCCCTTTGCAGCAATTCCAGCATTGCAGACCTTTGGCATTCTAGCTGTTAATTTGCTGAGGTCATCTTGAGAAATTTCCCCCCATGCTTACTGAAGCCCCTCCACAAAGTTGGATTGGCTTGATGGACACTTTTTGCATACCATACGGTCAAGCTGCTCCCACAACAGCTCAATGGGGTTGAGATCTGGTGACTGCGCTGCTCACTCCATTACAGATAGAATACCAGCTGCCTGCTTCTTCCCTAAATAGTTCATGCATAATTTGGAGGTGTGCTTTGGGTCATTGTCCTGTTGTAGGATGAAATTGGCTCCAATCAAGCGCTGTCCACAGGGTATGGCATGGCATTGCAAAATGGAGTGATAGCCTTCCTTATTCAAAATCCCATTTACCTTGTACAAATCTCCCACTTTACCAGCACCAAAACAATCTCAGACCATCACATTACCTCCACCATGCTTGACAGATGGCGTCAGGCACTCTTCCAGCATCTTTTCAGTTGTTTTGCGTCTCACAAATGTTCTTCTGTGTGATCCAAACACCTCAAACTTTGATTCGTCTGTCCATAAAACTTTTTTCCAATCTTCCTCTGTCCAATGTCTGTGTTCTTTTGCCCATATTAATCTTTTCCTTTTATTAGCCAGTCTCAGATATGGCTTTTTCTTTGCCACTTTGCCCTGAAGGCCAGCATCCCGGAGTCGCCTCTTCACTGTAGATGTTGACACTGGCATTTTGCATTTTACTATTTAATGAAGCTGCCAGTTGAAGAGCTGTGAGGCGTTGATTTCTCACACTAGAGACTCTAATGTCCTTGTCTTGTTGCTCAGTTGTGCAGCGGGGCCTCCCACTTCTCTTTCTACTCTGGTTAGAGCCTGTTTATGCTCTCCTCTGAAGGGAGTAGTACACACCATTGTAGGAAATCTTCAGTTTCTTGGCAATGTCTGACGCGCCCCTGGGCCTGTGTCGCGCTGCGTTGCGCACGCGGGAGCTTACCCGGAGCCGGATCTCTTGAGGGTTGTAGTCTCGTGGCGGTGATCCGGTCCGTGCCCAGGGAGTCAGACTAAGTGGCGCTGTATCAGCGGTAGATGATGGACGACTACGCCACCCGTTGAATGCAGCTATGGAGCTGCCGCTGCAGGGCAGACCGCTGAGGCCGGTGGAAGGATGGTGCAGCGTGGATGGTTTAACCCCCAACGGGAGGGGTATGGCCTCAGGGCAGCCGACGTGGATGATGGGGGTAGCAGGAACCACTCAGAGACGATGCGGTGTAGTTCAGGGTCTTTACTGGTGACAAAGATAGACCCTCCCGGAGTACTGGCTAGCAGTTGGGGCCTGGTCAGTCCTTGAGCAGATGGGATCTCCCCTGGCCAGGCGGAGTTGTAGGCCTCCCAAACTAACGATACTCTTCTGGCTACCTTGCTAGAAGCGAGTATAAGTTGCCCACGTCCCTGAGTGTACCGTGTGGTGCTCACCCGTATGGCCGGTGACTCGGGGCCTTCTAGTAGCTTCCGCTCCACGACGGCGGTGCTGGTCCCATGCGTGTGACCGTGCCTTCGGGTTTCTTGGCCAGAGGACCTGAAATCCCCTGCCTGACGGATTCTGCTGCTGGGTAGGAGTTAGTCCCCACAGCCTCGGACTCCGGGTCCGGTAAGAAATCTTCTCAGTCAGGGCGAGCTCTGCAGCTGCCAGCCCCTGACTCTTTGTAACACTGCTCCCACAGAGCTCCTGTTGTTTCTTCCTATGCTGCTTCTCTTCTCTACTTCTGGCATGGCCCAGGAGCTGGGCCCAGCCGGAGCCACAGCTCCCTGTCAGCCCTCCTGGCTGCACTCTCCCTCTGAACTCTCTAACCCTGCCTCAGCCCCAGGTTTATACAGGGGAAGTTCTTCCCCTCCCAGGACTGGGCAGGAGGTGTGGCATGCACAGGATCCCTGACCAAGAGACCTCCCACCTGCTCTCAGACATAACATTGCTTGTTACTGTGGAAACCAGACCCCTGGGGTGCCACATTCCCCCCTAGTGAAATTTAGTACTCCGGGACTAAACATATTTTTAGAAAAACATAACAAGGTATAAACAATAATAATACAATAAGAAAAACACATAAAGATGGTTACGGTGTGTCCACAACCGGGTGCAGTCTTTGAAGAAAGCAAGGTGTCCATTTCACCAAAACAGGGAGACGTAACCAGGTAGGGGTCTGTCCTGCCCCGAGTCCTTAACAGTCTTTTAGTCCATCCTGGGTTACGCTCCACTAACTGTACAA
Source organism: Phyllobates terribilis (assembly GCF_046119375.1). Taxonomy (NCBI): domain Eukaryota; kingdom Metazoa; phylum Chordata; class Amphibia; order Anura; family Dendrobatidae; genus Phyllobates; species Phyllobates terribilis. Next base: position 538,855,295 of record NW_027362771.1, read on the forward strand.
AGGATTCCTGGTAAATCCACCAAGGACTCCTATAAATTACTAGAAACACATAATTATTTACAGGATATGGCCGCTCTCAGTCCTCGGCCAGTGGGGATAAGGATTCGCTGCTCACAGTCCTCAGCCTGGTAAGGGATAGGGGATGGCTGCTCACAGTCCTCAGCCTGGTAAGGGATAGGGACACACGGGGAACAATTCACTAATCCCAACGGGGACCATATTTTAATTAGCAGCAGTCCTTGTACCCTAACGGGTAACTATGTACAGCTCTTTATTCACGCTACTTCCCTTCAGTAGCTATGTCCTCTTTGTGCTCCCTCCTGAGGGTAGTCCTCAGACCCGTCCGGGTCCTCTTGGCTTTCCTCGTATTGGTAGTACTGCAGCTCCTCCTCGGTTAGCTGGGTTAGTATCTCTGCGACAGTCCTCCTCCCAGGTGACCAGGACTTTACCTCCCTTTGGGCTGCCCCCGGTTAATTGAGCCACCAGGATGCTCACTTTTTGCTCCTCTGTGAGGGGGTACACCTGGAAGAGGCTATCCAGCTTTTCTCTAAAGTCATGCAGAGTATGTGACTCCCCTGAGTACTGGGGTAGCCAGGCCGCTCCCGGGATATAGGGCATGGTGAAAGGCATGACTGCAGCAGCGATGGCGCTGGCGGGGGTTGAGGCAGTGAAGCTCTCCTCCGTATCCGACATCCTCCTCCCCCCTAGTGGACCGTGGCCTACCTTGCGATGATCCTCTTCCGTAGGCCGCGGCTCCGCAGTAGATCGTCAGGGTTGAGGACCTTCCGTCGCGCTCCTGTGACGTCGGCGTCTGCTGGGCTCCTTCCAGGACCTTACGCGACGTCCGGACGTGAGGCGGGGCTTCAGTTCTCGCGCGCTTTCGGAGTCCACGCCCCTCTTCTTCCCGCGCGACGTCTTCAAGATGGCGTCCAACGGCGGGAAAACTCCACGGAAGGCGGGAAGAAGGCTGAAAATGGCGCCGGATGGCGGGAATCTTCACCGATGGCGGGAAGAAGGCTGAAGATGGCGCCGGATGGCGGGAATCTTCACCACAGGTAAGTTTGAACAGTCTCTTTCAGGCACGCAGTACCCGGTGGTTGCGGGCACGAAATCCTGCCGACTACGCCAAAAGTTGACGCGCCCCTGGGCCTGTGTCGCGCTGCGTTGCGCACGCGGGAGCTTACCCGGAGCCGGATCTCTTGAGGGTTGTAGTCTCGTGGCGGTGATCCGGTCCGTGCCCAGGGAGTCAGACTAAGTGGCGCTGTATCAGCGGTAGATGATGGACGACTACACCACCCGTTGAATGCAGCTATGGAGCTGCCGCTGCAGGGCAGACCGCTGAGGCCGGTGGAAGGATGGTGCAGCGTGGATGGTTTAACCCCCAACGGGAGGGGTATGGCCTCAGGGCAGCCGACGTGGATGATGGGGGTAGCAGGAACCACTCAGAGACGATGCGGTGTAGTTCAGGGTCTTTACTGGTGACAAAGATAGACCCTCCCGGAGTACTGGCTAGCGGTTGGGGCCTGGTCAGTCCTTGAGCAGATGGGATCTCCCCTGGCCAGGCGGAGTTGTAGGCCTCCCAAACTAACGATACTCTTCTGGCTACCTTGCTAGAAGCGAGTATAAGTAGCCCACGTCCCTGAGTGTACCGTGTGGTGCTCACCCGTATGGCCGGTGACTCGGGGCCTTCTAGTAGCTTCCGCTCCACGACGGCGGTGCTGGTCCCATGCGTGTGACCGTGCCTTCGGGTTTCTTGGCCAGAGGACCTGAAATCCCCTGCCTGACGGATTCTGCTGCTGGGTAGGAGTTAGTCCCCACAGCCTCGGACTCCGGGTCCGGTAAGAAATCTTCTCAGTCAGGGCGAGCTCTGCAGCTGCCAGCCCCTGACTCTTTGTAACACTGCTCCCACAGAGCTCCTGTTGTTTCTTCCTATGCTGCTTCTCTTCTCTACTTCTGGCATGGCCCAGGAGCTGGGCCCAGCCGAAACCACAGCTCCCTGTCAGCCCTCCTGGCTGCACTCTCCCTCTGAACTCTCTAACCCTGCCTCAGCCCCAGGTTTATACAGGGGAAGTTCTTCCCCTCCCAGGATTGGGCAGGAGGTGCGGCATGCATAGGATCCCTGACCAAGAGACCTCCCACCTGCTCTCAGACATAACATTGCTTGTTACTGTGGAAACCAGACCCCTGGGGTGCCACATGTCTCGCATGGAATAGCCTTCATTTCTAAGAACAAGAATCGACTGTCGAGTTTCACATGAAAGTTCTCTTTTTCTGGCCATTTTGAGAGTTTCATAGAACAAACAAATGTAATGCTCCAGAGTCTCAACTAGCTCAAAGGAAGGTCAATTTTATAGCTTCTCAAATCAACCAAACCGTTTTCAGCTGGGCTAACATACTTGTGCAAGGTTTTTTTTTAGGGTTTTCTAAACATCCATTAGCCTTCTTACACAGTTAGCGAACACAATGTACCATTAAAACTCTGGAGTGGTGGTTGTTGGAAATGGGCCTCTATACACCTATGTAGATATTGCAATAAAAACAAGACGTTTGCAGCTAGAATAGTCATTTACCACATTAACAATGTATGAGTGTATTTCTGTTTCATTTAATGTTAGCTTCATTGAAAAAAAATGTGCTTTTCTTTCAAAAATAATGACATTTGTAAATGACCCCAAACTTTTGAACGGTAGTGTGTATAAAATTTGTCCAATATACAAAAATATTTGTTACGGAATGGGGCCACAGTTTTAAATGTAGTTTAGTGGTCCTGTGTGTGTGAAACTAAACGAAAAAAGACTTATTTCCCTTATTTTTACACCGATATCAGCAAAAAAAAATAGTGACATAAAATTTTCACAAAAAATAGATGCGAAAATTGCTTAAATATCCAAATGAGAATTTTTTTTACAGCTTTCTATAAACCACATTTGCAAAACCCCCAAAAAATGTGCCTGGTCAGGAACTGGAGGAGGTAAATGGCCCGGACTTGAACTGTTTAAACGAACAGATATGTCAGAAGAGCTGATCTTTTTTAATTGGTAATTATATCAATGATCTTTCTACGAGCAGAGCAAATGAAATCCAAATATCTGCACCCAGGTAAAATAGCCGGCGTCTGGGATGGTGCGTGGCACATTTGGTATGCCATTTGTGTTCAGTTTTTGACCTGTGTCACATGTTATTATATTTTATTCATAAGCGCTAGGACATTCTGCCGAGCTGTATTTGGATGTCGGCCCTGACAGGGTCATTTACAGAGGGTATAAGCAGAGCAGGACGTCTACTAATGCACTCACTGGCAACTCCGCTTTGTTCCCATCCACAATGAACGCGTACACAATGGAAATTGCTGGTCAGAGTCGCTTCTATTATGTATAACTAACTATGCTTTAAGCTATGCAAATGCTAAATGCAAATGAGAATTATTTTACTTACCTCTTTAATATCAATCTTCTGATGAAATAATGCAGAGGGCGATGCATTTCGAGCAATATTGGAATGCAGCGGAAAACATGAATTAAAGAGGCTTTCCCACTAAAGGAGCAGGAGCTGAGAGGATCGCCACTTCTGAGAACCTGAGTACCCAATCCGGAACCTCCATTTACTTCAATACTATAAAATACCATATATTATTATCAATCTGCATCCATTATTAGGAATATTACAAAACAAACAATGATGTACCTAGGACTAGTCCTAAATAGGGTCCTGGCCCTAAATGTGTCGCACAGTACCAGTTATGGCAATGGGAACCAGGGCCAGCTCCAGGTTTTCGCGGGCCCTGGGCGAAAGAGTCTCAGTGGGCCCCTTTAACACATACCACGATTCATGATGCACAGACACCGCAGAGAAATATAGGTATAGTACAAGGCCAAAGATTTCACTTCTTACACTACATGAGCAATATCTATTGTAAGGTCCACAATAGCTCAGAAATCGGCAAATCCTCTCAGCGCACAGTGCGTGTCCTGGGGGATTTAAAAGTCAAAAAAAGTATAGTCCTCCATACAGGATAATGGGCCCCACATAGTCCTCTGTACAGTATTATGGGCCTCGTATAATGCTCCATGCAGGTTGGGCCCCGTATAATGCTCCATGCAGGTTGGGCCCCGTATAATGCTTCATGCTGGTTGGGCCCCATAAAATGCTCCATGTAGGTTGGGTCCCATATAATGCTCCATGCAGGTTGGGTCCCATGTAATGCTCCATGTAGTATAAGCCCCATATATTGCTCCATACATAAAAAAATAAAAAAATCCAATACTCACCTCTCCCCGCTGCCGCTGTTCTGCTCCGGACTCCTCAGCATCGCAGTCTCCCGGCTCTCTGCACTGTGACGTTCAGAGCAGAGGGCGCACTGTAGTGGCATCATTGTGCCCTTTGACCTGAGACGTCAGAGTGTTGGAGGAATGGGGAGGAACGGGCTGTGGAGGAACGGGAGAGGTAAGTGCAAGTGCCAGGGCCCTGAGCAAGCGGGGGGGCCCACTCGCGGACGCTTGCATTCTGCACCGCTGACTCACGAGCCCCATAGGGTGCCGGGGTCCCCCAACGGCGAGTGGACACCCCTGGTTGCTCAGGGCCCTGGCACTTGCCCGGGTGCACCGAGTGATGACACTGGCCCTGATGGGAACATTTACAGAAGAACCTGAAGCTAAATTGACCTAGCTCTCAGGATGCCATAAACCTCAGCTCATAGGACCCCCACTGATGTCATTGTGCCATGCTCACCAGGTGAGGTGGATCCTCTAAGCTACAGGTACGGGTGGGCACACAGACCTGGGCGTTGAAGCAGTAAGTTGGAAGGCTCGTTGGCTGTGAGGACTTGGCACATTCAGGAGTCTCTGAAGCAGAAGGATGGATAAAGTGGAGCCCAGCAGGGATGGAAGCAAGTAAAGCACAGTATGCAGAGAAGGTGGAGATCATCAAAATAGGGTCTAGAAACTCAATTCAAAGACACAGGGCTGTGTGTGTCAATGGACCTTAAATAGGTCTAGGGAGATGATGTCATTGATCCATGCCGGGCAACCTTCAAAACCCAACGTGGAGCACAACAGCAGGCAGCGAACCCAGGAGAAGGGAGCAAAGCCTGGGATACCTGGGACAGATGTGTAATACATTGTCTGAAAATCTTGGGCCCAGGGATGTGAAAATAATGTGAAATCAAATGATACTTACCACCCAGATTGGCACCACTTCTTCTTACATTTTGTTGCTTCCATGATTGGTCCAATAGTATCAGAATCTAGCAGTGTGTTACATGAATGCTACAGTCAATGAGAAGCCTCTGATTGGCTGCAACATTCAGATTTCGTCCAAGACAGTTTATTCTGCTCGGGACGGGTCCAAGGAGGTGATAAAATGATATCTAACTGCTAACTCCATGACTGGTGTTAAGTGCTACTTCCTCTGTCAGTCCATGGAATCAACATCTGAAGGGAGTGTCACATGAGGACTGCCAATGAAAAGCTGCTGATTGGCTGCAGCGTTAAGATTTTGTCAAAGACTTTTCTACTTGGAGGAGTTCACAGGAGCTATGCCAGTCTGAGTGGTATCAGTTTTTTTAATCACCTCCCTGAGCCAAGTGATAAGGTTTTGTCCACTACCTTAAAGACTTATTCTAGTCTATAAAATGATCACGTATCTACTATCTAGGTGATTATTGTGGGATTGGTGTAGGTCTCATCACTGGAAACCAACTATCGCCAGAACAGGAGACTTATTTTCCCTCTTCTTCCCCGGGGGAAGACCGTGGCCATGCAGAGGTAACTGAAGTGGCCAATTTCTCTTGACAATCCATTAATTGTGTATAGGAGTGACAATCATAGGGCTGTGCTCCGCTATGTCCGTAGGTGTCTTTCAACTCTTTCTGTGCACGAGAAGAACTGGGGACTACCCTAGTCATCGGTGGTTAAGTGGATAACATTTTTTTATGTTACACCCACAAACTGAAATGTATGTATGTTGGGATTTTATGTCATATACCAACATAAAGTAACAAGTATTTGTGAAGTGTAAAGAAAATGACACATGATTTTCAAAATATTTGAAAAAATTAAATCTAAACATTGTGACAAACATTTGTATTCAGGCCCCTGTAGTCTGAGACCCCTAAATAAAATCCTGAATGACCAATTGCCTCCAGAAGTCACATAATTGTTAAACTAAGTCCACCTGTGTGTAATTTATTCTCAGTATAACTACAGCTGTTCTATGAAGGCCTCAGAGGTTTGTATGAGAACATTAGGAATCAAACAGCATCATGAAAACCGAGGACCACATCAGACAGGTTAAGGGTAAAGTAAAGTTGTGTAAAAGAGTAAAACAGAGTTAGGTTATAAAAAATAGCTCAAGCTCTGAACATCTTATAGAGCGCTGTCCAATCCATCATCAAAAAATGGAAGGAGTACAGCACAACTGCAAAACTTGGCCAACCACCTAAACTGACATCTCAAGCAATGAGTGCACTAATTAGAGAAGCAGCCAATACGCCCACGATTACTCTAGAGGAGCTGCAGCGATCCACAGCTCAGGTGGGAGAATCTGTCCACATGACTACTATTAGTTCTATACTCCACAAATCTGGCCTTTATGGAAGAATGTCTTTTCAGTTTTGAAAACGAGCCATAACTAGTTCCATTTGCAGTTTGCAAAATGCATTATAGGGGACACAGCAAGGATGTGGAAAGAAGGGCTCTGGTCAGATGAGACCAACGTGGAACTTTTTGGGCTAAATGTAATATGCAATATGTGCCAGAAAACTAACACCGCACATTACCCTGAAAATACCATACCCACCATCAAACATGGTGGTGACAGCATCCTACTTTGGGTATGCTTTTCTTCAGAAGGGACAGTGAAGCTGGTCAGAGTTGATGGGAAAATAGATTGAGTTAATTTCAGGGCAATCTTGGAGGAAAATCTGTAAGAGGTTGCAAAAGGCTTGAGACTAGAGCGTAGGTTTACCTTCCAGCAGGACAACGGCCCTAAACATACTGCCAGAGCTACAATGGATGGTTTAGATCAAAGCATATTCATATTTGTGAATGGCCCAATCACAGTCCAGACCTAAATCCCATTGAAAATCTGTGGCAAGACATGTATATTGCTGTTCACAGATGTCTCCGTCCAATCTCACTGAGAGAGAGCGAGAGTGCAAAGAAGAATGGGCAAAAATTTCAGCCTCTAGATGTGTAAAGCTGGTAGAGACAGACACCAAAAGACTTGCAGCATTAATTACAGCGAGAGGTGGTCCTACAAAGTATTGACTCAGGGGGGGCCGAATACAAATGCATGTCATAATTTTCAGATTTATATTATTAAAATATTTAGAAAACCAAGTATAACTTTCTTTATACTTCATAAATACTTGCTACTTTGTGTTGGTATATCACATCAAATTCCAATAAAATACATTTAAGTTTGTGGGTAGAACGTGACAAAATGGAAAATTTCACGTGGTATGAATACTTTTTCAAGGCACTATATCGCAGCAGAGGTGCAGCCGAGCAGATAATTTACAAAGGAATTCATCCATAAGCAAATTAGGATCACTAATACTTACTTTAGGTGCATTACTACCAGATCATACAATAGCAATTTTTCTGGGGTTCCAGTGAAAAAGGTACAGTTTAAACTCTGAAATGCTTCGGCATTTTTTGTGTTACATATAAAGAATAAAAATTTTATGGACTGAAGTTCAGAACGGTCTCAGGTCTTGGCTTTCATAGTCTGCAGCTTGAACTTATCACACACCTGTAAAGTTCATAAACCTTTGATTTCATACGAAATCTGAGAGGAAAAACCTTGCCGCATTTTACTTTTACCAGATGCTAAATTATGAAGCTTTGCTTCTAGGAGAGAATATGGAGCCGAACATAATATGGGACCATAATGTGTTGCTGCACAGGCTCCATGTATACTTTCCTGTGTGCGTGAGACCGAGCAATTTTCCTGATATCTTGTTATTATCAAAATCACCTACATTACCCACCATTCCAGTAGTGCAGTAAAGCAGCCGCCAAAACTTCAGAACTAATGAACAGCAGAGATTCTACAGCCGGTATCTGCCGCCCTGAAAGCTGCCGGTGTATAAAATTCACAGTAGACTTCTTAAATTATTAGAACATTTCTGCTGATACAGCGAGCAGAGCTAATGCTCAACTGACTTGGAGCTGAGCTGCACTTCTCGGAAAAGGCCTTTAATCAATCTACAGAGCAGTGGTGGTTCCTTTCTTAAACTGTTTACATCTAGAGCTAATAACAGCTGATCGGTGGTCATCGAACGCTCAGTGACCTGACATGGAAGATCTATCCTAGGAAAGGTCATTAGTCTCTCATTAGTGGACCACCCCTTTAATGACAGTAAGTTACAGATAAGATTGGCCCCCATAGTCCAGTGTAACAGAGTAGATGCTGCACTGTACATAAAACACGTAATTGCCAACTCTCCTGGAATGTTTTTGAGGTTCTCAGAAAAAGAGATGACCTCCCCAGAAAAGATCTATCCAAGAAAGTTCATCAGTGTCTTATTAGTGGACAACCCCTCTAATGATGGTAAGTTATGGGTGGGATTTGGCCCCTGTAGTCCAGTGTAGCAGAGTGCATACTGTACTGAACCCGTGATGGCCAACTCTACTGGAACGTTTGGGAGGTTCTCAGAGAAAGGGAAGACCTCCTAGAAAAGATCTATACTAGAAAAGACATCAGTCTCTTAATAGTGGATAAGCCCTCTAATGGCAGTAAGTTATGGGTGGGATTTGGCCTTAATAGTCCAATATAACAGAATAAATACTGTACTGCACATATGATTGCCAACTCTTCCGCAATGTTTGGTAAGTTCTCAGAAAAAGTGAAGACATCTACCACAGAAGCTGCTTTGAATCTCCCCAAAAAATGCAGTCTCAGAATGTTTCCTAAGTGTGAAGCTGGTATGCTCTGTCATCAGGAGTAATTCAAATGCACAAGGGGGTCGAGAATGGGCCCTGGGACGTGTGTAGATGGGCAAGAGCTGTGGTTAGTGCACAGCAACCTCTGCAAAAACCTTTTAGAGACTCATCCCCTCTTGCTTGTTCCGTCAGGACGAGAGTTCTGCACACATTCTGGTCATCCAATAGCACCAAATTAATGATGTGGTCTGTTTCTATGTTATATATGCCCTTGGCCATGGCACATCCTTATGACTATATCTTCAGGCCCCACAAATCAATATTTTACAGTGTGATGAATGCCCTAAATTGCTTCATCTGTCTGGTGAGACTTTTTCTTTAACTTTCGCTTACAGCTTCCTTGCCCAAGGAATATGTCTCCATCTTTTTTCTTTCCTCCTACATAAATTCTTGTAATTGGCATAAAATTAAGGTTCAGAATTGCATTTCTCATCGTACAAGCTCCTAGTTTTTTTTTACTTTAAGTTATTTCATACATGGCATACGATGCTGCGTCTTAAAATAGCTGCCATGGTGCCGCCCAAGCGAGCAGATCACACCACCAAACACAATTATTTCTTCTCTACAATGTCAACCTTCTACTCCGGGCTTACATGTTGCCTTTCTTTCCTGTGTGTTATACAGTAGAAGCGGCGGTATCACCCTTGTGACCCTCGATTATTTGCTTGCGTACCTGTTATGTTGCCTGCGTGGCTGCAGAGCCAGTAAGCAGCTCTCCAGCCATAAAACACACGGCCTGAGATTGGTCAAACTGTGCTGAGGTTTTAGCTCCAAGCAGAAATGAGAAATTTTAATTTAGAGGGTTGAAACAGATGTGAGTAGGTTGTTCGAGTGTTACCCCATGCTGGGATTTAAGCTTTTGTTAAAGCTGAAGCAGAAAGATCTCCCCATATGACTGCCCCTACCTTCCATGCCACGGTGCACATTCTCGGAGATTTCCCACCCTGTTCAACACAACCTTTGTTTCCAGGCCAAATTATGTTATTTGCCTCAAGATTAAAATCTGAAATATACACAATGTAATGAATATTACAAATCGATAAGTTCTTCTTCGGCATTACATAACGCTATGTAATTTTCCATGGAATGAACAGTGGGGAATAGATTGGTCCAATTTATCAAGTGTGACAACCATCGTCATCAATACAACTACACACAATGTGCAGGTGTGGTAAAGTAGAGGAGTGTAGGTATTAAACTGCTATGAACTTTGCTGGCAATCATCTAATGGGGACCCAGAAAACTGCTCAATGCATGATATGGATCCATTGGATAGGAGCGTATGATAAGCAGGTGCGTGATGGCAGGAAATAAGCTCTGTCTTCAGAGGTCAATACTCAAGTCAAGGATTCATACCCCATGTGCCAAGGTGGCAGCAAACCCTTAAGGTGGGGAGTCTCCTTATCTCCACACACTTTTGGATCTCTGTGTTATCCAGCTTCCCTCTGTAATATATTAAGGGTATGTGCCCACGTAGCGTTTTACAAGCGTATTCGATGCGGAATTTCCGCAGCGGAAACGCTTGTAAAACGCTTGTCAATCCGCACCCCATGGTCCCCAATGAGATTCCGCAAGTTCTATGCCCATGCTGCGGATTTTTCCGCAGCGTTTTTGAGTGCAGAAAAATCCGCAGCATGTCAATTAATTTTGCGCTTCCGCAAGCGGAATTGCCTTTTCAATGCAAGAAAAAACGCAAAGCAATTCCGCATGTGGAAAACGCGCGAAAAACGCTTGCGTAGTTCCGCATGCATTTTTCCGGGTGAGGACATGCAGAAATGAAGCAGAAATTTTCTGCTTCATTTCCGCAACGTGGGCACATAGCCTTAGCGTCAGCCTTCAGCACCATACTGTCTCCAGTCTTCTGCTGTCTGGAGCCTGCTCCTTTCATAATAGCACTCATGGGTGTTGGAGTCTCCAACTTCGCCCACTCTGGCAACTCTCAGATATTTTGCCGCTGTTCCAGAACTGCACCCTTAGCGCAATCACCGTACTATGTCACCTTTATTGGCTATCAAACCTCTGCAGGCTATCTCTGTAGGGTCTCAAGCAGACCACCTCGGTGGTATCAGATGGGGAGTCTCCCGGTCCAACCTTCTTGGACTTTCTCAGCAGCAGATTTCTAGGTACACTAAGACCACTGCCGTTCTTCCGGCGTTTATTTTCTTGTTATAGGTTTTGAGGATAACGTATGTGCATATGTCGTATAAAGCAATAAGAACATCATTAGAGAGGCAAGTCCTTCTCTATCAAGGGTGTTTTCTGTGGCTTACTTTTTTCTTACGCTTCAACCATATTATTGAAAGTGACAACTTTCTAATGTCGAGAGAGGAAAAGCTGTATAAGGGTCAAAGCGCACACACATAGGGTGATACCCTATATAAGGGAGATAAAAGAGTAGATCTGTCTGCTCACTTGGAGCAGTTGTCAAAGGCACAACTTCTAGGTAGATGTATAGTGTCAGCTACTGCTTCCCCATTGCTGGGCGATGAGATCCACCAGGAGATTTCTTAGACTAGAGGGGACAATTCACATTATAGGGCTGTGCTGCTTGAAGGAAGTCCCTGGCCAATGGTAGGTACAATGGTTTTTATTTCCATAATGCGTTTCGATGCCAAACCAGCTTCTTTTTCAAGTGAAAAAACAACCAATTTATATACAATTGGTCAAAGACTTTCCTTCTAGCAATGCAACCTTATAATGTGACTCATTCCCTCTAGTCTAAAAAAAAACTTTCTAATGTACTTCTTTCCTGATGTGATGGTTTTGAGACTGGATATATGATCGCAGAGCTATATTTCCATTTAGCACATGATCTTCTCTTGATGGCAGCCTCCAACACTACACGTCACATACAGGGGCATGTAAAAGTTTGGGCACCCCTGCTCAAAATTACTGTTATTGTGAACAGTTAAGCAAGTTGAAGATGAAATGATCTCTAAAAGGCATAAAGTTAAAGATGACGCATTTCCTTTGTATTTTAGGCAAACAATATATATATTTTCATCTTTTACATTTTAAAAATTACAAAAAGGAAAATGGGCTGATGCAAAAGTTTGGGCACCCTGCATGGTTAGTAGCTAGTAGCGCCCCCTTTTGAAAGTATCACAGCTTGTAAACGCTTTTTTGTAGCCAGCCAAGAGTCTTTCAATTCTTATTTTAGGGATTTTCATCCATTCTTCCTGGGAAAATTCTTCCAGTTCTGTGAGATTCCTGAGTCGTCTTGCATGCACTGCTATTTTGAGGTTGAGCCACAGATTTGCAATGATGTTCAGATCAGGTGACTGTGAGGACCATGGTAAAACCTTCGGCTAGGACTTTAGCGCCTTTTGAGGTAGTCTATTGTGGATTTTGACGCGTGTTTAGGATCATTATCCGTTTGTAGAAGCCATCCTCTTTTCAACTTCAGCTTTTTTACAGATGGTGTTTTGTTTGTATCAAGAATTTGTTGAAATTTTATTGAATCCATTCTTCCCTCTACCTGTGAAATGTTCCCGTGCCATTGGCTGCAACACAACCCCAAAGCATGATTGATCCACCCCCCATGCTTAATGGTTGGCGAGATGTTCTTTTCCTGAAATTCTGTGCCCTTTTTTCTCCACACATACCTTTGATCATTGTGGCCAAAGAGTTCTATTTTAACCCCATCGGTCCACAGGACTTGTTTCCATAACGCATCAGGCTTGTTTAGATGTTCTTTTGCATACTTCTGATGCTGAATTTTATGGTGAGGATGCAGGAGAGGTTTTCTTCTGATGACTCTTCCATGAAGACCATATTTGTGTAGTTGTCTCTGAACAGTAGAACAATGTACCACAACTCCAGAGTCTGCTAAATCTTTCTGAAGGTCTTTTGCAGTAAAGCGGGGGTTCTGATTTGCCACTCTAGCATGTTGGGGGCTGCAATATTTTATGTATACTGTACAATGTAATTGTATTATGGCCATGTGCAGTGATCAGGTCATGTTAGGAGGGGTAGTGCTTTATGGATAGCGTATTATAGGACTGTATTGTGGTCATGTTTAATGGTCGGGTCATGTTGGGAGTTGTTGTGCCCTATATATAGAGTATAACAGAATTTTATTAGGGCCCTGTCCTGCAGTCGGTCATGTTGGGATGTGGGGAGTTGTAGTGCTATATGTATAGAGTATATCAGTATTATATTGTGATCCTGTCCAGCGGCCAGTCATACTAAGAGTTGTCGTGCTCTATGTATAGAGTATATCAGTATTATAGTGTGTCCAGCGGTCGGTCATGTTGGGAGTTGTTGTATTCTATGTATAGAGTATAATAAAATTATATTATATTACCGTATATTATATTATGGCCAGCGGTCGGTCATGTTGGGTGTTCTAGTACTCTATGAATAGAGTATATCAGCATTATATTGTGCTTCTGTCGGTCATGTTGTACAGGTGTAATTTCCTACCGAATGTGTGTAGAGAATATAATAGATATGTCGTGCCCTGGTTCTGATTTTATATCATCCATCTGTAAGAAATCACATTACCTTTTCTGACTTAAAGGCATAGTTGCAAACCGGTTCTCCTTTGCATATTCTGTTAGGCAGCTGAAACCAAGACGCCATTTATTAGACATCTTGTCCGGGCGATCTGCACGATGTAGGATTAGCAGCCGTGCGTGGGTGCCATCGTTACCTCCAGCATTAGTGCAGATACACCCAGGCTGCGATCCACATTAACGTCCATCGCTGGTTTTACTTGTTCTTTAACACGGTTATATTTGATTGGGGAATATGTGTCTCCGAAGTGACTTTGCAGGTGATCCATCCACATTACATTGATATATCTCCCGCTCACGTGCCGGTGATCCCTGTATGAACCTCCATGCATTATTTATGGCGCTCGGTAGCATGTCTGAAGTTGCACATCAATGACCTAAGCATCATTTGCATGGATAGCCAATAGCGTCTGCGAGATGAATAGATGCAGGCTTTTCCCTCACCGCACAAATATCCTGTCCTCGCTGATAATGCCATGCAGTTTGATGTCACGCAGCACTCATAGGATTATGGGCTTTTTTGCCTTCAGCACTTCTCTCATTAAAGCGGGAAGACTACAAGTCCCAGAAGTCGTAGCCGCTGACGGCACTGTGGGATCACATATCTTGATAAAAAGCAATCTGTGTTGTGACTCAGGAGTGATTGTAGCGGGTAGCGTGCCATTTTAATCTTGTTACCGTGCATGTTGTACTGTACTCGCAGTTATGGATATTCTCAGAGCCGAGCGTATAATGAGGCGACTAGAGGCGGCAAGTTTTGTGTGTGGCAGAATAGAAGGAATCGGCCTTAGTATATGTGAATAGGAATACGCCGGAGATAGGGAATTGTATTGTTAGGTACAATGTGTTACGTAGCTGTAAATAATGGAAAATAGGAATTTATTTAGAAATGATGAGTTCTTGATGTAGCCTTGTAAAACCATGATACTGAGATCTGCCACAAAATGGGATATAGCGGGGGCGCCGCTACACCCCACCGTCACAGCTGTAAACAGCGCAGAACAATATAGATGTAATATTTCACCACGGCACTATGGATCCTGCCTCATAGGCGTCTATGATATACAGAGGTGACACCAAGAAATGAGCTGGAGCACATAAATGCAATGTGTAGGCGCACGTTCACTGTCACGAGGATACTGTGACAGAGAGGGGCCAGAAGATCACGGCGTCTTGTAACACGGACTCCTGCACTGGTTAGAACCGCTTCATCATCCTTTTAAACAGTACAGGTTTTCCTTGCTCTGTGATGAGAAGGGTTAATCAGTTCTGTCTATCTCCTGGAGCTCTCCGTCTTGAATTGTTTCAGCTGTTCTGTGTTGGCCACTCCCCTCTGGTATATACAGTATGCTCACCTCTTGCACTTGGGAGTTACCAGTGATAGTTACAACTTTCTGGTTTGGCGGTGGAGGAGAGTTCTGAATTAGTAATAGTCAGTTGGTGTAGTTTACAGGACATATCGGCGTGGATTTGGTATTGTGTAGTTATCCTAATCCTCTCCCATTTGGTTTACTCCTCCTACTGTTCCCTTGATTTCCACTCGGTTGTTTGGTCAGTGCATTTGTATGATTGTAGTTTTCTTTTATCCTTGTCTGTTTCCCCTGTCTGTCAGGTTTGTGTTTTCCTATACACTTTTGTTCCATACCTCCCTGGGTGGGGGAGGAAACAAATCAGCGTGCATATAGGACAATAGCAAGGTACAAGATCCCAGCATCTCCACCATCAGGGGTAATCTGGGGTACAGGGATAGCCTAGGGTTCTCCTAGCTTGAGGGACAGGGAAAGAGCCAATTGCCCCAGGGAAATGCTGCTACAGGATCGTGACATTCACACTGTGGACATTAACAAACATAACCTAGGATAAAAACAAAATGAGCAAATACCCTGCAGTAAGTAAATAAATAGTAATAGTACATATTAATAGCATAGGGTACTTAGTTAACACTGTTTTGATCAAAAAAGCGTAAAATCCATCACATCGCGACGGGTTGTACCTAATCAGGATGGTCCTAACTCTAAAGTAAAACCTCTCTACGTACCACCAGGTCTCAATAGACAGGGGGAAAAGCAGGATTTAGACCTGACCGTTTCAGCACCTGCCCGTAGAAACCTACATAAACTAAATGCCCAGCCCAAAAAGGGGTAGCCACAATCCTGTATGTACAAAGTACAAAAAACTAAAGCAAAACCAAAGAAATGAGCTAGAGTACATGTTGGCGTAAGTGCAGTGTATAGGTGCACATTCACACTGTGACCATTAACAAACAAAAAAACAATCTGCAGTAACTGTAAACTTGCCGTCCACTTCCTGTAGTCAAATGGGAAACAGGTCATGTCTTCGTCTCTCTACAGGCAGTTGGGGTTGGCTTTTGTTTCTTTGACCTGCACTCCTGACTGTCAGATTTTGTGCAGGCATTAAAGAGGCTGGCTCTCAATTCATGGCAGGTAATCCATTGTACAATGTCAGGAACAATGCATGATGGGAAGCGAGGGACAGTATGTTCCAGTACAAAAAGTGCTGCCAGAATGCTGATGGGGAGGAATCAATGGTTCAAAAAAAGTGGATGGTAAGTAACAAAGCATTAGAATCTGGACAGTTTCTGGTCATGTTAGGCTTATATGTGCCCCAAAATCAGTTATAACTTGTTGTTGGGGATGAGAGCAGCAAGAACATGTTTTCTACAGGTTTTATGTGAAAGAATAGGTGCACTTTAAGTTTTGTTTTACACATATGACCTTCAAGATCCCTCTCGTTACAGACATAGACAAAAGAGAAAGAAAAGAAACAGAACAAACCTAAATGTAGTCAGGAGTTAAATGGTCACTTAAAGGGGTTATCCACTACTCGAACAACCCCTTCTGAATCCCAGAATATAGCTCCTAGTAAAATAATAACACTTATACTCACCTCAGGTGCCGGTGCAATTCCAGTGGTATCAGCACTGGCTCTCCCTGGGCTTGCGTGACATTGTTATGTTACGCGATCCTTTCGGTCAATCAGTGGTGGCTTTATTCTCCTCTCCTATGGACTAAATGACGTCTGGAGGAAGTCAGAGGTGTGCCTGCCCTCTCACTTCCTCTGGATGTCTTGATTTGTCTGAAGGAGGAGAGAGTGAAGCCAGCACTGATTGGCCGCAAGGATCACATGACAGAACAATGTCACGCAAGCCCCGGGAGAGACAGTGCCGACACCGCCAGAACGGGACTGGCAGCGGAGGTGAGTACAGATATTATCTTACTAACAGGAAACATAAGGATTCAGACAATCTGTAATTAATGTACGTAAAAGTTATTATATGGTACCCTTAAAAAACAATTCCAAGTGTCCTCACTTGGTGTCTGTCTAACTTGCCGTCCACTTCTGTAGTCAAGTGAGAGGGGAAGTGGGGGTGGGTCTTTTTCTCTATACAGAAAGTGGAAGCGGGACTTTATCTCTCTAAAGGAAGTTGGGGCTGCACTTTCTTTCTCTGTCATGCTCTCCTGTCTGTCAAACTGCATGCAGGCATTAAAGAGGCGGGTTTTAAATTCATGGTAGGTAAGTCATTGGACAGTGGCAGGAGGAATGCATGATGGGAAGTGAGGGACAGGTAGTTCCAGTACCTAAAGTGCTAGCAAGCTGCTGCTGATGAAGAACCATTCACTCAAAAAGAGTGGATGATAAATTGCAAAACATCAGAATCAGGACAGTTTCTGCACATATGAGGCTCGTATGTGCCCTAAAAACAATTATTCATTGCTGTTGGGGATGAGGCCATCAAGAACATGTTATCTACAGATTTCTTTTAAAGAAAGACAGGTACACTGATCGCTTTACTGATTAATTACGACCCATCTCATTTGCATTTTTTAAGTCACTTTTCTTTTTTTGCCTTGTGGTATTCGTTGATATTTTTTGTGCACATAGTTCATGAATTTAGCACAAAAGCAAGAATGTCCTTTACTTTGTTTTTTTACTTTCTTTGCACCTTTTTAGAGCAAACAAAGTCACAAAAATTGTACAAAAACCATCCCATTGGACTGGAGTACATTTGCACAAAAAAATGTAGCAGCTTTTTAAAAAGTCCCAAACCATGAATCAGTCGAAAACCTCTAGAAACCCCCCAAACCCGCACCCAATGATGAACATAAAAAAAAATACAGGC